>NW_028270165.1:34775840-35417924 GCF_037043375.1 Chiloscyllium plagiosum
CTGCGCCTCTCTCTCTCTCTCTCTGCCTGCCTGCGCCTCTCTCTCTCTCTCTGCCTGCCTGCGCTTCTCTCTCTCTGCCTGGCTGCGCCTCTCTCTCTCTCTGCCTGCCTGCGCCTCTCTCTCTCTCTGCCTGCCTGCGCCTCTCTCTCTCTCTCTGCCTGCCTGCGCCTCTCTCTCTCTCTCTGCCTGCCTGCGTCTCTCTCACTCTCTGCCTGCCTGCGTCTCTCTCTCTCTCTGCCTGCCTGCGCCTCTCTCTCTGTCTCTGCCTGCGCCTCTCTCTCTGTCTCTGCCTGCGCCTCTCTCTCTGTCTCTGCCTGCGCCTCTCTCTCTGTCTCTGCCTGCCTGCGCCTCTCTCTCTGTCTGCCTGCCTGCGCCTCTCTCTCTCTCTGCCTGCCTGCGCCTCTCTCTCTCTCTGCCTGCCTGCGCCTCTCTCTCTCTCTCTGCCTGCCTGCGCCTCTCTCTCTCTCTCTGCCTGCCTGCGCCTCTCTCTCTCTCTCTGCCTGCCTGCGCCTCTCTCTCTCTCTCTGCCTGCCTGCGCCTCTCTCTCTGTCTCTGCCTGCGCCTCTCTCTCTGTCTCTGCCTGCGCCTCTCTCTCTGTCTCTGCCTGCGCCTCTCTCTCTGTCTCTGCCTGCCTGCGCCTCTCTCTCTGTCTGCCTGCCTGCGCCTCTCTCTCTCTCTGCCTGCCTGCGCCTCTCTCTCTCTCTGCCTGCCTGCGCCTCTCTCTCTCTCTCTGCCTGCCTGCGCCTCTCTCTCTCTCTCTGCCTGCCTGCGCCTCTCTCTCTCTCTCTGCCTGCCTGCGCCTCTCTCTCTCTCTCTGCCTGCCTGCGCCTCTCTCTCTCTCTCTGCCTGCCTGCGCCTCTCTCTCTCTCTCTGCCTGCCTGCGCCTCTCTCTCTCTCTCTGCCTGCCTGCGCCTCTCTCTCTCTCTCTGCCTGCCTGCGCCTCTCTCTCTCTCTCTGCCTGCCTGCGCCTCTCTCTCTCTCTCTGCCTGCCTGCGCCTCTCTCTCTCTCTCTGCCTGCCTGCGCCTCTCTCTCTCTCTCTGCCTGCCTGCGCCTCTCTCTCTCTCTCTGCCTGCCTGCGCCTCTCTCTCTCTCTCTGCCTGCCTGCGCCTCTCTCTCTCTCTCTGCCTGCCTGCGCCTCTCTCTCTCTCTCTGCCTGCCTGCGCCTCTCTCTCTCTCTCTGCCTGCCTGCGCCTCTCTCTCTCTCTCTGCCTGCCTGCGCCTCTCTCTCTCTCTCTGCCTGCCTGCGCCTCTCTCTCTCTCTCTGCCTGCCTGCGCCTCTCTCTCTCTCTCTGCCTGCCTGCGCCTCTCTCTCTCTCTCTGCCTGCCTGCGCCTCTCTCTCTCTCTCTGCCTGCCTGCGCCTCTCTCTCTCTCTCTGCCTGCCTGCGCCTCTCTCTCTCTCTCTGCCTGCCTGCGCCTCTCTCTCTCTCTCTGCCTGCCTGCGCCTCTCTCTCTCTCTCTGCCTGCCTGCGCCTCTCTCTCTCTCTCTGCCTGCCTGCGCCTCTCTCTCTCTCTCTGCCTGCCTGCGCCTCTCTCTCTCTCTCTGCCTGCCTGCGCCTCTCTCTCTCTCTCTGCCTGCCTGCGCCTCTCTCTCTCTCTCTGCCTGCCTGCGCCTCTCTCTCTCTCTCTGCCTGCCTGCGCCTCTCTCTCTCTCTCTGTCTCTGCCTGCGCCTCTCTCTCTGTCTCTGCCTGCGCCTCTCTCTCTGTCTCTGCCTGCGCCTCTCTCTCTGTCTCTGCCTGCCTGCGCCTCTCTCTCTGTCTGCCTGCCTGCGCCTCTCTCTCTGTCTGCCTGCCTGCGCCTCTCTCTCTCTCTGCCTGCCTGCGCCTCTCTCTCTCTCTCTGCCTGCCTGCGCCTCTCTCTCTCTCTCTGCCTGCCTGCGCCTCTCTCTCTCTCTCTGCCTGCCTGCGCCTCTCTCTCTCTCTCTGCCTGCCTGCGCCTCTCTCTCTCTCTCTGCCTGCCTGCGCCTCTCTCTCTCTCTCTGCCTGCCTGCGCCTCTCTCTCTCTCTCTGCCTGCCTGCGCCTCTCTCTCTCTCTCTGCCTGCCTGCGCCTCTCTCTCTCTCTCTGCCTGCCTGCGCCTCTCTCTCTCTCTCTGCCTGCCTGCGCCTCTCTCTCTCTCTCTGCCTGCCTGCCTGCGCCTCTCTCTCTCTCTCTGCCTGCCTGCGCCTCTCTCTCTCTCTCTCTGCCTGCCTGCGCCTCTCTCTCTCTCTCTCTCTCTGCCTGCCTGCGCCTCTCTCTCTCTCTCTCTCTCTGCCTGCCTGCGCCTCTCTCTCTCTCTCTCTCTCTGCCTGCCTGCGCCTCTCTCTCTCTCTCTCTCTCTCTGCCTGCCTGCGCCTCTCTCTCTCTCTCTCTCTCTGCCTGCCTGCGCCTCTCTCTCTCTCTCTCTCTCTCTGCCTGCCTGCGCCCCTCTCTCTCTCTCTCTCTCTCTGCCTGCCTGCGCCTCTCTCTCTCTCTCTCTGCCTGCCTGCGCCTCTCTCTCTCTCTCTCTCTGCCTGCCTGCGCCTCTCTCTCTCTCTCTGCCTGCCTGCGCCTCTCTCTCTCTCTCTGCCTGCCTGCGCCTCTCTCTCTCTCTCTGCCTGCCTGCGCCTCTCTCTCTCTCTCTGCCTGCCTGCGCCTCTCTCTCTCTCTCTGCCTGCCTGCGCCTCTCTCTCTCTCTCTGCCTGCCTGCGCCTCTCTCTCTCTCTCTGCCTGCCTGCGCCTCTCTCTCTCTCTCTGCCTGCCTGCGCCTCTCTCTCTCTCTCTGCCTGCCTGCGCCTCTCTCTCTCTCTCTGCCTGCCTGCGCCTCTCTCTCTCTCTCTGCCTGCCTGCGCCTCTCTCTCTCTCTCTGCCTGCCTGCGCCTCTCTCTCTCTCTCTGCCTGCCTGCGCCTCTCTCTCTCTCTCTGCCTGCCTGCGCCTCTCTCTCTCTCTCTGCCTGCCTGCGCCTCTCTCTCTCTCTCTGCCTGCCTGCGCCTCTCTCTCTCTCTCTGCCTGCCTGCGCCTCTCTCTCTCTCTCTGCCTGCCTGCGCCTCTCTCTCTCTCTCTGCCTGCCTGCGCCTCTCTCTCTCTCTCTGCCTGCCTGCGCCTCTCTCTCTCTCTCTGCCTGCCTGCGCCTCTCTCTCTCTCTCTGCCTGCCTGCGCCTCTCTCTCTCTCTCTGCCTGCCTGCGCCTCTCTCTCTCTCTCTGCCTGCCTGCGCCTCTCTCTCTCTCTCTGCCTGCCTGCGCCTCTCTCTCTCTCTCTGCCTGCCTGCGCCTCTCTCTCTCTCTCTGCCTGCCTGCGCCTCTCTCTCTCTCTCTGCCTGCCTGCGCCTCTCTCTCTCTCTCTGCCTGCCTGCGCCTCTCTCTCTCTCTCTGCCTGCCTGCGCCTCTCTCTCTCTCTCTGCCTGCCTGCGCCTCTCTCTCTCTCTCTGCCTGCCTGCGCCTCTCTCTCTCTCTCTCTCTGCCTGCCTGCGCCCCTCTCTCTCTCTCTCTCTCTCTGCCTGCCTGCGCGTCCCTCTCTCTCTCTCTCTCTGCCTGCCTGCGCCTCTCTCTCTCTGCCTGTCTGCGCCCCTCTCTCTCTCTGCCCGCCTATGCCCCCCTCTGCCTGCGTGCCTCTCTCTCTCTTTCTCTTTCTCTCTCTCTCTCTGCCTGCGCCCCTCTCTCTCTGCCTAGCTGCGTCCCTCTCTCTCTGCCCGCCTATGCCCCCCTCTGCCTGCGCGCCTCTCTCTCTCTGCCTGTCTGCGCGTCTCTCTCTCTGTAACACTCTTCAGCTTTCTACATGTCTCAGTTAATAGTTGCCCAATGTGTCCTATATGCCAAATTCATTCATGTCTGGACATCCTGAAACGAGCAATTATACTTCAGATTTCTACTCGCCAATTAAAACTAACATTGGGCACTCAAACAGATCGGGGGCACCTTGAAGCATGCCACGGACCTCAGTGTGGGTCCTGGGCTTATCAAATAGGGTTTCACCTCTCGTAACCCTGGGGTAAGCAAATTCATTATTACTAACTTTGTAAAGCACAAGTGCTCTCAGCAACATAACATCAGGACACGAGGACCCTGTTGCGTTCTCTCACTAGTATCTTGTGACTGAGTAGGGAGAATTGTATCATCATTTCTAACAGCATTTTTGTCCCTGGCCAGCTTTCCCCTTTATTTTGGACACAACAAAAGCAGCAACCACCCTCTATATTTCATCTCTCAAAGGATATCGGCCGGTGACCTGGCAGGACCCGGGTATCTCCTGCCTGACTCGCCAACTGTGGGGGATGGAAATAAAGGCTCATGTCAGGAAAGAATTTGTTTATCAGGAAGCAGTACAGCTGCAAGGCCAACCATCTCCGCTGAGCCTGGGAAACACAAGCTTTACCAAGCAGACACTAAGCTGAGATTCAAAATGGTTTCCAGGCTTGAATATGTGACAAAATGGCTGACCAAATCTAACAATTCTCCCACATCATCGCAGGGAATAAAACAAGAAAAATGAAACAAAATTAGAAATAAGTAGGGGATCATGCTTAATGTTGGTTCATTACAAAGTAAACAAGAAATACAAGTCTCCCAGGATTCGTATGGTGCCCTACTTGAGAAATTCTGTCCAACAAGTTGAATTGGAAGCAGTAGCTTTCAGAGTGCAGCTCCTTCATCAGGGGATTGTGGAATATAAAATTGTAAGACACAGAATTTATAGCAACAGTTTATAGTGTGATGTAACTGAAACTATATATTGAAAAAGACGTGGATTGTTTGTTAAGTCTCTCATCTGTTCGAATGACCATGATAGTTTCAGTTCTTTCAAATGTAAATCACAAAACCTTTTAAAATAGTTAAATCCTCAAGTGAACTTTACCAATTGGTGTCGTGTCAGTCCAGATAATGTATTGAAGGTGTGAGCTCCCCTGTGTGAGACTGTCTGTGCCACAATGGTTAAACTGATTTACAGAATCTTACATGGAGTCATGCAGTTTTTGAGCAAAGTAAGACATAATTCTGCAAGTACGAATTCACCCAACAAATTTGTGCGTGTGTGTGTGTATGGGGGTGGGAGAGAGAATGTATATTTGCAGATACATTCTATGTGCATTTTTTTTAAGGAAAAATCTGCAGGCAGTCAATACATGTAATAGTTTGTAAATTCGACTTTGGAAACAGAATCAGTCTGACTCAAGATTGGGATACAGGCAGACTCTGACCTCACACCTTTAATGCATTGTCTGAGCTGAGATGTGAGCTTTTGCTATAAAACCTTGTTATCTCGAGAAGGTGACAACAAGAAGTTCTGGGGTTTACATTGGAATGATATCTGCAACCTATTTGAAAAGGTGGAAGACTTAACAATCCAGGTTTGTTCAATATACCATTTCAGTGGCAGGACACTGGAATGTTTTGATCTAAATTGTGTCTTAGGATCTTATCCTCCACAACCACCTGATGAAGAGGCAGCACTCCAAAAGTTACTGCTTCCAAAGAAGCCTGTTGGACTACAACCTGGAGTTGTGTGATTCTAGAATCTGGTTTCTAGTATCTGCAGTCCTTGTTTTTACCGAGTTGATTTTAACCCTACAGCGAATCCTCTTGCAAGGATGCCTGCCTTGAAGAAGTTTTCCTCCTCTCTCTACAAGAATCTCAAGGAATCCCTCTCCCACTGCAACTTCCAGGTCATTTCCTCTGCCCTGAAGCTCTTCAACCATGTCCTGAAACAGACTTGCTACCACAGCCACATTTGCTTCCTCAGTGCTTGTCTCCGTAACCAACTCATCCTACACAGATTCCGGACCACCTTTAAACCAGCAGAGTTCGGATCCGAACAGGCCACTCCATCCTCCTGTCTGACCTATCACCTTCATCCCCACCCCTATTCATCCATTGTACTCTTTGCTACCTTCCCCCACCCTCCTCCCTGACCTATCCCCTCCATCCCCACTCCCATTCACCTATTGTACTCTACGCTACTTTCTCCCCACCCCCACCCTCCTCTCATTTATCTCTCCACCCTGCAGGCTCTATTCCTGATGAAGGACGTTTTCCTGAAACATCGATTTTCCTGCTCCTCGGATGCTGCCTGAACTGCTGTGCTTTTCCAGTACCACTGTAATCAAAAGTGGATTGGCCATGTTGAATTACCCATTAGTGCCCAGGGATGTGCATGTTAGGGTGGATTGGCCATGCTAAATTACCCATAGTGCTGTGAGAAACGAACCCCACTTAATCAATAATTTTCAGTCCGAGTCAAAGAGTTCTGAAGCAGCACATTTATTCAAACATCTTGCAAGATGGGTGGCTGTATGAAGAGAGACATACCCGACAGTAAAATACAGAGTGTTTTATACTTTTCTGAGGGCTCTCTCGACACCCCAACACTAAGCAATAAACCTATTATGAGTGTCTATTTCATTCTATCCCTTTATTTGGTGATTCCTTGCGCCCGTTATTCCTTCATTTGGTAATTCCCTGCACCCAAGCCTAAGCCTATCATACTTATTAATTACCTCGCTTGTTTTTCTTTAAATCTGCCTTATTTGGCTGTCCTTGTTCGTTACAGCCTTCCTGTTATTTTGTCCAGTTCCTCTCATCTTATCGAACCGTCTGACTTCTGAGATCATCCTTTAATACCTTGATAGTCCAAACAGCGGACCTACAAACTATGAGCTTATTGCGAAATGCCCCTGCTGCCCTTTTTTTTGTGGTCAGCTACAAGTAATTTCCTTGCTTAAAACTATTTCTTAAAAGACCCTTTACATTCTTTAAAATCAACGTACACCTGACAACCTGAAATTTATCTCTCTCAACCCCAACCCCAACCCCAACCCCGCGCCCCTCTCATTTATTTCTCCACCCTGCAGGCACTCTGCCTCTATTCCTGATGAAGGACTTTTGTGCGAAACGTCAATTTTCCTGCTCCTCGTATGCTGCCTGAACTGCTGTGCTTTTCCAGTACCACTCTAATCTAAAGTGGATTGGCCATGCTGAAATACCCATAGTGCCTAGGGATGTGCACGTGAGAGTGAATTGGCCATGCTATATTATCCATAGTGCCTAGGGATGTGGAGGTTAGGGTGAATTGGCTGTGCTAAACTACCCATAAGCGCCCAGGGATGTGCAGGTTAGGGTGGATTGGCCATGCCTAAATTACCCATAGTGTCCAGGGATGTGCAGGTTCGGGTGGATTGGCTGTGCTAAACTACCCATTGTGCCCAGGGATGTGCAGGTTAGGGTGGATTGGCCATGCTAAATTACCTGTAGTGCCCAGGGATGTGCAGGTTAGGGTGGATTGGCCATGCTAAATTAGGCATAATGTGCAGGTAAGATGCATGATTCAGGGTTAAATGTAAGGGAATGGGTGTGGGTGGGTGACCCTTGGGAGGTTCGGTGAGGCCGAGTGGCCTGCTTCCACACTGTGGGGATTCTCTGAAGGGAGGGGTTTTTTGGAAAGTGTTTTCTCGTCCTCGTCTGCTGCAGGCGTAGCGCATGCGCGGTGCGGCGGCCCGCTGTTGGCAATGCCCCGCCCCTTCAGCTGTCACTTTTCCTCGCCCCGCCCCTAGTTTCTTTGTGACATCACAACGCGGAAGTTGCCCTGTCAGTTTCAAAGTGAATCTCCCGCCCTCCTGACGACTCTTCATCCTGGGAGGGAGACAGAGATGGGTGGAGGGTAAATTGGTCACTTGTAGCAACGAGAGTGAATGCAGAGAGGGAGCAGACTCCGCAAACTCAGGTATGTGTCTTAGTTAGCCAGGTGGGGAGGGACTGAAGGATAGAGATTGGGAAGTGGGAGGGCTGGATATCTTTTCTGTTTTTATTTTTAAAATGCACCCGATTCCCACCAATAACTGCAACAGGTACAAGTACAGCACATGCAATATTCCTCATTGCAGCTTCAAGCAAGTTTTGCATCCTCTGTTCTTCCTCCACTTTGGCTCCGCACATTCAGCTTCTTTCCCTCATCCACATTCCTCCCCCCCCCCCCCCCCCCCCCCGCCCTGATACTCCAAGCTGACCCGCAAAAGATCGGTTTGTCCCTCCATTCTTTCCCGGTGGCGCCCATTACTCTTGTCGATTTCTTGCCTTATCCAGCCTTGTGCGTGAACAAAGTGTTAGCGTATATCCTCTTTCACTGCCAGCTGCTTCCTTGTTTCCGAAAGCAACATTTCCTCCCATTTTTCGCCGACACTGAGCCTTCTGACCTCCTTGATTGTGTGTTTTTTTTGTTTTTGCAGAAGCAGGAAACAGATGATTATAACTTTGTACGAGCATATCTAGCTTAACCTACACCCCCTCCCCTCACAGCACCTTATCTGTTTGTCTGTAACATCTACCATTGTTGGCAGGCACATTTCATGTATGCACATTTTAGCTAATACAAAAGCAATTATATATTTCCTTCACATAGCTTTCATTCTTGTTAACTCCACTCTTGGCTGAAACAATTATACCCTGGCGTTAGTTCATTTACCTTGCAGAAGCAATTATGGTTGCAGAAGTAACACTGCTTTACCTATATCCCACAGGGGTGACCCTACAACTTTGTATAAAATAATATGGGGCATGGCAAGGGTAAATAGACAAGATCTTTGATCTGGGATTGCTCATAGGTTTAGGGTGAGATTTAAAAGAAACCGAAGGGGCAACTCCTAAATACAGAGGGTGGTGTGTGTAAAGAATGAGCTGCCAGAGGAAGTGGTGGCTGCTGGTACAATTACAACCTCTAAAAGGTATATGAATGGGTATATATTGGGAAGCATTTAGAGGGACATGGGCCAAGTGCTGGCAAATGGGACTAGATTGATTTAGGATATCTGGTCAGCATGGACTGAAGGGACTGTTTCTGTGCTGTACATCTGTGATTCTGGCTTGCCATGAATGTTTGTCACATCTGTATGTTCAGTTTCTCCCTGGTGTTGGTGTTAACGCCTTGTTGTCTTATTTTGCTCCCCACATCCTGGGGACATTAACGATTTCCTATCTGGTTGTTCTGATCTGGACTGCCGTCCGGATCTTCAGATTTCTGGGATTGGTCAATAAACACACTTTGTCAATCATACAAGCAATAGTTTATTCTTTGATATTGCTGGGTCGGTAGACTCTGATCAGCCCAGAAGGATTAGATTAATTCCCAACAATGTGGAAACAGGCTCTTCGGCCCAACCAGTCCACACCGATCCTCTGAAGAGTAGCCCAGCCAGACCCATCTCCCTCTAACTAATGCACCTAACATTATGGGCAGTTTAGCATGGGCAATTCACCAAACCTGCACATCTTTGGATTGTGGGAGGAAACCCACGCAGACATGGGGAGAATGTGCATACTCCACACAGCCAGCCCCCTGAGGCTGGAATCGAACCTGGGACCCTGGTGCTGTGAGGCAGCAGCGCTAATCACTGGGCCACCGATGAGTATTCCCAGAGTGCCAAAAGAATCCGCCAACTTTTACAGAGTTTGTATAGAACTTATGTACATTGTTTAGAGTCAGACATTGAGCATGATCACATAGTAACAACCAATCAGATCCCGCAAGGTCCTCATGCATTTTTGACTTAGCCTAGGGCGTCACGGTGGCTCAGTGGTTAGCACAGCTGCCTCACAATACCAGGGTCCCAGGTTCGATTCCAGCCTTGGGTGACCGTCTGTGTGAAGTTTGCACATTCTCCCCGTGTCTGCGTGGGTTTCCTCTGGGTGCTCCGGTTTCCTCCCAGAGTCCAAAGATGTGCAGGTCAGGTGTATTGGCCATGCTAAATTGCCCATGGTGTTAGGTGCATTAGTCAGAGGGAAAATGGTTCTGGGTGGGTTACTCTTTGGAGGGTCAGTGTGGACTGGTTGGGCCAAAGGGCCTGTTTCAAACTGTAGGGAATCTAATCTAATCTATCATAATTTCTTGTAGACAACTTGTTCTTGGAATCGTATTTGTCGTGTCAGGTGGTTAGGATTAAACTGTTACTTCTGCGATTGATGGTTAGGTTCAAATTTGCAATTTTTTTTCACTGGATTGACATCAGTCTGTGGTTTCTTGTTTGTTCTGAGTCGTGAGTATCTGCCTGACTCAGTCCCACCGAGTTAGCCAAGCAGAAGCCATTTTGTCCGACCTCCCATGTTAAAGTGGAGATTTGAGGTGGCCCTCAGGAATCCTTTGAGAACTCAGACCTGTAAAGCCTCTCTCTTGGTTTGTCCTGGAGATCATACTCTTTGGAAGCCTGGAATAAAAATCTCTCATCATAAAGTCCCAAAATGCAATTCAATTCAATCCATAGTAGATAAGCACTAAGAGTTAATTCTCTATGGGATTCAACAGCCTCAGCCCTAAAATGGTCTCTCTCTCTCTCGTGTCCTTCTGAACTCTCAAGACAGCAAAGATTTATTTTGTGAATGCCCCGCTTGCAAGAGGTAGTAAGAATCCATTATAATGGACAAGATCCACCCATTAATTACACAGCTATGGATAGTACCGAGTCTTGTTTCAGGGTCAGATTCAAATACTATCATTCATTTCACAAGGGAACGGCTGTGAATGTTATCACTTGGTGTCCTGTTCACACAGATTCACCGATGATAAAGTAAACGTTCTTAATTGCCTTACAGCATCTTGTTATCGCTTGGTGAGCCCAGGTGTCCCTCTCTTTAAGTTCTCTCCTCTTTCTGAGCCTTCCTGCCTGTTTATTTTCTAGTGCAGTAAATGTATTCAATAATTCAGCATTACATTTTAGTCTGAATGTTTAAAGACAAGTTTTAAGGCTATAGACTTTATCACCCAGATGCACACACCCTCATTCCTCCCTTTGATTGCACCGCGATCACTGAAAGAGAAGGCTCGTCCAAACAAATGCCCTTCAAGGTGGTCCAGCCATCAACATCCTGCAGAGCAACACCACCATCTTCGCAGCTCATCTGGTCATATTTATCATCGCCATCGACACGTGTGGGTGAACCATCTGATCGCAAAAGCAGGATCTTCTGGGGCAAATCTATATCACTAAGGGACCTCATAAGCCTAGCAATTAAACACCTAACAATACCAATACCGACAAACAGACATAGCTAAATTGCTAAGCCAATTGTACCATGAGCCCGATCTGCAGTTTCCCCAACTGATCCCTTCAGTCATTCTGTCAAGGAATACCTGGATCTCTTCTTTTATCTTAGTTAATATTGCCAGTGAGATCGGGAATGCCCATAGTGCATTTATCTTGGACAATGGTGCAGACCTCACCCTCCCGGACGAGTATATAGTCTAAGGCATACCGATTCTGCATAGAGTAAAGACACAGGTCTGATAATCCCAGTTTACTCTGTTCCAGAGCCTCTTTAATCTTATTTCCTTGAATGGTCAGGCCGCAAAAGAGGGAATTGCGGTTCTGTTGACTTGTCACCCCTGCCGATCCTTCCAACCCCAGGGTACTCTGGATTCCCCAGCCTATCGGGTGTCCTGTATTGTCACCCAGTCCCTTGGGATCCTTCCAGTTGGAGCAAGGTTGGCTGAGACCGACCGCTGCATCCTCCTCAGATGGAGGTTCCATCGACTTGTCCACTGGCCAGGACAAGGTACTGTTGTGGGAACAAGGACTCCGATAGTGACCTTATGAGGGACATCTTTGCCATCCAGGACAAGGAAATTCGTAGCTTTACCTTAGCTGAAGAAATAATAGTCTGGTTTGGTGTATATTAGGGAGAGTTTGTCAAACTAGATTACTGAAATGTTACAGCAGGGGGTCTGGTCAGGTCTACAGGAGTAAAGGGTCGACATTTTGCAAGAGGAGTTGCTTGAGCGCTGTAAAAATGGGCCAAGTGACTCGAGCACTCGCACTGTATAGGAGACAATGGTCCTCAGAATGCTGTTCCCATTGGGCTCTCCCTCAGCTCTATTGTACATGGTCTTGGTGACAGTATCAGGTTCTGAAAAGAGAAAAGGCCTATAAATGCACAAGGGAAGGGTTCCGTTCCAGGTCCATGTGCCGCATAAGGCCTGCTGTACCCCAGCCAGTGTTACACCAGCTGTTTGTATACACAGACCCAAGGTATTGGAAAGTGATATTTCTCTTCGCGGGGTCGGCAGTAGGAAGTCTGACGAATAGAATGGAATCGGGGACTGGGGACGGGGCAAGTAAGTCATCTCCCGATAGAGAGGAGTAACATACTACTGCCTCTGGGGTGAAGAGCGTTCTGTGGGCCTGTATAAATAAGTTGTTTGTGGATTGAGGAGTTTCCCCTATCAGGCTTCCCTTTTCTCGAGTTGGCCCGTCCTGCAAAAAGGGATGGTGTTCCTGGGCGTCCTTAAAATATTTACCATAATAACGGGGTTGATCATTTTTATCCTCACTAGGCTTGCGTCTGCATGTAAAATAAAAAAAAACATGGTAACGACATGGTAACTCCCACTGATTTCTACTGTCCAGATGGACCATCTGGTCTTTCTGATGTAAGAGTCCATTGCAATAATCAATCGTCATCACGTTCCACACGTCAAAGGCGTCTGGTCTGGTGCACTGGACGACATCTCCTCAGCATGGGTGGTGGATAATCTCTGATCATTCCTGGTCGCATCCATACTTAGTGGCTTTCCCCATCAGGATGTTGGACGTGATCAGAAAGGTGAGGAGATAGGCGATCCCCTACATGTCCCTCCTCCTAGTTCAAGTATCTGTAATAAGATTAACATTAGAACAGCAGCAAGATTCAAAAACCCAACCGGACAGGGTCCACTCCTTTTGTTGGGGTTCCAGGATTCTCTCCTCCTCTTCTCCACTTTTGATTTGGTGCGGTCAATCAATTTACAATGGTGCAGTTGGACCCAAGCTGAGCGCCCAGTGACTGTGACCGCCATAGGGGTGGGAAGTAAAACCTGGAAGGGGCCATCGCAACGAGGTTGGAAACCTTTGCCAGTCCAGTTCTTGACGAGCACCAATGAACCAGGCTCTACCCGTGACGAGGCTGAAAGGAAGGGAACATTGCTGTAGGCCGCACGCTCCTGGGAGTCAAAGGCACACACAACATTGGTTAGAGCAAGAACATAACCAATGATTGCTTTGGTCATGTGGTGGAAGTGGACTCAGAAGGGAGCCGAATCGTTCCAAGGGGTACGGAGGCAGTGACCAGAGAAACTCTCAGCTGGAGACATTCGTGTCTTGCCCACAGACATGGATCGCATCTGAAATAAGGCCACAGGGATTAGCATAACCAGGAGAGGCCACTCTCTGCCATTAATTTGGCAAGTTTAGTCTTGCATCTGGTTAAAACATTCAACAATGCCGGCCGCCTGAGGATGATAAGCACCATGCAGTTGCCGACAAATACAAAGCTGGGAACAGAGTTCTCCGTTAATATTACCTACAAAATGTGGTCCATTGTCCGAGCCAATGCACGCAGGTATACTGAAGCAGGGAATTATTTCCTTAAACAAAATCTTCGCCACAGTCTCAGCAGTAGCGTTAGGAGGAGGTTAGGCTTCAATCCACTTACAAAAGACATCAGCAATAAGCAAAACACATTTATAGCAACTCAACTCATTTCTCCAACTCAATGAAGTCCAGTTGAAGTGTCTCCAAGGGACCCTCCAGCAAGGGAGTTCTCGTAGAGATACTTGAACTAAGATGTGGGGGATCGCCTACCCACTGACCTGTTTGATCACGTACAACATCCTGATCGGGAAAGCCACTGACTGAGTATCGATGCGATCTGGAATGATCTGAGATTATCCTGGTGTCATTTGGTGCACCAGATCAGGCGCTTTCAACATGGAGTCGCTTGAGCGATGGCGTGAGCTGCCAGAGGAAGTGGTGGGTGCTGATACGATGACAAGTTAAAAGGCTCCTGGATGGGCATATGAATATGAAGGGTTCAGATGGGTCAGGGCCAAGTGATAGCAAATGTGACTGGAGTCATAGAGATGTACAGCACAGAAACAGACCCTTCGGTCCAACCCGTCCTTGCTGACAAGATAGCCAACCTAATTTAGTCCCAGCTGCCAGCACCCGGCCCATATAGGGGCCAAGTGATGGCAAACGTGACTAGATTAATTTAGTAAATCTGGTCAGGTTGGGCCAAAGGGTCAGTTTCCGTGCTGTGTAATTCTAATTGTCTTCAGTGAAAGCAGAAGTGTGGTTGTGAAGGCTGGACTTTCAGAGCATGTTTTGCCCTGACTGGGAGCAGAAGAGTTTGACTGATGTGTGTCAGTGTTAATGCCTTGATGTCTCATTTTGCTCCCACCTTCTCTGGGTCATTAACCATTTTGTGTCTGGTCCTTCCTCAAGAAGCTGCGTTGCAGGTTTACCCTGAATTGACACTTTTTTTTTGCTTCCCAAAATCAGACCTGCTCACTCTCAGCAGGATCCCAGTGTTGTGAAAGATATTAACTTTCAGGTGGAGGTATCCAAAATTCAGAGAGATGTCAGTCTTGATGTTTTTGCTTTTTCTGCCCCTGTAAGATCCTGAATCAGCACCTACAGGGGAATTAGTTAGAGCGGAGTGAGAACAGAGGGGGAAGAGAGTGTGGGATGGTACTTTCAATTTTGTGGAACAACAAAAGAATATTCCACAGCAAGTATAATTGCTTGTTCTGAATTTCTACCCTGCACTGACAGTGATGACTTTTGTAATCTCTTTTTGCAGAGTATTTGAAAATCTGAAGAGGGAAGTTTCAAAATCAACGGATGAAGGGCTTATGCCCGTAACATTGACTCTCCTGCTCCTCGGATGCTGCCTGACCTGCTGTGCTTTTCCAGCGCCACATTTTTCGACTGACTCTCCAGTGTGTGCAGTCCTCACTTTGATGTCAATGTCTGACAGTCACACAATCCATCGGGACCACAACGATTTTTGACTGTGATTTCTGAGAGAGGGATCAACGCTTTTTGGTTCCTGTTTGAGGACGTTTTCAGCATCAGTGGGACTTGACGAGAGACCCCACTGTTGCAGCGCACTGTGCGTGGAGCCTGAAACAGTTATACGGCCTGGAAAGGGGATTTCACGGCAGGGAAGGGCTCTACACTTGTTTGTGTGCAGCTGAAGCTGTGGCCATGGAGAAACCTGAGGAATCCCGCCCTGTGGAGGAACCGTGGAAGTGTGGCGACTGTGGGAAAGGCTTCTGTTTCCCGTCTGCCCTGGAGACTCATCAGCGCAGTCACACCGGGGAGAGGCCATTCCCCTGCACCGACTGCGGGAAGGCCTTCAGACATTCCTCCCACCTGTTGGCCCACCAGCAGAACCACACGGGGGAGAGGCCCTTCACCTGCCCTGAGTGTGGGAAGGCCTTCAGCAATTCCTCCACCCTGCTGACCCACCAGCGCACCCACACCGGGGAGAGGCCGTTCACCTGCCCTGAGTGTGGGAAGGCCTTCAGCAATTCCTCCACCCTGCTGACCCACCAGCGCATCCACACGAGGGAGAGGCCGTTCACCTGCTCTCAGTGCGGGAAGGGCTTCACCTGCTCCTCTCACCTGCGGAGCCACGAGCGGGTCCACACCGGGGAGAGGCCCTTCAGCTGCCCCGAGTGTGGGAAGGCCTTCAGCACTTCCTCCAACTTGCTGACCCACCAGCATGTCCACACAGGGGAGAGGCCATTCACCTGCTCTCAGTGCGGCAAGGGCTTCACCTGCTCCTCCACCCTGAAGAGCCACCAGCGGGTCCACACGGGGGAGAGGCCCTTCAGCTGCCCAGAGTGCAGGAAGGCCTTTACCCAGGTCTCCACACTGCTGACCCATCAGCGGGTCCACACGGGGAAGAGGCCCTTCAGCTGCACCGAGTGTGGGAAAGCCTTCAGCACTTCCTCCAACCTGCTGTCCCACCAGCATGTCCACACAGGGGAGAGGCCCTTCAGCTGCCCAGAGTGCGGGAAGGCCTTTACCCGGGTCTCCACACTGCTGAGGCACCAGCGTGTCCACACAGGGGAGAAGCCCTTCAGCTGCATCGAGTGTGGGAAGGCCTTCAGCACTTCCTCCAACCTGCTGACCCACCAGCGTGTCCACACGGGGGAGAGGCCGTTCACCTGCTCTCAGTGCGGGAAGGGCTTCACCTGCTCCTCCAACCTCCAGACCCATCAGCGGGTCCACACCGGGGAGAGGCCCTTCAGCTGCGCCGAATGCGGGAAGGCCTTTAACCAGGCCTCCCACCTGCTGACCCACCAGCAGGTCCACACTGGGGAGAGGCCGTTCATCTGCTCTCAGTGCGGGAAGGGCTTCACCCGCTCCTGCAACCTGCGGAAGCACCAGCGAGTTCACGTGCCATCACAGGGGGATTGAAGGAGTGACGGCCGAGTGCCATTATCGATTGGAATATCAACCCGGTTCCGGGGACTCCCGGGTTCGAATCCTGCCACGACAGATGGCAGAGGGAGGGGGTGGTGCGGGGGAGAAAGCCCCCATCTGATTCCCTCTCTCCCTTGTTAGGGAAGGGAACCGCCATTGTGGGAAAGGATTCACTCAGTCGTTCCAGCTGCATCCTTTACCCGGTCTGGCCTACACGTGACCCCACACCCACAGCAGTCTGGTTGACTCTACACTGCCCCTTCCTGACAAAGGAGTGGGGAGAAACTTACTTGGAGACAGGGTATGGGTTGAAATTGCTGAGTGAGGCAATACTTCCTCCGGGTTACGGCTGTACCAAGGATCCAATTACAAAGGGACAACTTGGTGCTGGCAGTAAAGACAGTGAGGGGGGTGGGACAGGGGAGGTGTGGTGTGTGCACTTTCACCTTGAGCTGTTCAAAAAGCAACTGCTTTTTCTCTGGCTTTTTGCAGGGGAATCTGAAACTGTAACAAAGTTGGGTTGCAATAAAGGTTACCTGAACTTACCACCGGGCTCAGACTCTCATTGAAAGCTTTGAGCTCCAAGAGGTTTTTGTTTTAAAGCTGCTCATTTCTTTCCGCCTCCTGCAATAAGTTTAGAACATAGAACAAAGAACATAGAACAATACAGCGCAGAACAGGCCCTTCGGCCCTCGATGTTGCGCTGACCTGTGAACTATTCTCAGTTCGTTCCCCTACACTATCCCAAAATCAACCATGCGCTTATCTAAGGAATGTTTAAATCTCCCTAATGTGGCTGAGTTGACTACTTTAGCAGGTAGGGCATTCCACGCCCTTACCACTCTCTGCATAAAGAACTTGCCTCTGACATCTGTCTTAAATCTATCACCCCTCAATTTGTACAGGTTGTAGGGGGACTTGGATAAACTGCAGAATTGGGCTGAGAGGTGGCAAATGGAGTTCAATGCAGCTAAATGTGAGGTGATTCACTTTGGGAAACTGACGTCACCATCCTAAGAAAAAGTCTTTCACTGTCTCCCCTATCTAATCCTCTGATCATCTTATATATCTCTATCAAATCCCCTCTTAGCCTTCTTCTTTCCAATGAGAACAGACCCAAGTCTCTCAGCCTTTCCTCATAAGACCCTCCCTCCAGACCAGGCAACAACCTGGTAAATCTCCTCTGCACCTTTTCCAATGCTTCCCACATCCTTCCTGAAATATGGGGACCAGAACTATATACAATATTCCAAGTGTGGCTGCACCAGCGTTTTGTATAGTTGCAGCATGATATTGCAGTTCCGGAACTCAATTCCTCTACCAATGAAACCTAATACACTGTTTGCCTTCTTAACAGCACTATCCACCTGAGTGGCAACTTTCAGGGATCTATGCACCTGGACTGCAAGATCACTGCCTTCCTGTTATTCTTCCCAAAGTGAATCACCTCACATTTAGCTGCATTGAACTCCATTTGCCACCTCTCAGCCAAATTCTGCAGTTTATCCAAGTCCCCCTGCAACCTGTAACATTCTTCCAAACTGTCCAGCACTCCACCGACTTCAGTGTCGTCTGCAAATTTACTAATCCATCCACCTATGCCTGTGTCTAAGCCAATTAAAAAATGACAAACCGCAGTCGTCCCAAAACAGATCCTTGTGGCACACCACTAGTAACCGGACTTCAGGCTGAATATTTTCCATAAACCACCACTCGCTGCCTTCTTTCAGAAAGCCAGTTTGTAATCCAAACTGCTAAATCACCCTCAATCCCATGCCTCTGCATTTACTCCAACAGCCTACCATGTGGAACTTTATCAAAGGCTTTACAGAGGTCCACGTACACCACGTCAACTGCCCTACCCTCATCTACATGCTTGGTAACCTTCTCAAAAAACTCTGAGGTTTGTGAGACACGACCTGCTCTTGATGAAACCATGTTGACTATCTGAAAATAAATTGTTGCTTGCTGAATGATTATAAATCCTATCTCTAATGTTCCTTTCCAAAAGCTTTCCTTCAACAGAAGTAAGGCTCACTGGTCTATAATTACCTGGGTCATCTCTGCTGCCCTTCTTGAACAAGGGCACAACATTTGCAATCCTCCACTCTGGTACTAAACCTGTAGACAATGACAACTCAAATATCAAAGCCAAAGGCTCTGCTATCTCCTCCCTCGCTTCCCAGAGAATCCTTGGATAAATCCCATCCGGCCCAGAGCACTTGTCTACTTTCACTCCTTCTAGAATTGATAACACCTGTGTGCAACTAACCTTGATCTTTTCGAGTCTAATATCTTGTACCTCATTCTTCTCCTCTGCAATATTCTCTTTTTCCTGAGTGAAGACCGATGAGAGATATTCATTAACACCTCTCCAATCTCCACAGGGCCCACACTCAATTTCCCACTTCTGTCTTTGATTGGCCCTATTCCTACCCTAATCATCCTTTTATTCCTCACATACCTATAGAAAGCTTTAGGGTTCTCATTTATGTGTTAAAGACTGCTCATGACCCTCTTTGCTGTTAACTCTCTCTTTAAATCCTTCCTAGCTGATCTGTAACTCTCCATCGCCTCATCTGAACCATCTTGCCTCATCATCACATAAGCCTCCTCCTTCTTTGTAACAAGAGATGCAATGTCTGTTGTAAACCACGGTTCCCTTCCCTTATCACTTCCTCCCTGCCTGACAGGGACATACCTATCAAGGACACATCTGTTCCTTAAACCAGCTCCACACTTCCATTGTCCCCATCCCCTGTATTTTGCTATCCTATTCTATGCATCCTAAGTCTTGCCTAATTGCATTATAATTGCCCTTGCCCCATCGATAACTCTTGACCTGTGGCATGTTCCTATCCCTTTACATTGCTAAATGAAACCTAACTGAATTATGGTCACTCTCTCCAAAGTGCTCACCTTCCACTAAATCAAACACCTGGCCTGGTTCATTACCAAGCACCAGATCCAGTGTGACCTCCCCTCCTGTTGGCCCTTCGACATACTGTGTCAGAAAGCCCTCCTGCACACACTGGACAAAAATTGATCCATACGACGTACTGGAATGAAAGCATTTCCAGTCAATGTTGGGCAAGTTAAAGTCCCCCATAATGACCACCCTGTTCCTTTCACTCCTACCCAGAATAATTTTGCTAATCCCCTCTTCCACCTCCCTGGAACTCTGCGGAGGCCTATAAAAAACTCCAAGCAGTGTGACCTCTCCTCTCCTGTTTCTAACCTCAGCCCACATTACCTGAGTAGACGAGTCCTCATCAAAAGTTCTGTCAGCCACCGTTATACTATCCTTGACTAACAAGGCCACGCCTCTCCCTCTTTTACCGCCTTGGCTGTTCTTAATGAAAGATCAAAACCCTGGAACCTGCAACATCCATTCCTCACCCTGCTCTCTCCATGTCTCCGAAATGGCCACAACATCCAAGTCGCAGGTACCTATCTGTGCTGCAAGCTCACCGACCTTATTGCGGATACTCTGGCATGGAAGTAGACACACTTCAAATCACTTCACTGTCTGCCAGCACATTCCTGTGACCCTGAAATCCTGTCCCTGTCCTTCCTACTCTCATCCTCCTGTGCATTGCAGCTACACACCCCGGTTCCCATCCCCCTGCTGAGCTAGTTTAAACCCACCCGAATAGCACCAGCAAATTTCCCACCCAGGATATTAGTACCCCTCTGGTTCAAGTGAAGACTGTCCTGTTTGTACAAGTCCCACCTTCCCCAGAATGAGTCCCAATTATCCAAAAACCTGAAACCCTCCCTCCTGCACCATCCTTGCAGCCAGGTGTTCAGCTGATATATCTCCCTATTCCTTGCCTTGCTATCACGTGGCACGGGTAACAAACCAGAGATAACCACTCTGTTTGTTCTAGCCCTCAGCTTCCACCCTAGCTCCCTGAAATCCTGCCTTACATCCCTATCCCTCTTTCTGTGGGAGATTAGAAATGTTTTTGCGGATGGGTGAGGGGGTGTAGTAGGGGGAAGGGAAGCGGAATTCTTGTAGCATGTAGCATACATAAGGCTAAGACTTTAATGAATATAGAGGGTCTTTTAAAGAAAATAGTTTTAAGCTAGGGAATAACTTTAAAGTGTTGTAGTTGACCACAAAAAGAAGCAGCAGGGGTATTTCACAATAAACCTGAAGTAAAGTGATTCCGCAACTTGTAAACTGAATAAGAAAGCGAACAGGCTCTGTTTTGACACGCATTTCTGCTTGATTGCAGAAGCGTCCAGTACTTAGAAGACTGTAATAAATTGTTCTTGTTTCCAAGGCTTTGTCTCAGGCTGATTGATTTGTGAGTGAGTTCTGTTTCTCACAATTGGGGGCCTCGTTCCGGGATCCAGGACTCAGACCGCTCGACACTCTTGGGATGACCGTGGAGGTGCACCTCGCCGATTTCGGTGATCTCCGACTCCCTTGCTTGTCATTCGCGGTTTGGGCGAGTACGATCCAGACTGGGAGACCCTGGAAACAAGGCGGGCAGACGCGGTGGGTTCTGTCGGGCAGCTCTTGTGCACAAGACCCGGGTAGGGAAAGGTCTTAAAGGATATATCCGGGTGACCGGGGGCAGCGGTATTTGCTGCAAGAATTGCTGCGGGACGGGGTGCACTGAAATGACCAGGTAACTCTGTGCACAGACCAAGGTAAGAAGAGAGACCTTTTATGTCTTCCCTTGGTGGTCGGGACATATAAAAGTATGGGGAATTGGTGATATATAAAATTAAGCATATGTCAATGGAAAACAGCCCGTGTCAGAAGGGCTACTGAGGATGCCCTTCATAACTAACTTATGGCCAGACGTCCAGCTGAATATTCAAAAGCTAGGGGAGTCGTTGCGGAAAGCTCAAAGTGTCTGTGAGACACGGTGTCTGTGTGTGTGTGTGTGTGTGTGTGTGCGTGCGTGAGAGAGAGAGAGAGAAAGAGCTGTACAGCAACTAGCAAGTTTAACCCTTTGTGATTTGGTTTGAATGCACATTTGTTTGTTGGTGATTGAATGTTTCTGCTTTGTTCCCTGGAGCTTGAGATCCAGGACTGTTTTGAATCTGATTTCTTCTATGGAAATTTTAACATGATTTCTTTTCAGGTTAAGGATTTTACAGATTATGAAATAAAATGTTAACTCCTGTTCTTTTTACAGGTCATGACTGCCTTACTATCAGATTAGATTAGATTAGATTAGATTACTTACAGTGTGGAAACAGGCCCTTCGGCCCAACAAGTCCACACCGCCCCGCCGAAGCGCAACCCACCCATACCCCTACGTTTACCCCTTACCTAACACTAGGGGCAATTTAGCATGGTCAATTCACCTAACCTGCACATCTTTGGACTGTGGGAGGAAACCGGAGCAAACCCACGCAGACACGGGGAGAACGTGCAAACTCCACACAGTCAGTCGCCTGAGGTGGGAATTGAACCCAGGTCTCTGGCGCTGTGAGGCAGCAGTGCTAACCACTAATCAGTGCTAATCAGTTTCTAACTAATCTCTTTTATCCTTACATAAAAGTGATTTATGGAGAACAGTTGAAGTCTCAAAAAGCATATAGTTGGTCAGATTAATCGGATGAGTAAGGTGTCTAGTCAGGACCCTGAAGGGGGTGTGGAAGAAGGTGACACCGGACCTCGTTAAGATTAATTAAATTAGCAATGATGTGAGGCACGGGAAGTTGCCTGGGTAATGATTGATCTGTAAATAACGTTAAAGGGGAATATATTTCACCCGACAGTCCTTTGGGGAGAATGTTGGGAAATTGGGAACACAACTCCCCGACACGGGGGAAAGATAAGGCTATAATGGTAAACTACTATTGTTGTTTTGTCTGGACTGGAGAAAGTATTAAGGCGCCTGGTATTTTTTGGCCCAAATATCGGTCCGATGAGGATTGGCTGTGTCAAGATCTTAATATATATGTCAATCGGAAAGAAGCGTACAGTCAAAAAGAGTCCGATTATGCGGTTTGTTGGATAGGGAGCGCGGGAGTAAAATTATGTCCCATGAATAGGGAGGAATCAGGGAAAGAACAGAAAAAGAATGAACAAGGGAAGCCACAATGGGGTCCCTTAACATGTTTGCCGCCCCCATATACTACTCCCCGGAACGAGCCTACAGCTCCCGAAGTAGAACTGAGTCCAGACACAGAAATGGGAACGGACTCTGAACTAAAAGATGCAGAACCTGGGGGGGGCCCCAGAGTCACTTGAGCCACCACACGTAAAGGAGGGGCAGAGATAATGGAAAATGTAAAATTATGTCCCTTACGAGAGGTTCCGATTGGGGAAGGTAAAATCGGATATGTAAACGCTCCCTTAACGAGCAGTGAAGTTAGGGTCTTTACAAAGGAAATGAAAAGTTTAATAGAGGTTCCGGTTGGACTAGCCGAACAATTAGAGCAATTCCTAGGGCCTAATTTATATACCTGGGGAGAACTGATGGCAATTTTAGGAACGTTATTTTCAGGGGAAGAACGAGGTATGATTAGGAAAGCAGCTTTATAGGAATGGGAAAAGAGGCACGCAGTTGGGGAAGAAGGGGCCCCAGCAGAACAGAAATTCCCAAATGTTGACCCTCATTTGGAAAATAATGACAAAGATAGGGAGTCAATGCGGGATCTATGAGAAATGGGAATATTAGGAATTAAAGAGGTGGCACCAAGATCATAAAACTTTGTTAAGGACTTTGAAGTACAACAAGAGAAGGATGGAACCACTTCTGCATTTCTTAAAAGGCTCAAGGAGGCCACAAGGAAGTGTTTGGGAATGGATCCCGATAATCAGATAACACAGGGACTCTTAAAGGTCCAGTTAGTAACTAAATCATGGCCGGACATACAAAAGAAATTACAGAAATTCGATGGATGGAGTGAAAGACAGATGGAAGAGCTGTTACGTGAGGCACAGAAAGTGTATGTGAAAAGGGAAGACGAGAATCAGAAACAGAAAGCCAAAATGATGGTGGAGGCAGTAGAAGAAATAACAAAAAGGAGACTGGGATCAAGGGATAACAGGAAGGGTAGGGGAGGACACGAAATACAAGGGTCAGATACCTGGGAAAGGAGGCAACAAACCAAAGATAATCACTCTGTTTGTTCTAACCCTCAGCTTCCACCCTCGTTCCCTGAAATCCTGCCTTGCATCCCTATCTGTCTTTTTTTTGTGGTTAGCACTGCTGCCTCACAGCACCAGAGCCCCCGGTTCAATTCCCTCCCCCCCCCCCCGTGCCGCGTCTGTGTGGGTTTCCTCCCACAGTCCAAAGACGTGTGGGTTAGGGTGAATTGGCCAAGCTAAATTGCCCCGTAGTGTTAGGTGACGGGGAATGGGGCTGGGTGTTTTGCTCTTCGGCGGGTCGGTGTGGACTTGTTGGGCCGAAGGGCCTGTTTCCACACTGTAGGGAATGTGATCTAAAGTTCCGGAATTTATATATTGATGAACTGAAACCTGCAACCCATTCTAAAAGATGAAGGACTCAGCAGCGGTCCAGGTTTGTTCCAAATATTGCATCGGTTGCATGACACTGTGATGTTTTGCTATTAATTCTGTGTCTTATGATCCTGCAGCACAGCTACCCGCAGAAGGAGCAGCGCTGCAGAAGCCAGTGCTTTCAAATACACCTGGGTGGGCGGGGTTTACCAGGAGGGGCGGGTTTAGTCTGGGGGCGGGGTTTACGATCTGCGTTCAGAAGGGGCGGGGCTTACGCGTCGCTTTGGCGGAGGAGGGGGCGGGACAAGGACCAGGAGGCGTGGCCCTCCCGAAGCCGGAAGTGTGCCCGCGGCCTGTTTCCTCCGCTGGAGCTTCGGCTGCAGCAAGTAAGGTAAAGCTTTATCAATATTTCCTTTTACAGAGTTTGTATTTAATAACCAGTAATGGCTACTCAATATCATCATAAAGTCCCAAAATGCAATTCATTTAAATCCATAGCACATAAGCACTAAGAGTTAAGTTTCCAACAGCCTCAGCACTAAAATGGTCTCACAAGGGAACGGCTGTGAATGTTATCACTTGGGGTCCTGTTCACACAGGTTCACTGATGCTGAGGCAATCGTTCTTAATTGCCTTACAGCATCCTGTTATCACTTGGTGAGCCCAGGTGTCCCTATCTTTAAGTTCTCTCCTCTTTCTGAGCCTACCTGCTGGTTTATTTTCTAGTGCAGTAAATGTATTCAATAATTCAGCATTACATTTTAGTCTGAATGTTTAAAGACAAGTTTTAAGGCTATAGGCTTTCTCACCCAGATGCCCACACCCTCATTCCTCCCTTTGATTGCACCGCGATCACTGAAAGAGAAGGCTAGTCCAAACAAATGCCCTTCAAGGTGGTACAGCCATCAACATCCTGTAGAGCAACACCACCATCCTCGCAGCTCGTCTGGTCATATTTATCATCGCCATCGACACGTGTGGGTGAACCATCGGATCGCAAAAGGAACATCTTCTGGGGCAAATCTATATCACTAAGGGACCTCATAAGCCTAGCAATTAAACACCTAACAATACCAATACCAACAAACAGACATAGCTAAATTGATAAGCCAATTGTACCATCAGCCCGTTCTGCAGTTTCCCCAACTGGTCCCTTCAGTCATTCTGGATCTCTTCTTGTATCTTAGTTAATATTGCCAGTGAGATCGGGAATGCCCATAGTGCATTTATCTTGGACAATGGTGCAGACCTCACCCTCCCGGGTGAGTATATAGTCTAAGGCATACCGATTCTGCATAGAGTAAAGACACAGGTCTGATAATCCCAGTTTACTCTGTTCCAGAGCCTCTTTAGTCTTATTTCCTCGAATGGTCAGGCCGCAAAAGAGGGAATTGCGGTTCTTTTAACTTGTCACTCCTGCCGATCCTCCCAACGTCAGGGTACTCTGGATTCCCCAGCCTATCGGGTGTCCTGTATTGTCACCCAGTCCCTTGGGATCCTTCCAATTGGAGCAAGGTTGGCTGAGAGTGACCGCTGCATCCTCCTCAGATGGAGGTTCCATCGACTTGTCCACTGGCCAGGACAAGGTACTGTTGTGGGAACAAGGGCTCCGATGGTGACCTTATGAGGGACATCTTTGCCATCCAGGACAAGGAAATTGGTAGCTTTTCCTTTACCTTAAGAAATAATAGTCTGGTTTGGTGTATATTAGGGAGAGTTTTTCAAAGTAGGTTACTGAAATGTTACAGCAGGGGGTCTGGTCAGATCTACAGGAGCAAAGGGTCGACGTTTTAGATTAGATTAGATTTGGTTACTTACAGTGTGGAAACAGTGATGAATAGATTGGAATCGGAGACTGCGGACGGGGCAAGTAAGTCATCTCCCGATAGAGAGGAGTAACATAGTACTGCCTCTGGGGTGAATAGCGTTCTGTGGGCCTGTATAAATATGTTATTTGTGGATTGAGGAGTTTCCCCTATCAGTCCACATCGCCCCGCCGAAACGCAACCCACCCATACCCCTACACATCTACCCCTTACCTAACACTATGGGCAATTTACCATGGCCAATTCACCTGACCTGCACATCTTTGGACTGTGGGAGGAAACCGGAGCACCCGGAGGAAACCCACGCAGACACGGGGCGAATGTGCAAACTCCACACAGTCAGTCGCCTGAGGCGGGAATTGAACCCGGGTCTCTGGAGCTGTGAGGCAGCAGTGCTAACCACTGTGCCACCATGCCGCCCACGGTGGCACAGAGGAGTCGCTTGAGCGCTGTAAAAATGGGCCAAGTGACTCGAGCACTCGCACTGTATGGGAGACAATGGTCCTCAGAATGCTGTTCCCATTGGGCTCTCCTTTAGCTCTATTGTACATGGTCTTGGTGACAGTATCAGGTTCTGAAAAGAGAAAAGGCCTATAAATGCACAAGGGAAGGGTTCCGTTCCACGTCCATGTGCCGCATAAGGCCTGCTGTACCCCAGCCAGTGTTACACCAGCTGTTTGTATACACAGACCCGAGGTATTGGAAAGTGATATTTCTCTTCATGGGGTCGACAGTAGGAAATCTGATGAATAGATTGGAATCAGGGACTGGGGACGGGGCAGGTAAGTCATCTCCCGATAGAGAGGAGTAACATACTACTGCCTCTGGGGTGAAGAGCGTTCTGTGGGCCTGTATAAATAAGTTGTTTGTGGATTGAGGAGTTTCCCCTATCAGGCTTCTCTTTTCTCGAGTCGGCCCGTCCTACAAAAAGGGACTATGTTCCTGGGCATATTTACCATAATAACAGGGTTGATCATTTTTATCCTGACTAGGCTTGCGTCTGCATGTAAAATCAAAAAAAACATGGTAACGACATGATAACTCTCACTGATTTCTACTGTCCAGATGGACCATCTGGTCTTTCTGATGTAAGAGTCCATTGCAATAATGAATCTTCATCACGTTCCACACGTCAAAGGCGTCTGGTCCGGTGCACTGGACGACATCTCCTCAGCATGGGTGGTGGATAATCTCTGATCATTCCTGGTCGCATCCATACTTAGTGGCTTTCCCCATCAGGATGTTGTACGTGATCAGAAAGGTGAGGAGATAGGCGATCCCCCACATGTCCCTCCTCTTAGTTCAAGTATCTGTAATAAGATTAACTTTAGAACAACAGCAAAATTCAAAACCCAACTGGACATGGGCCAACCCTTTTTTTGAGATTCCAGGATTCTCTCCTCCTCTTCCCCCCTTTTGATTGGTGCGGTCAATCAATTTACAATGGTGCAGTTGGACCCAAGCTGAGCGCCCAGCGACTGGGACCGCCGTAGGGGTGGGAAGTAAAACCTGGAAGGGGCCATCCCAACGAGGTTGGAGACCTTTGCCAGTCCAGTTCTTGACGAGCACCAACGAACCAGGCTCTACCCGTGACGAGGCTGAAAGGGAGGGAACATCGCTGTAAGCCGCACGCTCCTGGGAGTCAAAGGCACACATAACATTGGTTAGAGCAAGAACATAACCAATGATTGCTTTGGTCATGTGGTGGAAGTGGACTCAGAAGGGAGCCGAATCGTTCCAAGGGGTACGGAGGCAGTGACCAGAGAAACTCTCAGCTGGAGACAGTAGCATCTTGCCCACAGACATGGATCGCATCTGGAATAACGCCACAGGGATTAGCATAACCAGGAGAGGCCACTCTCTGCCATTAATTTGGCAAGTTTAGTCTTGCATCTGGTTAAAACATTCAACAATGCCGGCCGCCTGAGGATAAGCACCATGCAGTTGCCGACAAATACAAAGCTGGGAACAGAGTTCTCCGTTAATATTACCTACAAAATGTGGTCCATTGTCCGAGCCAATGCACGCAGGTATACTGAAGCAGGGAATTATTTCCTTAAACAAAATCTTCGTCACAGTCTCAGCAGTAGCGTTAGGAGGAGGTTAGGCTTCAATCCACTTACAAAAGACATCAGCAATAAGCAAAACACATTTATAGCAACTCAACTCATTTCTACAACTCAATGAAGTCCAGTTGAAGTGTCTCCAAGGGACCCTCCAGTAAGGGAGTTCTCGTAGAGATACTTGAACTAAGATGTGGGGGATCGCCTACCCACTAACCTGTTTGATCACGTACAACATCCTGATCGGGAAAGCCACTGACTGAGTATCGATGCGATCTGGAATGATCTGAGATTATCCTGGTGTCATTTGGTGCACCAGATCAGACGCTTTCAACATGGAGTCGCTTGAGCGATGGCGTGAGCTGCCAGAGGAAGTGGTGGGTGCTGATACGATGACAAGTTAAAAGGCTCCTGGATGGGCATATGAATATGAAGGGTTCAGATGGGTCAGGGCCAAGTGATAGCAAATGCGACTGGAGTCATAGAGATGTACAGCACAGAAACAGACCCTTCGGTCCAACCCGTCCTTGCTGACAAGATAGCCAACCCAATTTAGTCCCAGCTGCCAGCACCCAGCCCATATAGGGGCCAAGTGATGGCAAACGTGACTAGATTAATTTAGGAAATCTGGGCAGGTTGGGCCAAAGGGTCAGTTTCCGTGCTGTGTGACTCTAATTGTCTTCAGTGGGAGCAGAAGTGTGGTTGTGAAGGCTGGACTTTCAGAGCATGTTTTGCCCTGACTGGGAGCAGAAGAGTTTGACTGAAGTGTATCGGTGTTGATACCTTGATGTCTCATTTTGCTCCCACCTTCCTGGGGTCATTAACTATTTTGTGTCTGGTTCTTCCTCAAGAAGCTGCATTGCAGGTTCACCCTGAATTGACACTTTTTTTGCTTCCCAAAATCAGCCCTGCTCACTCTCAGCAGGATCCCAGTGTTGTGAAAGATATTAACTTTCAGGTGGAGGTATCCAAAATTCAGAGAGATGTCAGTCTTGATGTTTTTGCTTTTTCTGCCCCTGTAAGATCCTGAATCAGCACCTTCAGGGGAATTAGTTAGAGCGGAGTGAGAACAGAGGGGGAGAGAGAGTGGGATGGTGCTTTCAATTTTGTGGAATAACAAAAGACAAGAATATTCCACAGAAAGTAGAATTGCTTGTTCAGAATTTCTACCCTGGTCCGATAGTGATAATTTTTGTAATCCCTTTTTGCACAGTATTTGAAGATCTGAAGTCGAAAGATTCAAAATCAACAGATGAAGGGCTTACGCCCAAAACATTGACTCTCCTGCTCCTCGGATGCTGCCTGACCTGCTGTGCTTTTCCAGCGCCACACATTTCGACTCTGACTGTCCAGCGTCTGCAGTCCTCACTTTGAAGTCAATGTCTGACAGTCACTCAATATCAGGACCGCAATAATTTTAAACTATGATTCTGTGAGAAGGAGCAAAGCTTTTTGGTTCCTGTTTGAGTACGTTTTCAGTATCAGTGGGACTGGAAGAGACACCCTACTGTTGCAGCGCACTGAGTGTGGAGCCTGAAACAGTTATACGGCTGGGAAAGAGGAATTGACGGCAGGGAGGGGCTGTATCCGTGTTTGTGTGTAACTGAAGCTTCAGCCATGGAGAAAACAGAGGAATCGCACCTTTTGGAGAAACAATGGAAGTGTGGTGACTGCGGGAAAAGTTTCTGTTACCCTGGACTCTCATTGGCACAGCCACACTGGGGAGAGGTCATTCCCCTGCCCCGAGTGTGGGAAGGCCTTCAGCAATTCCTCCACCCTGCTGACCCACCAATGGGTTCACACAGGTGAGGGGCCCTTCACCTGCCCAGAGTGTGGGAAGTGCTTTACCCAGGTCTCCACCGTGCTGACCCACCGGCAGGTTCACACCAGGAAGAGGCCGTTCACCTGCTGTCAGTGCAGGAAGGCTTACACCTGCTCCTCTGCCCTGCGGAGGCACCAGCAAGTTCACCTGTCGGGGAATTGAAACAGTGATGGCCAAGTTGCATCCTTGGATTGAAATTGCTGAGTGAGGCAATACTTCTTCCGGGTTACAGCTGTACCAAGGATCCAATTACAAAGGGACGACTGGGTGCTAACCATTAGTAAAGAATGTGAGGTGGGGGAAGTGTATGTGCTTTGACCTTGAGCTGTTTAAAACGCAGCTACTTTTTCTCTGCCATTTTGCAGGGGGGGATCTGAAGCTGTAACAAAGTTGGGTCGCAATAAAGGTTACCTGAACTTACCGCCGGGCTCAGATTCTCATTGAAAGCTTTGATCTCCAAGAGGTTTTTGTTTTAAAGCTGATCAGTTCTTTCAGCCTCCTGCACTAAGCTTCCAATGTTGTCTATCAGATGGAGCAGTGAATGAGGAGCCAGTATCATTAGAAATTGTGAATTTTTCAGGATTGTAGAGTGCATCATTTCATCGGCATTGTAAAGTTTACTGGCAGCATTGGGAGGTGTGGGCTGTGTTCAGTGGAAACGATGTGGAGGAGCCGGTGGTGGATTTGGCCTGGGTAAAGTGAAAAATCACACAACACCAGGTTATGGTCCAACAGGTTTATTTGGAAGCACTAGCTTTCGGAGCGCTGCTCCTTCACCGGGTAGCTGTGGAGCAGGTTCAAAAGACACAGAATTTTTGGAAAAACTCACAGTGTCATGCAACTGATAGGATATACTGAACAAACCTAGATTGCTGTTAAGTCTTCCATCTTTGAGAATGGATTGCAGGTTTTGGTTCATTAATCTGTAAATCCCAGAACATCTTTTAAGTTACGTTCTTGAGATGACTTAAGGTTTTATTTTTAAAAATGCTGACAGTTCAGACAATGCATTAAAGGTGTGACATTCGAGTCTGTCATACCTCAATCTTAGATCAGACTGGTTCTATTTCCAAAGTAGGAATTTATAAAATATTACATGGATTGACTGCCTGCAGTTTCTGCACTTTTTGAGCAAAGTAGAATGTATCTGCAAATAATTCTGCCAATTCAAATTCACTTCTTGGAGTTATTTGTGTGTGTGCATGTGAGTTTGTGTGCATGCTTGGTAAAGAGTATAAGCCTGTGAGAGTGTTGGGGGGTGTATGTATGTGTATATGTATGAGAGAAGTATGAATAAAAGCAAGGGGTTGCATTTTGCTGAAACAAGGAAGGATGGACCTATACAGGTGATGGTAGGGCCTTGAGCCTTGTTGGAGAACAGAGACATGGGAGGATTCAGGTGCATAGCTGCATCACTGGGAGACAGGGTGGTTAAGAAGGTGTTTAGCACACTTGCCTTCATTGTTCACCCCATTGAGTATAGGGGTTGGGACATCATGTTGAGGTTGTACAGGATGTTGGTGAGGCCACTTTTAGAGTACTAAGTACAGTTCTGGTGGCCCTGTAATAGGAAGAATACTATTAGAGAGGGTTTGGTAAAGATTTACCAAGACATTGCCAGGACTGGAGGGTTTGAGTTATAAGGAGAGACTGGGACACTTTTCACTGAAGTGCAAGAGGTTGAGTGGTGATGTCATTGAGATTTATAAAATCATGAGGAGTGGAGGTAAGGTGAATAGCAAACGGCTCTTCCTTGGTGTAGAGGTGCTCAAACTAGGAGGCATAGTTTTAAATGAGAGGGGAGAGAGATTTAAAAGGAGCCTGAGGGACAACGTTTTGGTACAGGGTGGTTTGCATATGGAATGAACTTGCTGAGGAAGTGGTAGATGCGGGGACAGTTACAATATTTAAGCGAAATTCAGATGGGTACATGAATAGAAAGGTTTAGAGGGATATGGGCCAAATGTAAGTAAGTGGGACTAGTTATTTTGGGAATTGGACGAGTTGGACCGAAGGGTCTATTTCTGTGTTGTCTGCCTCTATGAACCAGAAGTGATCTTATTGAAACCAGTAGAATTCTGAAAGGGGCTTGACAGGTAGATGCTGATCAAATGCTCCTTTGTGGTGGGAGTCATAGAATCCCAACAATGTGGAAGCAGGCCATTCAGCCCATCTATTCCACACTGGCCCTCTGAAGAGCATCGCACCCATACCTAACCCCTTTTTCCATTTTTCGCATGGCTAATCCACCCTAACCTACACCCTAAAATACAGAGGAGGAAGTATTGGATGTCTTGAAACATAAAGGTGGATAAATCCCCAGGACCTGATCAGGTGTAGCCTAGAGCTCCATGGGAAGCTAGAGAAGTGATTGCTGGGCCTGTTGCTGAGATATTATCATCAATAGTCACAGGTGAGGTGCCAGAAGACTGGAGGTTGGCTAACATGGTTCTACTGTTTAAGAAGGGTGATAGACCAGTAAGCCTGATGTCATTGGTGGGCAAGTTGTTTGGAGGGAGTCCTGAGGGACAGGATGTATATGTATTTGGAAAGGCAAGGACTGATTAGGGATAGTCAAATGACATTGTGCGTGGGAAATCATGTCTCACAAACTTGATTGAGTTTTTCTGAAGAAGTAACAGAGAGGATAGATGAGGGCAGAGCAGTAGATGTGATTTATATGGACTTCAGTAAGACATTCAACAAGGTTCCCCATGGGACACTGATTAGCAAGGTTAGATCTCACAGAATACAGGGAGAACTAGCCATTTGGATACAGAATGGGCTCAAAGGTAGAAGACAGAGGGTGGTGGTGGAGGGTTGTTTTTCGGACTGGAGGCCTGTGACCAGTGGAGTGCCACAAGGATCGGTACTGGGCTCTCTACGTTTTGTCATTTACATAAATGATTTGGATGTGAGCATAAGAGGTACAGTTAGTAAGTTTGCAGATGACACCAAAATTGGAGGTGTTCTGGACAGTGAAGAGGGTTATCTCAGATTACAACAGGATCTGGACCCGATGGGCTGATAAATGACAAATGAAGTTTAATTCAGATAAATGCGAGGTGCTGCATTTTGGGAAAGCAAACCTTAACAGGACTTCTTTACTTAATAGTAAGGTCCTAGGGAGTGTTGCTGAACAAAGAGACCTTGGAGTGCAGGTTCATAGCTCCTTGAAAGTGGAGTTGTAGGTAGATAGGATAGTGAAGAAGGTGTTTGGTATGCTTTCCTTTATTGGTCAGAGTATTGAGTACAGAAGTTGGGAGGTCATGTTGCGGCTGTACAGGTTAGCCCACTTTTGGAATATTGCATGCAATTCTGGTCTCCTTCCTATCAGAAAGATGTTGTGAAACTTGAAAGGGTTCAGAAAAGATTTACAAGGATGTTGCCAGGGTTGGAGGATTTGAGTTACAGGGAGAGGCTGAACAGGCTGGGGCTGTTTTCCCTGGAGCGTCGGAGGCTGAAGGGTGACCTTATAGAGGTTTACAAAATTATGAGGGGCATGGATAGTATAAATAGACCAAGTCTTTTCCCTGGGGTCGGGGAGTCCAGAACTAGAGGGCATAGGTTTAGGGTGAGAGGGGAAAGATATAAAATATACCTAAGGGGCAACATTTTCATGCAGAGGGTGGTACGTGTATGAAATGAGCTGCCAGAGAATGTGGTGGAGGCTGGTACAATTGCAACATTTAAGAGGCATTTAGATGGGTATATGAATAGGAAGGATATGGGCCAGGTGCTGGCAGGTGGGACTTGATTGGATTGGGATATCTGGTCGGCATGGACGGGTTGGACCAAAGGGTCTGTTTCCATGCTGTACATCTCTATGACTCTAAAAGCAAGTTGTAGACAAGTAAAAAGGCTGACCAGGCAAGGAGGTGGTTAACAACCTCAGGGCATCCCTCTTAAACCATGCATCCTGTTTGTTTACAAATTAAACATGCTCCAGCTCTTTTCCTATCTGCTTTCTGGAAATCTGGGTGACACCAGGTTTGTAATACAGTACTAACCATTCCCTCCTTGCCCATGTGTGTACAATAATGCACATAATCAATTGAAAAAGGCAGCAGCAAAGAAGGAACACAAAGTAGTCCATCAGGGATCACCCACATTTCAGTTTGAGAATTGAGGGAGAATCCTATTTGAGGCCATAGTTTGTGCTGCTCAGCAGGGGGCCTCCCCTGTGATTTCAGTCCCATACCCAGGCCTGGCGTACCTGTCCCCATACTGTCTCTATCTGGGTTTTGCTGGGGACCCAATGGGACCAGAAGTTTGGGGTGTCAGGCTGCCTGCTTGGCAGCAGCATCCATCTGCTCATTCCTTTGGAGACTGTATCCATTGCCTCAGCATGAGCTGAACATCTTGATAGCTGCCAGATTGCTTGGACAAAACAGCATTACTATTCGTCTGCCCCGTGGGGGTTACAAATCCTCTATGTTCCCACAAGTCTCTGTAATCATGGGTCACACCAAAAGCACAGTGAGAGTTGAAGATCTCAACCCCCCGAGGGGTCTCTCAGTTCCAAGATCGGTCAAAAGAACACTAGGATTATGGTTTGCTTCAGCAAGGTTTCACACTTTAATTTGTAAGGGCCGGGCAAAGATTTGTCCAGCAACACAGATATTAAAAGATTCTGTGTTCCTTGGAGAAACTGCGTGATTAACTTGGAATAAAAGATCAATTTTCATATGTTTCTTAAGAGACAGTACAGTCTTAATTACAGAGTAAATCCAATAAAATTACATAATGGACAACAGGTTAACCCAATGATATTTCCTGGGAAATAATGTTGTTTCACACGCATTATCTCCTCATACCTGTGCTTCAAGGATAGCTAGGATGGTCAGTAATGTCCTATCTAGCTTAATTAGATCCATACTATGAAGAAGGCATTGTTTGCTTAGGATTGCTGTGATTCAGTTAGCTCAGGAATGCAGAAATGCAGCTTTTAGCCATTTTAAACACAGTGTTAATGTGTAGCCTGAAGCCATGTTGTTATATTACTTTATATTGAGATGCTATTTTGTGGTTAATAAAAGCTCCTGACAACAGCCTAAATCCAGGTATTAGATCCTCATCTGGTGTCGACCTGCTCCGTCACTCAAAAGAAAACTAGATTTACAATTTAAAGCCATACATGCTATTCTGCTAAATTAATCCAGTTGATTTGTTTTTGTTTAAAAATGTGAAAACCTCATGAACAGTTCTTCAGTTAATCACTGGATATTCAAATTTCTCTTCAAATTAAAGGTCATAACAGAACTGGGTGTCATTGTGGGATTTTGAATCTGGAGGGTGTGCTTGTGAAGGTTGAATCAACAATATTTCAAAGTGAATGTTATCGTGTTCAGTACTAAGACTTTCTGGAGATGAAAAATTTGCCCTTGTGTGTTTTGCAACACTTAACCAAGGTCAGTTCCATAGAATATGCAGTCAGATTGATGCGAGAGTTAAGAGCTGGGGCAAACATCAGAAATAATGGAGGCAGGAGCACAGCAATTAGAGTTAGAAAGTTAGCCAAAAATATAAAAACAGGAAGGAAAGTTTCATCAGCTTTTCTTAAAAAAAGTTAAGAAAGTGTTGGTTCTGTAGAAAATGAGTCTGGGGATTCAATAACAGAGGATAAAGAGATGGTAGATGAATTGAAAAGAGCTTGAATCTGTCTTCACTGGAGAGGACACAAGTAACAGCCCAGAACTAGCTGGAAATCAGGAATTGAAAGGGAAGGAGGAACTGAAGACAATTACAATTACCAGGGAAGTCGTACTGAGTAAACTGTTGGAACTACGAGTTCACAAGTCCCAGTTGGCCAAAGTATTTCATTCTAGACCCTTAAAGAAAAACTAGCTAGTGAAATAGTTAATGCATTGGTTTTAATTTTCCAAATGTCATTAGTTTCAGGGGAGGTTTCTTTAGATTGGAAAACACCTTTCTTCAAAAAGGCAGACCCAGAACAGGAAACTGCACACCATTTACCTTAACATATGCCATAGGGAAAATGTTCAAAGCTATGATTAAAGATGTGATGACAGGGCACTTGTATAAGTTCAGGCAGCGTGAATCTGTTTTTGTCATTGGGAAATAATGTTGTAATGATGTTTTGAAGAACTGCCTCTCCGCACTGCGACTGAGCTGATAAATCTCATCCTAGTTTCAAACTTCCAGCTCAGCACTGTCCCCATGACTTGTCCGGACTTGTCCGACCTGCCTATCTCCTTTTCCTGGATCAATGGTGCTGGAAGAGCACAGCAGTTCAGGCAGCATCCGAGGAGCTTCAGCCAAATCGACGTTTCGGGCAAAAGCCCTTCATCAGGAATAAAGGCAGAGAGCCTGAAGCGTGGAGAGATAAGCTAGAGGAGGGTGGGGGTGGGGAGAGAGTAGCATGGAGTACAATAGGTGAGTGGGGGAGGGGATGAAGGTGATAGGTCAGGGAGGAGAGGGTGGAGTGGATAGGTGGAAAAGGAGCTAGGCAGGTCGGACATGTCCGGACAAGTCAAGGGGACTGGAAGTTTGAAACTAGGATGAGGTGGGGGAAGGGGAAATGAGGAAGCTGTTGAAGTCCACATTGATGCCCTGGGGTTGAAGTGTTCCGAGGCGGAAGATGAGGCGTTCTTCCTCCAGGCGTCTGGCGGTGAGGGAGCGGCGGTGAAGGAGGCCCAGGACCTCCATGTCCTCAGCAGAGTGGGAGGAGGAGTTGAAATGTTGGGCCACGGGGAGGTGTGGTTGATTGGTGTGGGTGTCCCGGAGATGTTCCCTAAAGCGCTCTGCTAGAAGGCGCCCAGTGTTTTGCCCTTACTGGGAGCAGAAGAATACAATGAAGTCTTGCATTTGTGAGAGAGCAACTGAGTAAGGGAGTACATCTGGGATTTTGGTGGAAAATGGGAATTCTTTGCACTGTGGGATGAAGCTCAACCCTATCCAGTTATTTCAGCTCGTGGGTGAGACTCGGCAGTTCATGCAGGCAGTCAATCCAGGTAATATTTTATAAATTCCTGCTTTGGAAATAGAACCAGTCTGATTCCAGATTGGGATACAGACAGACTCTGATCTCACACCTTTAATGCATGGTCTGAGCTGAGATGATATCTTTTGTTATAAAACCTTAAGTTATTTCAATAAAGTGTCTTTCAGGAAGTTCTGGGATTTACATATTAATGATACCTGCAGACCACTCTGAAAGCTGAAAGGCTTAACGATCCAAGTTTGTTCAATATATCATTTCAGTGGCAGGACACTAATGTTTTTCTATAAATTCTGTGCCTTATGATGTTATTCTCCACAACCACCTGATGAAGGAGCAGCACTCCAAATGCTGCTCCTTCCAAATAAACCTTTTGGACGGTAACCGGGGTGTGTGAGATTTTTTTTAACTTTGGACAGGTTAGGGTGGATTGACCATGCTAAAGTGCTCACTGTGACCAGGGAGGTGCAGGTTTGTGTGAATTGGCTGTGCTAAATTACACATCGTGTCCAGGAACGGATTGGTCATGCTAAATTACCTGTAGTACCCAGGAATGTGCAAGTTAGGGTTAATTGGCCAGACTAACTTATCCAGAGTGAAGATCTAAACCCCTCTTAAGGGGCCTTTTGGTTCGCGATTGGTCTAAAGAATCAATGGAATGCAGTCTGTACAAAGCAAGGTTATCAGTTTAATAAGGCATCTTGACACAATTCTGTCCAGCAACACAGCGGTTAAAGCTTCTGTGTTCCATGGTGAAGTTGTGCAATTACATTTGAAAATTACACATTATTTATTTAAGTTTTTTTAAGAGACAGTACAGCCTTAATTTCAAGAAAATACCAATCAAATATAATAAGGTGACATGATTCACAGCAGGTTAATCCAATGATATTTCCTGGGAAAGGAGTCTTAATTACGTAAATCATCATGCCATGGTAGCAGCTCAAGGTTAGTTTAATTGGTCAATTAATGTGTCAGTGTTCATTTTAAACAAACTCCATTGTCCTCTTTGGATTTTAGCTTAATTCTGCAAAACAGCAGGACAAGTTCACAGAGTTCAATCATTATTCTCGGCCATTTTGTTCTATTATTTTAAATTGAAAAGCCATTTTGTGGTTAGTAAAAATCTACATATACTTGTTGCATGTGACAATAACCTAAATTCAAATTTTAGATCCTCACCTGAAGGATCAGAGTCTGAAGGGTGACCTTATAGATGTTTGTAAGAGGCATGGATATGGTGAATACCCAAGGTCTTTTGCCCAGGGTAAGGGAGTCCTACCCTGTTTGAGGTGAGAGGGGAATGATTTCAAAGGGACCTGAGGGGCAACTTCACGCAGAGAGTGGTGCATGTATGGAACGAGCTGCCAGAGGGAGTGGTGGCGGCTGGTAAAATTACAACATTTGAAAAGCATCTGGATGGGGATATGAATAGGAAGGGTTCAGAGGGATATGGGCCACATGCAGACAAATGAGACGAGATTAGTTTTGGATATCTGATCAGATGAATTGGACCAAAGGGTTTGTTTCAGTGCTGTATGACACTAATCGTCTTTGGAGAAAGCAGAAGTGTGGTTGTGAAGACTGGGCTTTCAGAGCAGCTTTCAAAGATGTTTTGTCCTTCCTGGGAGCAGAAGAAGTTCCAATGAAATCTTGCATTTGTGAGACAGCGACTGAGTAAAGGGAGTACATCTGCGATTTTGGCGAAAAATGGGAATTCATTGCACTGTGGGGATGAAGCCGAACCCTATCCAGTCACTTCTGCTGGTGGGTGAGACCAGACCTCAAGACTAGGGGGAGTAGATTTAGGACAGAGATGAGGAGGAGAAAGTGAGGACTACTGCTTTTCCTGGAGTGTAGTGAATCTATGGAATTCTCTTCATTAAGTATATTCAAAATGGGTTTTTGCATGGTTGGGGAATTAAGGGTAGTTGGGGCAATGCTGCTAGGAGGAGCTGAGACGATGGATAGACCGGCCATGATCGCAATGAAGAACGGGGCAGGCTAGATGGGCAAAATGGCTGACTCCTGCTTTTATTCCTGAAGAAGGGCTTATGCCCAAAACGTCGATTCTCCTGATCCCTGGATGCTGCCTGACCTGCTGCGCTGTTCCAGCAACACATTTTCAGCTCTGATCTCCGGCATCTGCAGACCTCACTTTCTCCTCCTACTTTTATTACTGTGAAACTATTTCCCACAGCTAACCCATCACTGGGCACTATGGGTAATTTAACATAGCGAATCCACTCTAACCTGCACCCTACCTGGACACCATGGGTAATTTAGCACAGCCAATCCAACCGAATCCGCACAACACTGAACACTGGGTAATTTAGCATGGTCAATCCACCCGAACCTGGACAAAGTTAAACATCACACAACACCAAGAAGTACTAGCTTTCGGAGCACTGCTCCATCATCAGGTGGTTGTGGAGCACAAGATCATAAGGCACAGAATTTATGGAAGAAGATTAAAGTGTCCTGCCACGGAATTGATATATTGAACAAACCTGGATGGTTACACCTCTCATCTTGTACAGTGGGTTGCAACTATCATTCATATGTAAATCTCGATAACATAAGGTTTTATCACAAAAGGTAACAACATCTGGGTGGCATGGTGGCTCAGAGGTTCTTAATTCTGCCTCACAGCGCTTGGGACCCAGGTTCAATTCCAGCCACTGGCCACAGTCTGTGTGGAGTTTGCACATACTCCCCGTGTCTGCATGAGATTTCTCCAGGTGCTCCGGTTTCCTCCCACAATCCAAAAGTATGCAGGTTAGGTGAATTGGCCATGCTTAAATTGCCCAGTGTGTTACATGCACTGGTCAGGGGTAAATATGGGGAATGGGGCCTGGTGGGTTACTCTTTGGAGGGTTGGTGTGGACCTGTTGGGCCTGTTTCCGTACTGTAGGGAATTGAATCCAATCTCAGCTCAGACATTGCGTTAAAAGTCAGAGTCTGTCTATCCCCACCTTGAATCTGACTAGTTCTGTTTCTAAAGTAGGAATTTATAAAATACAACATGTTCTGACAGCTTGCAGATTGTGTATTTTTGAGCAAAATAGAATTTATTTGAAAATATAATTCTGCAAATGCAAATTCACCCCCATGGACTTGTGTGTGCTTACAGCTAAAAAGTTTATTTCCGTGCTGTGTATCTCTGTCTATTTGGTAACAGATGCTTTATTTCTGTTGGCATAACTATTGTTGTAAGTCATAGCTGGGTACTAATAGTTAGATATAAAGCAAAGAGAATTCCTCAAGTAGGGCACTATCAGAATCCTGGGAGACCCCTATTTCTGGTTTACTTCCTATTGACAAACATTAAGCATGAGCACCTATTTATTTCTATTTTTTTGTTTCACTTTTCTTGTCTGATTCCCTGGTACGACTACACTCTGTGTCTGGTCGGTTGTCAGGCTGGGAGATAGTGGATTGGGTTTCGATTGACTGAATGTTGTATTGTTCTGGAAGGTGTAAAGGGGTGGGGGTGGGGTGTTGGAGAATCAAAACTTCAGCAGAGCTGAGAACAGACCAACATCTTACTCTGTGGGAACAGGGAGATCAACAGAGGACAGAGAAACCAGGACCTGAAATCCGACCTGACACCGGATTACTGTGATCAGTGTTTTCATTAGCAATGCCAACCCTCTACCTTCACCTAGCTTCCCGTTTGACTACCCCCTCGATATTCAAGATCCAATCCTTGTCGTCCTGAAGCCATGTCTCTGTAGGGAGTCTCAGATCATAATTATTCTCTTCAATGTGTGCAGTCAATTCATTCACTTTTGTAACAGTGCAGCACACATGCAGACACACTGTTTTCGGTTTACATTTTTATGATCTTTGCAATCCAGTTTTAATTGCTGGTACATTTACTCTCCTTGTCTCCATCATTCTGTGAGGTTCATTTCCCACATCACTACATTGCTCACTGGCCTTGATTGGGATTGGCCATAGTGCCCAGGGATGTGCAGGTTAGGTGTATTTGTCAGGGTAGTGTAGAGCGGTAGGAGAATGGGTCTGGGTGGGTTCCCCTTCAGAGGGTCGGTGTGGACTCGTTGGGCCGAGTGGCCTGCTCCCACACTGTGGGGATTCTCTGAAGCGAAGGGATATTTGCAAACGTTGCAGGACAGCGCAGGCGCAGTGCGTGCGCCCGACTTGGCCCCGCCCATCCGCTCCTTTCGTGACGTCACAACGCGGAAGTGACACTGAATGAATGAAAATCCCTCCGTCTGGGCTAATCCTGGGGCGGGAAAATCTGTTCACTTGTAGCAACGGGAGTGATTCCAGGGCGGAGCAGACCCTGTCAACTCAGGTATGGGAGTTAATTACCAGGTGAGGAGGACAGAGATTGGGAGGAGTAGATATCTTTTCTGTTTTCCTTTTCAAAATGCGCCCGATTTCCACAAGTAAATGCAACAGGTATAAGTACAGCACATGCAGCTTCAAGCCGGCTGTGCATCCTCTGTTCTTCCTCTGCCTTGGCTCCAGCACTTTTTTGGCTTTCTTTCCCCCCACCTGCCCGGTGTTCATACCTCAATGTTTTCCCGGTTGTCTTTTGTGGGCTTTGAAAACTTTCCCAATCGTCTGAGTACAGGATTTGGGAGATTATGTTGCAGCTGTACAGGACATTGGTTAGGCCACATTTGGAATATTGTGTGCAGTACTGGTCTCTCTGCTGTAGGAAGGATGTCATAGAGTCATGGATGTTGTGAAACTTGAAAGGGTTCAGAAAAGATTGGCAAGGATGTTGTCAGGGTTTGAGCTGATCAGGATGGGGCTGTTTTCCCTTGAGTACCAGAGGCTGAGGGGTGACCCTACAGATTTCTATAAAATCATGAGGGGCATGGATAAGATGAATAGACAAGGTGTTTCCCTGGAAAGGAGTAGAACTAGAGGGTAATAGGTTTAGGGTTGGGGGGAGATTTAAAAGGGCCCTAAGGGGCTACTCTTATATTCAGAGGGTGGTGCATGTAAGGAATGAGCTGCCAGAGGAAGTGGTGGAGGCTGGTACAATTACAGCATTTAAAAGGCATCTCACTGGGTATATGAATAGAAAGGGTTTAGAGGGATATGGGCCAAGTGCTGTCAAATGGGACTAGTGATTTAGGATATCTGATCGGCATGGATGAGTTGGACCGAAGGGACTATTTCTGTGCTGTACATCTGGTAGACAATGGTCCTCAGAATTCTGTTCCCATTAGGCTCACTCTTAACTCTATTGCACATGGTCATGGTGACAGTATCACATTCTGAAATGAGAAAAGACCTATAAATGCGCAAGGGAATAGTTCCGTTCCGGGAGTGTACATAGAGATGGGGATAGTTACTTAGGACGCATAAGGCCTGTTGTTCCCCAGCCGGTGGAACGCAAGCCATCTTTGTACATAGGCAGGAGGTATAAGGCTCCTTTTGTCTTACATGAGTGGGCGTGACAGGTCTCAAGTAGGCAGGTGATGTTATGTGGAACATGAACAATTGCACACCCTTAGCCGGTTCCATTAAAGCAATTCTCATACGACCATGCAGTAGAGTGAAAAGATGTCAGCAAACTGGTAGCAGGAGGCTCATATAGTGTTGGAAAGTGATACTGTATTTCTCTGCGGAGGGTCGGCAGTAGGGAGTCTGATGAATAGAATGGAATCGGGGACTGGGGACGGGGCAAGTAAGTCATCTCCCGATAGAGAGGAGTAACATACTACTGCCTCTGGGGTGAAGAGCGTTCTGTGGGCCTGTATAAATAAGTTGTTTGTGGATTGAGGAGTTTCCCCTATCAGGTTTCCCTTTTCTCGAGTCGGCCCATCCTGCAAAAAGGGATGGTGTTTCTGGGCGCCCTTAAAATATTTACCATAATAATGGGGTTGATCACTTTTATCCTCACTAGGCTTTCGTCTGCAGGTAAAATCAAAAAGACATAACTCCCACTGATTTCTACTGTCCAGATGGACCATCTGGTCTTTCTGATGTAAGAGTCCATTGCAATAATCAATCTTCATCATGTTCCTCACGTCAACGGCGTCTGGTCCGGTGCACTGGATGACATCTCCTCAGCATGGGTGGTGGATAATCTCTGATCATTCCTGGTCGCATCCATACTTAGTGGCTTTCCCCATCAGGATGCTGTACGTGAACAGAAAGGTGAGGAGATAAGCATTCCCCACATGTCCCTCCTCTTAGTTCAAGTATCTGTAATAAGATTAACATTAGAACAACAGCAAAATTCAAAAACCCAAATGGACAGGGTCCACTCCTTTTGTTGGGATTCCAGGATTCTGTCCTCCTCTTTCCCCAAGAAGGGCCTGTGCCCGAAACGTCGAATCTCCTGTTCCCTGGATGCTGCCTGACCTGCTGTGCTGTTCCAGCAATAAAGTTTCAACTTTGATCTCCAGCATCTGCAGACCTCACTTTCTCCGCGGTCAATCAATTTACAATGGTGCAGTTCGACCCAAGCTGAGCGCCCAGTGACTGGGACCACTGTAGGGGTGGGAAGTAAAACCTGGAAGGGGCCATTCCAACGAGGTTGGAGACCTTTGCCAGTCCAGTTCTTGACGAGCACCAACGAACCAGGCTCTACCCGTGACGAGGCTGAAAGTGAAGGAACATCGCTGTAGGCCGCACGGTCTTGGGAGTGAAAGGCACACATAACACTAGTTCGAGCAAGAACATAACCAATGATTGCTTCGGTCATGTGGACGTGGACTGAGAAGGGAGCTGAATCATTCCAAGGGGTACGGAGGGGGTGACCAGAGAGACTCTCAGCTGGAGACAGTAGCATCTTGCCCGCAGACATGGATCACATCTGGAATAAGACCACAGGGATTAGCATAACCAGGAGAGGCCAGACTCTGCCATTAATTTGGCAAGTTTAGTTTTGAGTCTGGTTAAAACATTCAACAATGCCAGCTGTCTGAGGATGATAAGCACCATGCAGATGCCGACAAATACAAAGCTGGGAACAGAGTTCTCCGTTAATATTACCTACAAAGTGTGGTCCATTGTCCGAGCTAATGCACGCAGGTATACTGAAGCAGGGAATTATTTCCTTAAACAAAATCTTCACCACAGTCTCAGCAGTAGCGTTAGGAGGAGGGTAGGCTTCAATCCACTTAGAAAAGACATCAATAATAAGCAAAACACATTTATAGCAACTCAACTCATTTCTCCAACTCGATGAAGTCCAGTTGAAGTGTCTCCAAGGGACCCTCCAGCAAGGGAGTTCTCGTAGAGATACTTGAACTAAGAGGTGGGGGATCACCTACCCACTGACCTGTTTGACCACGTACAACATCCTGATCGGGAAAGCCACTGACTTGAGTATCGATGCGATCTGGAATGATCTAAGATTATCCTGATGTCATCTGGTGCACCAGACCTGGCGCTTTCAACGTGGAGTCACTTGAGCGATGGCGTGAGCTGCCAGAGAAAGTGGTGGGTGCTGGTACGATGACAAGTTAAAAGGCTCCTGGACAGGCATCTGAATATGAAGGGTTCAGATGGGTCAGGGCCAAGTGATGGTAAACTGGAGTCATAGAGATGTACAGCACAGAAACAGACCCTTCGGTCCAACTCGTCCTTGCTGACCAGATAGCCAACTCGGACAGATTGGGCCATGGGTCTATTTCTGTGCTGTGTGACTCTAATTGTCTTCAGTGAACGCAGAAGTGTGGTTGTGAAGGCTGGACTTTCAGAGCATGTTTTGCCCTGACTGGAAGCAGCTGAAAATGTGTTGTTGGAAAAGTGCAGCAGGTCAGGCAGAATCCAAGGAGCAGGAGAATCGACATTTCGGGCATGAGCCCTTCTGCGTTTTTCCAGCAACACATTTTCAGCTCTGATCTCCAGCATCTGCAGTCCTCACTTTCTCCTGACTGGAAGCAGGAGAAGAGTTTGACTGAAGTGTGTCAGTGTTGATACCTTGATGTCTCATTTTGCTCCCACCTTCCCGGGGTCATTAACCATTTCGTGTCTGGTCCTTCCTCAAGAAGCTGCATTGCAGGTTCACCCTGAATTGACACTTTTGTTTTTGCTTCCCAAAATCAGACCTGCTCACTCTCAGCAGGATCCCAGCGTTGTGAAAGATATTAACTTTCGGGTGGAGTTATCCAAAATTCAGACAGATGTCAGTCTTGATGTTTTTGCTTTTTCTGCCCCTGTAAGATCCTGAATCAGCACCTTCAGGGGAATTAGTTAGAGTGGAGTGAGAACAGAGGGGGAGAGAGAGTGGGATGGTGCTTTCAATTTTGTGGAACAACAAAAGAATATTCCACAGAAAGTAGAATTGGTTTTTCTGAATTTCTACCCTGCACTGATGATCCCTTTTGTAATCCCTTTTTGCACAGTATTTGAAAATCTGAAGACTGAAGTTTCAAAATCAACGAATGAAGGGCTTACGCCCGAAACATTGACTCTCCTGCTCCCCAGATGCTGCCTGACCTGCTGTGCTTTTCAACTGACTCTCCAGTGTCTGCAGTCCTTACTTTGATGTCAATCTCTGACAGTCATTCAATCCATCGGAACAGCAACTATTTTTGACTGTGATTTCTGTGAGAGGGATCAACGCTTTTTGGTTCCTGTTTGAGGACGTTTTCAGCATCAGTGGGACTGGACGAGAGACCCCACTGTTGCAGCGCACTATTTGTGGAGCCTGAAAGGGGATTTCACGGCAGGGAGGAGTTCTACACGTGTTTGTGTGCAGCTGAAGCTGTGGCCATGGAGAAACCTGAGGAATCCCATCCCGTGGAGAAACCGTGGAAGTGTGTCCACTGTGGGAAAGGCTTCCGTGTCCCGTCTGCCCTGGAGACTCATCGGCGCAGTCACACCGGGGAGAGGCCATTCTCTTGCACCGACTGCGGGAAGGCCTTCAGACATTCCTCTCACCTGCTGGCCCACCAGCGGGACCATACGGGGGCGAGGCCTTTCAGTTGCCCAGAGTGCGGGAAGGCCTTCAGCACATCCTCCCACCTGCTGACCCACCAGCGGGTCCACACAGGGGAGAGGCCCTTCAGCTGCCTTGAGTGTGGGAAGGCCTTCAGTTATTCCTCCACCCTGCGGAGCCACCGGCGTGTCCACACGGGGGAGAGGCCCTTTAGCTGCCCCGAGTGTGGGAAGGCCTTTACCCACGTCTCCTCCTTGATGAGGCACCAGCGGGTTCACACAGGGGAGAGGCCCTTCAGCTGCCCTGAGTGTGGGAAGGCCTTCAGTTATTCCTCCACCCTGCTGATCCACCAGCGGGTCCACACGGGGGAGAGGCCCTTCAGCTGCCCCGAGTGCGGGAAGGCCTTTAGCGATTCCTCCACCCTGCTGACCCACCAGCGGATCCATACAGGAGAGAGGCCGTTCATCTGCGCTCAGTGCGGCAAGGGCTTCACCCGCTCCTCCCACCTGCGGAGCCACCAGCGAGTTCACGTGCCATCGCAGGGGGATTGAAGGAGTGACAGCTGAGTGCCATTATCGATTGGACCATCAACCCAGTTCCGGGGACTCCCGGGTTCGAATCCCCCCATGACAGATGGCAGAATTGGTATTCGGTCAGAAATGTGGAGTTGGGAATCTAACGATGAGAGTGTTTCAGGGAGGGGGTGGTGCGGGGGAGAAAGCCCCCATCTGATTCACTCTCTCCCTTGTTAGGGAAGGGAACCGCCATTGTGGGAAAGGATTCACTCAGTCGTTCCAGCTGCATCCTTTACCCGATCTGCCCGACACGTGACTCCAGACCCACAGCAGTCTGGTTGACTCTACACTGCCCTTTCCTGGCAAAGGAGCGGGGAGAAACTTACTTGGAGACAGGGTATGGGTTGAAATTGCTGAGTGAGGCAATACTTCCTCCAGGTTACGGCTGAACCAAGGATCCAATTACAAAGGGACAACTTGCTGCTGGCCAATAGTAAAGACAGTGAGGGGGGGTGGGACAAGGGGAGGCGTGGTGTGTGCACTTTGACCTTGAGCTGTTCAAAAAGCAACTACTTTTTTCTCTGTCTTTTTGCTGGGGGGATCTGAAGCTGTAACAAAGTTGGGTTGCAATAAAGGTTACCTGAACTTACCACCGGGCTCAGACTCTCATTGAAAGCTTTGAGCTCCAAGAAGTTTTTGTTTTAAAGCTGCTCATTTCTTTCAGCCTCCTGCACTAAGTTTAGAACAAAGAACATAGAACAATCCAGCACAGAACAGGCCCTTCAGCCCTCGATGTTGCGTCGACCTGTGAACTATTCTCGTCCCCCTGTACTATCCCAAAATTATCCATGCACTTATGTAAGGATTGTTTAAATCTCCCTAATGTGGCTGAGTTGACTACCTTAGCAGGTAGGGCATTCCGCTCCCTTACCACTCTGTGTAAAGAACTTGTCTCTGACATCTGTCTTAAAGCTATCCCCCCTCAATTTGTAGTTATGCCCCCTCGTACACGCTGACGTGATCATCCTAAGAAAACGTCTTTCTCTGTCTACCCTATCTAATCCTCTGATCATCTTGTATGTCTCTATCAAATCCCCCCTTAGCCGCCGTCTTTCCAATGAGAAAAGGCCCAAGTCTCTCAGCCTTTCCTCATAAGACCTTCCCTCCAGACCAGGCAACATCCTGGTAAATCTCCTCTGCTTTTCCAATGCTTCCACATCCTTTCTGTAATTGGGTGACCAGAACTGTACACAATATTCCAAGTGTGGCTGCACCAGCGTTTTGTATTGTTGCAGCATGATATTGTGGTTCCGGAACTCGATCCCTCTACCAATGAAACCTAACACACCGTATGCCTTCTTCACAGCACTATCCACCTGGGTGGCAACTTTCAGGGATCTACGCACATGGACTCCAAGATCCCTCTGCACATCCACACTACCAAGAATCTTTACATTGACCAAGTACTCTGCCATCCTGTTATTCTTCCCAAAGTGCATCACCTCACATTTAGCTGCATTGAACTCCATTTGCCACACCTCGGCCCAATTCTGCAGTTTATCCAAATTTCCCCCTGCAACCTGTAACATTCTTCCAAACTGTCCAGGACTCCACCGACTTTAGTGTCGTCTGCAAATTTACTAATCCATCCACCTATGCCTGTGTCTAAGTCAGTTATAAAAATGACAAACAGCAGTGGTCCCGAAACTAGTAATTGGATTCCAGACTTAGTATTTTCCATCAACCACCACTCGCTGCCTTCTTCCAGTTTCTAATCCAAACTGCTAAATCACCCTCAATTCAATGCCTCTGCATTTTCTCCATCAGCCTACCATGTGGAACCTTATCAAAGGCTTTACTGAAGTCCAAGTATACCACATCAACTGCCCTACCCTCATCTACATGCTTGGTCACCTCCTCAAAGAACTCAATCAGATTTGTGAGACGCGACCTGCCCTCCACGAAACCATGTTGACTATCTGAAATCAAATTGTTGCTTACTAGATGATTTTAAATCTTCTCTTATAATCCTTTCCAAAATCTTTTCTACAATAGATGTAAGGCTCACTGGTCTATAATTACCTGGGTCATCTCTGCTGCCCTACTTGAACAAGGGCACAATATTTGCAATCCTCCAGTCCTCGGGTACTAAACCAGTAGACAATAACCGACTCAAATATCAAAGCCAAAGGCTCTGCTATCTCCTCCCTAGCTTCCCAGAGAATCCTCGGATAAATCCCATCCAGCCCAGGGGACTTGTCTACTTTCACTCCTTCTCAAATTGATAACACCTGTGTGTAACTAACCTCGATCCTTTCGAGTCTAATATCTCGTACCTCATTCTTTTCCTGAGTGAACACCGATACAGGGTCCATGCTCAACTTCTCACTTCTGTCTTTGACTGGCCCTATTCCTACCCTAATCATCCTATTATTCCTCACATATCTATAGAAAGCTTGAGCGATTTCCTGTATTCTATTTGCTAAAGGCTGCTCCTGTCCTCTCTTTGCTCTTCTTAACTCTCTCTTTAAATCCTTCCTACGTGATTTGTAATTCTCCATCGCCTCATCTGTTCCATCTTGCTTCATCAACACATAAGCCTCATGGAACAGCATCATAAGACACAGAACTTATATCAAAACATCAGTGTCATGCAACTGATAGAATATATTGAACAAACTTAGATAGTCTTCATCTCTTAGAACGGGTGCGGGCTTTGGTTCATTAATATGTAACACTTTTAGAGTACTCAGTACAGTTCTGTTGGCCCTGTAATAGGAAGAATACTATTAGAGAGGGTTTAATAAAGATTTACCAGGATGTTGTAAGGACTGGAGGGTTTGAGGTTATAAGGAGAGGCTGGGACTTTATTCACTGGAGCACAGGAAGTTGGGGGGGGGGGTGACCTCATTGAGATTGATAAAATCATGAGGATTGGAGGTAAGGTGAAAAACAAAGGGCTCTTGCTTAGCGTCGGCGAGCTCAAAACTAGGGGGCATTTTTTTTAATGTGAGGAGAGAGATTTAAAAGGAACCGGAGGGGCAACATTTTGAAAGAGGGTGATTTCCACGTGGAATTAACTTGCTGAGGATGTGGTAGATGCAGGTACAGTGACAACATTGAAACAGCATTTGGATGGGTACGTGAATGGAAAGGTTAGAGGGATATGGGCCAAATGCAGGCAAGTGGGACTGGTTTAGTTTGGAATCCTGGTCGGCATGGACGAATTGGACCGAAGTGTCTGTTTCTGTGCTGTATACCTTTATTGAAACTGGTAGAATTCTGAAAGGGGCTTGACAGGATAGATGCAGATAAAATGCTCCTTTGGTGGGGAGGGTCATCGAATTCCGACAATGTGGAAGCGGGCCATTCAGCCCATCGATTCCGCTCTGGCCCTCTGAACAGTATCCCACCCATACCCAACCCCTTACTGTGTATTTCCCATGGCCAAGCCACCGTAACCTGTACATCCCTGGTCACTATGGATAACTTAGCACAGCCAATTCTCCCTAACCTACCACCCGAATCTATAACTTACCTTCTCAAGAATGTAATTTAAATGCAGAGCTTTTCTAAGAAAAATGTCAGTCTGACTCAACATTGGGACACAGACAGAATTCACACCTATTGTCTCTACTTATAAATAGGGCAACGTCTCTTCGAAATGTAGATTCATTTAGATATAACTGCTTCACTTTACATATGAAGATATCCTTTTGAATGTGCCACATCCCTTTGAAATGTAATCTCGTCCATTTAAACCTCTTTATTTGCAGAAATACCCGTTAAAATGTCCGTGTCCCTTTAAAATGCAGATTGCCCCCTTTAGATATGACGCCGTTCCGTTATCTGTCGGAATATCTGTTTAAATTGAGCCGTGAGCTTTCCCAATGTAGACAGGGCTCCTGGAAACGTGGCAGTGTCCCCCCTGCAGCTGCAGAGCGAGACAGGAGTTTGTTTTTGTGAATGAGCAGTTGTAGCGCGAGGTGGCTGTTGCTTGGTGACGGTGAGGCTCCCCCGGCCCCGCCCATCCCCCCCACCCCCGTGCAGACGTCACGCGGGGCCGAAGGCGGTTGGGAGGAGAAGTCGCTCGAGCGGGGAAGCGGCGGGAGGGCGGCCGTTAGGAAAATGGCGCCGTGCGGCCCGGGGCAGACACCGCCGCCTTCCTGGCGCAGCTGCTGTGTCACGGCCACACCGGCCGGCTGTACAGCAGGCAGGAGCCGGTGAGCATTCTGGAGGCGGATGGGGTTAAGGGCCTGCTTGGGAACTCGTCGGCCGCCTGGGTGGTGGAGTTCTACTGGTCGTGGGGCGGCCCCTGTGTCAACTATGGGGCCACCTGGAAGGTACTGGGCCCGGGAGGTGAAAGGTGAGGCAGGTTGTGTGTGGGGGACCGAGGGGAAGGAATGTGGGGCCTGTCAAATTGACATTTTACACTCACTTTCCATCTGCTTTTACTGGCGTTTGTGCTGTTTGCCTCTCACTGTGTGTTTAATCCTTGTGCTGTTTGCCCCTCACTGTTTGTTTAATCCTTGTGCTGTTTGCCCCTCACTGTGTGTTTAATCCTTGTGCTGTTTACCCCTCACTGTGTGTTTAATCCTTGTGCTGTTTGCCCCTCACTGTGTGTTTAATCCTTGTGCTGTTTGCCCCTCACTGTGTGTTTAATCCTTGTGCTGTTTACCCCTCACTGTGTTTAATCCTTGTGCTGTTTGCCCCTCACTGTGTGTTTAATCCTTGTGCTGTTTGCCCCTCACTGTGTGTTTAATCCTTGTGCTGTTTGCCCCTCACTGTGTGTTTAATCCTTGTGCTGTTTACCCTTTGCTGTTACTTGTGCAATTGCTGAGGGTAGTGTGTAAATACTAGTGAAGGAGATTATGCACCAGCATGTATATGTTCCTCAGACATTGAAGGGGCAGGATCTGTTGAGAATGGTTGGTCAAGTGTGTGGTGTACTAAACCTTGTTAATATGGGTATAGTTATGATTTGGAGATGCCAGTGTTGGACAAGGATGTACAAAGTTAAAAATCACACCACACCAGGTTATAGTCCAACAGGTTTAATCAGCTGATGAAGTAGCATCACTCCGAAAGCTAGTGTGCTTCCAATTAAACCTGTTGGACTATAACCTGGTGTTGTGATTTTTAACTGGGTATAGTTTGTTACTTGGAAAATATACTTTTTATTATTTAAAGTCATAGAGATGTACAGCACGGAAACAGACCCATTTGGTCCAACCTGTCCATGCCAGCCAAATATCCTAAATTAATCTAGTCACATTTGTCAGCACTTGGCTCATATCCCTCTAAACCCTTCCTATTCATAGACCCATCCAGATGCCTTTTAAATGCTGTAATTATACCGGCTACCACTACTTCCTCTGGCAGTTCATTCCATACATGCACCACCCTCTGCATGGAAACGTTGCCCCTTAGGTACCTTTTATATCTTTCTGCTCTCGCCCTAAACCTATGCCCTCTAGTTGTTAACTTCAACCCAACACTGAGGAAAAGACATAAAAACATTGAGCAGCCAGACAAATGCAAAAGCAATAAAATATCGAGACACATAGTGTAAAACAAATTATGGCTCTAATCCTTTTTGTTCTCTGAGGCATATGGACACTTAATCTGTCAATAACATCAGCATTGCTACAGAGCATATTGTGTACACTCCTCAGTGTCAACAAGCAGGGCAAATGTTTGCCGGTGTCACCAAAACATTGGGCATGTTCCTCGCTGTTGGCAGAAAAGGGGCGAGACCTACTTTTGATGGACAAATAAGGAGCACTGGAGGACCAGAAGGAGAGTTGTCCTCATGCCAATTGGAGCTCCCCTATTGTCTGAATGCGGAAGGTGGACCATGAGCTTCTTAAGGTCCTGCTCCTCCTCTCACACTGAATGAAGATTGAGCTTCACCTCAGACTGCAACTTCCTTCCTCTGTCCAACATCTGTGAGTACAGCACTCTCTTTTCTCACCCCCTTTTCCATTTACGTTTCATTCTGGGGTTCCATTGTTGACTTGGAGCAACTGAAAGGAATGGGAATGAATCCACCGAGGGGATAGACTCTGGAAAAGTTAGTCCATGCCTGTGTCTCAATTGGCAATACAGACAGGCAGGAGTCTGTAAGAATGCAGCAAGCCAGGCAGTATCAGGAGGTGGAGAAGTCGACGTTTCGGGTGTAACCCTTGTTCAGGACTGAGGGTGAGTATAGGGAGAGCTGCAGAACAAGGGTATGCTGAGGGCAGGGTGATGAACTGGGGATAGGTGTAAATAGGTAGAGGGTACGACCTGGTTGGTGAATGTGAGGAAGGAACCTAGTTGGTGGAGGGGCAGGGGCTCGGAAGGGAGGTTATTTGAAATTGGAGAACTCACTGTTGAGTCCTTCGGGCTGTGGACTGCTCAGGTGGAAGATGAGATGTTGTTCCTCCAATTTGCACTGTGGTTTGTTGTGGCAATGGATGGGGCCAAAAATGGTCATGTCAGAAAGGGAGTGGGAAGGGGAATGAAAATGGGTGGTGACTGGGAGGTCCGGTCGGCCTCTGCAGACCTTGCTGCGATGCTCGGCGAACCATTCCCCAAGTTTATGCTCGTGCTCCCCGACGTAGAGAAGGCCACAGTTGGCAAATACAGTACCCCAACATAAAGTTACAGCCTTTGCTGTGAAAAAAAGTAGAAAGGTATATTGTTTAAATGGTGATATATTGGGATGTGGAGAAAGTGAGGACTGGAAATGCTGGAGATTAGAGTCAAAAAGTGTGGTGCTGGAAAAGCACAATAGGTCAAGCAGCATCCGAGCAGTAGGACAGTCAAGGTTTTGGGCGCAAGCCCTTCATCAAGAATGATGCGTGGATGTTCAGAGGGGCATCAGTGTCCTTCTGTGCCAGTTGTCAGACAGGTGCAGCAGGCAATGAGCAAGGCAAGTGGTGTATTAGCAAGAGGAATTAAGTTCAGAAGCGGGGATGTCTTCCTGCAGTTGGGGGGGTCATTGAATATTCGAGGAGAAAGTGAGGTCTGCCGATGCTGGAGATCAGAGCTGAAAATGTGTTGCTGGAACAGCGCAGCAGGTCAGGCAGCATCCAGGGAACAGGAGAATTGACGTTTGATTCCTAAAGAAGGGCTTATGCCCGAAACGTCGATTCTCCTGTTCCCAGGATGCTGCCTGACCTGCTGCGCTGTTCCAGCAACACATTTTCAGGTCATTGAATATATTCAAGGTTGAGTTCATCTGATTTTTATGTGGATGTTTATGGGGAAGGCAAGAAAATGATCTTGAGACAAGTACAGAACCAAGTTACAGAACCATACAGCACAGAAACAGACCCTTCAGTCCAACTAGTCCATGCTGACTATGTTCACCAGCTAAACCAGTCCCACCTGCCAGTGTTTTGGTCCATACCCTTCTGAACATTTCCTAATCATGTAATTATCCAAATGTCTTTTAAACCTTGTAACTGTACCTGCACCCACCACTTCCTCTGGACATTCAGTCCACACATGAACCACACTCTGTTTAGAAAAAATATTGTGCCCTTCAAGTCTTTTTAAAATCTCTTTCTCCTCTCACATTCAAAATTTGCTCCCTCATCTTGAAACCCCCAGCCTAGGGGAAGGACACCTGTCATTCACCTCATCTCTCCCCTCATGATTTTATAAACCTTGATAAGGTCACATCTCCACCTCCTATGCTCCAGTGAAAAAGTCCCAGCCCATCCACCTAGATGCAGGTAGATCCATATCCAGTCATGATCGGTTCAATGCTGGTCCCAATTCTCTCACGGTGTCCAGGACAGCAAGAGACCACAAGACATAGGAGCAGAAATTAGACCACCAGGTCTGCTCATTCCATTCAATCATCGCTGATCAGTTTCTCAATCCCATTCTTCCACTTTCAACAAAGTGAAAATGGACGGAGAGAGTGTGGGATGGAGATTTTCCGCTTCTAGGGAATAATAGAGGAAAGAGAGTTCACTATAAATTAGAATTTTTGGGATCGGCTGATGAGCCGAGGAGTGTCAGTTGGAGTTTAATTTAGAGAAGTCTGAGGTTTGCATTTTGGTCAAGCAATCCAGGCAGGACTGATGCAGTTAGGGGAATGTTGCAAAATAAAGAGACCTTGGAGTGCAGGTTCATAGTTCCTTGAAAGTGGAGTCTCAGGTGGATAGAATAATGAAGAAGGCATTTGGTTTGCTTTCCTTCATTGCTCAGAGCATTCAGTATAGGAGTTGGGAGGTCATGTAATACACCCTTCCCCCTCAAAGGTGTGGTATCTAACTGCTTCATTGTTTCTAGTGAATACAGCCCACACCTCCCGCTACTGCCATAACATGAAAGCACTAGCTTTTGGAGTTCTGCTCTTTTATCAGGTGGTTGTGGAGAATAAGATCATGATCACAGAATTTATAGCCAAAGGAGTCCAGTGTCATGGAGATGTGATACATTAAACAATTTAGATTAAATCTTCCATCTTTTAGAATGGGGTTCTGTTCTTTGGTATGTTAATCCCAGAACCTGTTTTCAGTAACTTTCTCAAGAACGTAATTTAAATGCAGAGCTTTTCTATCCAAAATGTCAGGCTGACTCGACATTGGGACCCAGACAGAATTCACATCGATTGAAGGGTAGGCTGGGACTTTTTTCATTGGAGCATAGGGGGTTGAAAGGTGAAGGTGTCGGGTGCCTCGTTAGCAAGTTTGCAGATGGCACTCAGATTGATGGAATATCAGATAGTGAAGGGGACTGTCAGATGATACTGCAGAATATAGATTGGAGAGTTGGGAAGAGAAATGGAGTTTGATCCAGACAAATGCGAGGTGATGCATTTTGGAAGGTGCAATTCGAGAGCAAACTATACATTAAATGGGAAGGTCCTGGGGGGAAATTGATGTACAGAGAGATCTGGGTGTTCAGATCTATTGCCATCTTCAGAGAACAATGTCTGTCAGTAGAGTGGTTAAGGCAGCATACAACATGCTTTCCATCATCGGACGGAGTATTGAGTACAAGAGTTGGCAGGCCATGTTGAAGTTATATAAGATTTTGGTTCGGCCACATTTGGAATACTGCTGTACAATTCCGGTCGCCAGATTTCCCAAAGGATGTGGATGCTTTGGAGAGGGTGCAGAGGAGGTTCACCAGGATGTTGCCTGTTATGGAGAGCGCTAACTATGAGGAGAGGTTGAGTAGATTAGGAGTATTTTCATTGGAAATAAGGAGGTTGAGGAGGGGTCTTGATTGAGGCCTATAAAACCATGAGGCATGTAGACCGGGGTGGATAGGAAGAATTTTTTTTTCCCCATAGGGGAAGACTTAATTACTAGGAGTCACGAGTTCAAAGTGAGAGGGGAAAGGTTTGAGGGAGATCTACATGGAAAGTTCTTTACGCAGAGGGTGGTGGGTGCCTCATGCAGTGGAGGCAGTAGGGCTGGGATCGATAGCGTCATTTAAGATGTATCTAGACAGATACATGAATCGGCAGGGAGCAAAGGGATACAGATCCTTAGAAAATAGGCGGCAGGTTTAGATAGAGAATCTCGATCAGCATAGCCTTGGAGGGCTGAAGGGCCTGTTCCTGTGCTGTAAGGTTCTTTGTTCTCTTTATAGAGGTTTCCAAAACCATGAGGGGCATAGATAAGGTGAACGGCATGTGTCATTTCAAGATTAGGCCGCAAATTAAGGTGAGAGGAGAAAGATTTTAATAAGAGATGAGGAGCACCTTTTTTGTAAACAGAGTGGTTTGTGTGTGGAATAAATGTCCAGAGGAAATAGTGGATGCTGGTTGTGTAACAACGTTTAAAAGACATTTGGATAAGTACATGAATAGGAAAGGTTCAGGGGGATATGGGCCAAATACAGGTAGGTGGGACTAGTTTAGTTTGTGAATATAGTCAGCATGGACTAGTTGGGCTGAAGGGTCTGTTTCTGTGCTGTATGACCCTTTAACTGTTCTGTACTGGTCTTAAAATCATTTTACTTGCCTTCCCCCAGAAACATCCACTTCTTTCTTGTTCTAAAATCAGACGAACTCAGCCTTGAATATATTCAATGACCCCCTAACTGCAGAGACTTCTGAACTCATTTCCTTTTGCTAATATACCACTTGCCTTGCTGATTGCTTGCTGCACCTGTCTGACAACTGGCAGTGACTGGTGTGGAAGGATGCTGAGGCCACTTTTTACATCCACACATCATTCCTGAGGAAGGGCTCATGCCTGAAACGTTGATTCTCCTGCTTCTCGGATGCTGTCTGATCTGCTGTGCTTTTCCAGTGCCACACTTTTCAACTGTCATCTCCAGCATCTGCAGTCCTCACTTTCTCCGCATCCCAATATGTCACCATTTAAACAACGCACCTCCTTTCAGCAGTTATTTGTTCGTAACTGAGGCTATAATTTCACGCTGTGGGACTGCATTTGCCATGTGTTTGCCAATTGAGATACAGACCTGGACCAACGTTTCCCGACTCTGTCCCCTCCCTGGATTCACTCACTTTCTTCAGTTGCTGCAAGTCAACAATTGGCTTCTCATTGGTTCATTTGAAGAAGGATTTGCGCCATTTTTGCAGACAGCAAAGAGCGTGAATGGCTTTTGCTGAACCAGCATGGAAACAGACCCTTCGGTCCAACCCGTCCATGCCGACCAGATATCCCATCCCAATCTAGTCCCACCTGCCAGCATTTGGCCCATATCCCTCCAAACCCTTCCTATTCATGTACCCATCCAAATGCCTCTTAAATGTTACAATTGTACCAGCCTCCACCACTTCCTCTGGCAGCTCATTCCATACACGTACCACTTTCTGTGTGAAAAAGTTTCCCAGTAGGTCTCTTTTATATCTTTCCCCTCTCACCCTAAACCTATACCCTTGACTTCTGGACTCCCCCACCCCAGGGAAAAGACTTTGTCTATCTATCCTATCCATGCCCCTTTTGTAAACCTCAGCTTCCGACGCTCCAGGGAAAATAGCCCCAACCTGTTTAGCCTCTCCCTATACCTCAAATCCTCCAACCCTGGCAACATCCTTGTGAATCTTTTCTGAACTCTTTCAAGTTTCACAAAATCTTTCCAATAGGAAGGAGACCAGAATTGCACACAATATTGCAACAGTGGCCTAACCAATGTCCTGTACAACAGCCACATGACCTCCCAACTTCTGTACTCAATCCTCTGACCAATAAAGGAAAGCATACCAAACACCACCTTTACAGTTCTATCTATCTGCGACGCCAGTTTCAAGGAGATATGAACCTGCACTGTGAGGTGTCTTCGTTCAGCAACACTCCCTAGGACCTTACCATTAAGTGTATAAGTCCTGCTAAGATTTGCTTTCCCAAAATGCAGCACCTCACATTTATCTGAATTAAACTCCATCTGCCACTTCTCAGCCCATTGGCCAATCTGGTCAAGATCCTGTTGTAATCTGAGGTAACCCTCTTCACTGTCCACTGTACCTCCAATTTTGGTATCATCTGCAAACTTACTAACTGTACCTCTTATGCTCACATCCAAATCATTAATGTAAATGACAAAATGTAGAGGGCCCAGCACCGATCCTTCTGGCACTCCACTGGTCACAGGCCTCCAGTCTGAAAAACAACCCTCCATCACCACCCTCTGTCTTCTACCTTTCAGCCAGTTCTGTATCCAAATGGCTAGTTCTCCCTGTATTCCATGAGATCTAATCTTGCTAATCAGTCTCCCATGGGGAACCTTGTCGAACGCCTTACTGAAGTCTATATGGATCACATCTACCGCTCTGCCCTCCTCAATCCTCTTCACTTCCTCAAAAACTCAAAATTTGAGATATGATTTCCCACACAAAAAGCCATGTTGACTATCCCTAATCAGTCCTTGCCTTTCCAAACACATGTACATCCTGTCCCTCAGGACTCCCTCCAACAACGTGCCCGCCACCGATGTCAGGCTCACTGGTCTCTCGTTCCCTGGCTTGTCCTTACCACCCTTCTTAAACAGTGGCACCACATTAGCCAACCTCCAGTCTTCCGGCATGCGCAGTGTTCTCTCCTAGCAGATTTAAAGTGTCCAGATGCCACAATTTCTTCCCCCGTCACTCGACATAACCGCGCATGCTCCTTTCTGTGTTTGATGTTCATCTTCCCTTTCACCCTCATGATTTTATAAATCTCAAATGAGGTCACCCCTCAACCTCCTGTGCTCCAGTGAAGAGTGTCTCAGCCTCTCCTTACAACTCAAACCCTCCAGTCCTGGCAACATCCTGGTAAATCTTTACTGAACCCTTTCTAATAGAATTCTTCCTATTACAGGGCCACCAGAAGCGTTCTCAGTACTCTACAAGTGGCTTCACCAACATCCTGTACAACTTCAACATTATGTCCCAGCTCCTTTATTCAATGGTGTGAACAATTAAGGTAAGTGTGTTGAATGCCTTCTGAAGCTTCCTTCCAACCAGTGATGCAACTTTCAAAGAAGTATATATCTGAACCCCCCCGCCCCCCACCATATCCCTCTGTACAAGCCCGGCCCTTCCTTATTTTGGCAAAATGCAACCCCTCACCTTTTATCTATACACATGTTCTCTCTCAGACATACACACATACACGCCCCCCCCCCAACACACACACCCTTTCACAGGCTTCTCCTCCATCACACTCACTTTACCAAGCATGTGCACACATACTCTCTTACACGCGCACTCATGCTGCACACATACATATAACAATGTGGTGCATTTGCAAAATTATATTTGCAGATATATTCAATTTTGCACAAAACGCATAATATGCAGGTAGTCAATCCATGTAATATTTTATAAATTCCTAGTTTGGAAATAGAACCAGTCCGATTTAAGATTGGGATACTCTCACACCTTTCATGCATTGTCTGGACTGAGATGTCACCTGTTTTTTAAAAAGACCTTAAGTGATCTTGAGAATATGATTTAATAGTAGTACTGCGATGTACACATGAATGAACTAAAACCTGCAACCCATTCTAAAAGATGAAAGATTTAACAACAATCTACGTTTGTCAATATATCATCAGTTGCATGACATTGATCTTTTGCTCTTAACTCTGTGTCTTATGATCCTGCTCCACAGTTACCCGATGAAGGAGCAGCACTCCGAAAGCTGGTGCTTTCAAATAAACCTGTTGGACGATAACCTGGTGTTGTGATTTTTAAACCGTGTCCAACCTAGTCCAACAGCAGCACCTCCACCTCGTTTCTAGTGAACACAGCCCATACTTCCCAGTGCTGCCAGTAAACTGCCGATGAAACGATGCACTCCTGAAAAATTTATAGTATCTAACGAAACCAGCTACTCATTCACTGCTCCATCTAATACACAACATTGGAAACTTAGTGCAGAAGGCTGCAAGAAATGAGCAGCTTTAAAACAAAAACCGCTTGGAGCTTTCGATGAGAGCCTGAGCCCAGCAGTACGTTCTGGTTACCTTTTATTTTGTGTCCCAACATGGTTACAGCTTCAGATCCCCCACCCCTCCCCCAGCAAAAAGGGCAGAGAAAGAGTAGCTGTTTTTTAGACAACTCCACAACAGGGGAAAGGAGCAAAGGGCGGGGCAAGGCCAACAGCAGGCCCCCACACTACGCCTGCATTGCCTTGCACAGTTTACAAAAATCCCTTCCCCTTCAGAGACTCCCCACAGTGTGGGAGCAGGCCAACTGGCCCAAAGACTACACACCGATCCTCCGAAAGGTAACCCACCCACACAATTCCCCTATTGCTCAACATTTACCCCTGACTAATGCACCTAACCTGCACATCCCTGGGCACTATCTGAACCTGGACAAAGTTAAAAATCTCACAACACCAGGCTAAGTCCGACAGTTTATTTGGAAACACGAGCTTCGGAGCACTGCTTCTTCATCAGGTGATTGTGGACAATAAGATCATATGGCACAGAATTTATAGGAAAACATTACAGTGCCCTGCCACTGAACTGATATATTGAACAAACCTGGATTGTTAAGTCTTTCATATTTTAGAATAGGTTGCAGCCATCATTAATTAGATTACTTACAGTGTGGAAACAGGCCCTTCGGTCCAACAAGTCCACACCGCCCCGCTGAAGCGCAACCCACCCATACCCCCTACATTTACCCTTTACCTAACACTACGGGCAATTTAGCATGGCCAATTCACCTGACCTGCACATCTTTGGACTGTGGGAGGAAACCAGAGCACCCGGAGGAAACCCACACAGTCAGTCGCCTGAGGCGGGAATTGAACCCAGGTCTCTGGAGCTGTGAGGCAGCAGTGCTAGCCACGGTGCCGCCCACTAAACAAAAACAAACATTGCATAGGGCTTTCTGATAGGAAGGAAACCAGAATTGCATGCAATATTCCAACTGTACAGCTGTAACATGACCTCCCAACTCCCAACCAATAAAGGAAAGCATACCAAATGCCATCTGCACTATCCTATTGACCTGCGACTCCACTTTCATAGAGCTGTGAACCTGCACTCCAAGGTCTTTTTGTTCAGCAACACTCCCTCGGACCTTACCATTAAGTGTACAAGTCCTTCTAAGATTTGCTTTCCCAAAATGCAGCACCTCACATTTACCTAAATTAGATTCCACTTGCCACTTCTCAGCCCATTGGCCCATCTGATCAAGATCCCATTGTAATCTGAGGTAACCTCCTTCGTTGTCCACTCCACCTCCAATTTTGGTGTCATCAGCAAACTTACTTACTCTACCACTTATGCTCACATCCAAAAGGTAGTGGGCCCATTATCTATTTTCAAAGTGGAATTTACAATATATTACATGTATTGACTGCCTGCAGACTGTGCAGTCTTTGAGCAAAGTAGAATGCATTTGCAAACATCATGCTACAAAGACAAACTCCCACCATGGATGATCTATCATGTGTGCATGAGATAGAGAAAAAGTCTATGTCCGTGCTGTATATCTCTGTCTATTTGATAACAGATGCTTTATTTCTGTTGGTGTAAATGTTGTTGTAATTCATAGCTGGGTACTAATAGATGTAAGGGTGACAGAATTCCTCAAGTATGATTCCCTGCTATGACTGCACCTTGTATCAGGATGGTTGACAGGCTGGGAGATTGTGGGTTGGGTCTTGATTGAATATTTTATCGTTCCAGAAGTTATAAAAGGCGGGGTCAAAGCTTTAACAGAAATCCAGCAGAGCTGAGAACAGACCGACATCTTAGTCTGTGGGAACAGGAGGATCAACATGGGACAGAGAAATCAGGGCCTGAAATCTGAGCTGACACCAGACCACCGTGTGATCAGTGCTTTGATTAGCAGCATCCTTCTACATCAGTCAATGCCAGTTGTCAGACAGGTGCAGCAAGGCAAGTGGTATATTGGCAAGCTGAACTGAGATTAGAAGTGGGGATGTCTTCCTGCAGTTAGGGGGTCATTGAATATATTCAAGGCTGAGTTCATCTGATTTTTGAACAATAAAGTGTGGATTTCTTTGTGCGCAGGAGGTGTTTTTTTTTATTTTGAATGGTTTATGTGTTGGATGCAGGTACAGTATCCACATTGAAAGTGGAAGGCAAGAAAATGGTTTTAAGACCACTACAGAACAGTTACGTTAGACAGCACAGAAACGGACCCTTCAGTCCAACTATTCCATGCTGTCTACGTTCTCAAACTAAACTGGTGCCACTTGCCAGTGTTTGGCCCATATCCGTCCGCACCGTGCCTCTTCATATACTTATCCAAATGTCTTTTAAACGTTGCATCTGAATGTGCATCCACCACTTCCTCTTTACATTCACTCCACACGTGAAACACTCTGTTTAGAAACAAACTTTTCCTGATTCTGTCCACTCCGTGAGTTCATTCCCTTTCCTTTCGGTTGCTGCAAGTCGTAAATTGAAGCCCAGAATGAAAAACATGGAAAAGGAGTTGTGAAGAGAGTACCATACACTCAGATGGTTGACAGAATAAGGAGGTTACAGTCTGGAGCAAACTCAATCTTCATTCGGAGAGAGCAGCAGCAGCTTCCGAAGCTCATGTTCCAACGTCTGCATTCAGACAATAGGAAGGCTCTGATTGGCAGGAGGACCAGTCACCTTCCGGTCCTCCAGGGCTCCTGACTGGCCTCTTTCACTACCCTGTCTCCCAATGATGCAACTTTCAAAGAACTATGTACCTGATTTGGAGATGCCGGTGTTGGACTGGGGTGTGCGAAGTTAAATTTCACACAATATGAGGTGATACTCTAACAGGCTCATTTGTAAGCACTAGCATTTGGAGCACTGCTCTTTCATCAGGTGGTTGTGTCTTATGATCCTGTTCCACAAACACCCAATGAAGAAGCTCGTGCTTCCAAATAAGCCAGTTGGACGATAACCTGGTGTTGAGTTTTAACTTTATCCACCCCAGTCCAACACCGGCACCTCCACATCATGTCTAGTGAACCAGGCACACACTTCTCAGTGCTGCCAGGAAACTACAATGCTGATGACATTGCACTCCTGAAAATTTTACAATTTCTAACAATGCTGGCTACTCATTCACTGCTGCAAGCGATACACAACATTGGAAACATAGTACAGGAGACTGTCAGAAATGAGCACAGCAGGTCAGGCAGCATCTGAGGAGCAGGAACATCAACGTTTCTGGCAAAAACCTGAGGAAGGGCTTTTGCCCGAAATGTCAATTTCCCTGCTCCTCGCACGCTGCCTGACCTGCAGTGCTTTGCCAGCACCACTCTAATCTTGACTCTGATCTCCAGCATCAGCAGTTCTCACTTTCACATGTAAAATGAGCAGTTTTAAAACAAAAACCTGTTGCAGTTTAAAGCTCTCAGTGAGAGTCTGAGCTCAGTGTGAAGTTCAGGTAATCTTTATTGTGACCCAACTTTGTTACAGCTTCAGAATCTCCCAGCAGAAAGGCGTAGAAAAAGTAGCAATTTTTAAAAAATAGCTCAAGGTCAAAGTGCAACCCCTCACTTTCTTCATTATTGGTCACCACTGAGTCGTCCCTTTGTAACTGCATCCTTGGTACAGCCTTAACCTGGAGGAAGTATTGCCTCACTCAGCAATTTCAACCTGTATTCCAATCAAGTTGGATGAGCAGCGTAGAGTCCACCAGACTGTTGTGGGGCTGGAGCCACGTGTAGGCCAGACCGGGTAAAGGATGTAGCTGGGACGACTGCTCTAATAACTGCTCAAGTCTTCCCTAAAAAAGAACTGAGTGAATCAGATGGGGGTTTTCTTCCACCCCCACCCCACCAACAATGGTTTCACCGTTAGATTCTGAACTCTAGATTTCTGACCAAATTCGAATTCCACTATCTGTGTGGACCCGTTGGTGCCTCAACAGGTTGGAGGATTCACGGAATGTCCTTCTGCACTTGGGGCAGCTGAAGGGTCTCTCCCCCGTGTGGACCCACCGGTGCCTCAGCAGGGCAGAGGCCTGGATAAAGTCCTTCCCGCACTCAGGGCAGCTGATTCCCTGCTGTGACTACACTGTGCCTGGATTGTTGACTGGCTGGGAGATTGTGGATTGAGGCTTGATTGACTAAATGTTTGTTTGTCCCAGAAGGTGTAGAAGGGGGGGTTCAGAGCTTCAACAGACATCCAGCAGAGCTGAGAACAGACAGACATCCACGTGCCTTTTAAATGTTGTAATTGTGCCAGCCTCCACCACTTCCTCTGGCAGTTCGTTCCATACATGCACCACCCTCTGAAGTGGTTGCCCCTCCAATCTCTTAAATCATTCCACTCTCACCTCAAACATATGCCTTCTAGTTTTGGACTGCCATACCCTGGGGAAAAGACCTTAGGGTTTCCCCTCTATCCATGGCCCTTACAAAGGTCTATAAGTTTACCCCTCAGCCTCTGATGCTCCATGGAAAATGCCCCTGGCCTATTCTTTTCTGACCCCTTTCAAAGTTTCATAACATCTTTCCTACAGCAGGGAGACCAGAACTAACTGCAGTATTCCAAAAGTGGCTTAACCAACATCCTGGACAGCCAACTCATCTACTCAATGCTCTGACCAACAAAGGCTATCCTGTCTACCTGAGAACTATGGAACCTGCACTCCAAGGACTCTTTGTTCTGCAACACTCCTCTTAACTGTGTCAGTCCTGCCTGGATTGCTTGACCAAAATGCAACAACTCACATTTCTCCAAATTAAATTCCATCTACCACTCTTTGGCTCATCCGATCAATTCTAATTTATAGCGAACTCACTTTTCTCTCTCATTCCCTAGAAGCTGAAAATCTCCATCCCACACACACACTCCCTTCATTCTCACTTTGCTGACCCTAATCCCTGCTGTACCTCATCCTGAAGGGTCTGGTTCATGCTGATTAACAGGCGCACACTCGGGGGGAGGAGGAGGAGGAGGAGGAGGGGGGGGGAGGAGGAGGAGGAGGTGGAGGTCGGGGGGGGGTTCTAATTGAAACATACATAATCTTCAAAGCCCGGACAGAGTGGACATTGCAAAGATGTTTCCATTGGTAGGACAGACTCGGGCCAGAGGGCACAGCCTTAGAGTAAAGGGAAGACCTTTTAGAACAGAGAAACTTCTTCAGCCAGAGAGCGGTGAATCTGTGGAATCTATTTCCACAGAAGGCTGTGTAGGCCAGGTCACTGAGGATATTTAAAACTGAGACAGATAGGTTCTTGAGTATCAAGGGGATCAAAGGTTACGGGGAGAATGGGGCAGGTGGGACTAGTTTAGTTTGTGAACACAGTCAGCATGGTCTAGTTGGATTGAAGGGTCTGTTTGTGCTCTCTGGCTCTGTAACTGTTCTAAACTGGTCTTGAAACCATTTTCATGCCTTCCTCTTGTTCAAAAATCCAATTAAGATCATGGCTAATCTATTCACCATCTGAGATCCTCCTCCCTGCATTGTCCCAACTACCCTTAATTCCCCTACCTTTGCAAAAACCCATCCAATTGTGTCTTGAATATACTTAATGAAGCTGCCTCTACTGCTTCCTGGGGCAGAGAATTCCATAGATACACTACACTCCATGAAAAGCAGTTCCTCCTCATCTCTGTCCTAAATTTACTCCTCCTAATCTTGAGCCTGGTTTCATTCACCAGCAGAAATGACTCAATAAGTAGAGTTTCATCCTCACAGTGCAATGAATTCCCACTTTGCACCAAAACCTCGGATTTACTCACTCACTCAGTTGCTGTCTCACAAATGCAAGATTTCATTGTACCTTCTACTCCCATTAACATCTTTGAAAAGTCCTCAGAAACACTTCTGCTCTCACCGAAGATGATTAGAGTCATACAGCACAGAAACAGACCCTTTGTCCATCCACATTAAGGGCAAAGCATCTTTGAAAGCTGCTCTGAAACTCCAGCCTTCACAATCACACTTCTGCTCTCACTGAAGATGATTAGAGTTATATAGAACCGAATCAGACCCTTTGTCCATCCACACATCATTCCTGATGAAGTGCTCGGGACCGAAATGTCGACTCTCCTGGTCCTCAGATGCTGCCTGACTTACCACCTTTTTCAGCACCACACTTTGACTCTCATCTCCAACATCTGCAGTTCTCACTTTCTCCACATCCCACAGTATCACCATTTAAACAATACATCTCCTTCCTGCTTTTTTGCTTCATAGCAAAGGCTATAACTTCACATTGAGATACTGCATTTGCCACGTGTTTGTAAATTGTGGTCTTCTCGACTTCGGGGAGACTGAGCATAAACTTGGGGAACGGATTGGCGAGCATCACAGCTGGGTCCGCAGAGGCTGACCAGACCTCCCAGTCACCATCGATTTTAATTCCCCTTCCCACTCCCTTTCTGACAAGAACATCATAGGCTTCCTCTATTGCCGCAACGAACCAAACCGCAAATTAGGGAACAACACCCCATCTTCCGCCCGGGCAGACTACAGCCTGCAGGACCCAACATCGAGTTCCCCAATTTCAAATAACTTCCCTTTCCATCACCCGACTCCCTTCTCAGCCCCATGCCCCTCACTACCACTCCTTCCTGCCACCAACCTGATTTCTTCCACCCAATGATTAATCTGACCGATTCTTCACCTATCCCCACTTTAGCCCCCGGTCCCGGCACCCATCCCCAGTCCTGAAGAAGGGTTACACCCGAAATATCGACTTCTACACCTCGTGATGCTGCCTGATTTGCTGTGCCCTTCCAGCCTCCTGTCTGTCTATTTTGCCAATTGAGACACAGACCTCGATCACTTTTCCATAGTCCGTCCCCTCCCTGGGTTCAATCCCTTTCCTTTCAGTTGCTGTAAGTCAACAATTGAACTCCGGAAAGAAATAGAAATGGCAAAGGGGGTGAGAAAAGAGAGTGCTGTACTCACAGATCTTAGACAGAGAAAAGAATTTGCAGTCTGGGTGAAGCTCAATGTTGATTCAGAAAGAGGAGCAGGAGTAGCAGCTTCAGAAATTCATGGTCCAACTTCTGCATTCAGACAATGGGGTGGCTCTGATTGGCAGGAGGACCAGTTTTGTTTTGGTCCTCCACGGTTTCCTATTGGACCATCAAAGGAAGGTCGCGCGCCATTTTTTGCGGAAAGCGATGAGCATGCCCAGTGTTTAGCTGACACCGGTGGGCATGTGCACTGCGTTACTGACACCGGGAAACATGCGCAGTATGCTCACTAGGGATGCTGGTGTTCCTGTCAGATTTTAAGAGTCCAAATGCCAATACGACAAAAAAGGGGTCGAGCTACAATTTGTTTTTCCCTGTGATTCGACATTGTATTGTTTTTGCATTCTGTCTGGCTGCTCAACTTTTGTATGTCTTTTCCCCACTTTGCGCGAGTCCAGAACTGGAGGGCATGGGTTTAGGGTGAGAGGGGAAAGATTTCTGAGGGGCAACCTTTTTGCACAGAACGCTGGTGCGTGTCAGCCAGAGGAAGTGGTGGAGGCCAGTACAATGATAATATTTAAAATGCATCTGGATGGGGATATGAATAGGACAGATTCAGAGGGATAAGGGGCCAAATGCTGGCAAATGGGTCACTAGATTAATTTAGGATATCTGGTCGGCATAGACCGAAGGGTATGTTTCTGTGCTCTGTGACGCTATTTCTAGATAGTTGGAACCAACTTCACAAGACTAGGACTAGGCCATTCACCCCTTACATTCAAGATCAGAGTGGTGTTGGAAATCACAGCAGGTCAGGCAGCATCCAAGGAGCAGGAAAATCAATGTTTCAGGCAAAAGCCTCGAATGCTGCTTGACCGGCTGTGCTTTTCCAGGACCACTCTAATCTTGACTCTAATCTCCTGCATCTGCAGTGCTCATTTTCGCCCATTCACCCCTTCCAGCCTGTCCTGAGCGGTGGCCTGACTGCGTTTATTTCAGTGAAAGAATCAGATAGATTTCAGCAGCTCTTTTAAAAAACTTGAACACGCTTTCTGGCTTTAACGATGTTTCTGAAGATATCATTTTAGGTTTAGGGTGTAGGTTTGATATCCAGACGTTTCATCACCTGGCTAGGTAACATCTTCAGTGGCGACGCCAAGTGAAGCGAAGCTGTTGTCTCCTGCTTTCTATTTATATCTTTCTCCTGGATGGGGTTCCTGGGGTTTGTGGTGATGTCATTTCCTGTTCGTTTTCTGAGAGGCTGATAGATGGTATCTCGGTCTATGTGTTTGTTTATGGCGTTGAGGTTGGAGTGCCAGGCCTCTAGGAATTCTCTGGCAAGTCTTTGCTTAGCCTGCCCCAGGATAGATGTGTTGTCCCAGTCGAAATGGTGTTTTTTTTTCATCCATGTGTAGGGCTACGAGGCCTGGCACTCCAAGCACAACACCATAAACAAATACATAGATCTAGATGCCATCTATCAACCCCTCAGAAAACGAACAGGAAATGACATCACCACATACCCCAGGAACCCCATCCAGGCGAAAGATATAAATAGAAAGCAGGAGACACAGCTTCGGTTCACTGGGAGGTCGCCACTGATGATGTTACCTAGCCAGGTGATGAAACGTTTGGATATCAAACCTACAGCCCAGCGAGCAAACCTACACCCTAAACCTCAACCTGAGCTACAAACCTTGCAAAATTCATTTTAGGTATTCTCAATTTTGAAGATCAGCCATTTCTCACCCCTCCCAACTCCCAGGTAGAGTCATTACTATCCATTATCTCTCTCTCTCTCTGTCCTTTGAAGGGCTTGATACAGCGGTCAAAGATGGTTCGAGGCTTGAGAAAGGACGGGTGTGGTGGGGGCTGGGGAGAATAGAGACCAAAAGGATGGGGGACAGAGAGAGAGAAAATGGCGGTCAGAGGGTGGGGGTAGAGAGAGAGAATGAGTGGGGTTGATAGAGAGATTGAGTGGGGGAGAGAGAGTGGGCATGGCGGAGAGGTGGGGAAGGGCAGGGTGTTACTAGGCACACAGATACACAAGATGGCTACTGAGCCATCAGTTGGCCAACTTGACACACAAGATGGCCGCTGGATCACAATATGGAGAGAAACAGCAGAGCAGATACAGACACTGCCTGGGGCCACCAGAATGCCAGCACAATCGACTCACAACCCAGGTGATTAGTTGAAGGCGGGTGGGGGAGAGAATACACATGAGTAATGAACACTGCCCGCCGAAGTGTCTGGGTCCAGCCAACACCTCTTATAGAAGTGTCAGCGGAGCAGTAAGGGCTGTTTGGCAGTGGCTGCTTGAAGGCTCGGTGACGTTTGTTTAACGGTTTAAATTTGAAAGTTTTTTTTTAAAAAGCGCGAAGCGGATCTGGAAGGTGGTGTAGCGTAAGCTTACCTGGGTAGGTTTCTTTCCCTATAAAAGCATGCAGGAGAGGAACCCGAGGCACTACAGCGGTGCCTAACCTAATAATAAGACCCGTTGTGCTAAGTAGGTAAGTGCTGCATTTTGCTTGTTCTATTCTTGGACCTAGTTTGTTTTTAAAAGGTTACTTTTAGAGGGATGGCAGTGAAGGCAGTGCAATGTTCCTCTTGCAACATGTTTGAGGTGAGGGATGCCATGGTCGTGCAGGAAGTGCACCCATCTCCAGCTCCTCCAAGACCATGTTAGGGAACTGGAGCTGGAGTTGGATGAACTTAGGATCATTCGGGAGGCAGAGGGGGTCATAGATCGGAGCTTTAGGGAAGTAGTAACTCCAAAGATGGCAGATAGATGGGTGACAGTGAGGGGGACTGGGAAGAAGCAGCCAGTGCAGGGACCCCTGCGGCCGTTCCCCTCAAGAACAAGTATACCATTTTGGATACTTGTGGGGGGGACGACTTACCAGGGGTAAGCAATGGGGTTCAGGCCTCTGGCACGGAGCCTGTCCCCGTTGCTCAGAAGGGAAGGGTGGAGAAGAGCAGAGCAATAGTTCGGGGCACAGATAGGCGGTTCTGTGGGGGCGAGAGAGACTCACGTTTGGTATGTTGCCTCCCAGGTGCAAGGGTACGTGACGTCTCTGATCGTGTTTTCCGGATCCTTAAGGGGGAAGGGGAGCAGCCTGAAGTCGTGGTCCACATTGGCACAAACGACATAGGTAGGAAGAGGGTTGAGGATGTTAGGCAGCCTTTCAGGGAGCTCGGTTGGAAGCTCAGAGTTAGAACAAACAGAATTGTTGTTTCTGGTTTGTTACCCGTGCCACGTGATAGAGAGTCGAGGAATAAGGAGAGAGAACAGTTAAATGCGTGGCTACAGGGATGGTGCAGGAGGGAGGGATTCCGGTATCTGGATAACTGGGGTTCTTTCTGGGGAAGGTGGGACTTCGAGAAACAGGATGGTCTACACCTGGACCTGAGGGGCACCAGTATCCTTGGGGGAAGGTTTGCTAGTGCTCTTCGGGGGGATTTAAACTAATTCTACAGGGACATGGGAACCTAGACTGTAGCTTTAGGGTGCAGGACCTTGAGTATAGGGAGGTTAGGAACATGGCATCAATCTCAAAGGAGGGTGCCTGTAAACAGGAAAGTGGCTTGAAGTGTGTATACTTCAATGCAAGAAGTATATGAAATAAGGTAGGTGAATTTGCAGCATGGATTGGTACCTGGGATTTCGATGTTGTGGCTATTACGGAGACATGGGTAGAACAGGGACAGGATTGGCTGTTGCAGGTTCCAGGGTTTAAATGTTTTAGTAGGGTCAGAGGTGGGGGTAAAAGAGGGGGAGGTGTGGCATTGCTTGTCAAAGATAGTATTACAGCAGTGGAAAGGACGATGGATGAAGACTCGCCATCTGAGGTAGTTTGGGCTGAGGTTAGGAATAGGAAAGGTGAGGCCACCCTGTTAGGAGTTTTCTACAGGCCTCCTAATAGTCCTCGAGACGTAGAAGAAAGGATTGATTCAGGAGAAGAGTGAAAGTAATAGGGTGGTTGTTATGGGGGACTTTAACTTTCCAGATATTGACTGGGAAAGCTATAGCTCAAGTTCGTTAGATGGGTCAGTGTTTGTCCAATGTGTGCAGGAGGGTTTCCTGACACAATATGTAGACAGGCCAACAAGAGGTGAGGCCATACTGGATTTGGTTCTGGGTAACGAACCAGGCCAGGTGTTAGAATTGGAGGTAGGTGAGCACTTTGGAGACAGTGACCACAATTCAGTGACTTTTACTCTAGTGATGGAGAGGGATAAGTGTGCACTGCAGGGCAAGAGTTCTTGCTGAGGACAGGGAAATTATGATATGGTGAGGCATGACTTAGGATGCGTGGCTTGGAAAAGTAGGCTTCAAGGGAAGGGCGCAATTGATATGTGGAGCTTGTTCAAGGAGCAACTATTGAGTGTTCTTGATAAGTATGTACCTGTCAGGCAGGGAGGAAAGGGTCGTGTGAGGGAACCGTGGTTTAATAAGGAATTGGAATCCCTTGGTAAAGGGGAGAGGGCGGCCTATGTAAAGATGAGGTGTGAAGGTTCAATTGGGGCGATTGATAGTTATAAGGTAGCCAGGAAGGATCTGAAGAGAGAGCTAAAAGCAGCAAGGAGGGGACATGAAAAGTTCTTAGTTGGTAGGATTAGGGAAAACCCAAAGGCTTTCTATAGGTATGTCAGGAATAAAAGAATGACTAGGGTAGGAATAGGTCCAGTCAAGGATAGTAGTGGGAAGTTGCGTGTGGAGGCTGAAGAGATTGGGGAAGACACTGAATGAATACTTTTCGTCAGTATTCACTCAGGAATAGGACATTATTGCCGATGTGAATACTGAGTCACAATTAATTAGAATGAATGGCTTTGAGGTATGTAGGGAAGAGGTGTTGGAAATCCTGGAAAGGGTGAAAATAGATAAGTCCCCTGGGCCTGATGGCATTTATCCTAGGATTCTCTGGGAAGCAAGGGACGAGATTGCAGAGCCATTGGCCTTGATTTTTATGTCCTCAGTGTCTACAGGAATAGTGCCAGACGACTGGAGGATAGCAAATGTGGTTCCCTTGTTCAAGAAGGGGAGTAGGGATAACCCTAGTAACTATAGGCCGGCGAGTCTCACTTCTGTTGTGGGCAAAAGTCTTAGAGAGAATTGTAAGGGATAGGATTTATGAACATCTGGATAGGAATAACGTGATCAAGGATAGTCAGCATGGTTTTGTGAAGGGCAGGTCGTGCCTCACAAACCTTATTGAATTCTTTGAGAAGGTGAATAAGGAGGTGGACGAGGCTAAAGCGGTAGATGTGGTGTATATGGATTTTAGTAAGGCGTTTGATAAGGTTCCCCATGCTAGGCTACTGCAAAAAATACGGAGGTATGGCATTGAGGGTGAGTTGGAGGTTGAATTAGGAATTGGCTGGCTGGAAGAAGACAGAGGGTAGTCGTTGATGGAAAAGGTTCATCTTGGAGTGCAGTTACTAGCGGTGTTCCGCAAGGATCTGTTTTGGGACCATTGCTGTTTGTCATTTTTATAAATGACCTGGAGGAGGGGCTAGAAGGTTGGGTGAGCAAGTTTGCGGATGATACGAAAGTCGGTGGAGTTGTTGACAGTGAGGAAGGATGTGGCAGGTTACAGCGGGATATCGATAAGCTGCAGAGCTGGGAAGAAAAGTGGCAAATGGAGTTCAATGTAGGTAAGTGTGAAGTGATTCACTTTGGTAAGAGTAACAAGAAGATGGGGTACTGGGCTAATGGTTGGATACTTGGTAGTGTGGATGAGCAGAGGGATCTTGGTGTCCATGTACACAGATCTCTGAAAGTTGCCATCCAGGTAAATAGTGCTGTGAAGAAGGCATATGGCGTACTGGCTTTTATTGGTAGAGGAATTGAGTTCCGGAGTCCTGAGGTCATGTTGCAGATGTATAAGACTCTGGTGCGGCCGCATCTGGAGTATTGTGTGCAGTTTTGGTCGCCATACTATAGGAAGGATGTGGAGGCACTGGAACGGGTGCAAAGGAGGTTTACCAGGATGTTGCCTGGTATGGTAGGAAGTTCGTATGAGGAAAGGCTGAGGCACTTGGGGCTGTTTTCATTGGAGAAAAGAAAGTTTAGGGGTGACTTGATAGAGGTGTACAAGATGATTAGGGGTTTAGATAGGGTTGACCATGAGAACCTTTTTCCACGTATGGAGTCAGCTATTACGAGGGAGCATAGCTTTAGATTAAGGGGTGGTAGGTATAGGACAGATGTTAGGGGTAGACTCTTTACTCAGCGAGTCGTGAGTTCATGGAATGCCCTGCCCTGACTCTCCCCCTTTATGGGCATTTAAACGGGCATTGGATAGGCATATGGAGGATAGTGGGCTAGTGTAGGTTAGGTGGGCTTGGATCGGCGCAACATCGAGGACCAAAGGGCCTGTACTGCGCTGTATTTTTCTATGTTCAATGTCTTTGGGATGGATCCAAAACTTACTTCGTTAATGATTGAAATTACTTTGACCTCTGGAACTGTCTGCCAGAGAGTATGTTGGAGTCAGATTCAATTATGGATCATTAAACTGAAAAGGAAAGCAAGGTACTATAGTGGATGTCAGAATATGAGTTTCCTGACTGGGGCTGTTCATTTGTTCCTGTTACCATTTCAGGTTGCTAACTTTTCGTTAGCATCCTGCACATGCTGGGAATTTTTCTCCTTTCTAGTATCTCAGTGACAAATCTAGTTTATGAATTGTTCCTATGATATCTCATGAGCGGGTTTATGATATTTACAGTGTTGTGGGTCACAGTGTGTCCAAGTGAGGAAAAACAAACTGTTCATCTTAAATATTTGATTTTAAACAATGGAAATAAAATTAATGTTTGGAAAACACAACTTGCTATGTAGTAAGATCATCAGAAATAGGAATGGGAGTAAGTAATTGACCGTTGAGATGCTCTGTCTTTCATTTATCTAAATTCTCTTTCCTGCACTTGTTTTTTCATGACTTCATCTGCTGAAGTGACTACACTCCAAAAGCTTGTGATTTCAACATAAGAGCATAAGAACTAGGAGCAAGAGTCGGCCTTCTGGCCCTTCGAGTCTGCTCCACCACTCAATAAGATCATGACTAATCTTTTCGTGGACTATGCTGCACTTATCTGCGTTTTCACCATATCCTTAATTCTTTTATTTTTCAAAAACGTATCTACTGCTTCTAGTGATTGCTGAAGTAATGTCAAATACTTCCTGGGCAAGGAATTCCATAGATTAACAACCCTCTGGGTGAAGAAGTTTCTTCTCAGTTCAGTTTTAAACCTGCTTCCTCTAATCTTGAGGCCATGTGCTCTTATCCTAGTCTCACCTACCAATGCAACATCCTACTTCTATTTCTTTCATAATGTAATATATTTCTGTAAGATCCCCTCCAAACAAACCTGCTGGACTATAACCTGGTGTCATGTGACTTATGACTAAAAAATTTGTTATTACGCATCCTCATAGCAGTGGGATTTCAGGGCTCGAAGATAGGGACACTACCACTGCGCCTTAAAAAACCTCTGCAGCAAATAGGCCCTCTTCTAGTGAATGAATGGGGAGAGGTTTCTTCTCAACATGGGATACAAATATTATACCCTCAGAGCCCATTACACTAAATTGAGCCCTCTTCAGTTGAATGAATGGATGTGGAGGTGCCACAGTTGAATTGGTTGATAACGTTAAAAATCACATCTTCTCCCTGAATATGTGACACTACCGCTATAGCCCCAGAGCCCGTTGCAGTAAATTGGGTCATCTGCTGTTGAAGGAATGAAAAGGGCGGATACACTGATGTGATTGTGAAATTCCCAACCAATCCCAAAGCTTGTGGTCGGTACCGACTAATCGGAGAGAGATATTGCAGACGGTGGGACCAACACGACACGGAATGCCAGCTGCCATTGGTCAGGTGGAATAAGGTGCGCTCTGATTGGAGGAGGCGCAGATGACGCGCGTCACAGAAGGAGGAGACGGAAAGAAGAAGAAAAACAAAGATGGCGGCGCGAGGCTGCAGTTTTCTCATCGACTCAGCGGGCGGTTTCTGACGGAGGGAGGGGGGCAGACAGGCATCGTTTACCTCAGAAAATACCTTTAAAATACATTTCAAATTAAAGCCGGAACTTTTCAAACAAAAGTTGTGAAGAAAAGGAGACAGTCCCCGGTGGGGTTTATTGTTTATTTGTGTATAATTCCCGGGGCCCGGGAAGGGGGAGGTGACGGTTACCGGGTGAACGAGAAAACACATTAAAAATGTCGGCGTTGGAGGAGAGAGAGCCGGCGCCCGCGGCTTCTTCGGCGGCGGCCGGAGCCCAGGAGCTCAACAACCCCCCGGAGCTGGAGGAAGGTCCGAGCTCCAAGAAGCGGGGGGTCCGGCTGGAGGCTGGATTTGCTCAAGGCTTGTATCTATTAACTTATTTAAATGGTACCTACTGTATGGGGCTATGGTTTACATTAAAACCGGAGGGTCATGTCAGAGTGTTTGTTTATATTGAGCAGTTGTAGTTGGTAAAATACACTCCCTGGAGGATCACCTTCTATGATGCTGCATTTCTTGCCTTCTGCCCTTCCCCCATTTGTTATCTCCCATTTGATTTTACATTTTATTTGGTCAAATTTCATTTCATATTAATGAGACTTGGTATTCACTGTGTTATTAATTTGTTTGTTGGATTATTGTAAGAAAAAATTAATGATGTCATGTCATTTCTGATGTCAGAGTTTGACATTGAATGTGCAGATGTGAATACCAATAAATTGTGAAAATAAATCAAGAACTTGTGGTTCGAACAAAAAAAACAGTTCACTGATATTTATGGCATTGTCTCATTTGAGGAGGATGATTTGAGTCTGACCAACAAATCGTTTCATGTAGTCACCCAATTTAATTAAAATTTTCTTTAACTTAATTAAAGAAAATAACTCTAGCAGGCTAAGATTTGTACAATTTGTTTATAAGATTTATTTATAAGTCCATTGCTCTCGATGTGGTCTCTGCCATATTGGGGAGACTGGACGCCAACTTGCAGAACATTTCAGGGAACAGCTCTGAGACGCCAAAACTAAACGACCCCACCACCTTGTGGCTGAACACTTTAACTCCCCCCTCCCAATCCGTCAAGGACATGCAAGTCCTCGGCTGCCTCTCCCTCCAAGCTCTAGCTACCTGCCGCTTGTAGGAAGAACACCTCGTCTTCTGCTTTGGGACCCACTAACTACATAGGATCAATATAGATTTCATCAGTTTCTTTATTTCCCCTCCCCCCACCCCACCCACCCCCACACCACACACCTTGTCCCAGATCCAGAGTTGAAAAATGTGGCGCTGTAAAAATGCCTAGAGGCCATGCCTTTAGGAATTCCCTGGCCGTTCTCTGGCATAGCACTCATCCACAGATTCTATCAACAAACACATTGACATGGACCCAATATACCGGCCAATGCAGCGGACAGTTGGAACTGACAACCGGAAGCGGCAGAGACAAACCACTATAAATGCTGGAGGAAACATCACAGAAGCGCTTCACAAGAGGCTCCCAAGCACTAAGGATGTCACCTAGACAGGGGATGAAACGTCTGCAACAAAAATTCCCAGCTCGGCGAACAGAACCACAACGAGCACCCGAGCTACAAACCTTCTCACAAATTTTGAATTGAGCATAGGAGTTGGGACATCCTGTTGCAATTGTCACACATGCCACACAACACAAGGCGTGGCCCGTCTCTGACTTACCGTCCCTTTGAATATCAGGGGGAAGACACCCCTTTAATTGTAACATTCAGGAAAGATGCCTTACTTCAACAAAAATGTGCTGTGCTCACAGATGTTTGGACAGAGGAAGGGAGTTGCAGTCTGGGGTGAAGCTCAATCTTCATTCAGAGAAAGAGAGGAGCAGCAGTAGCTTCAGAAGCTCAAGGTCCAACTTGCGCATTCAGACAATAGGGGGACTCTTCTGGGTAAAATCTGGGAGTGAAGCAATGTCTCCTCCTTTCCATTCCTTATCCTGGGAGGGAGAGAGAAAGGGGGAAGCACTGTTCACTTGCAACAACGGGAGACAGAGAGTATGAATCCAAGCAGGAAGCAAACTCTGCAAAAGTCAGTTTCAGTCGGCTTCTTCTAGAATATTGTGTGCAATTCTGGTCTCCCTTCTATAGGAAGGATGTTGTGATACTTGAAAGGATTCAGAAAAGATTCACAAGGCTGTTGCCAGAGTAGGAGGGTTTGAACCACAAGGAGAGGCTGAATAGGATGGGGCTGTTTTCCCTAGAGCATCTCAGGCTGAGTGTGTGTTTTTTAAAGAGGTTTATAAAAACTTGAAGGGTGTGGATAGGGTGAATAGGCAAGGTCTTTTCCCTGGGATAGGGGGAGTGCAGAACTAGAGGGCATAGGTTTAGGGCGAGAGGGGAAAAATTTAAAAGGGACCTTGCAGTCAACCATTTTTTGCAGAGGGTGATGCGTGTATGGAATGAGCTGCCAGAGGAAGTGGTGGAGGCATCTGAATGGATATATGAAAAGGAAGGGTTTAGAGGGATATGGACCAAGTGATGGCAAATGGAACTAGACTAATTTTGGATATCCGATTGGCATGGACAAGTTAGATTGAAGGATCTGTTTCTGTGCTTTATGTCTCTGACTGTATGACTGGTGAAAAGCGTTGGCATTCGTCGAAACATTTATGTAACAGAAAATTATAAGAGGGTAAAGATTAGCCTCACATCATTGATCCATGAATCCTGGTGTAGTATGGATGTATTTCCAGTAATAGAGTCAGTATGGCATGGAAGGAGTCCAAAACGATGGCTTCTTTTACAAAAAGTCACACTTAAAACTTACATTTCCAGAAGACTCAGATTTAAGACAACCGTGCGTTAATATAAGACAGATAAGTCTGGGGTATATGTTACATATTTGATGGAATGTTTATAGCTCTCAAAGCCTGATTTGCAGTTGTTGCTGGGCTCGTAATATTGTACAGCAGAATATTGTGTATCTTCAGTAAGAATGTCAATACCGCATGATAGATGTCCATTCAGCAACTTGAGTGGACTCTTCATGGAGTATGCAATCCACCACATTACCCTGCTGTATACATTTACATATAGATCAGCACAAAGATCTTGGGTATTAAGAGAGGAAAGAATGTTCCACAGAAACTAGAATTGTGTGTTCTGATTTTCTATTGTGGACTGACAGCGATGACCTTTGCAACCTCTTTCCACAGGAATATTACAAGAGAAGAATTTGGAGGCAGAAATCTCAGACCAAACATCACATCGAAGTCTGACAGTCGCTTGATTCACCAGGACTTGGATATTGATAGCCTTGAAAACAAAGGGGAGAAGGTCTGTCTGCTTAGTTAGGTTTTAAATGTCAGTGTGACTGGAAACTCAGAGTCTCACATACCCACACACCAGAGTAGTGACTGGAACATGCTTTACAGACTGAATGAGAGTCCTCCAATTACCAGTCCACCAGTAACACCACACCTATGCTGTAAGTGTGAGCGAGTTTCAACTGATTGTTGAACCTGGAGAAATACGAGGACACCTGCACCATGGAGAAATCATGAAAATGCAGGGAGTGTAGGAACGGTTTCCCTTCCCCGCCTGCCCGATATTCATCAGCATTTATATACCGGGCAGCGGCCAATCACCTGCATTCAGCACAGGAAAGGCTTCACTCAGTCGCATCACCTCCTGGTCCACATTGTGGAGAAACTGCTCATCTGCCCTGTATGCTGAAGCAGATGAAGGACATTTTTTTTTTATCCTGGATGGAGCATACTGCAGGTATACCTGAAATAGATACATTTGTCTCTGTCCCATTGAGTCTCCAGCACATGGCCAGGCACAATTGGTCTCTGTGTTTATTCTCCACATGAGCCTCCATCCACCCCTCTTCATTGCTCTCCCATCTCCCCTCCATCAGCATAAGGGTATCCCCCACTTTTCGAAAGTTCACTTTACACTACTTCACTTTTACAAAAGACCTACATTAATACCTGTTCTCACAAACCGAAAGAAATCGGAAGAGGATTGTCGCTTTTACAAAGAAAGACATAATATAAATTAATTCATGGTAATTGCTTCTTCGCTTTAGGCCCATTTCAGCTTATGAAAGGAACACTCTACTTTCAAATAGTGGGGGAAAGCTGTATCAATACAGCACAGTCACAGGCTCTTCTCACTTGGTTTAGGCATACACACCCCCTCAAGCCTGTGCTAATTCTTAATCCTTACTTAGACCTGCTATTTATTGCCCATGTGTGGTTTCTGTTCCTCTGTTCACCTCCCCTTCATGTGTCTATCAAGATACACCTTAAACATTGTTAAGATGCCTGCTTCCACTACCTCCACTGGCAGTGCATTCCAGAAACCCACCACCCCTCTGTGTAAATTCCCCACCCCCACCACTTCTCCCCCAAACAGTCCCCCTTTCACCTTGAACCTGTGCCCTCTTTTAGTTGACTTTTCCACCCTGGAGGGAAAAAACGCCTCTGACTATCACAGAATCCCTCCAGCGTGGAAACAGACCATTCAGCCCAACAAGTCAACACCGGCCCTCCAAAGATTAACACATAGAGACCCGTTCCCTTACCCCTATTATCTACATTTACTCCTGACTAATGCACCAAACTTACACATCCCTGAACATTGGGGCAATTTACATACAGACAATCCAACTTAACCTGCCTTTCCCTGGACACTATGGGTAATTTAGCTTCGCTAATCCACCCTAACCTATACACGTTTGGATTGTAGGAGGAAGCCGGAGCACCCGGAGGAAGCCCACACAGACACGGGAGGTGGGGTGCAGGGACAATGTGCCAACTCCACACAGATAGTTGCCTGAGACTAAAATCGAATGCAGGTCCCTGGCACTGTGAGGCGTCAGTGCGAACCACTGAGCTACCTTGCCACCCCTGTCCAGCCAATCTGTGTGTCTCATCATTTTGTCGAGGTCTCCTCTCAGCCTCTGTTTTTCCAAAGAAAACAATCCAGGTTTATGCCTCCTCTGCTCGTAATGAGAGCCCTCCAGACTAGGCAATGTCCTGGTGAACCTTGTCTGTACCCTCTGCCAGAGCACCCACAACCTTCCAGTAGCACAGTGACCAGAACTGCACACAATATTCCGAATGGGGTCAGAATAAAGAGCTGTAACGTAACTCTTACACTCAAGGAACCGTGCTGTGTGCCTTCTTGACCACCGTGCCCACCTGCATTACCACTTCCACGGATCTATATGCCCAGATCCCTCTGTATGCCAGTGCTCCTATGTGTTCTGCCATTTATCATACAATTCTTATATTTCCTTCATCACTATCGAGGTTCACTTTAACTGTCTTTCTCTCTTCATCTCTTTTTCCCCCCTCCTCACCCCTCCACACATCAGCATATCATAAGACCATAGGAGCAGAAATTAGGCCATTCAGCCCATTGAGTCTGCTTCGCCATTCAATCATGGCTGATACGTTTCTCAACCCCATTCTCCCCGTAACCCTTAACCCCCTTGATACTCAAGAACCTATCTATCTCAGTCTTAAATATACTCAGTAACTTGGCCTCCGCAGCCTTCTGTGGCGGTGAATTCCATAGATTCACCACACTCTGGTTGAAGAAGTTTCTCTCCCCTCTGTTCTAAAGGGTCTTCCCTTGACACGAAAGCTGAGCACTCAGGTTCTAGTCTGTCCTACAAATGGAAACATCTTCCCAACATCCACGCCGTTTATTATTCTGTAGGTTTCAATTAGATCCCCTCTCATCCTTCTGAACTCCATGAAGTATAAACCTAGAGTCCTCTAATGTTCTTCATATGTTAAATTTTTCATTCCTGGACCATTCTTGTGAACCTCCTCTGAACATGTTCCAGGGCCAGTACATCCTTCCTGAGATATGGGGCCCAAATCTACATACAGTACTCTAATTGTGGCCTGACCGGAGCCTCAGAAGTACATCCCTGATTTTATATTCAAGTCTGATCAAAATAAATGCCTGCATTGCATTTGCCTTCCTAACCACTGACTCAACCTATAAGTTTACCTTGAGAGAATCCTGGAGTAGAATTCCATAGTCTGTCCCCATAATCTTTCTGTTCCTGAGTAGCAGCAGAGATTTACAGATACCTCGATTGTTTTCAGGGATACCAAGGGATCTTGGGAATTGCCAGTATCTCGGGAGGAGGCAGAGAGGAATGTGGTGTGGTCCTGTAAACTCCAGAACTTTCCAAACTCCCTGAGTCAGCAGTAACTCTTTCTGGACCAAGAAACAAAAGGGCCACTGAGAAACTGCTACATCAGAAGACCTCAGAAGCAGAAATGAGGCCATTCAGCTCACTGAGTCTGCTCCACCATTCAATCATTCTTACGTATCAAGGGTTACGGGGAGAATTGGGTTGAGAAACATATCAGCCATGATTGAATAGTGGAGCAGACTCAATGGGCTGAATGGCCTAATTTCTGGTAGTTAGTCATCCCTGGGTAGAAGGACGCAAAACAACAAGTTGTTTCCTGGGACCGATGAGCTAAGCGTTTAATAACCTCATGACAAAAGGACAATTAAGTTTGTCTGTGGAAGGAAGGCACTGACGTAAAGGGGTTTTTTGCAGGAAAGGCTGTATCAAACAAACCACTAACCCTCGAGGATAAGAAGGTAAGCTACAGACGGGAGATCTCCAGAAGTGTGGGGAGATGGTGTTAGAATCTAAAGAAGCATCACACCACAGATTTGAAAGCGAGGAATCTCCACCAGAATGCAACTCCAGAAAGATGCAGCAGCAGTACTTGGAAGAAGAATGCTGCACTGAATCCCTGGATACTTCCAGAGACAAACTGTTGGTGGAAACTCAGTTAAATTCTGCCATCAATTGGGTGATAGCCAAGTTGTGAGTGAGGTTGAACTTGGTTACTTGAGTTTTATTTTTGGTTGCTGCATACAATCAAGTGTAAATCATTGTTTCAGCAGTTAATTGTGTGCAGTTTCTGAGTTAAGAGCCAAATTAAAGCGATTCACCCACAACCACAGTGAGAGGCTGGGATTCATGTTGACTCCATTGCATTCAGCAGTACATCACGTCAATACTCTTATAAAGCGAAGGCTGACAGCACCACCTTTCTCAAACAGAGGAGAGTGTCGCCCAATAATCTATAAAATTAGCATGAAAAGTGGTGTAACCTGCTCTAGTGATAAGAATAAATCCCCAACACTTTAAAATCAACAATCAGCAATTTATTTATCCAACTCTCATGGTGAACAAATGAACAAAACTATTAACAAACTGGATACAGGCCAGGAGCAGATGGGTGGCACTAGTTTAGTTAGGGATCATGGACTGGTTGGTCTGAAGTGTCTGTTTCCAGGCTGCATGACTCCATAGCACGGAATGAATGGGGATCCATCCCAAAGATGATAAAGGTTTCAAGCACCACCTTAGGCAAATGTGTGGACACCCCTCCAGATAACTGAGGGCAGTGGGACACTGAGGGTCAGTAGATCAGTCAGCCAGCCAGTTCTCTCCAGGAGACTTCTCTCTTAAGAAAGGAAGTGGTTTCCTGCCCCATCAGCCAGATTATCCAGTTTGGATTAGGTCCTATATTTCCAACAAAATAGGTAGACAGGGCAGTGTCTATAACAAATATGTTATTAAACTTGGAAGCGTGCTGAAGACATATACAAGGATGTTGCCAGGACTCAAGGGTCTGTGTAAAAGGGAGAGGTTGGACAAGCTAAGATATTTTTATTTAGAGCATTAGAGACTGACAGGGGCCCTTAGAGAAGTGAAGTGATCGTGAGAGGCATGGAGAGGGTGAATGCACTCAGACGTTTACCCCGGGGTTGGGGAAGTGAGAGCTAGAGGGCATCAGTTTAAGGTTAGAGGAAAAAGAATAAAAGGGAATGTGAGGGGCAACTTTTTTTTTTATGCAGACGGTGGTACACATATGGAATGAAATGCCAGCGGAAGTGGTTGAGGTGGGTACATTAACAATATTTATAAGGCATTTGGACAAATAAGTGGATAGGAAAGGTATGGAAGGAAATGGGCCAAGTGCAAGGAAATGGGCTTAGTGTTGATGGACAGTTTGGTTGGCATGGACCATGTTGGGCCGAAGGGCCTGTCTCCTGCTGTGGGACTCTATGATTCATGTCTCTTTGTCGGTCCGACAGTTTTGAGTTTCCAAATGAACATCTTACTAAATCAGGCCGAATAAACTCCAATCTCATTCATCAACTCTGATGCGGAGGTGCTGGTATTGAATTGGGGTGGACAAGGTCAGAAGTCACATGGCACCAGATGAAGTGATGAAGGAGCAGCACTCATAAAAGAGCAATGCTCTTAAAGTTTGTGATTTCAAATAAACTTATTGCACTGTAACATGGTGTTGTGTGACTTCCGACTTCTTCAACTCTGGGTTTGTCTCAAACTTGACGGGATACTTTGTCCAACTCGGCATGTTTTATCAGTATCGCTTGGAGGAATTCTTTTTTTTAAAAGATTAGATTCCCAACAGTATGGAAACAGGTCCTTTAGCCCAACAAGTCCACACTGGCCCTCCGCAGAGTAACCCAGCCAGACCCATTCCCCTATTCCTATTCCTCTACATTTACCCCTGACTAATGCACCACACCTACACATCCCAGAACACTATGGGACAATTTAGATGGGCCAATCCATCCTAACCTGTACACCTTTAGACCAGGGGAAGGAAACCGGAGCACTCAGAAGTAACCCATAGAGATGTGGGGGGGACATCGTGAAAGATACACACAGACTGTCATCCCGAGGGTGGAATTGAACCCAGGTCAGCATCGTGAGGCAGTGGTACTAACCACTGAGTCACCATACCACCCCTGAGCCACGTAGGTGGGCTTGGGGGGGTGGGGGCGGGGAGGGGATGGTGAGTCCAGCACAAAACAAAAAAAGCCCACTGCACCCACTGTCAGAATGGGCAAGAGGTTCAGCCTTGGGGGTGACCCACTGCAGCGTCACTGGTGGAATCTGATTGTTGGGTGCACTGGTGCCCCCGCTGGTGCCTCCGCAAGTTGCAGGACAATGTGAACCTCTGCCCGCAGTCGGGGCAGGCAAACGGTCTCTCCCCGGTGTGGACCCATTGATGGGCCAGCAGTTTGGAGGAGCGGGTGAACCCCTTTCCACACTCGGGGCAGCTGAATGGCCTTTCCCTGGTGTGGACCCGCCGGTGGGACAACAGGTTAGAGGAATTGCTGAAGGCCTTACCACACTCAGAGCAGGCGAAAGGCCTCTCCCCCGTGTGGATTCTCCGGTGTCTCAGTAGGTCGGAGGAATTGCTGAAGGCCTTCCCGCACTCTGGGCAGCTGAAGGGCCTCTCCCCCGTGTGGACCCGCTGATGGGCCAGCAGGTTGGAGGATTTACTGAAGGCCTTCCCGCACTCTGGGCAGCTGAAGGGCCTCTCCCCCGTGTGGACCTGCTGATGGGCCAGCAGGTTGGAGGAATTGCTGAAGGCCTTCCTGCACTCTGGGCAGCTGAAGGGCCTCTCCCCTGTGTGGACCCGCCGGTGCCTCAGCAGGTTGGAGGAGTCGCTGAAGGCCTTCCCGCACTCTGGGCAGCTGAATGGCCTCTCCCCCGTGTGGACTCGCCGGTGCTTCAGCATGTCGGAGGAATTGCCAAAGGCTTTCCCGCACTCGTGGCAACTGAAAAGCCTCTCTCCTGCATGGATTCGCTGGTGGGTCTGGAGGTTGTCCACACAAGTGAACCCTTTCCCGCACACAGAGCAGTAAAACGTCCTCTCACCAGTCTGTATATGCTGGTGGGCCAGCAGGACACAGGAGCAAGTAAAGCCCTTCACCCGCTTGGGGCAGGAGAACGGCCTCTTCCCAGTGTGATTGCACTGATGAGCCGCCAGGACAGATGGGACATGGAAGCCCTTCCCGCAGTTGCCACACTTCCATGGTTTCTCAACGGGGAGTGTTGCCTCAGGTTTCTCCATGGCCGAAGCTTCAGCTGCACACACACACACACACACGTGTACAACCCCGCCGTGAATTCTTCTTTCCAGGCAGTAGAGTTATTTCAGGCTCCACACTCAGTGCGCTGCAACAGTAACGTCTTTCAACCAGTCCCCCCGTACTCAAACAGGAAGCAAAAAGAAAGCTTTGCTCCTTCTCACAGAATCATAGTTGAAAATTGTTGCGGTCCTGGTGGATTGAGTGACTGTCAGACATTGACGTGAAAGTGAGGAATGGAGACGCTGGAGAGTCAGATTCAAAAATGCGTTGCTGGAAAAGCGCAGCATGGCAAGCAGCATCAGATAAGCAGGAAAATCAACATTTTGGACTTGAGCCCTTTATCTGTTGACTTTGAAACTTCTGTCTTCAGATAGTCTGTAAGAAAAGATTACAAAAATCATCACTGCCAGTCCGGTTAAGAATGAGACATCAAGGCATTGACACTGACACCAGAGAGAAACTGTACATATAGATGTGGCAAATGTTAGTGGCAAGCCAGAGTGATAAAGATATGTAGCACAGAAACAGACCCTTTGGTCTAATTCATCCGTGCCAACTAGATAACCTAACCTAATCTCGGCTGATTTGCCAGCATCTGGCCCATATCATCTAAACCCTTCCTAATCGTATACCCATCCAGATGCCTTTTAATGTCATAATTGTGCCAGCACCCACCACTTCTTCTGACAGCTCTTTCCTTAAACACGCCACTTTCTGCATGAAAGACTTATCCCTTAGGTTCCTTTGTTAAGTTCTTTTGCTTGAGCTTCTTACACTGCAATACGCCAACTTCTGTGAACAACCAAACTTTATTAAGTACAGTACAAGCTGTGGAGAAACTCTTAACACTCTTCGCAATGCTTGAACACAACAGTACCAAAAAAACAAACCCCTTAAACAAAGTAAAACTGAAACAGAGGCTTACAGTTGAAGTTAGAAGGGCAGAAGGAGACAGTATTAGCAGCCTTTCTCCACACAGCCCACTGCTTAACTCACCCAAACAAGACTTCAGCTTTCAGGACTGACCACTCCCCTTTCATTGTACAGGTCACTTCTAAAACATAAAAGCTTTGGCCTCAAGTCTCATCTGTTCACACATTACCAAAAATGCCTCCCAATACCGTTTTTCATCTCTGTACTAAACCAGTTGCTTCGGAGCTTGGGTCTTTTTACCACCCCTCTGAAAAAAAACCAAGGACACAGCATCCTTGAGAAGAAGGACCAGCTTTTAGAAAAAAGGACCAGCTTTGTGACAGAGGGATATAGGCCAAACACTGGCAGATGGGATTAGATTAGTTTCAGAACATAGCATGGAGTAGTTGGACTGAAGGGACTGTTTCTGTGCTGTTTGACTCGGTAACTGTTCTGCAATGGTGTGAAAACCATTTTCTTGCCTTCCCCCATAAACGTCCACTTCTTTGTTGTTCCAAAATCAGATGAACTCAGCCTTGAATATATTCAATGATCCCATAACTGCAGGAAGACATCCCCACTTCTGAACTCAATTCCTCTTGCTAATATAACACGTGCTTTGCTCATTGCTTGCTGCATCTATCTGACAACTGGCATTAACTGGTATGGAAGGACGCTGAGGCCCCTTTATACACATTCCTGATGAAGGGCTCGGGCCTGTAACGCTGATTCTCCTGCTCCTCGGATGCTGCCTCATCTGCTGTGCTTTTCGAGCACCACACTTTTTGACTCTGATCTCCAACATTTGCAGTCCTCACTTTCTCCACATCCCAATATATCACCATTTAAACAATGCATCTCCTTTCTGCTCCCCCCCCCGGGAATGCTATCACTTCACATCGTGGTACTGCATTTTCCATGAGCTTGCCAACTGAGACACAGACCTGGCCCAACTTTTCCAGAATCTGTCCCCTCCATAAATTGAGATTGAGAGAGAGAGACACACACAATAAAGGTGTCTCTGATTAGTAGGAGGACCACGCTCCTTCCGGTCCTCCAGGGCTTCCTATTGGCCCAACAAAAGAAGATCACGCGCAGTTTCCGCGGACAGCCAGGAGCACGCGCAGATTTTGCTGACACCGGCGAACATGCGCAGTGTGTGTTGTCACCGAGGAGCATGCGCAAGATGCTCTGTGACGTTGCTGGTGTTACCGACAGGTTTTGTGCCCAAATGACACTCGGAGACAAGAAAGGCTGGAGCGACATTTTATATTTATCCTGCGGCTCCACATTCTATTCCTTTTGCATTTTATTTGACGACTCATCTTTTCCTCAGGGTAGGGGATTCCCAAACTGGAGGGCATAGATTGAAGGTGAGAGGGGAAAGATTTAAAAGGGACCGAAGGAGTAGAAAAAAAGTGTGAAAGTTAATTCCCCAAAATTAACTTTCCAAACCTGCACATCTTTGGATTGTGGGGAGAAACCGGAGCACCAAAGGAATCCCACGCAGACATGGGGAGAAGGTGCAAACTCCACTCAGACAGTTGCCCGAGACTGGGATCAAACCCGGGTGCCTAGCGCTATAAGGCAGCAATGCCAGCCACTGAGCCTGTTCAGAAAAAGCAGCAATTGATTTATATTAGGGTGAGAGGGGAAAGGATTAAAAGGGACCTAAAGGGCAACTATTTTACGCAGCGGGTGCTGCGTGGATTGAATGAGCTCCCAGAGGAAGTGGTGGAGGCTGGTACAATTACAATATTCAAAAGGCATCTGGATGGGTATATGAACAGGAAGGTTTGGAGGGATATGGGCCAAGAGCTGGCAAATGGGCCGAGATTAATTTAGGATATATGATTGGCACGGAACAAACAGTTTGTTTCCACGCTCCACAACTGTTTCTACATAGTCAGAATTGTTATGACACGGACTGCACCACCCGCCCCCCCAACTAATTTAAACCCAAAAAAGATTTACCCCATGTGGTAATGTGAAAATTCAAGAGGTAAGGAACTGTTTCTAAAAGTCACTATTTAAAGTTTTATTTAATGATCTAGGACACTAACTTGCAAGTGTTTAAATCTGCTGGGATTTTTCGTACCGCCAAATCTATTCAAATCTGTCTCAACCAGTTCAAATCTCGGACGAAAGCCCTCAAATTTTAAAACATTGTGTGCAACCTCCCCTACCTAATTTAAACCAGCAACATAGAGAAGGTTTAACCCATGCAGTAATCTGAAAATTCAAGAACCAAGAAACTATTCCCAAAGGTCAGTATTTAAAGTAAAAATTAACAACTTTATTTATTAAAGTCTAACGGAGAATAATTAATTAACAACTATTTTCAACTCCTGTCTCTAACCTATCTTCTACCTTCCCCTATATGATACCAGTCCAATAAAAACCCCTGATTAAGATTTACCGAAAGATTCAAACTTCAAACCCAGCCTGCTGTTAAATCTTCTCTTTGGACCTTCCTCTGTAGATTTGCTCTCCAGGTCGGTGTCGATGTTTTTTCTCTGTGCAGACTCCTCTGGACAGGTACACTCAGAGTTCTCACGAGCAGCCTACATTTGTTGGTCTTTTGGCAGTTCTCCTGTAACTGTTGAACTTTTTGTTTTGATTTTGTACTCCAAAGCATCAAATCGTTTCATTGGTGTTAATATTAGATTGGATTAAATTCCCTACAGTGCTGAACCAGGCCCTTCGGCCCAACCAGTCCACACCGACCCTCCGAAGAGTAACCCACCCAGACCCATTTCCCTCTGACGAATGCACCGAACACTATGGGCAATATAGCATAGTCACTTCACCTGACCTGCACATCTTTGGACTGTGGGAGGAAACTGGAGCACCCAGACTAAACCCATGCAGACACGGGGAGAATGTGCAAACTCCACACAGTCAGTCACCCAAGGTTGGTGTGAGGCAGCAGTGCTAACCAATATTCTCAAAATACTAAATTCAAACTTGATTGGAATTCAGTATTTTGGGGCAAGATTTAAATCGATTGGCCAAAATTGAGTATGTTTTTGTCTCCAGGCAACCCAGCTACTGAGCTGTTCGACCAAATGTTAAATTGTTACCTTGTTCAGAACGTTTGGTGCTATGTCAGGTGGTTCTGCTCGCTTTTCAACTCTCTTGAAGGGAGAATACACCTCTACACCTTCTAACAGAACCAATTTTTCAAGACTAGGGTTCGGCCATTCACCCCTAACAGGAGAATGTGAGTACTGCAGATGCTGGAGATTAGAGTCAAGAATGTGGTGCTGGAAAAGCACAGCAGATCAGGCAACATCCGAGGAGCAGGAAAATTGACATTTCGGGAAAACTGACATTTCGAGCAAAAGCCTCATTCACCCCGAACAGCCTGTCCTCAACTGCACATAGTTCAAAGCAAGTTTTAGAAAGATGGCTGCAGCTTTGTCTTAATATAAAATTGAACATGTGTTCAAACTTTAATGCTGTTTCAGAATATATTATTCTAGCTATTCTCAATTTGAAAGATCAGCCATTTCTTGTGCACCCCGATCTCCCAGGCAGTTTCATCACCAACCATTTTCTCTCTCTCTCTCTCTCTCTTCTAAGAGCTTGATACAGCGATCAAAGAGAGCTTGAGGCATGAGAACGTTCAGTGGGAGTTGGAAGAGAGACAGAATGGACAGGGTGACAGAGTGTGGGGGCCATTGAGAGACTGGGGGGAACAGAGGGTGGTGGGGGCTGAAAGGAAAGACTCGGGGGTCAAAGGGTGGAGGAAGAGAATGAGGGGGAGAGAGAGAAAATGGGGGGCAGAGACTTGCAGGGTGAGAGAGAATGGATGGGGGCGGTGGGTGGGGAGAGAGACAGCACAATTCAGACCTTCCCCAGGACTGGGGCAGTGTTCCATGAACTGGAACCTACTCCTCCCACAGCAGTCATTTCTCAATCCACATATGGCTAAAGGAGAAGAATTATATAATCCCTGCAGGCCATTTCACCTATCAAATTCACACTGACCTTCTGCACAGCATCCCACCCAGACTCATCCACTTACCCTACAGCTCTGCAGTTCCCCATGGCTAACTCACTCTAACCTGCACATTCCTGGACACTTTAGCATAGCCGATCCATCCGAAACTGCAGATCCTTGGACTATGGAAGGAAACCAGAGCACCCAGAGGTAACCCGCGCAGACAGAAGGGGGAGAACATCCCAAAGTTCACACTACCAGTCATGAGAAGGTGGAATCAAATCGCTTCTAACAATTCTCCCACACCTGTAAAACCCTGAGCACCATGGGTAATTTAGCAGGGCCAATCCACCCTAACCTGGGCAAAGATAAAAATCACATGACGCCAGTCCAACAGGTTTATTTGGAAGCAGTAGCTTTCAGAGCACTGCTCCTTCATCAGGTGGTTGTGGAGTATAAGATCATAAGACACTGAGTTTACAGCAAAACATTACAGAGTCATGCCACTGAAATGATACATTGAAGAAACCTGGATTGTAAAGTCTTTCATCTTTAGAATGAGTTGCTGGTGTCATTAATATGTAAACCCCAGAACTTCTTATAAGACACCTACTCGAGATAACTTAAGGTTTTATAAGAAAAGATGACAACTCAGCTCAGACAATGCATTAAAGGTGTGAGGCCAGAGTCTGTCTGTATCCCAGTTTTTGAGTCAGACTGGTTCTATTTCCAAAGTGGAATTTACAAAATATTCCATGTATTGTCTGCCTGCAGACTGCATTTTTTGAGCAAAATAGATGGTATCTGCAAATACAAATTCACCCCATAGACCTCGGTGTGTGTGTGTGCACGTGCACACACACGAGAGAGAGAGTAAAAGTCTAGTTCCATACTGTATATCTCTGTCTATTGCATAACAGATGCTTTATTTCTGTTGATGTAAACATTGTTATAAAACATAGCTGGGTACTAATACTTAGATGTAAGGGAGAGACAATTCTTCAATTAGGGCACTATAAGAATCCTGGCAGACCCCTATTTCTAGTTTACTTGCCAATGAACAGACACAAGCACCTATTTAATTCTAACTTTTCGCCTGTTTTGTTATATTTTCTGGTATGATACTCTGTGTCTGGATGGTTGACAGGCTGGGAGATTGTGGGTTGGACTTTGATTGACTTTTATTGTTCCGGAAGGTGTCAAAGGAGGTTAAAGCTTCAGCAAAAATGAAGCAGAGCTGTGAACGGACAACAACTGTGTGGGAACAGGGAGATCAATAGAGGACAAAGAAACCAGGACCTGAAATCCGAGCTGACACCAGACTATCCTGTGATCAGTGCTTTGATTAGCAGCGTCAACCCGCTATCTTTACCTAGCTTCCCATTCGACTTGAATGCCTCATCTCCCCTCAATATTTAGGATCCAATCCTTGTCATCCTGAAGCTATGTCTCTGTAAGGAGTCCCAGATCATAATTATTCTCTTCAATGTGTGCAGTCAATTCATTCACTTTTGTTACATTGCAGTGCTATTACGACACAGAGTAACCCCCTCTGATAAATTAAACCAGAATCACAGAAATGATTCACCCCATGCAGTAATATGTAAAAGTTTGAGGTAAATATTTAAAGTAAGAATTAACAACTTTACTCTTTATGTCCAACATGCGAATCCTATGCCCTCTAGGTTTGAAGTTGCCTACCATGGGGAAAGGATTTTGTCTATCCAACCTATCCATACCCCTTATAAACTTCTGTAAGGTCACCCATCAGCCTCTAATGCTACAGGGAAATTATCCCTGGAGTATTCAGCATCTTCCTATCGCTCAAACCCTCCAACTCTGTCTACATCTTTGTAAATCTTTTCTGAACCCTTTTAAGTTTCACAACGTTCTTCCAGATGAGGGCAACGGTAATTGCACACAGTTTTCCAAAAGTGGCCTAACATGACCTCCCAACCCCTGTACTCAATGCTCTGACCAATAAAGGAAAGCGTACCAAATGCCTTCTTCACGATCCTGTCTCCCTGCAATTCCACTTTCAAGGAATTATGAACCTGCAAGGACACTGTTTAGCAACACTCCCCATTAACTATGTAAGTCATGCCCTGATTTGCCTTACAAAATGTAACACCTCACATTTATCTAAATTAAACTCATGTTGCCATTCCTCCGCCCATCAGCCCATCTGATCAATTCTAATTTGTATTGAACTTTATTTCCTCTCTCATCCCCTAAAAGCTGAGAATCTCCATCCCACACACACTCCCTCCATTCTGACTTTGCTGAACCCAATTCCTGCTGTAACTCATCTTGAAAGGTGTGGTTCATGCTGATTAACAGGCCCACACTCGGGGGAGGTGGAGATCTAATTGAAACAGACAGAATTCTGAATGGCCTGGACAAAGTGCACATGGGGAAGATGTTCCTAATGGTAGGAGAGTCTAGGACCCGAGAGCACAGCATCAGAGTAAAAGGAATATCTTTTAGAACAAAGATAAGGCGAAACATTTTCAGCCGGTGAGTGGTGAATATGTGGAATTCATTGCTACAGAAGGCTGTGGAGGCCAGATCACTGAGTAGATTTAAGATGGAGATAGATAGGTTCTTGAGTATCAATGGGATGGAGGATTACAGGGAGAAAGTGGGAGAATGGGATTGAGAAACTTATCAGCCAGAACTTAAGAGTACAGCAGCCTTGATGGGTTGAGAGGCCTAATTTCAGCTCCTGTGTTTTATGGTCTCTTGTTGTTCTGGATTAGGAGTGGGCAAATTGGGAGCAGGAATAGGCCATTTAGCCTGTCGAACTTGCACCAGCATTGAACAGATCATAAGTAGATCTGAGTATACCGACGTAAAAGGTAAAAACAAGGACTGCAGATGCTGGAAACCAGAGTCTAGACTAGAGTGGTGCTGGAAAAGCACAGCAGGTCAGGTAACTCCTCGGATGCTGCCTGGTCTGCCATGAATATACCTACATTCAGGTTAATAAGCTGGAAATTTTTTCACTGGAGCAGAGGAGGATTATAACATCGTGAGGGGTTTAGATGAGGTGAACGGCCAAAATCCTCTCTCTAAGCTGGGGGTTCAAGATTACGGAGCAAATTTTGGAAGAGAGAGAGGAGAAAGATTTTAAAAGGATATGAGAGTTGCCATTTTCTTCCCCCCAGAGAGTGGTTTGTGTGTGGAATGAATTTCCAGACAAAGGGGTGGATGCAGATACATTTATAACATTTAAAAGACATTTGGATTAGTATATGAATGATGAAGTTTAACTTAAATAAATGTGAAGCGCTGGATTTTGGAAAAGCAAATCAAAGCAGGACTTAGCATAAAAAGTGTATAAGGTCCTGGGGAAGTGTTGCTGAATAAAGAGACCTTGGAGTGCAGGTTCATAGTTCCTTGAAGGTCAAGTCCCAGGTAGATATGATAGTGAAGGCAGCATTTGGTATGCTTTCCTTTATCGGTTACAGCACTGAGTAAAGGAGTTGGGAGGTAGGTGATGTGCAGCCCTACAGGACATTGGTGAGACCACATTTGGAATTTGGGTGCAACTCTGGTCTCCTGCCCATCAGAAGGACGGTGTGAAACTTGAAAGGGTTCAGAAAAGATTTACCAGCATGTTGCCAAATTTGAAAAAATTAGCTCTCGGGAAAGGCTGAATAGGCTGCGGCTGTTTTCCCTGGAGCGTCGGAGGCTGAGGGATGACCTTAGAGGTTTATAAAGTCATGAGAGGCATGGATAGGGTAAATAGACAAAGTCTTCTCCCTGGGGTGGGGGAGTGCAGAACTAAAGGTTTTGGGCGAACGGGGAAAGACATAAAAGAGCTCTAAGGGGAGCCTTTTCACAGAGTAGTGGGTATATGAAGTGACCAGCCAGAGGAAGTGGTGGAGACTGGTATAATTACAGAATTTAAAAGGCATTTGGATTGGTCTATAATAGAAGGGGTTCAAGGGATATGGGCCCAGGGCTGGCAAACAGACTAGATTAGGATAACTGATAGGCATGGAAAAATTGGACCGAATGGTCTGTTTCTGTGCTGTACATCTCTATGACTCCAATATAAAAGGTTCAGAGGGATATAGGTTAAACACAGGCAGGTGGGTCCAGTTTAGTTTGAGAACATAGTCAGCATGGACGAGTTGGACTGAAGGGTCTGTTTCTGTAACTGACCTGTACTGGTCTTGCCTCCCCCATAACCATCACTTCTTTGTTGTTCAAAAATCAGATGACCTCAGCCTTGGATATATTCAATTACGCCCAAACTGCAGGAAGGCGTCCCCACTTCTGAACTCAATTCCTCTTGCTAATATACCACTTGCCTTGCTCACTACTTGCTGCACCTGTCTGACAACTTGCATTGACTGGATTAGAAGGACGCAGAGGCCCCTTTGTTCATCCACACATCATTGCTGATGAAAGGCTCGAGCCTGAAATGTCAATTCTCCTGTATTTGCCATTAAAAAAAAGATCTGGACTAACTTTCCCAGAGTCTGTCCCCTCCCTGGATTCACTCCGTTTCCCTTCAGTTCCTGCAAGTCAACAGTTCAACCCCGGAATGGAAAAGGGGGTGAGAAAAAAGTGTGCTGTACTCACAGATGTTGGAGAGAGGAAGGAAGTTGCAGTTGGGGTGAAGCTCAATCTTCATTCAGAGAGAGAGGAGCAGCAGCAGCAACTTCAGAAGCACATGGTCCTACTTCCGCATCCAGACGATGGGTTTGCTGTGATTGGCAGGAGGACCAATCTACATCCGGTCCGTCCTTGCTTCTCATTGGTCCATCAAAACAAAGTCACAGAGTGTTTCCGCTTGATGCGTGAGCATGCGTAATATTTTGCTGACACCTTGGAACATGCGCAATGCGTTGCTGACACCGAGTAGCATGCGCAGTATGGAGATGTTGGCGTTACTGACAGATTTTCAAAGTTAAAAATCACACAATGCCAGGTTATAGCCCAACAGGTTTATTTGGAATCACTAGTTTTCGAAGCGCTGCTCCTTCTTCGGTTGGTTGTGGAGCAGAATCATAACACACAGTCTTCATAGCAACAGGATTGCAGTGTCATGGGATGGAATATTAAACAACTTTAGCTTACCTCTACCATTTTTTAAAATGACCATGTTAGTTTTGATTCCTTCACGTGGAAATCCCAGAACTTTTCAAAAGTTACGTTGTCAAGCTAGCTTTTAACAATACGTGTCATCTCAATCAGATAGTGCATTGAAGGTGTTAAGTTAAAGTTTGTCTGTGTCCCAATGTTAGGTCAGACGGATTCTATTTCTATCGTTGTATTACAGAATCTTACGTGTATGAGTTTGTGAGCAAAATAAAATGCGATTCTGCAAGTACAAATTCAACCCACAAACTTTTATATGTATGTGTGTGTGTGTGCAGGAGAAACCAAGTGATCATGTGTGTGTGAGAGAGTGTAATGGAGTATAAGTCTGCGAGAGGGTGTGTGTGAATGCGTGCGCGCGCGCGCGTGTGTGTGTCTGAGAGAGAGAGAGAGAATGTATAGTGTAGCGTGACATGAACCCAAGGTCCTGGTTGAGGCCGTCTCAAAGGGTATTGAACTTGGCTATCAGCCTCTGCCCAGCCACTTTCCGTTGTTGCCTATCCTGAAGTCTACCTTGAAGGATAGTCACCCGAAGGTCCAAGGCTGAATGTCCCAGACCGCTGTACTGTTCCCCGACTGGGAGGGAACACTCCTGGCTGCTGATTGTTGGACAGTGTCCATTCATCTGTTGCTGTAGCCTCTGCTCGGTCTCACCAATATACCAAGACTCAGGGCATCATTGCCTGCAGCGTATGAGATAAACAATGTTGGCTGAGTCACATGAGTACCTGCTGCACTCATGGTGGGTGGTGTCCCCACGTGTAATGGTGGTAATCGTGTCAACATCATGATACGTCTTTCATCACCTGCCGTGACAGAGTTGTATCGTGTTGTCCTGAAGGCCAGGCAGTTTTCTGAGAACAATTATCTGTTTAAAGTTTGGCGGTTGTTTGAAGGCGGGAAGTGGAGGCGTGGGGAAGGTCTTGGTGAGGTGCTCATCCTCATCAATAATGTGTTGCAGTCTGTGAAGAACATGGCGTAGTGTTTCTGCTCCTGAGAAGTACTGGACAACAAAGGATACAGTTTTGGTTGCAGCTCGTGTCTGTCTCCCAAAGGAAGTCATTACAGTTTCTTGCTGTGACACATTGGAACTGGCAGTTGATGAGTTGAACATTGTACCCCGTTCTTATGAGAGCATGCTTGTATACTTCCAAGTGTCTGTCATGTTCCTCCTCACCTGAACAGATCCTATGTATGCGAAGGGCTTGTCCAGAGGGGGTGGATGTTTTAATATGTTACACGAGAGAAGTATAGCACTGTCAGGTTATCCATGGGTTTGCGGTACAGAGAAGTGCTGAGATATCCATCCTTGATAGAGCTGCATGTGTTCAAAAATGAGATAGATACTAAAGAGTGTGGTGAATGTGATAGTGGGATGAAACTTGTTAATATCACAGTATCGTTGTTTCAGTGACTCCTCACCATGGGTCCAGAGGAAGAAATGTCATCAATATATCTGATGTATAGTGTTGGTTGGAGGTCCTGTGCAGAAAAGAAGCCTTGTTCGAACCTCTGCGTGAAAATGTTGGCATACTGGGGTGCACATTTGGTCCCCATGGCTGTTCCATGTGTCTGGATGAAGAACTGGTTGCCAAAGGTGAAAATGTTGTGGTCAAGGATGAAGTGGATGAGTTGTAGGACAGTGCTCAGAGATTGGCAGTTGTTGGTATTGAGTACTGAGGCTGTTACCGTGATGCCATCATCATGAGGAATGCTGGTGTAGAGTACTGACATGTCCACGGATTCAACTAGTCTGTGGGTGCTGAGCTTCTGGAAGGATTGGATCAGAAGTCTTGATGAATGCTGTCAGTTCACGTTTGTGCTCTTTGGTCAGATCAGCTGGTAGTTGCCTGTCGTGTTCCTGGTCAGTTGTTTGTGCACTTCCTTGCAGAAGTCCATTCTATTCCGAATTACTCAAAAACTGCATAAATCCATGTAAGATTCTGTATCTCCCACTTTAGAAATAGAATCAGTCTGACCTAACATTGGGACACAGGCAGACTTTAATGTCTCACCTTCAATGCATTATCTGAGCTGAGATGACACCTATTGTTAAAAGCTATCTTGAGAATGTAAATTTTAAAAAGTTCTGGGATTTACAAATGAAGGACGCGAAACTAGCATGGTCATCCTAAAAGATGCAAGCTCACCTGCACACTTTAGCACAGCTGATCCACCCTAAAGTGCAGATCTTTGGACTGTGGGAGGAAGCCAGAACACCCAGAGATAACCAACACAGACACAAGGGGGAGAACATGCCAAACTTCACACAGACAGTCACCCAAGGGTGGAATCAAACCCATACTCCTGGCGTTATTAAGCAGCATTGCAAACCACTGAGCCACCATCCCACCCAGTGCTTTGAGGTTCTGCTTTGTCTTTGCAGCTTTTAACTTCTCATGCGCCCTCAGCAGAGGCTGTCTCCTGCTGACATCGTTGGGCCACACCCATTGCACCACCCTTTCCCACTTCTCCAGCCCTGAACGCATCGGTTCCTGAATCCTGGCACCAGATTCTGATGCCATCTGTGCTCCTGCTGCCAACTGCAGAGAACGAAGGCAATCCCCATCACTATTCTGTCCCTTACCTCCTACTCCGTAACGTTGTTCTTACTCCCACCACCCCACAGTTAGCTCCTCCCCCCTGCAGCCCTCCCTCAGATCCCCTTTACCTGCCTGACCCGTGCTCACACCCTCCTGACCCTGTCCAATGAATCCATCGGAAGTCTCTCTACGGAGGGAAAGACCATCTCCCGGAATAAAAAAACATCTGATTAACTTTCCTCCTTGCCTTCCCAGTGTGTCTGCAGCCCGGCCTCCAGCTCCACCTCTGAGCCGAAGGTCCTCCAAGTTGTGTTTGCCCTGGATCACATCATCCAGAACCTTCCACCTTTTGCAAATCGAAAGACAAGTCTCACCCTGCCCTCTCCTGTGTCTATTGTGTAACTGCTCAATCATTTCTCGTGGCCGAGCAGAGACTGATAGCCAAGTTTGGAACCCATGAGGATGGCCTCCACCAGGACCTTCGGTTCATGTTACATTACAGGTGACCCCACTACACTGTACACATTCTGCCTCTCTGACTCTCACACACAGCCATACATTCTCACATACTAAGGCAGACACTCTCTCAGATATACGCGCTCTCTCCAATGCACACACATGTACCCACCCACACTCTCACCCACACACACATCCTCTCACAGACTTATACTCCTGCACACTCTCACTTTACCAAGCATGCACACACGAAAACACACACTCTCTCAGCCAGACTCACGCATATGCACACACTCACTCACTCTCATGCATTCACACATAGATAAGACCACGGGCTGAATTTGCATTTGCAGAATTATGTTTGTAGATACCTTCTATTTTGCTCAAAAAGTGCACAATCTGCAGACAGTCAATCCATGTAATATTTTATAAATTCCTACTTTGGAAACAGAATCAGTCTGACTCAAGACAGACTCGAACCTCACATCTTTCATGCATTGTCTGAGCTGAGATGGCACCTCTTTGTAAAACCTTAATTTATCTCGAGACTGTGACTTAAAAGAAGTTTTGGGATTTACAAACTAATGTACTGAAACCTGCAACCCATTCTAAAGATGAAACACTTAAAAACAGTCGAAGTTTGTTCAATATATCATTTTGCTACAAATTCTGTGTCTTATGATCCTGCTGTACAGTTACCTGACGAAGGAGCAACACTCCGAAAGCTAAATAAACCTGTTGGACTGTAACTGGATTTTAACTTTGTTTCCAGTGAAAACAGCCCACCCCTCCCATTGCTGCCAGTAAACTTTACAATGCTGAGGAAACAATGAACCATCAGTCCTGAAAAATGTACAATTCTAATAATACGAGCTACACATTGACTGCTCCTTCTGATATAAGACATTGGAAACCTCGCGCCGGAGATTGAAAGAAATTAGCAGTTTTAAAAGAAAAACCTGTTGGATCTCATAGCCTTCAACGTCTGAGTCCGACGGTAAGTTCAGGTAACTTTTGTTGGGACCCAACTTTGTTGCAGCTTCAGATCGTCCCAGCAAAAAGGTGCACAAAAAGTAGCTTTTTATTGAAACACACACACACACATACACACACACACACACTCTCTCCTGCATCCCACTTTCTTCTCTATTGGTCAGTTGAGTTGTCTCTTTGTAATTCGAACCTTGGTGCAGTCTTAGCCTGGAGGAAGTATTGCTTCACTCAGCAATTGTAACCCATAGCCTGTATGCAAGTAAGATTCCCCCCGCGCATTTGCAGATGGACTGTCAAGAATCAACCACACTGCTGTGGTCTAGAGTCACATATAGGCCAGACCAGGGAAAGGATGCAGCTGGGACGACTGAGCGAATCCTTTCCCACAATGGCAGGTTCCTCCCCTAAAGCATGAGTGAATCAGATTGGGGTGTTTGTTCCCCGAAAATGGTTTCATAATGAGATTCTGAACTCCAAGTTTCTGACTGAACTCCAAATCCGCCATCTGCTATGGTGAGATTCAAACCCGGGAGTCCCCAGAACTGGGTTATTAATGCAGTCGATAATGGCACTCGGCCGAAGCTCCTTCAATCCCCCTGTGATAGGAGGTTAACTCACTGATGTCTCTGCAGGTGGGAGGAGCGGGTGAAGCCCTTCCCGCACAGAGAGCAAGTGAACGGTCTCTTTGATCCTCCAAGCTGAGTAAATGGTGTGAAGTCCTGTACTTTTCACAGTCACCGCACTGAATCTCCCTCATTCGGGTGTATCAGTATTTTTCCTGCCACACAAGTGTCCAAGAAGACAGAAGCACACATTTCTTCTCGACTGGAATGGCTGCTGATATTCAAGTCCCAATGAATCAAGTGGCTCTGTCAGAAGCTGATGTATCTTTTGGTTTCAGATTTCTTTCCCCATGTCTTCCTGCAAATAAAACCATGAAATAAGTCACGGTCAGTACAGTCAAATGAACATAACATCGGTGACAATTCCTGAGATTGCCAGATACCTGCTGATCATATATTATCCATGACACAGAAACCTGAAAACCCTCATTCAGCCAGATAGCATTAAGTATATAAAGAGGAAAACTTCATTTAGGTGACAATGACCTGGAACAACCTTCCTACAAAGGTGCTGGAAATGGAGCTGAATGAAGGATATGAAAATGAAATGTCAAGGCTGCTTCAGGAAAGAAAGCCAATAAAGTTGCTGAAAGACGTCCTGCTGACCTGTTAAAATAAAAATGAATACAAGAAATACGGGATGTAATTCCATTACTATATTAGAAGGTGAAAAATCATAGCCATTCAGCTTGTACAACAGCGAATATCAGATATACACCATATGAAGCAATCATAAAATCCCTGCAGTGCAGAAAGAGGCCATTTGGCCCATCGAGCCTGCTCCGCCATTCTTTAAGATCATGGCTGATCTATCCATCATCTCAGCTCCACTTACCTGCATTATCCTGACTACCCTAAATTCACCTACAATCCAAAATCCCATCGAACTGTGTCTTGAATATGCCTGCGTCTATTGCTTCCTTGGGCAAAGAATTCCATAGATTCACCACTCTCCAGGAGACGTAGTCCCTCCGCCTCTGCCTTAAATCTATCCCTATAGTCTTGTTACCTAGTCTAACCCACCAGCAGAAACGACGAGATAGGGTGGGTCTGGGTGGCAAGTTGTTCGATGGGTCAATGTGGACTTGATGGGTTGAATGGCCTCCTTCCACACTGTAGGGCTTCTATGATTTACTGCAGTTGTGTTTGCCCAGAACCACAGCTCCCAGAACCTCCCAACTTCTGCAAATTGAAAGACAAGTCCCACCCTGCCCTCTTATATGTGTGTTATCTAACTGCTTCATCGCTTCCAGTGAATACAGCCCACACCTCCCACTGCTGCCAGTAACCTTTACAATGTTGATGCAACAAGCAATACCTGCAATACTGAAAACCGTAAGGCTTCTGATGATACCAGTTACTGATTCACCGCTCCTTCTGATGCACAGCATTGGAAGTACATTTTTGGGGGCTGAAAGAAATGAGCAGTTTAAAACAAAAACCCACCTAACCCTTCACTAGGATTCCTGTTCAGGATGCTTTACTTAAAACACTTCAACCCCACATTGCAACAAGTTCCACATTCCATCAAAATCCTGGATGTCCTCACTTACTCAGTTGCTGTCTCTCAAATGAAAGATTTCATTGTAGCTTCTGCTCCCAGTAAGGACAAAATATCTTTGAAAGCTGCTCTGAAATTCCAGTCTTCACAACAATACTTCTGCTTTCCTTCAGTCCAAATTGTCTGTGCTGACCAGATATCCCAAATTAACATAGTCACATTTGTCAGCACTTAGCCTATATCCCTCTCAATTCACCCTGTTACCAGATGCCATTTAAAATGCTGTAATTATACCAGCCTCCACCACTTCCTCTGGCAGCTCAGTCCATGCTTGCATCACTCTCTGTGTGAGAAAGTTGTCCATAAGGTTCCTTTTAAATCTTTCCCCTCTCACCTCAAATCTATGCCCTCTAGCTTTGGACTTCCCTACTATGTGGAAATGTTTTTGGCTATTCACCCTATCCATGCTCCATATGAACTTCTGTGAAGTCACCCCTCAGCCTCCAATGCTCCAGGGAAAACAGCCCCGGCCTATTCAGCCTCTCCCTATAACTCAAACCCTCCAACTCTGGCAATAGCCTTGTAAATCTTTGCCAAACCCTTTCAAAGGTTCACAACACTTTTCCTGTAGCAGGGTAACCAGAACTGAACGCAGTATTCCAAAAGTGGCCTAATCAATGTCCAGTACGGGGGCAACATGACCTCCCAACATCTGTACTGAAATGCACTAACCTGTAAAGGAAAGCATATCAAACACCTCCTTCACTATCCTGTCTACCTACGACTCCACTTTCAAGAAACTATGAACCAGCACTCCAAGGTATCTTTGGTCAACAACACTCCCCATTCACTTTGCAGATCCTTCCCTGATCTGCCTTTCCAAAATCAAAATTTCAAAATGGGGTTGAGAAACGTATCAGTTGTGATTGAATGGTGGAGTAGATCTGATGGGCTGAATGACCGAATTTCTGCACCTCTGTCATATGGTCGCTTGCTGTCCTGGACACAGAGTATGAGAATTGGGAGCAGGAATAGGTCATTTGGTCTTTCCAGTCGGCACCAGCATTGAACAGTTCATAACTGGATATAAATATACCGGCATCTAGGTGGTCAGGGTGGGATTTTTTTCACTGCAGCATCGGAGGTTGAGAGATGACCTTAGAGAGGATTATAAAATCTTCAGGGGTATCAAAGATGGGAACAGCAGGTATTCTTTCCCTGGGATGGGTGTTTCAAGGTTAGGGAGCAAACTTTGAAGATGAGAGGAGAAATATTTTAAAAAGACATGAGGGGCACCTTTTTATTTTAAGACAGAGAATGGTTCTCATGTGGTATCAATGTCCAGAGGAGGTGGTGGATGCAGGTGCAGTTACAGTGTTTAAAAGACATTGGATAAGTACATAGATTCATAGAGATGTACAGCATGGAAACAGACCCTTCGGTCCAACCCATCCATGCCGACTAGATATCCCAACCCAATCTAATCCCACCTGCCAGCACCCGGCCCATATCCCTCCAAACCCTTCCTATTCATATAACCATCCAAATGCCTCTTAAATGTTGCAATTGTAATAGGAAAGGTTCAGAGAGTCTGGGCCAAACACTGGCAGGTGGGACTAGTTTAGTTTCAGAACACAGTCAGCATGGACTAGTTGGGCTTAATGGTTTGCTTCTGTGCGGTATGACTCTGTAACTGTTCTATCCTGGTCTTAAAACCATTTTCTGACGTCCCACCAATACCCATCAATTCTTTGTTCTTCAAAGTCAAATGAACTCAGCCTTGAATACATTCAATGACTGACCTAACTGCAGGAAGACATCCCCACTTCTGAACTCAATTCCTCTTGCTAATATACCACTTGCCTTGCTGATTGCTTGCTGCTCCTGTCTGATAACTGGCATCGACTGGTGTAGAAGGACGCTGAGGTCCCTTTGTCCATCCACACATCATTCCTGATGAAGGGTTCGTGCCCAAAACATTGACTCTCCTCCTCCCCAGTTGCTGCCTAACCTGCTGTGGTTTTCCAGTGCCACACTTTTCAACTCTGATCTTCATCATCTCACTTTCATCACATCTCAACATATCACCATTTAAACAATGCGCCTCCACTCTGCGCTTTTTTTAACATCAAAGGCTATAGATTGTGTCACTGCATTTGCCATGTGTTTGTAAATTGAGACAGACCTGGATCAACTTTTCCGGAGTCTGTCCCCTCCCTCGATTCACTCTTTCCTTTCAGTTGCTGCAAGTTAACAATTGAACCCCAGAATGAAACAAAAAATGGAAAAAGTGGTGAGAAACAGACTGTTGTACTCACAAACGTTAGACAGAGGAAGGAAGTTACAATCTGGGGTGAAGTTCACAGAGAAAGGTGCAGCAGCATCTTCAGAGCTCACGGTCCAACCGCCATATTTCGACAATGGCCGGCTCTGATTGGCTGGAGGACCAGTCTCCTTCCGGTCCTCCAAGGTTCTCCATTGGTCCATGGAAAGGAGCTGACGCGCAGTTTCTGCGGGCACCAAGGAATATGCGCAGTGCTTTGCTGACACTGGCGGTCATGCGCAGTGCTTGCTGACACCGCGGAGCATGCTCAGTGTGCAGGAATTTATTACAAATTTTAAAGTCAAAAATCACAAAACACCTGGTTATAGTCCAACAGACTTATTTGGAAGCACTAGCTTTCACAGCGCTGCTCCTCCATCAGGTGGTTGTGGAGTATAAGATCGTAAGACACAGAATTTATGATCGTATACTCCACAACCACCTGATGAAGGAGCGGCGCTCCGAAAGCTAGTGCTTCCAAACAAGCCGATTGGACTGTAACCTGGTATTGTGTGATTTTTAACTTCGTACACCCCAGTCCAACACGGGCACCTCCACATCATGACAAATTTTAAGTGTCCAAATGCGAATACGAGAGAAAAATGCCGAAGCAAATTTTGTCGAAATGTTTTTCCCCTGTGCCTAGACATGTTATTCCTTTTGCATTTTGTCTGGCTGCTCAACGTTTCTGTCGTTTCCCCAGGGTAGAGGTATTGCAAAACTACAGGGTATAGGTTTAGGGTGAGGGGAAAATATTTTAAAAGTTTTAAAAGACTCGGAATATAACATTCACCCCTTACAGGGCGAAAGTGAGGACTGCAGATGCTGGAAATTAGGGTCGAGAGTGTGTGCTGGAAAAGCACAGCAGGTCAGGCAGCATCTGAGGAGCAGGAGAATCGACGTTTTGGGCAAAACCCTTCATCAGAAAATAGCCATGGGGAACTGCAGGGCTGTAGCGTAATCGAGTGTGTCTGGGTGGGATGCTGTTGGGAAGGTCGGTGTGAATGGTCTGCAGGGATGATATGCCTTAGCCATGCGTATATTGAGAAATGGTTACCCCAAATCTGCTGTGGGACGAGTGGGTTCCAGTTCGTGGGATACTGACACCAGTCCTGGGGAAGGTGGGATTTGTGCTGTCTTTCGCTTCCCATTCTGCCCCTTGTCCATTTTCTCCCCACCCACTGCCCCGCCCTTTCTCCCTTCTTCACACTGCACCCCGATTCTCTCCCCAACCCTCTGAACTCCAGTCATTCTCTACTCCCCAACCTCTGTCCCCTCTCCATTTCTCTCCCTTCTCCACCACCACCAGTGTCCCCGCCCGTCCTTTCTCGTGCCTCAGCCGTCTTTGATCTAGTGGCCGAGCAGAGGTTGATAGCCAAGTTTAGAACACATGAGGATGGCCTCAGCCGAGACCCTGGGTTCATGGCACACTACAGGAGACCCAGCTACACAATACACTCTCTCACACACAAGCACACTCTCTTACATACTCACACGCTCGTGCAGACCTTCTCTGATACACATGCTCTCTCTCAGACACACAGTAATACAGCCCCACACTCAAACCTACGCACACACCATCTCACATGCTTATACTCCATCACACACACACACACACAAACACACACAGTACCCAGCATGCACACGCACACGCACACACACGCTCTCTCTCATGCATGCGCTCACATATCGAAGTCTTTGGGGGGAATCTGCGTTTGCAGGATTATATATTTGGAAATAGAACCAGTCTCACTCAAGATTAGGATACAGATAGACCCTACCCTCACAGCTTTCATGCATTGTCTAACCTGAGGTGTCACCTCCTTTTATAGAACCTAAAGTTACCTGGAGAATGTGACTTTTAAAAAGTTCTGGGATTTACAGATTAATGAACCGAAATCTACAACCCGTTTTAAAAGATGAAAGACTCAACAGCCATCTAGGTTTCTTCAATATAACATTTATGTTACATGACACTATAATCTTTTCTTATATATTTTGTGTCTTATGATCCTCCTCCACAACTTGCAGAAGAGGACACCGATCCAAAGGGATGCAGCTTAAGGTGACATTGAACAATAGTAGAGGATGGTTTCGATCCATCGACCTCTGGGTCATGGGCCCAGCACGCTCCCGCTGCGCCACTCTGCTGCCGCACGCGGCGCCCCTTCCACAGAACACTTCAGGTTTCCGTCTGGCACGCGGCAGGCACGTTCGAGCCTGATGTCAAAGACCTCCACTGCTGCCGTGTAATATGCTGTTTCGCAGACGTATGGAGGCTGTGTCAATATAAACTTATTTCTAAATTCCCACATTCTGTTGGTCGAACTGTGATTTCACACTGAATCACAACATGTGTCACAGCGCAGACGGAGGCCATGCGGCCCACCTTCGCTCTGCTGGTTCTCCACTTAAGTAAACGTGTGTCTCTGTTCGTTTCATTCTCTCGCCTTCTCAGCGTAAATCTGCACATCTGAACGTGACCACCGAATTCCCTTTTGTGCCCATTGAATCTTACTCTTTGTCAATGACAGACAGGGACTTACTGACCCTAACCACTCCCTGTACGAAAACGTTCTTCCTAATGTCACTTTTACTTCTTTTCCTCGTGACTTTAAATTTCTGCCGAATTTTTGAGGTAGAGGTAAACAGCCAAAGATAATCACCGTCACTGCTTCCCTTCCATCGACTCAACTTTGTGAAACAGTATCTTTCACTGGCAAATAAAACACTTTTGTCCTCAGGTGCCTGCTTCATTTTGACCAGGACTTCACGCCCCTCACTGTTCTCGTCTCATTTCCAAACACTTGGCTCATATCCTCAAAAGCAGCTCTGCGGGTATCTGCTTGTTCCACCCTGACAGACAGTGGGTTGCAGATTCCCGACCAGTCCCAATGTGATTGAAATATTTCAACCCCTCCACTGGTTTACATCTTTAAAAAAGCCGCGGAGCAATCTCCCTTTCCTTTTGACGACATTTCTCAACTGTAGTCGGCAGGGTTCACACCAGCGTGGGGAAACCGCAATGGATTTCATGTCCATCGCATTCACCTCTCGGCCCACCAATACAGAACCACACTGACAGCTTCATTTCCCAGATCTCTCTGCCTGTGGAGCTGAGAAAGAGTGAATCATTGCAGAGTTTGTTTGAATCCAATCATTTCACAGGTTTCGAAAGGGTTAAATATCTGCACATGGCGAGTCTGAAAGATGAAATGGACGTTCAGTTAAAAAGAAATACAGAAATTGCAGGAGCAACTTAGCAGGTCAGGCAGCATCTGTAGAAAGAGAATCAGAGACAACATTTCAGAATTTTTTTTTTCCTCATCCAGGTACAGGCAAACCTCCTGAGTTGCTCCAGCAGTTTCGCTTTCTGTCTCGGACTGTTAGCATCCGCAGTCCTTTACTTTAGAAATTCAATCAATTCAGAAACCCCTTTGTGCTTCCTCAGTGGAAAAGATTTCCGTTTGGGAAACATTTTCCTGACACCATTAAAAACGCGCAACTTTGCAGCCAAGAAAGCGGCAGGAGCGTGAACAACAAACACGCCGGCCCGGCGCAGTCTCGAATCATGAACCGTCCGTTTACGAGCCGAACGCGCTGACCAATTGCGCCACAGACACAGGTCCGACCAGCACGAGCACAGTCTCGTTGAGGAAGCTACTATTCAATTCATAATTCAACCTGCCCCGCCCAGAATTACCATTGTCTTCTCTCAGTTCAAACACAGCGAATACTGCAGAAAGCCAACGGGTCGAGCTGCATCTGTGGAAAGGTAAACAGAGCCGACGTGTTACGGTTTTTGTTCAGAACTCAGTGTTTTGCCTCTTCCCGAAGTTGGTCCAGGTCTGTGTCTCAATTGGCAAACACATGGCAAGTGCAGTGCCGCAATGTGAAGTTATAGCCTTGGCTGTTTAAAAAAAAGCAGTGCATTGTTTAAATGGTGATATATTGGAATGTGGAGAAAGTGAGGACTAGAGGTGAAAGTCGAAAAATGTGGCACTGGAAAAGCAGAACAGGTCAGGCAGCATCTGAGGAGCAGGACAGTGAACGTTTCGGACACAAGCCCTTCATCAGGAATGATGTGTGGATGTACAAAGGGGTCTCAGAGTCCCTCCACACCAGTCAATGCCAGTTGTCGGGCAGATGCAGCAGGCAATGAGCGAGGCAAGTGGTATATTACGAAGAGGAATTCAGTTCAGAAGTGGGATCATTGAACATATTCAAGGCTAAATTCATCTGAGTTTTGAACAACAAAGAAGTGGATGGTTATGGGGTGGAGGTAAGAAAATGGTTTTAAGACCAGTACAGGTCGGTCACAGAGTATGACAGCACTGAACAGACCCTTCATCCAACTCGTCCATGCTGAGTATGTTCTCAAACTAAACTCGTCCCACCTACCAGTGTTTGGCCCATAAACCTTCGAACCTTTCATATTCATGTACTTATCCAAATGTCTTTTAAACGTTGTAACTGTACGTGTATAAAATCATGAGGGGTATGGATAGGATAAATAGGCAAAGACTTTTCCCAGGGGTGGGGGAGTCCAGAACGAGAGGGCATGGGTTTAGCATTGGAGGGGAAAGATACAAAAGAGATCTAAGGGGCAACGTTTTCACGCAGAGGATTGTACGTTTGTTGAATGAACTGCCAGAGGAAGTGGTGAAGTCTAGTACGATTGCAAAATTTAAAAGGCATTTGGTTAGGTATATGAATAGGAAGGGTTTGGAGGGATATGGGGCCGTGTGCTGTCAGGTGGGACGAGATTGGGTTGGGATAGTTGGTCAGCATGGACAAGTTGGACCAAACAGTCTGTTTCTGTGCTGTACATCTCTGTGACTCTATGACTTCTTCTGGACATTCATTCTGCACTCAGACCACTCTCTTAAAAACGATCCTTGTTCTGTCTTTATAAAACCTTTCTCTACTCACCTCAAAATATTTGCTCCCTGATCCTGAAACCCCCAGCTGAGGGAAAGGACACCTGCTGTTCACCTCATCCGTATCCCTCATGATTTTATAATCCTCTATATGCAGTGTGTAGTGGCTCATTGAAATAATGTCCTGATGCAGCTTCGTTTGTGGGTGTTGGGATGATTGCTTCTGTGGTTAAGCACTAGGTTTGCGTGTGTTGTTTTTCTGTAGACGCTAGTGTGAAGTTGTTGTTCGCTCTACTGTGACATCTAAGAATGGCACTTTGTTGTTGTTCTCCTCCTCTTCAAACCAGGAGCCCCCTCAGGCCATAGTCTCACTACTTGGAACACCAATATACAGACTAGTCAAAGGCCTCCACTGAAGACTAAAACACCAAGTCGAAGATTCACGCCACTCCATTTATTCCATCCAAGAATTCCAGAACACCAAAGAACTAAGTTAGAAGTGGATGGAATAATGATGTCCTTTGACATAACAGCCCTGTTCACATCCATTAACATCAACGTGGTCAAAGAAAACTGGAACACTACTCGAAGAACCAAAGACATAAACACAGCACCAACTTCATCAGCAAAGATAGCACTGTTAACCTCGTGGAACTGTGCCTTAGCCACCCACTTCATATTCAGTAACAAGCCCTCCAAACAAATCAACGAAATACCCATGAAACCACCAGTATCAGGATTCCTCGGAGAAGCAATAATGCAGAGACTCGAACAAACAGCCCTTCAAACGATCCAACTCAAACTTTGTTGTCCGCCACAGTGATGACACTTTTGTCATCAAAAAATGAAGTAAATTAGAGGAAACCTACAACCCCATCAACAATATCCTTCCTGGCATAAAATTCACAAAAGAGGAGAACAACAACAAAGTGCCATTTCGAGATGTCACAGTAGAGCGAACAGTCAATGGTAAATTCAAAACAGCGTCTACAGGAAAACAACACACACGAACCAAGTACTTAGATACAGAAGCAATGATCCCTCCACATACAAACAAGCCTGAATCAGGACACAATTTCAACGAGGCACGACACACTGCAGGAGCCAGTAACGACGAAGACCAATAAGGAACTGTACAGCGCATTTAAGGAGAATGGGTAGGCAAAAGATCCACTGAGAAATACTTCCCTGACCGGGAATCGAACCCGGGCCGCAGCGATGAAAGCGCCGAATCCTAACCACTAGACCACCAGGGAGACAGCCGCGCTTCCGCACAGCCCTATTGTATATTGCTTTCCTGCCCGGAAATCGAACCTGGGCCACGATCGTGAGAAGGCTTCCACCAATGTCATTGCTTGTATCCATTGCTCCCGATGCGGTCTCCTCTACATTGGGGAGACTGGAGACTCCTCGCAGAGTCAAGTCACAGCGCTTGAGGGAACATCTCCAGGACATCCGCAGCAATCAACCCCATCACCCTCTGGCCCAACATTTCAACTCCCCTTCCCACGCTGCCGAAAACATGCAGGTCCTGGGCCTCCTCCATCGCCGCTCACTCCCCACCCGATGCCTGAAGGAAGAACGCCCCATCTTTCACCTCGGATAAATTCAACCCCAGGACATCAATGTGGACTTCACCAGTTTCCTCATTTCCCCTCCCCCCACCTTACCTCAGTTCCAACCTTCCAGCTCAGCGCTGTCCTCATGACCTGTCCTCCCTGCCAATCTCCCTTCTCAACTGTCCGCTCCACCCTCCTCTCTGACCTGTCACCTCCATCCCCACCCCCATTCACCTATTGTACTCTTTGCTACCTTCGGCCCAGCACCCCGCCAATTTATCTCGTCATCCCTGGAAGCGTCCTGCCTCTATTCCTGATGAAGGGCTTTTGCCCGAAACGTCGGTTTTCCTGCTCCTCGGAAGCTGTCTGACCTGCTGTGCTTTTCCAGCACCACTCTGATCAAAACTTTGGTTTCCAGCATCTGCAGTCCTCACTTTTGCCTACCCAATAAACCCAGTGTGAAGATTTCACATCAACAAACTGACACTAGCAGACACAAGGTCTGCAGAAACCCTAGCCACATTACTTTACATTAAAAACATCTGTGAAATGATGTCCAGACAACTCAACCCTCTCAGCATTAAACAACAGCTAGTGAACCTTAAATACAAACAACCCGCGAACGAATGTTATTTACAAAATACCATACAAGGAAATATATACATGAACTCTGCCGCACAGTTCTCTGTGGCAAGAAATGCTGGGATGAGATAAGGAAGATTTTTTTCAGCCAAAACGAATCGGCACTAACTGGACAGCCATTTAAAATCAACGCTGTCAGGCCAGGATGGAAGAGCGGAAGGGATAATCAGTTTTCTTATTTCCTGAAGATTTACAAAGCTGAGACTGGGTTTTGGTGTTTGTTCCCTTTCCACTCCCAGAAGCCGCAGTGGTTGGGGCGGTGAGTTGGGGAAAGTGAAATGTGCCCGTGAGCAGCGTGTGGGGCTCTTTCAGCTTCCCCTCCTCTGACAGCCCTGTGACGTGACTCTGATATTCTCAGGGACACTTACTGACGGGAAACAGTGAAAAGAGTCTCGTTCCTGCAGATCAGGAATTCAAACCTTAAGCCGGCTTCAGGACAATGAGAAAGATTAATTGGGGTGTGTGAAGAAGCTGTGAGCTGCATTTCAAACAGGTCGGTGGAGTCAGATGCGTCATCCATTGCGCCCCCGGCCCTGTGCGGACCTGACGCCGCCATGCTGCAGAGTTCTGACGTTATACGGACATGCGCAGCAATGGGAACATTCACAAGGTGAACAGCCAAAGTTAATCACCGTCACTGCTTCCCTTCCATTGTACCAAATTTGTGAAGCAGAATCTTTCACTGGCAAATAAAACACCTTTGTCCTCAGGTGCCTGCCTCATTTCGACCACGACTTCACGCCCCTCACTGTTCTCGTCTCATTTCCAAACACTCGGCTCATATCCTCAAAAGCAGCTCTGCGGGTATCTGCTTGTTCCACCCTGACAGGCAGTGGGCTGCAGATTCCCGACCAGTCCCAATGTGATTGAAATATTTCAACCCCTCCACTGATTTGCATCTTTAAAAAAAACGTGGACCAATCTCCCTTTCTTTTTGACGACAGTTCTCAAATGTAGTCGGCAGGGTTCACACCTGCGTGGGGAACCCGCAATGGATTTCATGTCTATCGCATTCACCTCTCGGCCCACCAATACAGAACCACACTGACAGCCTCATTTCCCAGGTCTCTCTGCCTGTGGAGCTGAGAAAGTGTGAATCATTGCAGAGTTTGTTTGAATCCAATCACTTCACAGGTTTCGAAAGGGTTAAATATCTGCAAATGGCGGGTCTGGGTGTTTCATCCCGAAAGATGAAATGGACGTTCAGTTAAAAACAAAACCAGAAATTGCAGGAGCAACTCAGCAGGTCAGGCAGCATCTGTAGAAAGAGAATCAGAGACAACATTTCAGAACTTTTTTTTCCTCATCCAGGTACTGAGTTGCTCCAGCAGTTTCGCTTTCTGTCTCGGACTGTAAGCATCCGCAGTCCTTTACGTTAGAAATTCAATCAATTCAGAAACCCCTTTGTGCTTCCTCAGTGGAAAAGATTTCCGTTTGGGAAACATTTTCCTGACACCATTAAAAACGCGCATCTTTGCAGCCAAGAAAGCGGTTGGAGCGTGAACAACAAACGCGCTGTCTCTGGGTGGTCTCGAACCAGCAATCTCCCGGTTAACAGCCGAACGCGCTGACCAGTTGGGCCACAGAGACAAGCCAGGGCCTTCCTGCACAGTCTCCTTGAGGAAGTTACTATTCAATTCATAATTCAACCTGCCCCGCACATAAGTACCATTGTCAAAGCACTGATAACATGGTAGTCTGGTGTCAGCTCGATTTCAGGTCCTGATTTCTCTGTCCTCTGGTCCCCCTGTTCCCACAGAGTAAAATGTTGTCTGTTCTCAGCTCTACTCGATTTCTGCTGAATCTTTGACCCCCTTTTACACCTTCTGGAGCAATAAAATATTCTGAGCCTCCAGGAAATGACACCTTATTTTTTCCCCCTCCTGATTTTAAAAAACTCTATAAAGTTATCTGTCAACTTGCGAGGCTTCGTTGGAAAAATGTCCCAGCTTCTTCTTAACTCAAACCCTCCATTCCCAGCAGCACGCTGGTAAAGTAGGGAATAGGGATTTGTATCAGATCACATAAATGTCCTGTCTGAAACAATCTGGCTGTGTTCTTGCCTGAGATATTGAGAGTCCCTGGTGTAAGTAATTACGAATGCAATTATTTTGGTCACAGAATTGAACAATCATTTTGCAACAAAGGGGTCTACTCTGATAAGGAGGTAGTGGTCATTTCTAGGGTAACTGAACAGTTTGTAGATCAGGGAGATGAAGTTCCAGACACTTGGGAAAGGCAAGAAATGACTGTGATAAATAAGACAAAGAACTGTGGATGCTGGAAAACTGAAACAAAAACTGAGAACACTGGAAAAACTCAGCAGTACTGGAAGCATATGTGGAGAAAAAGCAGAGTTAAGGTTTCCAGTCCAACAACTCCTCTTCAGGATTCTGAAATAGTTTGTGAGAACCTCTTAAGACTACTGCTCCGCTTTAAGACCATAATACACAGGAGCAGGATGAGGCCATTTGGCCCATCGAGTCTACTCCACCAGTCGGTCATGGCTGATATATTTCTCCATCCCATTCTGCTGCCCTCTCCTCATAACCCTTGACCCCTTACTAATCAAGAACCTATCTCTGTCTTAAATGCCCTCAATGACTTGGCATCCTCAACCCTTCTTCTAGTGGAAACATCATCTCCACATCCACACTATTCGGTCATAGAGTGGCACAGCGCTGCCTGACCCACTGTGATCTTCAGCATTTGTTGTTTTCAGGAAGGATTCCAGCATCTACAACAACGCGCTTCTAAATTTTGTACCCAGTTGGTTAGCTCTCCCTGGATCCCGTGAGATTTAACCTAACTCAACAATCCACTGTGTGGTACAATTAACAAAGTTCCCAGGCCCCACCTCCTTTTGCACACGTAAGTAGCACGATGGATCAGTGGAGAGCACTGCTGCCTTACCGCACCAAGCACCAGCGTTCGATTCCAGCCTTGGGGCGACTGTCTGTGTGGAGTTTGCACATTCTCCCTGCCGTGTCTGCGTGGGTTTCCTCCCAAAGTCTAACGATGTGCGGTTTCGGGAGAAGTGACCAAACTAAATGGGCCCAGAGTGTGCAGTAAGTGGAGTGTAATGGGATAGGGGAAAGTGTATGCATGGGTTACACTTTGGATGGTCTGTGTGGACTGGTTTGGCTGAATGGCGTGTTTCCACATTGTAGGAATTCTACGTGGCATTCCCCCAACTCCAGAGTCTCAGCACTCTTGGCTTTTCCCATGGACAGTGTTGGGGAGGGAAACAATGTTTTACACGGGAGGGAGGTTCAGCGAGTGTGAAGCTAAAAGTACACGCAGTGCATTACTTGAGCTGTTTTCCCCGGTATACCAGAGGCTGAGGGGTGACCTTACAGACGTTTATAGAGTCATGCGAGGCATGGATATGTTAAATAGACAAGGTCATTTCCCAGGGATGGGAGAAGTCCAGAACAGGAGGGTAGTATGTTTGGCGTGAGAGAGGCAAGTGTAAGGCATGATCTGCCGGAGGAAGTAGTGGATGTAGGTCCAATTATAACATTTAAAAGGCGTCTGGATGGATATATGAATAGGAAGAGTTCAGAGGGATATGGGCCAAGTGCTGGTAAATGAGACGAAATTAATTTAGGCTATCTGGTCGGCACGGATGAGTTGGACTGAAGGATCTGTTTTTGTGCTGTGTATCTCAATGACTCTGGCTTGCCCGTAATGTTTGCCATGCCTGTATGTTCAGTTTCTGTCTGGTGTCGGTGCCAATGCCTTGTTATCTCATTTCCTCCACCTCCCCAGATGTTAACTATTCCGTGTCTGGTTGTTTCTCAAGAAGTTGCATTGAAGGTTCATCCTGAATTGATACTTTTTTTGCTTCCCAAAATCAGACTTACTCACTCCTACGTATCGTGAAACATACTAACTTTCAGGTGGAGGTATCCAAAATTCAGAGGTGTCTGTCTTGATGTTTTCACTTTTTGGTCTCTGTAAGATCCTGAATCAGTACCATCGGGAGAATTAGTTTGAGCGGAGTGAGAATAGAGGGGTGAGACGGGGTGGGATGGTGCTTTCAATTTTGTGGAAAAAGAAAAGAATGTTCTGCGTAAAGTAGAATTGCTTGTTTGGAATTTCTAACCTGGACTGACAGTGATGATTTTTGTAATTTCTTTTTACAGATTATTTGAAGATCTGAAGACGGAAGTTTCAATATCAATAGATGAAGGGCTTTGCCTGAAACATTGACTCGACTGCTCCTCGGATGCTGCCTGATCTGCTGTGCTTTTCCAGCATTGCACTTTGACTCTGACTCTCCAGCATTTGCTGTCCTCAATTTCACGTCAATGTCTGACAGTCACTGAATCCATCGGGACTATAACAATTTTCGACCATGATTCTGTGAGAAGGAACCAAGCGTTTTAGTTCCTGTTTCAGTACGTTTTCAGCATCAGTGAGACTGGAAGAGAGACCCTACTGTTGCAGCACTTTGATTGTGGAGCCAGTAAATGTTATGCAGACTGGGAAGAGGAATTCACAGCAGAGAGGTGCTGTACACGCGTTTGTGTGCAGGTGAACATAGAACATAGAACATAGAACAATACAGCACAGAACAGGCCCTTCGGCCCACGATGTTGTGCCGAACTTCTAACCTAGATTAAGTACCCATCCATGTACCTATCCAAATGCCGCTTAAAGGTGGCCAATGATTCCGACTCTACCACTCCCACAGGCAGCGCATTCCATGCCCCCACCACTCTCTGGGTAAAGAACCCACCCCTGACATCTCCCCTATACCTTCCACCCTTCACCTTAAATTTATGTCCCCTTGTAACACTCTGTTGTACCCGGGGAAAAGGTTTCTGACTGTCTACTCTATCTATTCCTCTGATCATCTTATAAACCTCTATCAAGTCACCCCTCATCCTTCGCCGTTCCAACGAGAAAAGGCCGAGAACTCTCAACCGATCCTCGTACGACTTCCTCTCCATTCCAGGCAACATCCTGGTAAATCTTCTCTGCACCCTCTCCAAAGCTTCCACATCTTTCCTAAAGTGAGGCGACCAGAACTGCACACAGTACTCCAACTGTGGCCTAACCAAAGTCCTGTGCAGCTGCAACATCACTTCACGACTCTTGAATTCAATCCCTCTGCTAATAAACGATAATACTCCATAGGCCTTCTTACAAACTCTATCCACCTGAGTGGCAACCTTCAAAGATCTATGTACATAGACCCCAAGATCCCTCTGTTCCTCCACCTGACTAAGAACCCTACCATTCACCCTGTATTCCGCATTCTTATTTGATCTTCCAAAATGGACAACCTCACACTTGGCAGGGTTGAACTCCATCTGCCACTCCTCAGCCCAGCTCTGCATCATATCTAAGTCCCTCTGCAGCCGACAACAGCCCTCCTCACTGTCCACAACTCCATCTATCTTCGTATCATCTGCAAATTTACTGACCCACCCTTCGACTCCCTCATCTAAGTCATTAATAAAAATTACAAACAGCAGAGGACCCAGAACTGATCCCTGCGGAACTCCACTTGTAACTGGGCTCCAGGCTGAATATTTACCATCTACCACCACTCTCTGCCTTCGACCGGTTAGCCAGTTTTCGATCCAATTGGCCAAATTTCCCTCTATCCCATGCCTCCTGACTTTCCGCATAAGCCTACCATGGGGAACCTTATCAAATGCCTTACTAAAATCCATGTACACTACATCCACTGCTCTATCCTCATCCACATGCTTGGTCACCTCCTCGAAGAATTCAATAAGACTTGTAAGGCAAGACCTACCCTTCACAAATCCGTGCTGGCTGTCCCTAATCAAGCAGTGTCTTTCCAGATACTCATAAATCCTATCCCTCAGTACCCTTTCCATTACTTTGCCTACCACAGAAGTAAGACTAACAGGCCTGTAATTCCCGGGGTTATCCCTATTCCCTTTTTTGAACAGGGGCACAACATTCGCTACTCTCCAGTCCCCTGGTACCACCCCCGTTGCCAGTGAAGACGAGAAGATCATTGCCAACGGTACTGCAATTTCCTCTCTTGCTTCCCACATAATCCTAGGATATATCCCGTCAGGCCCGGGGGACTTGTCTATCCTCAAGTTGTTCAAAATGTCCAACACATCTTCCTTCCTAACAGGTATCTCTTCTAGCTTACCAGTCCATTTCACACTCTCCTCTTCTACAATACGGTCCCTCTCGTTCGTAAATACTGAAGAGAAGTACTTGTTCAAGACCTCTCCTATCTCTTCCGACTCAATACACAGTCTCCCACTACTGTCCTTGATCGGACCTACCCTCGTTCTCGTCATTCTCAGGTTTCTCACATACGCATAAAATGCCTTGGGGTTATCCTTGATCCTATCCGCCAACGATTTTTCATGCCCTCTCTTAGCTCTCCTAATCCCTTTCTTCAGGTCCCTTCTGGCTATCCTGTATCCCTCCACTGCTCTGTCTGAATCCTGTTTCCTCAACCTTATGTAAGCCTCCTTCTTCCTCTTTACCAGACATTCAACCTCTCTCGCCAACCAAGGCTCCCTCACACGACCATTTCTTTCCTGCCTGATAGGTACATACATATCATGGACACGTCGTATCTGCTCTTTGAAAAAGTTCCACCTTTCCACCACATCCTTCCCTGACAGCCTATGCTCCCAACGTATGCTCCTCAAATCCTGCCTTACAGCATCGTAATTTCCCTTCCCCCAATTATAAAATCTACCTTGTTGTGCGCACCTATCTCTCTCCATAACCAAGGTGAAAGTCACAGAATTGTGGTCACCATCACCAAAATGTTCACCCACTAACAAGCCCACCACTTGTCCCGGTTCATTACCGAGTACCAAATCCAATATGGCCTCCCCTCTGGTTGGACAATCTACATACTGTGTTAGAAAAGCTTCCTGGACACACTGCACAAACACCACCCCATCCAATCTACTTGATCTAAAGAGCTTCCAATCAATATTTGGGAAGTTGAAGTCGCCCATGACTACGACCCTGTGGCTTCTGCACCTTTCCAAAATCTGTTTCCCAATCTGTTTCTCCACATCTCTGCTGCTATTGGGGGGCCTATAGTAAACACCCAACAAGGTGACTGCACCTTTCCTATTTCTGACTTCAGCCCATACTACCTCCAGAGGCAGATCCCCCTCAAACTTCCTTTCTGCAGCCGTTATACCATTTCTAATTAGCAATGCCACCCCCCCTCCTTTTTTCCCACCCTCCCTAATCTTACTGAAACACCTGTAACCAGGAACCTCCAACAGCCATTCCTGTCCCTCATCTAGCCACGTTTCCGTGATGGCCACAACATCGTAGTCCCAGGTACCGATCCACGCCTTAAGTTCACCCACCTTATTTCTGATACTCCTTGCGTTGAAGTATACGCACTTGAGCCCATCTCTGTGTCCGCAAGTAGTCCCTGTCAGTGCTACCTTCTCCACAGCCTCCCTACAGTCTTGGGCATCCTGACACACAGCTAGCTTACTTGCTGGACTACAAGTCCGGCTCCCATCCCCCTGCCAAATTAGTTTAAACCCCCCCAAAGAGTGCTAGCAAACCTACCTCCCAGGATATTGGTGCCCTTCTGGTTCAGGTGCAACCCGTCCTGTTTGTACAGGTCCCACCTTCCCCAGAATGCAGTCCAATTGTCCAAATATCTGAAGCCCTCCCTCCTACACCAGCCTTGCAGCCACGTGTTCAACTGCACTCTCTCCCTATTCTTTGCCTCACTGTCACGTGGCACCGGCAACAACCCAGAGATGACGACTCTGTCTGTCCTAGCTTTTAGCTTCCAGCCTAACTCCTTGAGCTCTTGAATGACCTCCCCACCCCTCTTCCTACCTATGTCGTTGAAGCTTCGGTCATGGAGAAACCTAAGGAAGCCCGTCCCGTGGAGAAACCGTGGAAGTGTGGCGACTGTGGGAAAGGCTTCCGTTTCCCATCTGACCTGGAGACCCATGGGCGCAGTCAAACCGGGGAGAGACTGTTCTCCTGCTCTGAGTGCGGAAAGGGCTTCAGCAATTCCACCCGCCAGATGAGCATCAGCGGGTCCACATTAGGGAGAGACCCTTCAGCTGACCTGAGTGCGGGAAGACCTTCAGCATTTCCTCTGTCCTGCAGAGGTACCAGTGGGTCACACAAGCGAGAGGCCATTCTCCTGCCCCGAATGCGGGAAGGCCTTCAGCTATTCCTCCGTCCTGCTGACCCACTACCGGGTCCACATATTGGAGAAGCCCTTCAGCTGCTCCAATTGCGGGAAGGCCTTCAACGATACCTCTGCTCTGCTGAGGCACCAGCGGGTCCACACCGGGGAGAGCCCGTTCTCCTGCCTCAAGTGCGGGAAGGGCTTTAACCAGGCATCCCACCTTCGGGTCCATACCGGGGAGAGGCCCTTCCTCTGCCCAGAGTGCGGGCAGGCCTTCAGCAATTCCTCCCACCTGCTGAGGCACAGACGGGGACCATACCGGGGAGAGGCCGTTCACCTGCCCCGAGTGCAGGCGGAGGTTCTCATAATTCTGCACCTTGCAGAAGCACCAGCGGGCAAACCAGTGCTCCCAACAATCTGATTCTGCTGGTGAAACTGCTGTGGGTCACTGCCAGGACTGAACCCCTGCCCATTCTGACAGTGCTTATAGTGGGAGAGTCGGTCGGATTTTTTTGTTTTATGCCGTCGTGCTCCCCACCCCCGCAACTTTGCTTCCAGTGGGCACTGCTGCTCGTTGAGACCAGGAGCCGTTCTCTCGAGTGTTTTCTGTCCTGTGAAAGAATTATTGGCTCTGTCTGGGAACGAGCCCCAGTCTGTAAGAAATAGCTGAATACTTCAGGGTGTCCATTCACATTCAGCAGTGACTTTGAAATTAAATTTACGGTTATGTGCCTGTGAACAACTCATCATCGAAGAATTGCCCAACGGCTTGGCAATCCATTGTTGGGAACTGATTGCTTGAATTGATAATTTTAAAAATTCTCTTCCTTAATTTACCCCTTAATTTTGTGTCTATGGGATGGTGGAGGACTTGATCATAAGGCTTAAATCATTGCTGTTAACTGGATTATCTTGTTTAACTTTGCCCTAGTAAATTTGCGGTATTCATAATTGTTTGTTCTTGTTTAAATTATAATTCTGGTGTGCTAGATCTGTTCATCAAGTGTGTCCTCTTGATGAAACTGCTGTGGGTCACTCCCAGGACTGAGCCCCTGTGCATTCTGACAGTGTGTGTGCAGTGGGAGAGTCAGTGGGCTTTTTTGTTTTATGCCCTTGCCCCGCCCTGCCCCGCCGCCAACTTTGCTTCCATTGGGCGTTGCTGCTTGTTGAGCCCAGGAGCTGTTCTCTCGAGATTCTACTGTCCAGTTAAAGAATTGTTGGCTCTTTCTGGGAATGAGTCCCAGCCTGTAAGAAATGACTGAATACTTTGGGGTGTCTCGTCACATTCAGCAGTGACTTTTAAATTGGATTTACAGTTACGTGTCTGTGAAAAACTCATAGTCCAAGTATTGCACAAAGGCTTGGCAATACATTGTTGGAAACTGTTTGTTTGAATTGGTAAGTTTTAAAAAAAAATTCTTTCTTAATTTGCCGCTGAAATTTCTATTTCTGAGATGATGGGGGACTTGATCAAAGGGTTTAATTCATTGCTATTAATTAGATTATCTACTTAACTTTGGCCTAGAAAAGTTGCCGTATTTATAATTGTTGGTTTTTGTTTAAATTATAATGTTAATGTGCAAGATCTGTTCTTCATCAAGTCTGGTTAGGAACAGTTGAGAAATTGAGGGACATTGCATGTTTTAATTTCACTGTGTTGTGAATCTGGTGAGAGTGACATGCATTTGTATTTGGTTGCTTACCCTTAGTTGTAATGTATTTCACCCCAACTATTCACTATGGGAGTGAGTTCCACAGTCTCACCACACTCTGAGGTTTTTCATGAAATCTTTAGTACAGAATTGGAAGGGAAAGTGTTGACGAGGGCCGAAAAAAGGGTCTTAAATGCAAAAGCCAGGAAGTCATTCGACAAAGTAAAACCATGACAATGTAGGGACAAATAAGGAACTTTGACAGCAATGAAGAGGTCACACGTCAGATTTCAAGATAATGGTCGTGACAAAAAGAAAAAGTACTCTGCTGATATTGGATATTGTAATTAAGCAAGTTTCGAGATGCTGCAATTGGTTGAATATGATGACGTAAGAGATGAAATAACCAAAACCACGAATGTAATTTGATGCCGGTAACCATAAAGCAAGAGTATACTGTTGATTGAAATAGGTCAATTGCATGCAAGTAGGCCATTCAGCCCATCGAGTCAACATTGACTGACCGTCCCACCCAAAACCAGTTCGTTACTCTATCTCTGTAACCCTGCATCTCCCATGGTCAATCTACACTCACCTGCACATCCTTTGGACTGTGGTAGGAGGCCAGAGCACCAGAGGAAACCAACGCAGACACAAGGGGAGAATGTGCAAACTCCTCACAAAGAGTCGGCCCGAGGGTGGGTTCAAACTCAGATCACTGATGCCGTGAGGCAGCAGTGCTAACCACCGTGCCACCACCACATGCTGCTTTCTAATGAAGTGAATTTCAAAGACTTGGGAATACTTGAGAGAAAAACAAAACTCTCCTATCTTAAATGAGAGGCTAGTCTCTGGCTAGAAATGAGTGGACATTACATTTACATTAAGTCCTCTCCAGATGTTATACAGCTTCATCAGATCATCTGTTTCTTCTAAACGCAAATTGATACAAGCCCAGCCTGACATCCCCTTGTCCCCGATTATAAGTTGAGTAAATCAGCGACCCTCGACCTCACTGGCATGACACAGGATGCCCTCAATCCAAGTTGACCTTAATTGTCTCACCTCTTGACGCCCACGCCACCATGTGGTCAGCCGCAACTCAGCCCTGAACGAGAGCAGAGGAATTGAATAGACAGCAGTGAGGTGGACATTGCATTCCCAGAGAATATTGTTCAAGTGAGAAAGTTGTTCAGCTCACATTCAGATCATTGCAAGGATCATATCTTCTCTCATTTAAATATCTTAGATCCCAATAACGGTCTAGTTTTGTTGTACATTGTGTGTGTTTTACCTGATTTTCTGTTGCTGTCATTCCCATTAGGGTGTGTGAATTCAGTTCCAGATAATAGGCTCAGTTGTGAATTATCCTTGAGGATTGGTGTAGAACGTACTAAGTGTCAGTCATAATGGAAGAAGCTCTACTGTTTATTTAACCCTTTGCTGCCATTGTCCAGGGACTGAATGAATGGGGAAGTGTAGAGGGAGTTTTACTCTGTATCTAACCCAATGCTCTCTCTGTCTTGACAGTGTTTGTTGGGGACAGTGTTGAGGTAGCTTCACTTTCAATTTAAGAGTAGAGGAAGCATTATTCTGATTGTAATCCCATGCTGTCCTTGTCCTGGGAGTGTGAGATGGCATCTGTAATTGAAGTGAATGCAGACTTGCTGTGGGAGTGGAGGGTACTTCTACCTGAGCACACCCATCTTTGAGATTGCTGTGCTAATCAAGACAATCTCAGACACTTTCATTCACTTTTCCAACCAACCACAGGGTGGTTAAGGATGGTATAAATGCAAGCATTGCCAGCGATGCCCACACCCCATGCATGAATAAATACTTTTTGTTTAAAAGTTACATTCACGTTCCAAACCCTCTAATGTATGATGAGTTACATGGAAAATTCCTGTCAGTTTGGAATATCATTTTAAAACATAGGAATGTGTCAACCATGTAGAAATATAACAAGAACAACAAATGGAGAAGTTAACAGGTAATGAGCAGGACCAGAATGCTGAGTCAGTCTGACCTCCATGGCTGAGAGAGTTCTCCCAGATGTTGAAGTTACACCAGTGCCTTTTACTCTTGCAGCTTGCCAAAAGTTTGTCCCCGATGTAAGATCATTCAATAACCCGAAGAACTAACTGTTTTTATCTCCATAGCTGCTGCCAGACTTGCTGAGTAATTCCAGCCCTTCTGTTTTATTCTTTTATCGGATGTAAGCTTCCCTAAGTCAGTGTAATGAAGAACTGCAATGCTGGAGATCTGAAACACAAAAATGCACCAATTGCTGGAGAAACTCAAAAGGACTGGAAGCACAAGTGGAGAGAGAAGCAGAGTTAGCATTTCAAGTGCTGTGACCCTTCTTCACAACTGTTCTGGACACATGCCAGGATCTTGACTCTGTTTCTTTCTCTCTCTCTCCACCGGTGTTGCCAGACTGGCTGAGTTTCTCCAGCACTTTCTGTTCTGACACTTTCACAAGGTTGATGTTTGTTATCCATCCCTAAGTGCAAGGTGTCTTGCTTATGCCAATTCAGAGGGCAATTTAAGAGTCAACCACATTGCTGTGTGTCTGGAGTCACATGTAAGCCAGACCAGGTAAGCATGGCAGTTTCCCTCCTGAAAGGACATTGGTGAACATGGGCTTTTATGACAATTGACGTCAGTGCCATCGATACCATACTGAGACTAATTTTGTGTTCCCCATTTATGATTTGAATTATTCACATCTCACCTCTTGCTGTGGTGGGATTTGAACTCATGTTCCCTGGATTACTCATCCTGTGACATTATGTCCACACTGTTGTTTCCCATCTTTTGCTATTTTGTGTTTGCTCTTTACGTCTTTGTCCTCAGATGTTTGGGAAATTGAACCTGTTTAAAAGATTGCCCTAAACCTGCCCCTTTGACCAAGTCTTTGGTCACCTGTCCTAATCTGTGCTCCACTCTTGTGATTTTTAAAGGAATTCTCATTATGTTCACGTGAAGCACGTTGAGATAGTTAACTGTACCACAGGTATTATTTGAATGCAGCTTGTATCCCTATCTTAATATCTGAAAATAGAGGGTCATATTTTAAAAGTAGAAGACAAAAATGAGGATGATTTTTTTTTCTTTCTCATGGTTGTGTGTCTTCCTCAAAAGGCAGTGAATTCAAAATCTTTAAGGCAGAGGTAGATAGGTTCTTGCTAACCAAGTGGGTGACAGATTGTCGGGGATGTGGAGGAATGTAGAGCTGAGGTTGTATTCAGATCAGCCATGATCTTATTGAATGTTGCAGCAGGCTCGTAGGGCCTAGTGGTCTACTCCCGCCCTTTGTATCATGTAGTCTGTGTCTCCCCTCTTATAGCTGTGAACTGGATAATTCCTTTCCAATATTGCGCCTTGCAGACAGTTAAGTGAACACCAGATGGTCTCCTATTGGGAGCAGGCATATTGTAGCAATTGCAATATTTCTTGTGTTAATTTTGTTGCTTCTTACTCAGTATTGCTGAGAATCATCTAAATAAAAACCAAAACACTTCTATAATTATCGCAGCAATGGAAGTGTTGGTTTGGATGTAACATTATTGAATTAGCCATTCCCATCTTTTCCAGAATCCTATATTTAAAGCCCTCGAGTCTGGTTTCTACCCCTGAAACAGTTCTGATCAAGGTCATATTTGACATCCTTTGTAACGGTGACAGGGATGAACATTCCCTCGTCGACCTGCGGACAGCCTTGATCAGGTTTAATGACAGTACTGACCCTCTCCAACATCGTTGCATCCTCTGGGAGGGTCTGCTTTGAGCGTCTTCCGTTCTTATTTATTTAACCGTAGCTGCTGGTGTTGGCATCTATACTGATGATATCCAACTGTGCCTGAACACCACTTCTCTCCCGACTCCTCTGTCATTCATAATTTATCAATCATTTCATCTGAATGCCTGCCCAATTTCCAGCATTGGATAACCATAAACATTCCCTTCGTTAAATATTGTGAAGTGTGAAGCCATTGTTTTAGTCCCCAAGTTCGACCTGAGCACCCCCGCCCCTCCCCCAACCCCAGTAACTCTGTTGACATCCTTCTTGTCACATTTAAAACTAGGATCGATAGATTCGTGATCAGTCGGGGGATGAACAGTTACAGGAAAAGGGCAGGAAAGTGGATGTGGGGAATGCCAGATCAGCCACGATCCTACTGAATGGAGGAGCAGGCTCAAGAGGCTGAATGGCGTATTGCTGTTCCTATTTCTTGTGGATCCCGAGCCCTTACCTCTGATACAGGACACTGACTTCAGTTTGTGCCATTACTGAGAGTGCTGATGTTCCCTTGTGTAATATCAACAACTTAGCAGCTGCTGAAACCTCTTGCTCCTTTGTTACCTCTGAACACAATATGCCAATGTGTTCAGGGGAGGCGATGGCCACTTTATTGTCACCAGACCATTCACCCAGGTAATGTTCACGGGACTTGGGTTCAAAACCTGCCACGGCAGATGGTGGAATCTGAATTCAGTATAAATCTGGAATTAAGAGTCAAATGATGAAATCGTTGTGGTTTGTTGTAAAAACTTATCTGGTTTCCTGCTGTCCAAACCTGGTCTGATCGACATGTGATTCAGATCCACTGTCAGCTGGTTGAATGTTCACTGCACTTTCAATCATAACCTCCAGGCGGAAGTTCACTATAACCTCCCTACTTTTATATTCCATTGAAAGGCCAATCTCCCTTTTGCCTTCCCGATTACTCACTGAACTTGGATGTCATCCTCACCACCTGCATTCTAATCAACTGTCTCGACTGCAGTCCTGGCAATAGTACATTCACTTTACTTATCCAAGTAATTCATATAAATATAGTAAATAATTTTGTGCCCCAGCACTGATCCCTGTGGAACGTTGCTAGTTATAAGTTGCGATCCTGAGCATGCCCCTTATCCCTTCTGTATCATTGGTTAGCCAATCATCTATCCATACGATTAGACTGTTTCCAATATCATGTGCATATCATTGGCTCTGCCAGCAAGTCTTCCCAAACTGTCCTTGAAAAAGTGGTGGTGAGCTGCCTCTTAAATTACTTCACAAATATGATGTGGTCTATAATAAAGGTTCAGGAGCGAGTTCCAGGATTTTGATCAATAACATCGAAGCAATGCGTATATGTCACAGTTGGAATGTTGTGTTCACACTTATCTCCTCTTGCTGGTTGAAGTGATGGAGTGGAAGTTGCTCTTGAAGAGCCGCCACTCATATAATCAAGCCAGACAGATCAATTGTGGCCAGAGACACTGCCATTTTGACTTCTCATCAATCTACATTCTTACCATCCAAGTTTTAGTCACATCAAACTGCCTCGCAATGCTGTATGGCCACAGTAAACTATAATAACGTGAAGATCGCTGGGATGATTTTCTACATCCGACTGCAATATAATCACAAAGCATTGTTTCCAGTTTTGGTGGAACAAACGACATCGTATTGGTGGATAATTAAAGTTAGTGCAAACATAGCTATCCATCGATATATAGTAATTCTGATCACTTCAATGGCCAAATTTCAATTCAGAAACCAAGTGCACTCGGCTGCTTGTAACACAGACAACATGACAAAATGGCTCATAGGAGGAGAAATGGGACATTCAGGAGGAGTGTAATGTTTGCTTTTGGTCACCTCCACAATTGTTAGAAAAACAGGTTGAAAGGATTCTTAAAAGGTGGCTGAAGTAATAATGTGACATAACACTTCAGACAGCGCAAAGTGGAAGATCACTTTCTAGTGGAAGAAAAAGACATATCTTATTTCTGAAAGAACTGGGAAACAGAAGAGGGAATGAAATCTGACTTGGGAGCTATTTCCTAATTGTTGAGAATGTTGTTTCATCACAGTCTTGGTTTAGAGCATAAGCTGTTCATCAGGAATAAAGGGTGGCCCAAGGGGGCTGAGAGGTAAATGGGAAGGAAGTGGGGCTGGATGAATGGCAGCTGGGAATGCAATAGGTAGATGGAGGTAGGGATTGATGGTAATAGGTCAGAGATGAGGGTGGAGCAGATAGGTGAGAAGCAAGGTGGACAGGTATGACAGGTCAAGAGGTTGGTGTCGAATTGGAAGGTTGGATCTGGGACAAGGTGGGGGAGAGGAAATGAGGAAACTGATGAAATCTACATTGATACCATGTGGTTGGAGGGTCCCAAGTCAGAAGGTGAGGTGTTTTTCTTACAAGCATCGGGTAGCAAGAGTTTGGCAGTGGAGGCGGCCCAGGACTTGCATGTCCTTGGCGGAATGGGAGGGCGAGTTAAAGCGTTCAGCCACAGGGCGTCGGTCGTTTAGTTTTAGTGTCCCAGAGCTGTTCCCTGAAACGTTCCGCGAGTTGGCGTCCAGTTTCCCCAATGTGGATGAGACCATATTGCAAGCAATGGACAGAATCTTATAAATAGATTGCATAAATCTTAGCCTGCCAGAGCTCTTTTCTTTAATTAAATTAAAGAAAATTTTAACTAAATTGGGTGACTGCATGAAACGGTTTGTTGGTCAGATTTGAATCATCATTCCCAAATGAGACAATGCCATGAATATCAGTGAACTGCTCTTTTTGTTAAAAACCACAAGTTCTTGATGTATTTTCACAACTTACTGATATTCACCTCTGCACATTCAATGTCAAACTCTGACATCAGAAAGGAAATTACACCATTAATTTTGACTTTCAATATTCGAAGAAGCAAATTAATAGCACACAGTCAATACCCAGTCTGAATAATATGAAATTAAATTTAACCAATAAAACATAAAACCAAGCTGGGAGATAAGAAATGGGGGAAGGGCATAAAGCAAGAAATGCAGCATCATAGAAGGTGCTCCTCCAGGGAGTGTATTTTACCAACTACCGCTGCTAAATATAAACACACTGATATGATCCTCCGGTTTTAATGTAAACCATAGCCCCATACAGTAGGAACCATTAAATGAGTTAAAAATACAAGCCTGGAGCAAATCAAGCCTCCAGCCTTACCCCCCGCTTCTTGGAGCTTGGACCTTCCTCAAGCTCCGGCGGGTCGTTGAACTCCTGGGCTCCAGCTGCCACTCCTCCACTGAAGAAGCTTTGGGAAGCAGATGCAAAGGCAACATACAGAACAGAGCACCATTGTAAATGAAAGCAGCTTACGAAGACATTGGGCAATAGCATCACATGGTTTTTACCCATCGACCTCTGGGTTATGTGCCCAGCACACTCACGCAGCACTACTCTGCTTCTGGGCTCCCAGTAGCTGGATTGTGGATCAGTTTAAAGTAGGTCCTATATCTCTGACAACATCGGTACACAAGGCAGTGAAGAAAGATTTCAGCACACTGGCCTTCATCAATTAGGGAATTGAGTCTTGATGTTGGCAAGTTATGTTGTAGTTATACAGGACGTTGATGAGGTTGCACCTGGAATATTGTGATCAGTTTTGGTCCCCTTGGTGTTCTGACTTCAACTCTGGGTTTGTGTTGAACTTGATGGGATACTTTGTCCAACTTAGCATGTTTAAACAGTATCGCTCAGATGATTGATTTGAAACTTTTCAGGAAGTGAGCTCAATAAGATTGAACTATTCAAAGTTACTTGGACCCTATTTTAAAATTACATCAGGACCAGTAGTCAAAGACACGTACAGCATGGAAACAGACACTTCGGTCCAACTTGTCCATGCTGACCTGATATCCTAAATTAATCTAGTCCCATTTGACAGCACCTGACCCATATATTCTGGCAGCTCATTTCATATATGTACCACCCCCTGCATGGAGACGTTGTCCCTTTAATATATTTCGCCTCTCACCCTAAACCTATGCCCTCTAGTTCTGGACTCCCCCACCCCTGAGAAAAGACCTTGTCTATTACCCTGTCCATGCCCCTCATGATTTTGTAACCTCTATTAGGTCACTCCTCTGCCTCCGATGCTCCAGGTAAAACAGCTCCAACCTATTCAGCCTCTCCCTGGAGCTCAAACCCTACAACCCCCAGCATCATTCCCATAAATCGTTTCTCATGGAGAAGTTAACGTTTCAGTCCTGAAGAAGGGTTAATACCCAAAACGCTGACTACTCCACATTCTGAGGTTGTATTCTCCCAACCTCCTGCTTGCAACTTCGGGTTGCAATATGTAGTGGCTCAGTGGTTACCACTGCAGCCTCACAGCGCACGGGACCCAGGTTTGACTCCAGCCTTGGATAGCTGTCTGTGAGGAGTTTGCACAATCTCCCAGTGTCTGCATGGGTTTTCTCTGGGTGATCCTGTCTTCTTACATAAACCAAAGATGTGCAGGTCATGTTGATTGGCCATGCTTAATTGCCCATAGAGTTAGGTACATTAGTTAGAGGGAAATGGGTGTGGATGGGTTACTCTTCGGAGGGTTTGTGTGGACTTGTTGGGACAAATGGCCTGTTTCCTGTAGCTAATCTCATCTGCACTAATTTTGTCTCTAACGAATGGCAGAGTAGACTCGACGTGCCCAATGGCCTAACTTCTGCTCCGATGGTCTTGCGGTCTGAGGTTTATTTGGATCATTTCATTGGCAATGTGCAGTCCCTGGCTCAATGAGCAGCAGTGCCCCCGCTGGTGCTTCTGCAAGTTGCAAGCAAACATGAACCTCTTCCCACACTCGGGCCAGCTGAAGGGCCTCCCACTGCTGAAGGACACACAGGTGTTTCAGCAGGGTGGAGTAATTGCTGAAGGCCTTCCCGCACTCAGGTCAGCAGAATGGCCTCACCCGCCCCCCCCCCCCGCCCCCGTGTGGAGCAGCTGATGCTTCCGCAGTGTGGAGGAGCGGATAAAGCCCTTCCCACACTCGGGGCAGGAGAACGGCTTCTCCCCGGTGTGGATGGACTGGTGCCTCAGCAAGGCTGAGGAATTGCTGAAGGACTTCCTGCACTTAGGGCAACTGAACGACCACTCCCCCATGTGGACTCACCAATGGGCCAGCAGGTCGGAGGAAAGAGCAAAGCCCTTCCTACACTCGGGGCAGAAGAACGGCCTCTCCTCAGTGTGGACCCATTGGTGTCTCAGCAGGTGGGAAGAACTGCTGAAGGCCATCTCGCACTTGGGGCCGGAGAACAGCCTTCCCCGGTGTGGACCAACTGGTGCGGCAGCAAGCAGAGGAATCACTGAAGGCCTTCCCACACTCAGGGCAGCAGAAGGGCCTCTTCCCCTCTGTGGACCCACTGGTGCTTCAGAACCCTTTCAAATTTCACAGTATCCTTCTGATAGGAGACCAGAATTGCACACAATATTCCAAAACTGGTCTAACCAATGTCCTGTACAGCCACAACATAACTTCCCAACTCCAATACTCAGTCAGAGGATTGGGAAAGCTTTCAAAACCCGCAAAAACAAACAGGAAAGAATGGAGGGACAAACCGAATTTTTGAGAGTCAGCTTGGAAGCATCAATGAGAAATCGGCGGACTGGGTTTATTGGGTACCCGTTCTCCTTAAATACACTATATACGTATTCCTCTTCTGCTCTTCGTAGTTTCTCTGTGCTGCAGTGTGTAGTGGCTCGTTGAAATAATGTCCTGATGCAGCAACGTTTGTGGGTGTTGGGATGATTGTTTCTGTGGTTAAGAATTTGGTTTGTGTGTGTTGTTTTTCTGTAGATGCCAGTTTGAAGTTCCCCATTGACTGTTCGCTCTACTGTGACATCTAAGAATGGGACTTTGTTGTTGTTCTCCTCTTCAAACCAGGAGCCCCCCTCAGCCCCAAAGCCTCACCATTTGGAACACCAATATGCAGACGAGTCAAAGGCCTCCACTGAAAACACCAAGTCGAAGATTCACGCCACTCCATTTACTCCATCCAAGAATTCCTGAACACCAAAGACACTAAGATAGAAGAGGATGGAATAATGCTGTCCTTTGACATAACAGCCCTGTTCACATCCATTAACATCAACTTGGCCAAACAAAACTGAAGACACTACTCGAAGAACCAGAGACACAAACACAGCACCAACTTCATCAGCAAAGATAGCACTATCCAGCTCGTAGAACTGTGTCTTACCACCCACTTCATATTCAGTAACAAGCCCTCCAAACAAATCAACGAAATACCCATGAAACCACCAGTATCAGGATTCCGAGCAGAAGCAATAATGCAGAGACTCGAACAAACAGCCCTTCCAACGATCCACCCAAACTTTGGGTCCACTACAGTGATGACACTTTTGTCATCAAAAAATGAAACAAATTAGAGGAAACCTACAACACCATCAACAATATCCTCGCTGACATAAAATTCACAAAAGAGGAGAACAACAACAAAGTGCCATTTCTAGATGTCACAGTAGAGCGAACAGTCAATGGTAAATTCAAAACAGCGTCTACAGGAAAACAACGCACACGAACCAACTACTGAACTACAGAAGCAATCATCCCTCCACATACAAACAAATCTGAATCAGGACACTATTTCAACGAGCCACGACACACTGCAGCACCCAGGAACGACTATAAATAACTACACAGCGCATTTAAGAAGAATGGGTAGCCTGCACCCCTGAAAATGGTTTCCCTGACCGGGAACCGAACCCGGGCCGCGGCGGTGAGAGCGCCAAATCCTAACCACTAGACCACCAGGGAGATGCAGATTCCGCTTGTCAGCTCTCCTAAAAATTAATTCCCTGCCCGGAAATCGAACCTGGGCCGCGGTCGTCAGCAAGCTTTCACCTGTGCATCCAACAATATCATTTCTTGTATCCATTGCTCCCGATGCGGTCTCCTCTACATTGGGGAGGCTGGAGACTCCTCGCAGAGTCCAGTCACGGCGCTTGAGGGGATATTTCCAGGACACCCGCAACAATCAACCCCATCGCCCTCTGGCCCAACATTTCAACACCCCCTCCCACTCTGCCGAGGACATGCAGGTCCTGGGCCTCCTCCATCGCCGCTCCCTCCCCTCCCGATGCCTGGAGGAAGAACGCCCCATCTTCCGCCTCGGATAAATTCAAACCCAGAACATTAATGTAGACTTCACCAGTTTCCTCATTTCCCCTCCCCACACCTTGCTTCAGTTCCAAACTTCCAGCACAGTGCTATCCTCATGACCTGTCCTACCTGCCAATCTCCCTTCCCACCTAGCCGCTCCACCCTCCTCTCTGATATGTCACCTCCATCCTCACCCCCATTCACCTATTGTACTCTTTGCTACCTTCGGCCCAGCACACCCCCACCCCCCAATTTATCTCTCCGCCCTGGAGGCGTCCTGCTTCCATTCCTAATGAAGGGCTTTTGCCCGAAAAGTCGATTTTCCTGCTCCTCGGAAGCTGTCTGACCTGCTGTGCTTTTCCAGCACCACTCTGATCTAAACTCTGGTTTCCAGCATCTGCAATCCGCACTTTTGCCTACCCAATAAACCCAGTGTGTCGATTTCACATCAACAAACTGACACAAGCAGACACAACGTGTGCAGAAACCCGAGCCACATTACTTGACATAAAAGACATCTGGGAAATGATGTCCAGACAAGCCAACGCTCTCAGCATCATGGTAGCCCACAAACCTACCAACACACTTACACAGCGGCTAATGAACCTGGAATAGCCTATACAAACAACCCGCAAACGAATGTTATTTACAAAATACCATACAAGGAAATATATACATGAACCCTGCCGCACAGTTCTCTGTGGCAAGAAATGCTGGGATGAGATAAGGAAGATTTTTTTCAGCCAAAACGAATCGGCACTGACTGGACAGCCATTTAAAATCTACGCTGCCAGGCCAGGATGGAAGATCCAACGGGATGAACAGATTTCTTATTTCCTGAAGATTTACAAAGCTGAGACTGGGTTTTGGTGTTTGTTCCCTTTCCACTCCCAGGAGCCGCAGTGGTTGGGGAGGTGAGTTGGAGAAAGTGAAATATGTCCATGAGCAGCGTGTGGGTCGATTTCAGCTTCCCCTCCTCTGACAGCGCTGTGATGTGACTCTGATGTTCTCAGGGACACTTAATGACGCGAGACAGTGAAAAGAGTCTCGTTCCTGCAGATCAGGAATTCAAACCGTAGGGCGGCTTCAGGACAATGAGAAAGATTAATTGGAGTGTGTGAAGAAGCTGTGAGCTGCATTTCAAAGAGGTAGGTGGAGTCAGATGCGTCATCCATTGCGCCCCGGCCCTGTGCGTACCTGACGCCACCATGCTGCAGAGTTCTGACGTTAACACGGACATGCGCAGCAATGGGAACATTCACAAGAGGAACAGCCAAAGATAATCACCGTCACTGCTTCCCTTCCATTGTCCCAACTTGGTGAAGCAGTATCTTTCACTGGCAAATAAAACACATTCGTCCTCAGGTGCCTGCTTCATTTTGATCACGACTTCACGCCCCTCACTGTTCTCGTCTCATTTCCAAACACTTGGCTCATAGCCTCAAAAGTAACCCTGTGGATATCTGATTGTTCCACCCTGACAGGCAATGGGTTGCAGATTTCCAACCACTCCACTGATGTGAATCTTAAAGAAGAAACCGGGGAACAGTCTTCCTTTCTTTTTGACGACATTTCTCAACTGTAGTCGGCAAGGTTCACACCTGCGTGGGGAAACCGCAATCGATCTGAAATCCATCGTATTAACCACTCGACCCACGAATACAGAACCACACTGACAGCTTCATTTCCCAGGTCTCCCTGCCTGTGGAGCTGAGAAAGAGTGAGTTATTGCTGTGTTTGTTTGAATACAATCACTTCACAGGTTTCGAAAGGGTTACATATCTGCACATGGCGAGTCTGGTTGTTTCATCACGAAAGATGAAATAAACTTTCAGTTCAAAGCAAAAACAGAAATTCCAGGAGCAACTCCGCATCGGTGGAAAGAGAATCAGAGACAATATTTCAGAACTCTGTTTTCTCCCACAGGTACTGCCAAACCTGCTGAGTTTCTCCAGCAGCTCCTCTTTGTGTCTCGGATTCTCAGCATCCGCAATCGTTTACGTTAGAAATTAAATCAAGTCAGCCCCATGTGCAGAAATGAGAATCCTTTCAATTTCCCAAAAATTTGGCAGAGATTTCAAGGCATTTGGCAAAAAAAAGTAAAAGTGACATTAGGAAGAACACTTTCTTGTCCCTGTCTGACCGGGACAAGGAGGCAGATTCAAGAACACAAAAGGGAATTCGGTGGTCATGTCCAAAGTAACAATGTGGAGATTTACAGGGAGAAGGCAAGAGAATGATACGAATAGAGACTCTCATTTACTTGCTGTGTAGAACCAGCAGAGCTCAGGTGGGCCTCCAAATGCGCTGTGACACGTGTTGTGATTCAGAGTGAACTCACAGTTCAATTAACGGAAGGTGGGAATTTTGAAAAGGTTTATATTTACACAATCTCCTCACGTCAACGCAACAGCAAAATAGTTTAATTATCCGCCAGTGGAGAGAACCCTGTTCCTGGAGATGGGACAAAGAGCTGGCTCAGGGATATCAATCCACATTGCTCTCTTTGCCACCAGTTCAGAGGGAGAACATTGGAGGGACAAAGGAATGAATAACGATCTGTGTGGGAGGGTGACTCACTGTTCATGGAGACTATTCCTGGCTAACAATAAGTCGTGTGTAACAGCAGACGATGTGATAACAAGGCCTTGTGAGGGTGTGGTAAGGGTCAAGGGCATGGGGGAGTTCGGGTCCAAATAATATTGGAGACTGGAGGATCCCCAATGGACAGTGAGGCGTTGGACTTGTGGAACATTGCTGCATGAGACACAGATGTTGGCCAAGGAGCAGGGTAGCGTGTTAAAGACTCAGGCAACCAGAAGCTCATCGCCTCTGGGTGGGCTTGAACCACCAACCTTTCGGTTAACAGCCGAACGCGCTGACCAATTGCGCCACAGAGACAGGCGATGACATGGGCTGCGCCATCGCTTAGGGGAGGCTATTAGTGAATTCATAATTCAGCCTCCCCGCCTAGAATTACAATTGTCGTCTATCAGTTTTACTTTTCCAAAATAAACCCTGGGAGATTTATTGTGGAGACACCGGGGACAGGCTGGAGACACATCCATGTCACGAGGAACTAGCGTTCTTATTCCGGGCCGTCGCCCTTCGAGCCTTTCCGTGTTTTGCCTGTTCCCGAGTTCTCTCATTGGCTCGGAGGCGAGAAGGCGTTTGAATCCCTGATGTGCAGGAACGACAATTCTTTCATTGTCTCAGATCAGTTCATGTCCCGAGAACATCAGAGTCACTCTCCCGGCCTCTTCAACAAGGGGACGGTGTCTGGACTGTCTCTACTCAGTGGGACAGTTCATCTTCGGGATGCTTCCCAAACAGTTTCTAAAGATTCACAAAGCTGGAGACTGGGATTTCTGTTTTGCTTCATGAACATTTTTCCATTTCCTAACTGACAATATTTTGCCAAAATCTCTTCCCAATTGTATGCCTTGAGTCATGTCCAGGGATGAGGAATTTCCATTTTGGGGAGACATTCCCAAGGTTGCGAATGTTCGCTTTGGAGCAAAGAAGGTTAACTGGAGATTTCCTGGGGCTGTTGGTAATGATGGGAGAAGAAGCGGTGGGAATGGGCAGATTAATGATCAGAAGAATCAATTGCCACTGACCAGAGTCAGTTACCAGAGGACAGGGATTGAAGTTCTTGAATGAAAAGCAGCACTTGTGCCGAATAAACACAGAGAATACTGCAGAAAGCCAACAGGTCGAGCAGCATCTGGTGAAAGGTAAACAGAGCTGACGTTGTGAGGCTGGTACGTTGTTTGTTCAGAACCCGAGGTTCCTGCATGGCAATCAATTCCCAGACATGAGAAAACAGGACTTTATTGAGACGGGTTTTGTGAAGTTTGTGCGATAATGTAACCAACAGGAAGTCATTTAAAATCGCCAGCGAAGAAAGCATAGTCAGCAGGTTACCACCCTGGGCGGGGGAGCCCCAAAGGATCTCTACGCCAACACCTTAAGTGTTCGGCCACAACTACACGCCCAAGGTTGTGGTGTAAATTTCTCATGGAATGGTTCTAACAGGAAAGGTGAGTATTGGGCTTGTCCTGTCCGCGCCATAGCCCCAACGTATCCTGTTCCCCTGGATTTGATCAGGACAGAGGAGGCTGATGGGAGATCGAACTGATCTACACACATTGATGAGGGATAGAGCGGGTGGGAAGGATCCATTCCCATGCATAGGGAGATTAATAATCAGGACCGAAAATAAGGAGCCACTTCAAGAAATTTGGGGTTCATTCAGCAAAGCTAATGTAGAACTGTTCACAGAAAATTGTGATCAAAGTCTTCTCGAGTTATTTTGATGAGAAGTGTTAATGATGCTAATACAATCGATAGGATGAACGGAGATTGGTAAATGTATTTGGTGACCGTTCTGTTCTAGCCCTGTGAGCGAAACCTGGATCTGAAGGAATAAAAGGGACATTAACAACATCGATCTGAAATTGGATACGTGAGACAAGAAGCAGAGCCATCATTAACAGTTGGCTTTTGAACTGGAGAAGGTTTCTCGTGAAATTAGCTTGAGGCTTGAGGTATGTAAGGTCAAGATAATTTAGGTGAAACACGGAAACGCTATCCTCATTAGCAGACAGTGAAAGGATTACAAGACGCAAATTAAACATTTTCTACAAGTGATACAGGGGACTGGGAAGATAAGTATTATAAACTGTGAACAACAAAGTTCTGGAGCACAACACTTACATTCAAAGACCGAAAACATCCAGGTCCTGATTAATCAGATTGCATTGTGGTGCTTTTCTGCAAAACATCCACTTGCAATGTCCTACAAAAGAGTGACAAAACCCATCCCTCTCAGCCCAGGATAGAAAATCCGAACCGATGAACGTTTGCTGATTTTCTGAAGATTCACAAAGCTAAGACTGGGTTTTGGTGATTGTTTCTTTTCAACTCCCAGGAGCCGCAGTGGTTGAGGCGTTGAGTTGGGGAAAGTAAAATGTGCCAGTGAGCAGCGTGTGGGGCTACTTCAGCTTCCCCTCATCTGACAGCGCTGTGACTTGACTCCGATGTTCTCAGGGACATTGACTGACGTGAGACAGTGAAAAGATTCTCATTCCCGCAGATCGGGAATTCAAACGGTATGCTGGCTTCAGGACAATGAGAAAGATTAATTGGGGTGTGTGAAGAAACTGTGAGCTGCATTTCAAACAGATAGGTGGAGTCAGATGCGTCATCCATTGCGCCCAGGCCCTGTGCGTATCTAACGCCACCATGCTGCAGAGTTCTGACGTTAATACGGACATGCGCAGCAATGGGAACTTTCACAAGGTGAACAACCAAAGATAATCACCGTCACTGATTCCCTTCCACAGGCCCAACTTTGTGAAGCAGTATCTTTCAATGGCAAAGGAAACATCCTTGGCCTCAGGTGCCTGCTTCATTTCGATCACGATTTCATGCCCCTCACTGTTCTCGTCTCATTTCCAAACACTTTGCTCATAGCCTCAAACGAAGCCCTGCGGGTATCTGCTTGTTCCACCCGAACAGGCAGTGGGTTGCAGATTCCCACCAATCCCAATGTGAGTGAAATATTTTTCCCCCTCCACTGATTTGAATCTTAAAGAAGAAGCCGGGACCAAGATTCCTTGCTTTTCCACGACATTTCTTATTTTGTAGTCGGCAGGGTTCACACCTGCGTGGGGAAACCGCAATGGATTTCAAGTCCATCGCATTAACCAGTCAGCCCACCAATACAGAACCACACTGACAGCTTCACTTCCCAGGTCTGTCTGCCTGTGGAGCTGAGAAAGAGTGAATCATCGCAGAGTTTGTTTGAATCCAATCACTTCACAGTGATTCGAAAGGGATAAATATCTGCACATGGCGAGTCTAGGTGTTTCATCCCAAAAGATGAAATGAACTTTCAGTTAAAAAGAAAACTAGAAATTGCAGGAGGAACTGAACAGGTCAGGCAATATCTGTGGAAAGAGAATCAGAGACAACATTTCAGAATTCCGTTTTCTCCAGCAGTTTCTCTTTTTGTCTCGGACTCTCAGCATCCGCAGTCCTTTACGTTAGAGATTAAATAAATTATGAAACCCCTTTGTGCTCCCTCAGTGGAGAAGATTTCCGTTTGGGGAACATGTTCCTGATCCCATTAAAAACCAGAAACTTCGCAGCTGGAAGGAGAGCAACAAACACGCCGCCCCTGGGTGGGCTCGAACCACCAACCTTTCAGTTAACAGCCGAACGCGCTGACCAATTGCGCCACAGAGACAGGCGACGGCGCTGGCCGCATCATCGCTTAGGGGAGGCTATTAGCGAATTCATAATTCATCCTATTCCGCCTAGAATTACAATTGTCGTCTATTAGTTTTGCTTTTCCATAATAAAGCCTGGGACATTCATTGTGGAGATACCGGGGACAGTCTTCAGACACATCCATGTCACTCGGACCTAGCTTTCTTACTCCGGGGCCGTCGCCCTTCGAGCCTTTCCGTGTTTTGCCTGTTCCCGAGTTCTCTCATTGGCTCGGAGGCGAGAAGGGGTTTGAATTCCTGATGTGCAGGAACGGCAATTCTTTCAATGTCTCAGATCAGTTCATGACCCGAGAACATCAGAGTCAATCTCCCGGCCTCTTCAACAAGGGGACGGTGTCTGCACTGTCTCTGCTCAGTCGGACAGTTCATCTTTCATTCTCCTCTAAATCCGCTTCCCAAACAGTTTCTAAAGATTCACAAAGCTGGAGACTGGGATTTCTGTTTTGCTTCATGAACATTTTTCCATTTCCTAACTGACAATATTTTGCCAAAATATTTTCCCAATTGTACGCCTTGCATCATGTCCAGGGATGAGGAATTTCCATTTTGGGGAGACATTCCCAAGGTTGCGAATGTTCGCTTTGGAGTAAAGAAGGTTAACTGGAGATTTCCTGGGGCTGTTGGTAATGATGGGAGAAGAAGCGGTGGGAATGGGCAGATTAATGATCAGAAGAATCAATTGCCACTGACCAGAGTCAGTTACCAGAGGACAGGGATTGAAGTTCTTGAATGAAAAGCAGCACTTGTGCCGAATAAACACAGAGAATACTGCAGAAAGCCAACAGGTCGAGCAGCATCTGGTGAAAGGTAAACAGAGCTGACGTTTTGAGGCCGGTACTTTGTTTGTTCAGAACTGGAGTTTCCTGCATGGCAATCAATTCCCAGACATGAGAACATTCTTTTCTTTTTCCACAAAATTGAAAGCACCATCCCACCCCCTCTCACCCCTCTATTCTCACTCCGCTCAAACTAATTCTCCCGATGGTACTGATTCAGGATCTTACAGAGACCGAAAAGTGAAAACATCAAGACAGACATCTTTGAATTTTGGATACATCCACCTGAAAGTTAGTATCTTTCACGACATCTAGGAGTGAGTAAGTCTGATTTTGGGAAGCAAAAAAAAGTGTCAATTCAGGATGAACCTTCAATGCAGCTTCTTGAGAAACAACCAGACACGAAATGGTTAACATCTGGGGAGGTGGAAGTGGGGAGATGGGGGAAATGAGATATCAAGGCATTGGCATCGACACCAGACAGAATCTGAACATACAGGCATGGCAAACATTACGGGCAAGCCAGGGTCATAGAGATACACAGCACAAAAACAGGTCCTTCAGTCCAACTCATCCGTGCCGACCAGAGAGCCTAAGTTAATCTCGTCTCATTTACCAGCACTTGGCCCATATCCCTCTGAACTCTGTCAGAATGGGCAGTGGTTGAGTCCTGGCAGTGACCCACAGCAGTTTCACCAGCAGAATCAGATTGTTGGGAGCACTGGTGTGCCCGCTGGTGCTTCTGCAAGGTGCAGAATGATGAGAACCTCCGCCTGCACTCGGGGCAGGTGAACGGCCTCTCCCCAGTGTGGTCCCGTCTGTGCCTCAGTAGGTGGGAGGAATTGCTGAAGGCCTGCCCGCACTCTGGGCAGGGGAAGGGCCTCTCCCCGGTATGGACCCGAAGGTGGGATGCCTGGTTAAAGCCCTTCCCGCACTTGAGGCAGGAGAACGGGCTCTCCCCGGTGTGGACCCGCTGGTGCCTCAGCAGGGCAGAGGTATCGTTGAAGGCCTTCCCGCACTTGGAGCAGCTGAAGGGCTTCTCCAATATGTGGACCCGGCGGTGGGTCAGCAGGACGGAGGAATAGCTGAAGGCCTTCCCGCATTCGGGGCAGGAGAATGGCCTCTCGCTTGTGTGACCCGCTGGTACCTCTGCAGGACAGAGGAAATGCTGAAGGTCTTCCCGCACTCAGGGCAGCTGAAGGGTCTCTCCCTAATGTGGACCCGCTGATGGCTCAGCAGGCGGGAGGAATTGCTGAAGCCCTTTCCGCACTCAGAGCAGGAGAACACTCTCTCCCCGGTGTGACTGCGCCCATGAGTCTCCAGGTCAGATGGGAAACGGAAGCCTTTCCCACAGTCGCCACACTTCCACGGTTTCTCCACGGGACGGGATTCCTTAGGTTTCTCCATGACCGAAGCTTCACCTGCACACAAACGCGTGTACAGTACCTCTCTGCCGTGAATTCATCTTCCCAGTCTGTATAACATTTACTGGCTCCACAACCAAAGTGCTGCAACAGTAGGGTCTCTCTTCCAGTCTCACTGATGCTGAAAAAGTACTGAAACAGGAACTAAAACGCTTGGTTCCTTCTCACAGAATCATGGTCGAAAATTGTTATTGTACCGATGGATTCAGTGACTCTCAGACATTGACGTGAAATTGAGGACAGCAAATGCTGGAGAGTCAGAGTCAAAGTGCAATGCTGGAAAATCACAACAGATCAGGCAGCATCCGAGGAGCAGTCGAGCCAATATTTCAGGCAAAGCCCTTCAACTATTGATATTGAAACTTCCGTCTTCAGATCTTCAAATAATCTTTAAAAAGAGATTACAAAAATCATCACTGTCAGTCCAGGTTAGAAATTCCAAACAAGCAATTTAACTTTACGCAGAACATTCTTTTCTTTTTCCACAAAATTGAAAGCACCATCCCACCCCCTCTCACCCCTCTATTCTCACTCCGCTCAAACTAATTCTCCCCATGGTACTGATTCAGGATCTTACAGAGACCGAAAAGTGAAAACATCAAGACAGACACCTCTGAATTTTGGATACATCCACCTGAAAGTTAGTATCTTTCACGATATGTAGGAGTGAGTAAGTCTGATTTTGGGAAGCAAAAAAAGTACCAATTCAGGATGAACTTTCAATGCAGCTTCTTGAGAAACAACCAGACACGAAATGGTTAACATCTGGGGAGGTGGAAGTGGGGAGATGGGGGAAATGAGATATCAAGGCATTGGCATCGACACCAGACAGAAACTGAATATACAGGCATGGCAAACATTACGGGCAAGCCAGGGTCATAGAGATACACAGCACAAAAACAGGTCCTTCAGTCCAACTCATCCGTGCCGACCAGAGAGCCTAAGTTAATCTCGTCTCATTTACCAGCACTTGGCCCATATCCCTCTGAACTCTGTCAGAATGGGCAGTGGTTCAGTCCTGGCAGTGACCCACAGCAGTTTCACCAGCAGAATCAGATTGTTGGGAGCACTGGTGTGCCCGCTGGTGCTTCTGCAAGGTGCAGAATGATGAGAACCTCCGTCTGCACTCGGGGCAGGTGAACGGCCTCTCCCCAGTGTGGCCCCGTCTGTGCCTCAGCAGGTGGGAGGAATTGCTGAAGGCCTGCCCGCACTCTGGGCAGGGGAAGGGCCTCTCCCCGGTATGGACCCGAAGATGGGATTCCTGGGTAAAGCCGTTCCTGCACTTGAGGCAGAAGAACGGCCTCTCCCCGGTGTGGACTCTGGTGTCTCAGCAGGGCAGAGGTATCGTTGAAGGCCTTCCCGCACTTGGCGCAGCTGAAGGGCTTCTCCAATATGTGGACCAGGCGGTGGGTCAGCAGGACAGAGGAATAGCTGAAGGCCTTCCTGCATTCGGGGCAGGAGAATGGCGTCTCGCCTGTGTGACCTGCTGGTGCCTCTGCAGAAAGTAGGAACTGCTGAAGGCCTTCCCGCGGTTGGGACATCTGAAGGGCCTCTCCCCCGTGTTGACCCCCTGGTGCCTCAGTAGGCGGGAGGAATTGCTGAAGCCCATTCCGCACTCGGGGCAGGGGAAAGGCCTCTCGCCCTTGTGGACCCGCTGGTGCCTCTGCAGTACAGAGGAATTGCTGAAGGTCTTCCCGCACTCAGGGCAGGAGAACAGTCTCACCCCGGTGTTACTGCGCCCATGAGGCTCCAGGTCAGATGGGAAACGGAAGCCTTTCCCACAGTCGCCACACTTCCATGGTTTCTCCACGGGACGGGATTCCTTAGGTTTCTCCATGACCGAAGCTTCAGCTGCACTCAAACGCGTGTACAGCACCTCCCTGCCGTGAATTTCTCTTCCCAGTCTGTATAACATTTTCTGGCTCCACAACCAAAGTGCTGCAACAATAGGGTCTCTCTTCCAGTCTCACTGATGCTGAAAACGTACTGACACAGGAACCAAAAAGCTTGGATCCTTCTCACAGAATCATAGTCGAAAATTGTTATAGTCCCAATGGATTCAGTGTCTGTCAGACATTGACGTGAAATTGAGGATTGCAAATGCTCGAGAGTCAAAGTGCAATGCTGGAAAATCACAGCAGATCAGGCAGCATCCGAGGAGCAGCAGAGTCAATGTTTCAGGCAAAGCCCTTCATCTATTGATATTGAACCTTCCGTCTTCAGATCTTCAAATAATCTGTAAAAAGAGATCACCAAAATCATCACTGTCAGTCCAGGTTAGAAATTCCAAACAAGCAATTCTACTTTACGCAGAACATTCTTTTCTTTTTCCACCATCCCACCCCCTCTCACCCCTCTATTCTCACCCCACTCAAACTAATTCTCCCGATGGTACTGATTCAGGATCTTACAGAGACCGAAAAGTGAAAACATCAAGACAGACATCTTTGAATTTTGGATACATTCACCTGAAAGTTAGTATCTTTCACGACATCTAGGAGTGAGTAAGTCTGATTTTGGGAAGCAAAAAAAGGTGTCAATTCAGGATGAACCTTCAATGCAGCTTCTTGAGAAACAACCAGACACGAAATGGTTAACATCTGGGGAGGTGGAAGTGGGGAGATGGGGGAAATGAGATATCAAGGCATTGGCACCGACACCAGACAGAAACTGAACATACAGGCATGGCAAACATTACGGGCAAGCCAGAGTCATAGAGATACACAGCATAAAAACAGGTCCTTCAGTCCAACTCATCCGTGCCGACCAGAGAGCCTAAATTAATCTCGTCTCATTTACCAGCACTTGGCCTATATCCCTCTGAACTCTTCCTATTCATATACCCATCCAGATGCCTTTTGAATGTTATAATTGGACCTACATCCACCACATCCTCCGGCAGATCATTCCTTACACTTGCCTCCCTCACCCCAAACATATTACACTCCTTTTCGGGACTTCTCCCATCCCAGGGAAATGACCTTGTCTATTTACCCTATCCATACTTCTCATGACTCTATAAATGTCTGCAAGGTCATCCCCTCAGCTTCTGGTATACCGGGGAAAACACTGCGTTTCCTTTTGGGTTCACACTCACTGAACCTTCCTCCCGTGTAAAACATTGTTTCCCTCCCCAACACTGTCCAGGGAAAAGCCAAGAGTGCTGAGACTCTGGAGTTGGGGGAATGCCACGTAGAATTCCTACAATGTGGAACACGCCATTCAGCCCAACAAGTCCACACTGACCATCCAAAGTGTAACCCATGCAGACACATTCCCCTATCCCATTACTCGACATTTACTGTAAACTGTGGGCCCATTTAGTATGGCCACTTCAGCCGAAACTGCACATTGTTAGATTTTTGGAGGAAAACAGAGCACCCGGAGGAAACCCACGCAGACACAGCCGGGAGAATGGGCAAACTCCACACAGACAGTCGCCCCAAGGCTGGAATCGAACGCGACTCCTTGGTGCGGTAATACAGCAGTGCTAACTACTGATCCATCGTGCGACCTATGTGCACAAAAAGAGGTGGGGATTGGGAACTTTGTTAATTGTACCACACAGTGGATCGTTGAGTAAGGTTAAATCTCACGGGATCCAGGGAGAGCTAACCAACTGGTTACAAAATTTAGAAGCGCATTGTTGTAGATGCTGGAATCCTTCCTGAAAACAACAAATGCTGGAGATCACAGTGGGTCAGGCAGCGCTGTGCTACACCATGACTGGATAGTGTGGATGTGGAGATGATGTTTCCACTAGGTGAAGGGTTGAGGATGCCAAGTCATTGAGAGCATTTAAGACCGAGATAGGTTCTTGATTAGGAAGGGGTCAAGAGGTATGAGGAGAGGGCAGCAGAATGGGATGGAGAAACATATCAGCCATGATCGACTGGTGGAGCAGACTCGATGGGCCAAATGGCCTCATCCTGCTCCTGTATATTATGGTCTTAAAGCTGGGCAGATGTCTTAAGGGGTTCTCACAAACTATTTCAGAATCCTGAAGAGGAGTTGTTGGACTCGAAACTTTAACCCCGCTTTCTCTCCACATATGCTTCCAGTCCTGCTGGGTTTTTCCAGTGTTGTCAGTTTTTGTTTCAGTTTTCCAGCATCCACAGTTCTTTGTCTTATTTATCATAGTTATATCATATCATATTTATCTTGCCCTTCCCAAGTGTCTGGAACTTCATCTCCCTGATCTACAAACTGTTCACTTACCCTAGAAATGACCACTACCTCCTTATCAGAGTAGACCCTTTTGCTACAAAATGGTTGTTCAAATCTGTGACCAAAATAATTGCATTCGTAATTACTTACACCAGGGACTCTCAATATCTCAGACAAGAACACAGCCAGATTGTTTCAAACAGAACATTTATGTGATTTGATACAATTCCCTATTCCATACTTTACCAGCATGTTGCTGGAATGGAGGGTTTGAGTTAAGACGAAGCTGGGACATTTTTCCAACGGAGCCTAGCAAGTTGAGAGATAACTTTATAGAGATTTTTAAAATCAGGAGAGGTATAGAAAAGGTGTCATTTCCAGGAGGCTCAGAATATTTTATTGCTCCAGAAAGTGTTAAAGGGGGTCAAAGCTTCAGCAGAAATCAAACAGAGCTGAGGACAAACAACATCTAACTCTGTGTGAACAGGGAGACCAGAGGACAGAGAAATCATGACCTGAAATCCGAGCTGACACCAGACTACCATGTTATCAGTGCTTTGATTAGCAGTGCCCACCCTCTACCTTTACGGAGCTTCCCACTCGACTTGAATGCCACGTATCCCCTCGATATTCCGGATCCAATCCTTGACATTCTGAAGCCATATCTCTGTAAGGAGTCTCAGATCATAATTAATCTCTTCAACGTGTGCAGTCAATTAATTCGCTTTGGTTACAATGCAGCACACATTCACATACTGAGCTTTTAGTTTTATTTTTTTGTGATGGTTAGAATCCAGTTTTGATTGCTAGCACATTTGTTCTCCTTGTCCCTTTCAATCATTCTCTGGTGTTTGGTTTCCACATCAATACATTGCTCACTGGCCTTGATTTGGATTGGCCATGCTAAATTGCCCAGTGTCCAGGGATGTGCAGGTTAGGTGGGTTAGCCATGGGAAACGCAGGGTTATAGTTTCAAAGTAATAGAAGGAGTAGGCCATTTGGTCCATCGACCCTGCTCCGCCATTCATTAAAATCATGGCTGATCTATCAATCATCTCAGCTCCTCCTACTTGCATTATCCCAACTACCCTTAATTCCCCTACCACGCAAAAACCCATCCAACAGTGTCTTAATGAAGCTGCCTCTACTGCTTCCTTGAGCACAGAATTCCATAGATGTACCGCCCTCTGGGACAAGCAGCTCCTCCTCATCTCTGTCCGAATTCTACTGCCCCCTAATCTTGCAGCCAAGTCTCACCCACCAGCAGAAAAGACGTGATGGGGTGGTGATGGTGGAGTGGTTGGGAGGTGTATCTGGGGTGGTGTGTGTTTGGAGGGCTCAGTGTGTACTTGATGGCCTGAATGGCCTGCTTCCACACTGTTGGGATTCAATGATATACTGCAGTTATGTTTGCCCCAGATCACAGCACCCAGAATGTCCCGTCTTCTACAAATCAAAAGACAAGCCCCACCCTGCCCTCTTGTATGTGTGTTATCGAAATGCTTAATCATTTCTAGTGAATACAGCCCACACCTGCTGCTGCTGCAAGTAACCTTTACAATGCTGAAGAAACAATGCAATACCTGCAGTACTAAAAATTGTAAAGCTTCTAACCCTTCACTAGGCTCCCTGCTCAGCACACTGTACTTACTGCCGGTAAAACTTAAAACACTTCATCCCCACAGTGCAATGAATTTCCACTTTCTAACAAAATCCTGGATGTACTCACTCACCCAGCTTCTGTCTCACAAATGGAAGATTTCTGCTCCTCGTAAGGGCAAAACATCTTTGAAAGCTGCTTCTGAATGTCCACTCTTCACAACGACACTTCTGCTTTCACCAAAGATCATTAGAGTCATGCAGCACGGAAACAGACACATCGTCCAACTCGTCCGTGCCAACCAGATATCCAAAATTAATCTTGTCCCATTTGCCAGCATTTGGCCCATAACCCTCTCAACCCTTCCTATTCATATACCCATCCAGATGCCTTTCAATATTGTAATTGAACTAGCCTCCACCATTATCTTTGGCAGCTCGTTCCATGCACACATCACCCTCTGCATGAAAATGCTGCCCCTCAGGTCCCTTTAAAGTCTTCCACCCTCACCTCAAACTGAAACTCACGACTTTCGGACTCCCATATCCTGGGGAAAAGATCTCTGGTATTCATCCTATGCATGCCCCTTATAAACTTCGAATGGTCACAGACGCTCCAGGGAATACAGCCCCAGCCTATTCAGCCTCTCCCTGTAGCTCAAACCCTCTAACTCTGGCAACAACCTCCTAAATCTTTTCCTCGCCCTTTCAAGTTACACAACACCTTTCCGACAGCAGGGAAACCAGAACTGAGTGCGGTATTTCAAAAGTCACCACTTCCTCTGGCAGTTCATTCAATAAACGTACCATCCTCTGCGTGAAAAAGTTGCCCCTTAGATCTCTTTTGTATCTTTCCCCTCTAACGCTCAACCCATGCCCTCTCGTTCTGGACTCCCCCACCCCAGGGAAAAAACTTTGTCTATTTATCCTATCTATACCCCTCATGATTTTATGCATATACAGTTACAACGTTTAAAAGACATTTGGATAAGTACATGAATACGAGAGGTTCGAAGGTTTATGGGCCAAACACTGGTAGGTGGGACGAGTTTAGTTTGAGATCATACTCAGCATGGACTGGTTGGATGAAGGGTCTGTTCAGTGCTGTCTGACTCTAGGACTGGCCTGTACTGGTCTTAAACCCATTTTCTTACCTCCCCCATAACCATCCACATCTTTATCGTTCAAAACTCCGATTAACTTAGCCTTGAATCTGTTCAATGTAGAATGGGGAAGAGGTTTTGGCAAAATATTGTCGGTTGGCAGGTGGAAAAATGTTCAGGAAGTAAAACAGAAATCCCAGTCTCCAGCTTTGTGAGTCTTTAGAAACTCTTTGGGAAGTGGAATTAGAGGAGAATGAAGGAATGAACTGTCCGACTGAGCAGAGACAGTCCAGACACCGTCCCCTTGTTTAAGAGGCCGGGAGATTGACTCTGATATTCTCGGGACATGAACTGATCTGAGACATTGAAAGAATTCTCTGCACATCAGGAATTTAAACCTCTTCTCGACTCGGGACCAATGAGAAAATACGGGAAGAGGCAATACACTGAAAGGCTCGGAGGGCGATGTCCCCGGTGTAAAAGGGCTAGTTCCTCGTGACATGGATGTGCCTGCAGATGGTGGGATCAGACTGTCCCCATGTCTCCACTACGAATGTCCAAGGCTTTATTATGGATAAGAAAAACTGACAGAAGACAATGGTAATTCTGGGCGGGTCATGTTGAATTATGAATTGAATAGCAGCTTTCTCAAAGAGACTGTGCATGCGGTTTTCGGGTCTGGCTCTGTGGCGCAATTGGTCAGCGCGTTCGGCTGTTAACCGAAAGGTTGGTGGTTCGAGACCACCCAGAGACGGAGTGCTTGCTATTCCCGCTTTCTTGGCTGCGCGTTTTTAATGGTGTCAGGAAAATGTTTCTCGAACGGAAATCTTCTCCACTGAGGAAGCACAGAGGGGTTTCTGAATTGATTGAATTTCTAACGTAAAAGACTGTGGATGCTGACAGTCCGAGACAGAAAGAGAAACTGCTGGAGAAACTCAGCAGGTTTGGCTGTACCTGGATAAGGAAACAAAAAGAGTTCTCAAAAAGGTTTTCTCTGATTCTCTTTCCACAAATGCTGCCTGACCTGCTGAGTTGCTCCTGCAATTTCCGGTTTTGTTTTTAACTGAATGTCCATGTCATCTTTCGGGATGAAACACCCAGACTCGCCATTTGCAGATATTTAACCCTTTCGAAACCTGTGAAGTGATTGGATTCAAACAAACTCTGCAATGATTCACTCTTTCTCAGCTCCACAGGCAGAGAGACCTGGGAAATGAAGCTGTCAGTGTGGTTCTGTATTGGTGGGCCGAGTGGTGAATGCGATGGACATCAAAACCATTGCGGTTTCCCCACGCAGGTGTGAACCCTGCCGACTACAGTTGAGAACTACCGTCAGAAAGAAAGGGAGATTGCTAAGACGGTTTTTTTTAAAGATGCAAATCAGTGGAGGAGTTGAAATATTTCAATCACATTGGGACTGGTCGGGAATCTGCAACCCACTGCCTGACAGGGTGGAATAAGCAGATTACCACAGAGCTGCTTTTGAGGATATGAGCCAAGCATTTGGAAATGAGACGAGAACAGTGAGGGGCATGAAGTCGTGATCGAAATGAAGCAGGCACCTGAGGATTAATGTGTTTTACTTGCCAGTGAAAGATACTGCTTCACAAAGTTGGGACTATGGAAGGGAAGCAACGACGGTGATTATCTTTGGCTGTTCACATTGTGAATGTTCCCATTGCTGCGCATGTCCGTGTTAACGTCAGAACTCTGCAGCATGGCGGGGTCAGGTACGCTCAGTGCCAGGGGCGCAATGGATGACGCATCTGACTCCACCTCCCTGTTTGAAATGCAGCTCACAGCTTCTTCACACACCCCAATTATTCTTTCTCATTGTCCTGAAGCTGGCATAAGGTTTGAATTCCTGATCTGCAGGAACGAGACTCTTTTCACTGTCTCGCGTCAGTAAGTGTCCCTGAGAACATCAGAGTCACGTCACAGCGCTGTCAGAGGAGGAGAAGCTGCTCATGCGCACATTTCACTTTCCCCACTTTCCCCAACTCACAGTCCCAACCACTGCGGCTCCTGGGAGTGGAAAGGGAACAAACACCAAAACCCAGTCTCAGCTTTGTAAATCTTCAGGAAATAAGAAAACTGTTCATCCCTTCGGATCTTTCATCCTGGGCTGACAGCGTTGATTTTAAATGGCTGTCCAGTCAGTGCCGATTCGTTTTGGCTGAAAAAAATCTTCCTTATCTCATTCCAGCATTTCTTGCCACAGAGAACTGTGCGGCAGAGTTCATGTATATATTTCCTTGTATGGTATTTTGTTAATAACATTCGTTTGCTGGTTGTTTTTATCGGGTATTTCAGGTTCATTAGCCGTTGTTCAAGTGTGTTGGTAGGTTTGTGGGCTACCATGATGCTGAGAGGGTTGAGTTGTCTGGACACCATTTCACAAATGTCTTTAATGTAAAGTAATGTGGCTAGGGTTTCTGCAGACGTTGTGTCTGCATGTGTCAGTTTGTTGATGTGAAATCGATACACTGGGTTTATTGGTTCGGCAAAAGTGAGGACTGCAGATGCTGGAAACCAGAGTTTAGATCAAAGTGGTGCTGGAAAAGCACAGCAGGTCAGACAGCTTCCGAGGAGCAGGAAAATCGCCGTTTCTGGCAAAAGCCCTTCATCCGGAATAAAGGCAGCACGCCTCCAGGATAGAGAGATAAATTGGGGGTTGCTGGGCCGAAGGTAGCAAAGAGTACAATAGGTGAATGGGGGTGGGGATGGAGGTGACAGGTCAGAGAAGAGGGTGGAGCGGATAGGTGGGAAGGGAGATTGGCAGGTAGGATAGGTCATGAGGACAGAGCTGAACTGCAAGGTTGGAACTGAGGTAAGGTGGAGGTAGGGGTAATGAGGAAACTGGTGAAGTCCGCATTGATGGCCTGGGATTGAATTTATCCGAGGCGGAAGATGAGGCGTTCATCCTCCAGGCATCGCGTGGGGAGGGAGCGGCGATGGAGGAGGCCCAGGACCTGCATGTCCTCGGCAGAGTTGGAGGGGGGTTGAAATGTTGTTCCATATGGCGATGGGGTTGATTGGTGTGGGTGTCCTGGTGATGTTCCCTCAAGCTCTGTGACTTGACTCTGCGAGGAGTCGCCAGTCTCCCCAATGTAGAGGAGACCGCATCAGGAGCAATGGATACAAGAAATGACATTGGTGGATGCACAGGTGAAAGCCTTCTCACGACCATGGCACGGATTTAATTTCCGAGCAGGGAAGAAATTTTCAGTCGAACTGTCAGCCACCTCAGCCTCTCCCTGGTGGTCTAGTGGTTAGGATTCGGCGCTTTCTCCGCTGCGGCCTGGGCTCGATTCCCGGTCAGGGAAGCAATTCTCATGGGGTTTATAGGTTGCCCGTTCTTCTTAAAAGCGCTGCACAGTTATTTATTGATCTTCGTAGTTCCTGGATGCTGCAGTGTGTAGTGGCTCGTTGAAATAGTGTCCTGATTCAGATGTGTTTGTATGTGTAGGGGTGATTGCTTCTGTCGTTAAGTTCTTGGTTTGCGTGCGTTGTTTTCCTGTAGAGGCTGTTTTGAATTTACCATTGACTATTCGCTCTACTGTGACACCTAGAAATGGCACTTTGTTGTTGTTCTCCTCTTTTGTGAATTTTATGCCAGTAAGGAGATTGTTGATGGTGTTGTAGGTTTCCTGTAATTTGTTTCATTTTCTGATGACAAAAGTGTCATCGCTGTAGCGGACCCAAAGTTTGGATGGATCGTTGGAAGGGCTGTTTGTTCGAGTCTCTGCATTATTGCTTCTGCTAGGAATCCTGATACTGGTGGTTTCATGGGTATTTCGTTGATTTGTTTGGAGGGCTTGTTACTGAATACGAAGTGGGTGGTAAGACACAGTTCCACGAGGTTAACAGTGCTATCTTTGCTGATGAAGTTGGTGCTGTGTTTGTGTCTTCAATTCGTCGAGTAGTGTCTTCAGTTTTCTTTGGCCACGTTGATGTTAATGAATGTGAACAGGGCTGTTATGTCAAAGGACAGCATTATTCCATCCTCTTCTATCTTAGTGTCTTTGGTGTTCAGGAATTCTTGGATGGAATAACTGGAGTGGCGTGAATCTTCGACTTGGTGTTTTAGTCTTCAGTGGATGCCTTTGACGAGTCTGTATATTGGTGTTCCAAGTAGTGAGACTCTGGCCTGAAGGGGGCTTCTGGTTTGAAGAGGAGGAGAACAACAACAAAGCGCCATACCTAGATGTCACAGTAGAGCGAACAGTCAATGGGGAACTTCAAACTAGCATCGACAGAAAAACAACACACACAAACCAAATACTTAACCACAGAAGCAATCATCCCAACATCCACAAACGAAGCTGTATCAGGACATTATTTCAACGAGCCACTACACACCGCAGCACAGAGAAACTACGAAGGAGAGAAGAGAAATACGTATATAGTGCATTTAAGGAGAACGGGTCCCCAATAAACCCAGTCCGCTGATTTCTCATTGATGCTTCCAAGCTGACTCTCAAAAATTCGGTTTGTCCCTCCATTCATTCCTGTTTGTTTTCTGTGCGGTTTGAAAGCTTTCGTAATCCTCTGACTGAGTATTTGAGTTGGGAAGTTATGTTGTGGCTGTAGAGGACATTGGTTAGACCACTTCTGGAATATTGTGTGCAATTCTGGTCTCTCGCCTATCAGAATGATATTGTGAAATTTGAAAGGGTTCTGAATCACCAATGGGTCCACAGAGGGGACGAGGCCCTTTTGCTGCCCTGAATGTGGGAAGGCCTTCAGTGATTCCTCTGCCCTGCTGACGCACGATTTGGTCCACACCGGGGAAGGCTGTTCTCCAAACAAGTGCGAGATGGCCTTCAGCAGTTCTTCCCGCCTGCTGAGACACCAGTGGGTCCACACCGAGGAGAGGCCGTTCTCCTGCCCCGAATGTGGGAAGGCCTTGACACGCTCCTCCACACTGATGAATCACCAGCTGGTCCACACGGGGGAACGATGGCGGTGGCGGAGGCGGGGAGGCCATTCTGCTGCCCTGAGTGCGGGAAGGCCTTCAGCAATTCCTCCGCCCTACTGAAACACCAGTGTGTTCACACCGGGGAGAGGCCCTTCAGCTGGCCCGAGTGTGGGAATAGGTTCATGTTTTCCTCCAACTTGCGGAAGCACCAGCGGGGGCAGCAATCAGATCCCACTGGTGACGCTGCCTTGGGTTACCCCCCCAGGAATGAATCTCCTGACAGTGTGCAGTGGGAGAGTAGGTGGGCTGTTTTTGTTTTCTGCTGGACTGCAATTGCCTCCCTTACACCCCACAACCACATCCCCATGGTAGCTCAGGGTTAGCACTGCTGCCTCATGGCACCAGGAACCCAGGAATAATTTCACACTTGGGGGTCTGTGTGCAATTTATGGAGGGTAGGAAAATGGATCTGAGTAGGTTACTCCTTCGGAAGATCAGTGCAGACGTGTTGGGCTGAAGAATATGTTTCACATTGTAGGAGTTTAACCATCCTCTGAACTTTGCTTTCAGTGGACACTGCCGCTCATTGAGCCAGGGACTGCACATTGCCAAATGAAATGATCCAGAGAAACCTGAGACCGCAAGACCATCAAAGCAGAAGTTAGGTCATTCGGCCCGTCGACTCTTCTCTGCCATTCGTTAGTGACAAAAGTAGCGCAGATGAGATTAGCTTCAGTGTGGAAACAGGCCATTTGTCCCAACAAGTCCACACCGACCCTCCGAAGAGTAACCCATCCAAACCCATTTCCCTCTGACTAATGTACCTAACTCTATGGGCAATTAAGCATGGCTCATCCACATGACCTGCACATCTTTGGTTTATGGAAGAAAGCAGGATCACCCACAGAAAACCCACACAGACACTGGGAGAAAGTGCAAACTCCTCACAGACAGCCAACCAAGGCTGGAATCAAACCTGAGCCCCTGGTGCTGTGAGGCTGCAGTGGTAACCACTGACCCACTACATATTGCACCCCGAAGTAGGCAAGCAGGAGGTTGGGAGAATACAGCAAGCCATGCAGCACCAGAATATGGAGTAGTCAGCGCTTTGGGTATTAACCCTTCTTCAGGACTGAAACGTTGACTTCTCTATGAGAAACGATTTACAGGAATGTTGTTGGGGTTTGGAGGATTTGAGCTGCATGGAGAGGCTGAATAGGCTGGGGCTGTTTTCACTGGAGCATCGGAGGCAGAGGAGTGACCTAATAGAGGTTACAAAATCATGAGGGGCATGGACAGGGTAATAGACAAGGTCTTTTCCCTGGGATGGGGGAGTCTAGAACTAGAGGATTAGGTTTAGGGTAAGAGATGAAATATATTAAAGGGACAACGTCTTCATGCACATGGTGGTAGATACATGAAATGAGCTGCCAGAGTATATGGGTCAGGTGCTGTCAAATGGGACTAGATTAATTTAGGATTTCAGGTCAGCATGGACAAGTTGGACCAAAGGGTCTGTTTCCATGTTGTTCGTGTCTCTGACTACTGGTCCTGATGTAATTTTAAAATAGAGTCCAAGTAACTTTGAATAGTTCAATCTTGTTGCGCTCAACTCCTGAAAATTTTCAAATGAATCCCTCTGAGAGATACTGTTTAAACATGCTGAGTTGCACAAAGTATCCCATCAGGTTCAACACAAACCCAGAGTTGAAGAAGTCAGAAGTCAGAACACCAAGGGGACCAAAACTGATCACAATATTCCAGGTGCAACCTCATCAACGTCCTGGAAAACTACAACATAACTTGCCAACATCTGTACTCAATTCCCTAATTGATGAAGGCCAGTGTGCTGAAACCTTTCTTCACTGCCTTGTGTACCGATGTAATCAGGGATATAGGACCTACTTTTGAATGATCTACAATCCAGCTTATGGAGCACAGAAGCAGAGTAGTGCTGCGTGAGTGTGCTGGGCACATTACACAAAGGTCGGTGGGTCAAAACCGTGTGATGTCTCCTTGAGCTGCTTTCCTTTGCAAAGGTGCTCTGTTCTGGATCTTGCCTTTGCATTTACTTCTCAAAGCTTCTTCAGTGGAGGAGTGGCAGTGGCAGCTGGAGCCCAGAAGTTCAACAACCCCCCCAGAGCTGGAGGAAGATCCAAGCTCCAAGAAGTGGGGTGTAAGGCTGGGGGCTGGATTTGCTTAAGGCTTGTATCTATTAACTCATTTAAATGGTACCTACTGTATGGGGCTATGGTTTACATTAAAACCGGATGATCATATCAGAGTGTTTATATTTAGCAGCGGTAGCTGGTAAAATACACTCCCTGGAGGAGCACCTTCTATGATGCTGCATTTCTTGCCTTCTGCCCTTCCCCCATTTCTTATCTCCCATCTTGATTTTATGGTTTTTTGGTCAAATTTAATTTAATATTAATCAGACTTGGTATTCACTGTGTGCTATTAATTTGTTTCTTCGAATATTGTAAGTCAAAATTAATGCTGTAATTTCATTTCTGATGTCAGGGTTTGACATTGAATGTGCAGGTGTGAATACCAGTAAGTTGTGAAAATACGTCAAGAACTTGTGGTTTTTAACAAAAAGAGCAGTTCACTGTTATTCATGGCATTGTCTCATTTGGGGGTGATGACTCAAATCTGACCAATAAACCGTTTCATGCAGTCACCCAATTTACTTAAAAATTTCTTTACTTTAATAAAATAAAATAACTCTGGCAGGCTACGGTTTATGCAATCTATTTATAAGATTATGCCCATTGCTCGCAATATGATCTCATCCATTTTAGGGAAACTAGACGCCAACTAGCGGAACATTTCAGGGAACAACCCTGGGACACTGAAACGAAGCGACCGACGGCCCTGTGGCTGAACACTTTAACTCCCCCTCCCATTCCACAAAGGACATTCAAGTCCTGGGCCTCCTCCACTGCCAAACTCTTGCTATCCGACACTGGTAGGAAAAACACCTCATCTTCTGACTTGGGACCCTCCAAGTACATGGGATCAATGTAATTTCACCAGTTTCCTCATTTCCTCTCCCCCACCTTGTCCCAGATCCAACCTTTCAATTCAGGACCAACCTCTTGACCTGTCATACCTGTCCACCTTGCTTCTCACCTATTTGCTCCACCCTCATCTCTGACCTATCACCATCAATCCCGACCTCCATCTACCTATTGCATTCCCAACTACCTTCCCTCCAGCCCCACTTCTTTCCCATTTATCTCTCAGCCCCCTTGGGCCGCCCTTTATTCCTGATGAAGAGCTAAACCAAGACTATGATGAAGCAACATCCTCAACAAATAGGAAATAGCTCCCAATTCAGATTTCATCCCCTCTTCTGTTTTCCAGTTCTTTCATAAATAAGATATGTCTTTTTCTTCCACTAGAAAGTGATCTTCCACTTTGCGCTGTCTGAAGTGTTATGCCACACCACTACTTCAGCCACCTTTTAAGAATTCTTTCAACCTGTTTTCTAACAATTGTGGAGGTGACCAAAAGCAAACATTTCACTCCTCGTCAATGCCCCATTTCTCCTCCTATGAGCCATTTTATCATGTTGTCTGTGTTACAAGCAGCCAAGTGCACTTGGTTTCTGAATTGAAATTTGGCCATTGACGTGAACAGGATTAATATTTATCGATGGCTCGCTGTGTTTGCACTAATTGTAATTATCCACCAATACGATGTCTTTTGTTCCACCAAAACTGGAAACATTGATCTGTGTTTATATTGCAGTCGGATGTAGAAAGTCATCCCAGCGATCTTCACGTTATTATAGTTTACTGTAGCCGTAACAGCATTGCGTGGCAGCTTGATGGGACTAAAACTTGGATGGAAAGAATGTAGATTGATGAGAAGTCAAAATGGCAGAGTCTCTGGCCACAATCGGTCTGTCTGGCTTGATTATATGAGTGGCGGCTCTTCAAGAGCAACTTCCACTCCATCACTTCAACCAGCAAGAGGAGATAAGTGTGAACACAACATTCCAACTGTGACATATCCGCATTGCTTCGATGTTATTGATCAAAATCCTGGAACTCGCTCCTGAACCTTTATTATAGACCACATCATATTTGTGAAGCAATTTAAGAGGCAGCTCACCACCACTTTTTCAAGGACAGTTTGGAAGACTTCTGGAACAGCAAATGATACACACATGATATTGGAGACACTCAAATCGTATGGACAGATGATTGGCTAACCAATGATACAGTAGGGATAGGGGCATGTTCAGGATCGCAAATTGTAACTAGCAATGTGCCACAGGGATCAGTGCAGGGGCCAAAATTATTTACAATATGGATATGAATTACTTGGATAAGTGAAGTGAATGTACTATTGCTAAGACTGCGGTAGAGACAGTTGATTGGAGTGCAGGTGGTGAGGATGACATGGAGAGGGATATCGACAGGTTAAGCAAATGAGCAAAACCTTGGCCGATGGAATAGAATGTGGAAAAATGAGGTTGTGCACTTTGTCGGGAGGAAAAGTGCTGAATGTTAAATGGAGAAAGCTGCTGAATAGGTGGATTTCCAAGTTCGCATCCATGAACACTTCATCCAAGTTCATTGAGTAATTGGGAAGGTAAATGGGCAGTTGGTTTTTAAATTGACTATAAAAGTAGGGAGGTTATAGTGAACCTAAACCAAACACCAATTAGGCCACAACTGAACACTGGGAAGTGTTTTGGGCCTTTTAGCTAAGGTAAGATATACCGGCATTGGAGGCAGTCCAGAGAAGTTTGACCAGGGTGATATCAGGGATGGAAATAATGTCTTACGAGGAGAAATGAATAGGTTGTGCCTGTGGTTAATAGAAGTTAGAAGATTTCGATGTAACCTTATTGTCACAAACAAGATTCTGAGGAGACGTGACAGGCTAGATGTGGGAACGTTTACCCTTATGGGTGAGTTTCGAACCAGAGGGAATAACCTGCAAATAAGGGATTGCATGCTTAGGACAGCTGTTGAGCCTGGATTGTTAAGTGCATTCAAAACTAAGAAGTTTTTTTTAAATCAGAAAGGGAATTGAGGATTATGGGGAACAGCGGGAAAGTGAAGTTGATGTTTACCAGAACAATAGTGGGAGACAAAATGCGACATCTGATGAATGAATAAAGGAAAATAGTCAGGAGAAAATTGTCATTGAAGGGAAGATTGGGATCTAGTGATAATGGTTGAGCAACCTAGAGATCTCGGTCTTCTGAGAACATAAATTCAAATCCCATCATGGCCGCTGGTGGAATTTATGTTCAACTAATAAAGAGATCTGGAAGTGAAAGTTTCTCTCGGTCCTGGCAACCAGGAAACAGTTATTCACTAAAATAATGAATTGCAGATTTTGGAGATCAGCAACAAAAGGCAAAATTGCTGGGGAAACGCAGCAGGTCTGGCAGCATCTGTGGAGAGAACCTAGTTAATGTTTTGAATCCAGCCAAGTTTTGAAGGACCACTGAAATCAAAGCAGGAACACTGTTGTCTCTTCATAGATGCTACCAGAACTGTTGCGTTTCTCCTGAAATTGTCCTTTTTAGGGCAGGAAATCTACCATTCATGAACCCTGCTTGCATGTATGTACGTGCGTGCGCGCACAGACACACACACACACCTTGTGACTCCAGACCTACTATAATGTGGCTGACTCTCAACTGCCTTCTAGCATGTAGTCACAATTACTCTGTCCAAGGGCCATGAGGGACAATGAGCAAAGTTGGATGTGCCCGCAATCATCACATCCCACAATATATTTTCTCATTACTGAAAAAAAACAAAGAGTAATGAAGGACAGCCAAAACAAACTGCTATGGGAAAGTCATGCCCAACTAACCTGATTTGCTTGTAGTTATATTTTTTAAAATCCTCTTCAGAGAGGACATTGATTACACCACTGTTGGAATACTGCATGCAATTCTGGGCTCTCTGCTACAGGAAGGAGGTTGCGAAACTTGAAAGGGTTCAGAAAACATTTACAAGGATGCTGGCAGAGTTGGAGGGTTTGAGCTACAGGGAGAGGCTGAATCGACTGGGGTCATTTTCCCAGAAGTTTTGAAGGGTGAATGGTGACTTTATAGATGTTTATAAATTCATGAGGGCATGGATAGGGTACATAGGAAAGGTCTTTTACCTGGGGTGGGAGAGTCCAAAACTAGATTGCATAAGTTTAAAGTTATTTGGCAAACGGAGTTTAATATAGCTAAGTATGAGGTCTTACATTCTGTATCGTCAAATCAACGTAGGATTTGCATGGTGAATGGTAGGACCTTGAGTGCAGTTGAACAGAGGGATTTTGAAGTTCAGGTTTTGGCACACTGGACTTCATCAGTGATGGCATTCAGGATAAGATAGCAAATTAGAGGAGAGATATGCACCAAATATTAACGTCTACCAACAAGCACCAAATCTGTTTCATATGCAGTATTTTGAACCAAGAGATCTCGGGTTGCGGGTTATTAGCTCCCAGAAAATGGAGTCGTGGGTAGACAGGGTGGTGAAGAAGGCTTTTGGCATGCTTGCTTTCATTGGTCAGAGCATTGAGCACAGGAGTTGGGACGTCTTGTTGCAGCTGTCACACATGCCACACAACAACGATAGGCGTGGCGCTGCCCCCCTCTGACTGGCTGTCCCTTTGAATATCTGGGGGAAGATTAGACCCACCTCCCTGTGTTTGGCTCATGTGTACTTAACCAAATAATTTTAAACATTGTAACATTACCTGCATCCACCACTTCCTCTGACAGTTCATTCTACACACGAACCACCTTCAATGTAAAAAACGTTGCCCCCCACCCCGTCCTTTTCAAATCTTCTCCCTCTCATCTTAAAAATATACTCCCAAACTTTGAACTCCCCTACCCTTCGGGAAAAGACACTGGTTATTCACCTTACCTTTGTCCCTCATGACTTCATAAACCTCCATAACCTCCACCCTCAACCTTCTACACTCCAGTGAAAAAAAGCTCCAGCCTATGCCGTCTATAAATCATTCTGGCAACATCATTGTTAAAAAAGGTGAGCTTTAAGAATTGCCTGAAAGGGCAGTGAAGATTCAACCAGCTGACAGTGGATCTGAAATGACATGTAGATCAGACCAGGTTCGGACAGCAGCAAACCAGAGAAGTTTTTACAACAAACCACAACGGTTTCATCATTAGACTCTTAATTCCAGATTTATATTGAATTCAGATTCCACCATCAGCCGTGGCAGGTTTTGAACCCAGGACCCCAGAACATTACCTGGGTGAATAGTCTGGTGACAATAAAATCGGTCATTGCCTCCCCTGAACACATTGGCATATTGTGTTTAGAGGTAACAAAGGAGCAAGAGGTTTGAGCAGCAGCTAAGTTGTTGATATTACACAAGGGAACATCAGCACTCTCAGTAATGGCACATACTGAAGCCAGGACCTGTTTCAGAGGTAAGGGCTCGGGAACCATAAGAAATAGGAACAGGAAAATGCCATTCAACCCCTTGAGCCTGCTTCTCCATTCAGTCAGATCGTGGCTGATCCGACATTCCCCACATGCACTTTCCTGCCCTTTTCCTGTAACTGTTCATCCCCCGATTGATCACGGATCTATCGATCCTCGTTTTAAATGTGACATGAAGGCTGTCAACAGAGTTACTGGGATGGGGGAGGGTCGGGGTGGGGCTCAGGTTGAACTTGGGGACTAAAGCAATGGCTTCACACTTCACAATATTTATCAAAGGGAATGCATATAGTTTATAGTTAAAAATTCCTGGAGAAGGGGTCATGCTGGAAACTTCGATTCTCCTGCTCGTTGGATGCTGCGCTTTTCCAGCAACACATTTTCAGCTCTGATCTCCAGCATCTGCAGTCCTCACTTTCTCCTAGAGAATCCCATGGAGTCTCACAGAGTGACACAGATGTACAGCACGGAAACAGACCCTTCCATCCAACTCGTCCATGCAGCCCAGATATCCTAACCTAATCTAGTCCCATTTGCCAGCACTTGGCACAAATCCCCATAAAACTTTCCTATTCATATACACATCCAGATGCATTTTAAATGCTGTAATTATACAGCCTCCATCACTTACTCCAGCAGCTCATGCCGGACATGCATCACCCTCTGCGTGAAAAGGTTGCCCCTTAAGTTCCTTCTATATCTTTCCACTCCCCTCCCTAAAACTATGCCCTGTAGTTCTGGACTCCCCCATCCCAGGGAAAAGAACTTGTCTATTTGCTCTCCATATCCCTCATGATTTTATATACCTCTATAGCCCTTAGCCTCCGACGCTCCAGAGAAAACAGTCTATTCAGCCTCGCCCTATAGATCAACCCTCCAACCCTGGCAAAATCCTTGTAAATCTTTTCTGCACCTTTTCTAGTTTTGCAACATCTTTCCGAAAGGAAGCAGACCAAAATTACATGCAATATTCCAAACGTGGCCTGACCAATGTTCTGTACAGTGGAAACATGAGCTCCCAACATCTATCCTCGATGCTCTGACCAACAAAGGAAAGCACACTAAACGCCTTCTTTACTATCCAATCTGCCTGCGTCTCTACTTTTAAGGAACTATCAACCTGAACTCCAAGGTCTCTTTGCTCAGCAACACTTCCAAGGAACTTACCATTAACTGTAAAAGACCTGCTCTGATTTGTTTTTCCAAAATGCAGCACCTCATATTAATCTACATTATCCTCCATCTGCCACTTCTCAGCCCATTGGCCCATCTGATCAAGGTAACCTTCTTTGCTGTCCACTACACCTCCAATTTTGGTGTCATCTACAAACGTACTAACTATACCTCCTCCGTTTACATACAAATCATTTATATAAATGACAAAAAGTAGCGGACCCAGCATCAATCCTTGTGATACACCATTGGTAACAGGCCTTCAGTCTGAAAAGCAACCCTCCATCACCACCCTCTGTCTTCTGCCTTCTCGCCAGTCCTGTATCCAAATGGCTAGTTGTCCCTGCATGCCATGAGATTAAACCTTGCTCACCAGTCTCCCATCAGGAACCTTGATGAACCCCTTTACTGAAGTCCATATAGATCACGTCCATCGCTCTGCCCTCATCAATCCACTTTGTACTTCTTCAAAAAAACTCAATCAAATTCGTGAGACATGATTTCCCAAGCCTAAAGCCATGCTGACTATCCCTAATCAATTCTTGCCTTTCCAAATACCTGTAAATCCAATCTCTCAGGATTCTCTCCAAAAACTTGCCCAACACGGATGTCAGGCTCACCGGTCTTTAGTTCCCTGGCTTTTCCTCACCACCTTTCTTAAATAACGGCACCACGTTAGCCACCCTCTAGCCTTCCGGCACCTCACCTGTGACTATTGATGATAGAAATATCTCAGTTTAAGGCCAAGCAATCACTTCCCCAGTTTCCCACAGAGTTCTACGGTACTCCTGATCAGGTCCTTGGGATTTATCCACTTTTATGCATTTCAAGATATCCAGCAATTTCTCATCTGTAATAATGACATGTTTCAACATGTCACAATCTACTTTCTCACAGTCTATATCTTCCATGCCCTTCTCCACAGTAAACACTGATGCACAATATCCGTTCAGTATCTCACCCCCGCCAACCGCCCCCCCCCGCCCCCGCCCCCCATCTACTGCAGCTCCACACAAAGGCCGCCTTGCTGATCTTTGAGGGGCACTACTCTCTCCCTTGTTATCCTTTTGTCCTTAATGTATTTATAAAAACCCTTTGGGTTATCCATGATTCTATTTGCCAAAGCTATCTCATATCCCCCTTTTGCCCTCATGATTTCCCTCTTAAGTATGCTCGTACTGCCTTTATACGGTAAGGATTCACTCGATCTCTCTGTCGATACCTGATGTATGCATTCTTCTTTATCTTAACCAAAATCTCATATTCTCTAGTCATCCTGCATTCCCCAACCTACCAGCCTTTCCTTTCACCCTAACAGGAATATACTGTGTCTGGACTCTTGTTATCTCATATTTGAAGGCTTCCCATTTTCCAGCAGTCCTTTAACCTGCGAACATCTGCCCCCAATCAGCTTTTGAAAGATCTTGCCTAATACCTGAGTCTTCCTCCAATTTAGAACCTCAACTTTTAGATCTGTTATATTATTTTCAATCACTATTCTAATGTTAATAGAATTATGGTTGCTGTCCCTTAGGTTTTGCACCCACGCCAGTATGTACATCCACATTGTGAATCAGTAAATGTCCTTGTACACACTTAACAAATTCCTCTATTTGGCAGATGGGTAAATGGGCAGGAGTTATATCTTGGGTCCACTCTTCCTTCATTCCCATCAACCCTAACCCCATTCCACCCCAATAGTCCAACGGCACTTTCCCCTGCAACTGCCGAATGTGTGACACCAGCCCCTTTACCTGCTCCCTCCTCACTATCCAAGGGCCCAAACTTACCTTCCAGCTGAAGCGGCAGTTTACCTGCACTTCCCACAACCCAGTCTACTGCATTTGCTGCTCCTAATGTGGTCTCATCTACAATGGGGAAAACGAAGCATAAGCTGGGCGACTGCTGCACAGAACATCTACGTTCTGCCTGCAAAAAAGACCCTGAGCTTCCAGTTGCCTGCCAATTCCACACCCCACCCTGTTCCCTGGCCAACATCTCTGTCTCAGGTTTGCTGTCGTGTTCCAGCGAAGCTCAGCACCAGCAGAACGAAGAGCACCGAATATTACACTTGGAGACCTTACATCCCTCTGGTCCCAATATCGAATTCAATAATTCTAGGGCCTGAAATCCATAGTATCCTCGTCCCTATCACACACACCAAGTCTTGTTATCACATAGTCTGTCATTACACACTACCTATTCTTAGCCACGAACGGTCTCCATTCACCCTCCCACGCAGATCGTTATCACCTCCCTTTCCTGTCCAACAGTTCTTCCCTCGCTTTGGGCTCTGTCCTGATCTATCATTTACTGCGTCCGCCTTCCTCCCACAATATCTCCTGCATATAAACCAACTTTTTCCCAATCACCATCAGTTCTGTGGAAGGGTCACCGGCAACTCCTGTTTTTTTTATTTCTGATATACAGCATCCGCAGTTCTTTCAGCTTTTTATTGAGGTAGAGTTGGAAATTGTTTCGAGAGACAGAAGGAGAGGGGGAAGAGACAGAACAGACATGAACTGTTGATCTCCGTTGTTACTCATAATGTAAAATCATTGCAGTGCGATCACTTCCCTTAAGTGTGAATCAAAGTAATGGGCCATGCGTCAGCTTGTGGCACAACGGTAGCGCGTCTGACGCCAGGTCAAAAGGTTGCTTGTTCGAATCATGTCAGGCTCACTGGAGTTGATTTCTTGCATTTCAAATCAAGAAAGGAGTCGGTTCACTCCAGATATCTGTTGAGCCGAATCATCGTTGCGGAAACTTTCGATCACACATGAAGCTTTGCTGTCAGTTTGATTTGTGAACACTGTGTCAGGGAGGTGGTGTGCCCATTGTCTGGGTAAATGCTCAGCTCCCCCAGTTCATCACCGGATTTAAACACAGCCGTCTCCCTCTGGGCAGCCGCTTCGTTCAGTTGGTGACAGCGCGGTGTGAATGACATAATGCTAATATTTTTACAACATAATCCAGAGACTCCCAGCTTTATGTTTCAATCTATCAGGAGAGTGACAGCGACTTCAGATAGAAATGTTTCCCACCAACTGAAAATCCTTTCCTCTCACTGGACACAGTTAAAATTATCTTTATTCAACAGGAGAAGCGGAAACGCTAGTCTGACGGCCCCTCTCCGCATTAACGGTGAGCCTGAATTTTATAAACGGTGTCAGTAAAATCCAGTGGCGGACACTGATTTGGTTCAATCGATTTTTTTTGTCAAGCGTAATTCACCGAGAGGATGCTGCTGTGTGAAACAGCGTGGGGAATTACTGCAGGGCCTCCTGCGCATGGGACACACCGCAACTGATGTGTTTCACCTTCACCAGTTTATTCCTATCTCGGAGAAGAGAGGTTTGATGATTCGGATCACAGCAGTCAGACAGAGGACAGGAGAAGAGCACTCAGATCTTCACAAGCTTGTCACCACAGCTGGGTCATCGTGGCCCATGTATCAGTATGGGATAGTGAGCTGCATCTACTGACTGGAAGCACAGCAAATTGGAGTGCTGGTGGGACTACCACACAGGAGAAAACGGCTTCGACCTATCAGCTGGAGTGGCTCCCAATGCGCAACTCCTCTCACCTCAACTGAATAACTGTAAACAAATTACTCCGTGATTCAAAGGAATACTCGGTTTTGAATCTGCATTGTGTCATGTGCCTTCGAGAATGATGTCAAAACACCTTCATTGCTGTGATGGAGTATCCTGGTGGGCAGAATATACCCATTGTCAAATTTCCTACGTTCTGTTGGTCCAACTCCGATTTCACTCAGAATCACGAAATGTGTGACAGCGCAGACTGAGGCTACGCAGCCCACCTTAGCTCTGCTGGCTCAACACAATATGTAAATAAGTGTCTCATTCTGTCGACTTCTCCCTGTAAATCTGCACATTGTCACATTGAACATGCCCCACCGAATTCCCTTTTGTGTCCATTGAATCTGCCTCTTTGTCACTGTCAGACAGTGACTTACTGACCCCACTCCCTGTGCGAAAACGGTCTTCCTAATGTCACTTTTACTTATTTTCCTGATGATTTTCAATCTCTGCCAAATCATCCTCGATCCTTTCAGGCCTGGGAACATTTTCACTGCATTATTTCCTCTGTCTAAAACCCTCATGACGTGGCAAACTTCAATCAGACCAGCTTTCAGCCCTCTGTTCTCCAAGGAGAGCTGCCCCAAACTTTCCAATCTCCCTTCGTTGCTGACATTCCTCAGGACGGTACCATTCATGTTAATCTATTCAGCGCTGTCTGCAAACACATCACTTCCCCGCTTCCTGAAGTGTCACCCTCAGAATTGAGCGTAATACAGGTGGAGGATTCATTCAGACTCGGATTGCGCGGGCGAAAACTCTGCAATACTTGTTCTCACTTTGAACAAGTGTTTCCCTTCGCCGTGTTCACTGCAATGGCAGCTCTGCGCCGTCCCTAATTCAGGCAGTCCGATCTTATTTAACGAAGCGGCTTTTTGAGAAAAATCATCGGCCATTTTTGATCAGGTCAATTTCAGGAATGATGGTTCGCCTGGGATTGGAACCCGGGAATTCTCACACGGCTGCATATGCTCGAAGACCCAAAGCTAGAATCATATCCCAGACAAACGAGCCACCAGCCATGGGTGCAGCCACCTCCGGAAGCAGCTGATACTTGCTCAGCACGAAATACATTGTACATTGCTCCCAGAATTGCAAATAGGGAAGAGTTTCAAGAACATCTGCTTCTCAATCTGTCTCCCTGCTCCCAGGACGCTGCTGTTCGTCCCGTCCCCAGGGATCGGGCTCTCTCCACTGGTGGATAATTGAACCATTTCGTTTCTACTTGCAAGCTGTGCTGGTGGAAGGCAGAGCCCATTCACTCTTCTGCTGTCTCAGACTATTACGTGATGCAGGATAAGTCAGTTACAGTCATGCGTAGGAAATGGGCAACTTTGAACTTGTTTCAAAGTTCCTGTTAACGGAGAGATAGAAAGACGCTGTGCTGTCGAGACAGAGAGAAATGGACACCGGAGACTCTTCCCTCAGGTAAATTGGTATGAGTACATTTTTGTGCAGCCTGCTTGGTGTTCAGAATTTGTCTTGACACAGCAATCCTGCAGAAAGTCTTTTATTACACGGCTGTTGGTTTCTTTACTGCAGGAAATGGACTAAAACAGCAAGTCATGTGTTTCAACTTCACCGGTTCATTGCCATCTGAGAGAAGAGGTTTCACACGAGATCAGGACACACCGACAGAGAACACAAGACAACTCAGAGCTCCACAAGGGTGCCAGCGCAACTGTGTTTGACTTGTGTTTCGATGTGACATATCCAGCTCAGATACTCTAAGTTTTGGGAAGCAAATGACATGGCAAGGAAAAGAATAGAGCGCCAGAAGAGACATTCAGCAAGTCGTTTGAAAGGGAAGATGCAGAACAGGATACCATCACAAAGGAAAGTCGCTCCAGGAGACAGTGAACAATAGCAGAGGATGGTTTCAATCCATCGACCTCTGGGTTATGGGCCCAGCACGCTCCCGCTGCGCCACTCTGCTCCTACACACCGCGCCCTCTTCCACAGGTCCTTTCAGCCTTTCGTCGGGCGCGTGGCATGCACGTTCGAGACTGATGTCAAAGATCTCCACTGCTGTCGTCTTATATAGTGTTGCGCAGACGTATGGAGGCTGTGTAAATATAAACTTTTTCTAACTTCCCACATTCTGTTGGTCGAACTGTGATTTCACTCTCAATAGATGCCATGCGGCCCAACTTCGCTCTGCTGAGTCGACACAGTAAGTGAACGTGGGTCTCTATTCGTATCATTCTCTTGCCTTCTCCATGTAATTCTGCACATTGTTACTTTAAACATGACCACCGAATTCCCGTTTGCGTCTAATGAATCTGCCTCTTTGTCAGTGTCAGTTAGGGATTTACTGACCCCAACCACCACTCCCTGTACGAAAGCATTCTTCCTAATGTCACTTTTGGTTCTTTTCCTCATGACTTTAAAACACTGCCGATCCTTTCAGGCGTGGGAGCATTTTGACGACATCACTTTCTCTGTCTCGACGTCGCATGACTTGGAAAGCTTCAATCGGGCCAGATTTTGAAACTTCTGTTCTCCGAAGAGAGCTGTCCCAAATTTCCAATCGACCCTCATCGCTGACAGCCCTCAAACACCGCACCACTCACGTCAACCTATTCAACGGTATCGCCAATCATTTCACTTCGCTGCTTTCTGTCCCATTGGTACGCCAGGGAGCGCAACCTCGTTTAACGAAGGTGCTTTTTGAGAAAATTAAGCAGCCACTTTTGCACGAGCCACGAAACGCGGGCTCGTCCGGGATTTGAACCCAGGATCTCTCGCACGTCTGCGTCGACGAAGACCCAAAGCGAAAATCATACCCCTAGACCAACGAGCCACGCCGCCGGGCTGCCTGCGGCCCCGCTCTACCTCTTGAACCAGCTGAGTCTTGCTCAGAGTGAAGTATAGTTGACATTGAACAGGCTGGGGCTGTTTTCTCTGGAACGCCGGAGGCTGAAGGGTGACTTTATGGAGGTTTACAAAATTATGAGGGGCATGGATAGGATAAATAGGCAAAGTCTTTTCCCTGGGGTCGGAGAGTCAAGAACTAGAGGGCATAGATTTAGGGTGAGAGGGGAAAGATATAAAAGAGACCTGAGGGGCAACTTTTTCACGCAGAGGGTGGTGCGTGCATGGAATGAGCTGCCAGAGAAAGTGGCGGAGGCTGGTACAATTGCAACATTTAAGAGGCTTTTGGATGGATATATGAATAGGAAGGGTATGAAGGTATATGGGCCGGGTGCTGGCAGGTGGGACGAGATTGGGGTGGGATATCTGATCGGCATGGACGGGTTTGGACCGAAGGGTCTGTTTCCATGCTGTACATCTCTATGACTCTATGAACAGCTGCTTCTCATTCTGTCTCTCTGCTGCCGTTTGCCCGTCCCCAGGAACCGGGCCCTCTCTACTGGCAGAAAATTAAACCGTTTTCTTTCTAAACTTTTCTCTGACACCGGAGTGACTAGTGACAAGCATTGCCCTCCTCAACATAGGGTACAGAGAACAGGAGAAGACCCCGCAGACCTGCACGAGTGTGTCATCTCAACTGTGCACATTGGGACTGTGCATCAATGTGAAATATTTACGTCGAAGTTTTTTGGGAAGCAGATGAGAAGGCGAGGTGCACAACAGTGCGCCGTTATACGGGAAAGCTGCTAAAGACGACACTGAGTGAATAGGAAAGATGGTTTCCCATTCTGGGTTATGCACCCATCACGCACCGGCAGACATATCGCCGACAAGCAAATATTAACTCTGTCTAAATTGCCACATTCTATTTTTACGAACCGTGACTTCACTCAGAAGCACAATTTACCCGCTCCCTCCTGAATATCCTTCCAGGCTCGAACATACCTTCCAGGTGAAGGAGCACGTTACCTGCACATTTGCCGCAACCTCGTCGACTGCATTCGCTCGTCCTCCTGACTTTAAAGCTCTGCCGAATCACTATAGATCCTTTAAGGCATGGGAGAATTTTCACAGCATTATTTCCTGTTTCTAGGCCCCTACTGACTTGGAAAACTTCGGTTCTCGAGGAGAGCTCGCCCAATTTTTCAATCTACCTTTATTGCTGACATTCCTCAAACACCGCACCACTCATGTCAACCTGTTCAACGCGCTCTCCAACCATTTCACTTCCCTGTTTTCTGCCCCATCCGTACTCAAGGCAGCCCAACCTCGTTTCACGAAGGTGCTTTTTGAGAAAATTAATGGGGCATTTTTGCACAAATCAAGTTAAGAGACGCAGCCTCGTCTGGGATTTGAATCTAGGACCGCGCACAAGTCTGAACAGTTAAAGACTCGACCTGAGATTCATGCCCCTAAACCAACAAGCCAAACAGCGGCTATTGCCGCACCCACCACACACCTCTTGAGTCAGCTGAGACATGCTTAGTTTGAAATACATTTGACATTGCTCTAAGAATTGCAAGTGACGAAGAGTTTCCAGAACAGCTGCTTCTCATTGTGTCTCCCGGCTGCTGTTTGTCCCATCCCCAGGAACCGGGCTCCCTCCACTGTTTCGAAACTTTTCTCTGACACCCAAGTGGCCAGTGACAAGCATTGCCCTCCTCACCATAGGATACAGAGAACAGGAGACCACTCAGAGGTTGTCACCTCAACTGTGCACATTGGGCCAGTATATCATTGTGAAATACTTATGTCGAAGCTTTTTTGGGAAGCGGATGAGAAGACGAGGTGCAGAACAGAGCGCCGTTATACGGGAAAGCTGCTAAAGACGACGTTGAATGAATAGGAGAGAATGGTTTCTCTTTTGGGTTATGGTCCCAACACGCACGCGTTGTGCCATTCTCCTGCATTGCTCGGCAGTTTTTCCAGAGAAGTATTCAGCTTTTCATCTGGCGTGTGGCAGGCACGTTTGAGAATGACGTCAAAAGATCTTCACTGCTGTCGTGTCATATGCTGTTGTACAGACATATCGTCGATGTGCAAAAATAAACTCTGTCTAAATTCCCACATTCTGTTTTTCGAACTGTGATTTCGCTCAGAGTCACTCATTTTCAAAACTCGCAATATTCAAACTTTAACAAAGTGCTCATAGAAATGATTAGTGAACACCTGGAAGAAAGTCTTCCGAACTTAACTGGGGAATTTCGCTTTGAGGGGTCTTGAACTTTAAGTGGAAGGAAGGGAAGTTTGCCCCGAGGCTGTTTAATGTGGAGATGTGTTCTCCATGTAAACTGGTCGTAGTTGACCATCCCAGTGCTTCCCGATGCAGGGCTGCCTGACCCCGAGGGAGGTTTACTTGTAGCAACTGGAGTGAATCCAGAGATAGAGCAGTTCTGCAAACGTGCTCAAATACTTTCTACCTCTCTTTTAGTTATTTTCCTTGTGTATTCCCTCAGATTGGCACGTATGCAATTTGCACCCTGGAAAATGGTTGATTTTTTCCTCATGTTCACAATTAAAAGTATAGTTTCTCATGGAACTGAGCCGCATTGAAAGGATTGGCATATTGATATATATATGCACACGTATTTAGTTTAAGATTAGTTTAGATTAGATTTGAATGAAGTTTTCCTCTAAACACACCTAAGTCTATCTGGCTGCATGAGGGATTTCAGGTTTCTGTGTGCTGGGTATTATGTGATCAGCAGGCATCTGGCAAACTACAGGAACTGCCACCTATGTTATGTTCGTTTAAGTGTACTGCCAGTGATCACTTATTTTGTAATTTTTCTTTGCAGGAAGACGTGCCGAAAGAAATCTGAAAACAAATGATACACCAATTTCTGACAGAGCCACTTGATTCATTGGGACTTGAATATCAGCAGCCATTCCAATCAAGAAGACATGGTTGCTTTTGTTTGCTTGAAAGAGTTTGGACACTGGTGCGGCAGGAAGAATACTGAGACACCGGGTGAGGGAGATTCAGTGCGCTGACTGTGAAAAGTGCTTCACACCATTTACTCAGCTTGGAGGAATCAAAATCTCATCCCTCACGGTGGGGATAGACTATGTCCCCGTTCTGATTGTAATTTCAAACTCAGACCAACGCAAGGAAAGCTCCCCCAATGGGGAAACTGTGGAAATGTGGGGACTGAGGGAAAAGATTCCCTTCCCCATCCGTGCTGGAAACCCACAGACGTATTCACAGCGGGAAGACGCCATTCACCTGCTCGGTGTGCAGGAAGGGCTTCAGTCGGATCAGCCATCTGGAGATGCACGAGTGGGTCCACAAGTGAGAGAAGCCATTCACGTGCCCCATGTACGGGAGGGCGTTCACTCAGTCAGCTGCACTGCTGATGCACCTGTGGGTCCACACCCGAGAGAGGCCGTTCACCTGCTGTCCGTGCGGGGAGGGCTTCACCTGCTCCTCCCACCTGGGGAGGCACCAGCGCGTTCACGTGCCATCGCAGGGGGGATGGAAGGAGCGATGGCCGAGCGCCGCTAACAACCCAGTTCTGGGGACTCTCAGGTTCGAATCCCGTCGCGGCAGATGGCAGAATTGGGATTCGGTCAGTAGTCTGGACTTCAGAATCTAAGGATGAAACCATTTTCAGAGGGCAAAAACCCATCTCATTCACTCATGTCCTTTTCAGTGATGGAAACTGCCGTTGCGGGAAAGGATTCACTCAGTCGTCCCAGCTGCATGCTTTACCCGGCTGTACGAAGGATCCAGTTACAAAGGGACAACTCAACTGACCAATAATAAAGAAAGTGTGGTGGGGTGAGTGGGGGTGAGAGTGTGCACTTTGAGCTTGAGGTGCTTTTTTTTAAAGAAAAGCTACTTTTTGTACGCCTTGTGATGTGGAGATCTGAAGCTGTAAGAAAGTTGGGTCACAATAGAGGTTACCTGAACTTACCGTCAGGCTTAAACTCTCATTGAAAGCTGTGAGATCCAACAGCTTCTCATTTCTTTCAGCCACCAGCACCGAGTTTCCAATGTCGTGACTCAGAAGGAGCAGTGAATGAGTAGCTAGTATTGTTCGAAATTGTAAATTTTTCAGGACTGCAGGTTTATTGTTTCATTGGCATTGCAAAGTTTACTGGCAACAGTGGGAGGTGTGGGCTGTATTCACTGGAAACAAAGTTTTAAAATGACACAAACACCAGGGTATAGTCCAACAGGTTTATTTGGAAGCACTAGGTTTTGCAGCGCTGTTCCTTCATCAGGTAGCTGTTGAGTAGGATGGTAAGACACAGAATATATAGCAAAAGATTATAGTGTCATGCAACATAAATGATATATTGAAGAAACCTGTTAAGTCTTTCATCTTTTAAAATGGGTTGCAGATTTCGGTTCATTAATCTGTAAAACCCAGAACTTCTTTTTAGTAACATTCTCCAGGTAACTTAATATTTTATAAAGGGAGGTGACACCTCAGGTCAGACAACGCATGAGAGCTGTGAGGTTAGAGTCTTTCTGTATCCGAGTCTTGAGTCAGACTGGTTCTATTTCCAAATATATAATCCTGCAAATGCAATTCACCCCAAAGACTTCTATGTGTGAGTGCATGCATGAGACAGAGCGTCTGTGTGTGTGCGTGTGCATGCTGGGTAAAGTGGGCGTGTGATGGAGTATAATTGTGTGAGAAGGTGTTGCATGGATGTGAGTGTGAGGGGTGTATCAATGTGTGTCTGAGAGAGAGGGTCTGCACGACCGTGTGAGTACGCGTGTGTGTGTGTGTGTGTGTGTGTGAGAGAGAGAGAGAGAGAGAGTTTGTGTGTGTATTGTGTAGCTGGGTCTCCTGTAGTGAAACATGAATCCAAGGTCTCAGCTGAGGTCATTCTCGTGTGTTCTAAACTTGTTATCAGCCTCTGCTCGGCCACTAGAAACGATTAAACAGTTAAGCAGTTTCACAACACACACTGGAGAGGGCAAGGTGAAGGGTTTATGTCTGAAACGTTGATTCTCCTGCTCCTTGGATGCTGCCTGACCTGCTGTGCTTTTTCAACACTACTTGGTGGGCGGCACGGTGGCACAGTGGTTAGCACTGCTGCCTCACAGCTCCAGAGTTCAATTCCCGCCTCAGGCGACTGACTGTGTGGAGTTTGCACATTCTCCCCGTGTCTGCGTGGGTTTCCTCCGGGTGCTCCAGTTTCCTCCCACAGTCCAAAGATGTGCAGGTCAGGTGAATTGGCCATGCTAAATTGCCCGTAGTGTTAGGTAAAAGGTAAATGTAGGGGGTATGGGTGGGTTGCGCTTCGGCGGGGCGGTGTGGACTTGTTGGGCCGAAGGGCCTGTTTCCACACTGTAAGTAATCTACTCTCGATTCTGATCTCCAGCATCTGCAGTTCTCACTTTCTCCTCCTGGGCGAGGTGGGACTTGTATTTTATTCACTCATTCACTCTGACAGCCTGTCCTTGGTTGTGGCCTAACTGTGCATATATCAATGCAAGTTTCAGAAAGATTTCTACAGTTTGTTTTTTTAAAAAAGAACATTCTTCCAGACTTTAACAACGTTTCTGAATATATGATTTTAGCTATTCTCAATTTTAAAAATCAGTCATTTCTCGCACACCCTGTTTCCCAGGTAGAATCGTCAACACCCATTCTCCCTCTCTCCTTAAAAGGGCTTGATACAGCGATCAAAGAGGGCTGAGGCACCAGAAAGGACGGGGAGGATCGCTGGTGGGGGTGGAGAAGGGAGAGAAATGGAGAGGGGGACAGAGGTTGGGAGGTAGAGAAGGACTGGGGTTCAGAGGGTTATGGGGAGAGAATGGTGCAGTGTGAGGAGAGAGAATGGGCAGGGGGCAGTGGGTGGGGAGAAAATGGACGGGGCGGGGGGAGTGTGAAGAGAGAGACAGCACAATCCTACCTTCCCCAGAACTGATATCAATGTCCCACGAACGAACCCACTCCTCCCACAGCAGACTTGGGGCAATCATTTCTCAATATACGCGTGGCTAAGGCAGTGGAATCATATCATCCCTATAGGCCATTCACACCGATCTTCCCAACAGCATCCCATCCAGACCCACTCGATTATGCTTCAGCTCTGGTAAAAATAATGACTGCAGATGCTGCAAACTAGATTCTGGATTAGTGGTGCTGGAAGAGCACAGCAGTTCAGGCAGCATCCGAGGACAGGCAAAATCGACGTTTCGGGCAAAAACCCTTAATCAGGAATAAAGGCAGAGAGCCTGAAGCGTGGAGAGATAAGCTAGAGGAGAGTGTGGGTGGAGAGAAAGTAGCATCAGTCCGGACAAGACAAGGGGAAAGTGTTGAGCTGGAGGTTTGAAACTAGGATGACGCGAGGGAAGGGGAAATGAGGAAGCTGTTGAAGTCTACATTGATCTCGGAACACTTCAACCCCAGGGCATCAATGTGGACTTCAACAACTTCCTCATTTCCCCTTCCCCCACTTCATCCTAGTTTCAAACCTCCAGCTCAACACTGTCCCCTTGTCTTGTCCGGTCTTGTCCGACCTGCCCAGCTCCTTTTCCACCTATCCACTCCACCCTCTCCTCCCTGACCTATCACCTTCATCTCCTCCCCAACTGACCTATTGTACTCTATGCTACTCTCTCCCCACCCCCACCCTCCTCTAGCTTATCTCTCCACGCTTCAGGCTCTCTGCCTTTATTCCTGATGAAGTGCTTTTGCCCGAAACGTCGATTTTGCCTGTCCTCGGGTGCTGCCTGAACTGCTGTGCTCTTCCAGCACCACTAATCCAGAATATGCTTCAGCTCTGCAATTCCACATAGCTATTTCCTGATGAAGGGTTTTGCCGGAAACGTCGATTCTCCTGCACCTCGCACGCTGCCTGACCTGCTGTGCTTTTCCAGCACACACTCTCGACCCTAATCTCCAGCAGTCGTCACTTTCGCCCTGTAGGGGGTGAATGTTCGATGCCGAGTCTTTTGAATCTCTTCAAATCTTTCCTCCTCACCCTAAACCTGTACCCTCTAGTTTTGGAATACCTCTACCCTGGGGTAAAGACAGGAACGTTGAGCAGCCAGACAAAATGCAAAAGGAATAAAACGTCGAGGCACAGGGGAAAAAAAACATTCCGGCAAAAAAAATGGCGTTGGCATTTTTCTCTCGTATTCGCATTTGGACACTTAAAATCTGTCATGATCTGGAGGTGCCCGTGTTGGGCTGGGGTGTACAAACTTAAAAATCACACAACACCAGGTTACAGTCCAATCGGCTTGTTTAGAAACACTTAGCTTTCGGAACGCTGCTCCTTCATAAGGCGGTTGTGGAGTGTAAGATCAGAAGATCATAAATTCTGTGTTACCATGTTATACTCCACAACCGCCTGATGAAGGAGCAGCACTCCAAAAACCCGTGCTTCCAAATAAGCCTGTTGGACTGTAACCAGGTGTTTTGTGATTTTTAACTCTAAAATTTGTCAGTAACACCAGCATCGTGACAGATTATACTGAGCATGCTCCGCGGTGTCAGTAAGCACTGCGCATGTCTGCCGGTGTCAGCAAAGTACTGCGCATACTCCTGGGTGTCCGCAGAAAAGGCGCACGAGCTTCTTTCCATGGACCAATGGAGAACCTTGGAGGATCCGAAGGAGGCTGGTCCTCCTGCCAATCAGAGTCGGCCGTTGTCGAAATGCGGAAGTTGGACCGTGAGCTCTGAAGCCGCTGATGCTGCTCTTTTGTCACCCCAGACTATAAATTCCTTCCTCTGTCTAAAATTTGTGAGTATAATAGAGGTTTTGTCACCACCTTTTCCATTTTCTTTTCATTCTGGGATTCAATTATTGATTTGTAGCAACTGAAAGGAAAGAGTGAATCGAGGGAGGGGACAGACTCTGGAAAAGTTGATCCAGGTCTGTGTCTCACTTTGCAAACGCAGTGCCACAATGGGAAGGTATAGCCTTGATGTATGTTAAAAAATAGCAGAAAGGAGGTGCATTGTTTATGAAGTGATATGTTGAGATGTGGCGAAAGTGAGATGCTGGAGATCAGAGTTGAAAAGTGTGGCGCTGGCAAACCACAGCAGGTAAGGCAGCAACTGAGGAGGAGAGTCGACGTTTCGGGCACGAGCTCGTCATCAGGAAAGATGTGTGGATGGACAAAGGGGCCTCGGCGTCCTTCGAAACCAGTTACTGCCAGTTGTCAGACAGGTGCAGCAAGCAATGAGCAAAGCAAGTGGTATATTAGCAAGAGGAATTGAGTTCAGAAGTGTGGATGTCTTTCAGCAGTTAGGCAGGTCATTGAATGTATTCAAGGCTGAGTTCATTTGACTTTGATGAACAAAGAAGTGGATGGTTTTGGGGAAGGCAAGAAAATGGTTTTAAGACCAGTATAGAACAGTTACAGTCATACAGCACAGAAACAGACCCTTCAGTCCAACTAGTCCATGTTGACTATATTGACAAACTAAACTAGTCCCACCTGCCAATTTCTATTCGTGCACTTATTCAAATTTATTTTAAATGTTGTTACTGTACCTGCATTCACTACTTCCTCTGGACATTCATTTGACACACACTCCACTCTCAAACGAAAAATGTGCTCCTCATGTCTTTTTAAAATTTTTCTCCTCTCACTTTAAAAAGATTGCTCCCTATTCTTGAAACAACAGCTGATATTGACCTCATTTATGCACCTCATGATTTTATAAACCTCAATAAGGTCACCACTCAACCTCCTATGTTCCAGTGAAAAGGTTCCAGCCTATTCACCTAGATGTAAGTAGATCCATATTCAGTTATGATCTGTTCAATGCTTGTGCAGGCTCGAAAGACCAAATGGCCAACTCCTGCTCCCAATTCTCTCACTGTGGCCAGGACAGCAAGAGACCATAAGACATAGGAGCAGAAATTAGGCCATTCAGCTCATCAGGTCTGTTCATACCATTCAATCGTGGCTGATAGGTTTCTCAACTCCATTCTCCCGCACTCTCCTTGGAACTCTCCATCCCCATGATACTCAGGAACCTATCTACCTCAATCTTAAATGTCCTCAGTGACCTGGCCTCTAGAACCTTCTGTAGAAATGAATTCCATAGATTCACCACTCTTTCACTGAAGAAGTATCTCCTTACCTGCGTTCTAAAACGCCCTCCCTTTTCTCGAAGGCTGTGCCCTCTGGTCCGAGTCTCTCCTACCAATGGAAACATCCTCTGAAAGTCTACTCTGTCCAGGCCATTCAGTATTCTGTATGTTTCCATTAGATCCCCCTGAGTGTGGGCCTGTTAATCAGCATGAAACAGACCCTTCAGGATTAGGTTCAGCAGGGGTTAGGTTCAGCAATGAGAGAATGGAGGGAGAGTATGTGGGACAGAGATTTTCAGCTTCGAGGGAATAACAGAGGAAAGAGAGTTTAGCATAAATTAGAATTGATCAGATGGGCCAAGGAGTAGCAGATGGGGTTTAATTCAGAGAAATGTGAGATGTTGCATTTTGGTCCAGCAATCCAGGCAGGACTGACACAGTTAAGGGGAGTGTCGCAGAACAAAGAGACCTTGGAGTGCAGGTTCATAGTTCATTGAAGGTGGAGTCTTACATAGATAGTATAGTGAACAAGGTGTTTGGTATGCTTTCCTTTATTGGCCAGAGCATTCAGTATAGGAACTGGGAGATCATTTTGCGGCTGTACAGGACATTGGTTAGGCCATTTTTGGAATACTGCATTCAATTCTGGTCTCTCTGATGTAGGAAAGATGTTATGAAACTTTGAGAGGGGTCAGAAAATATTTAGAAGGCTGTTGCCAGATTTGGAGGGTTTGAGCTGCTGGAAGGGGCTGAACAGGCCAGGGAGATATTTTCTTTGGAGCATCAGAGGCTGAGTGGTAACCTTGAAAGAAGTTTATAAGGGGCATGAATAGGGTGAATACCCAAGGTCTTTTATCCATGGTAGGGGAGTCCAGAACTAAAGGGGCAGAAGTTTAAGGTGAGGAGGGAAAGGGACCTGAGGGGCAACATATTTTCAGACAGAGGGTGGAACGTGTATGGAACGAACTGCCAGAGGAAGTGGTAAGGCTGGTACAATGACATCATTTAAAAGCTACTGGATGGGTACTTGTATAGGAAGGATTTAGAGGAATGAGTCAAATGCTAGCAAATGTGACTAGTTTAGTTTGTGATATATAGTTGGCACGGATGAGTTGGGCCAAAGGGTCTGTTTCTGTGCTGTTTGACTTTAATCATCTTCAGTGAAAGCAGAAGTGTTGTTGTGAAGACTGGACTTTCAGAGCAGTGTTCAAAAATGTTTTGCCCTTACTCAGAGCAGAAGAAGTTCCAATGAAATCTTTCATTTGTGAGACAGCAACTGAGTGAGTACATCTGGGATTTGGTGGAAAGTGGGAATTGATTGCACTGTGGGGATGAAACCCTACCCTATCCAGACATTTCTGCTGGTAGATGAGACTAGGCCCCAAGATTAGGGGAAGTAGATTTAGGACAGAGATGAGGAGGAACTGCTTTTCCTGGAGAGTAGTGAAACTATGGAATTCTCTGCCCAAGGAAGCAGAGAAGGCAGCTTCGTTAAGTATATTCAAGACACAATTAGATGGGTTTCTGCATAATTGGTGAATTAAGGATTGTTTGGACATTGCAGGGAGGAGGAGCTGAGATGATGGATAGATCAGCCATAATCTTAATGAATGGCAGAGCAGGCAGGACAGGCCAAATGGCTGACTCCTGCTTCTATTACAATGAACCTAAAACCCTGCATTTCCCATGGCTAACCCAACTAACCTGCACATCCCTGAACACTATGGGCAATTTAGCCTGGCCAATCCAAATCAAGGCTGATGAGCAATGTCGTGATGTGGAAATGAACATCAGAGAATGATAGAAAGGGACAAGGAGAGTAAATATACCAGCAATCAAAACTGGATTCAGAAAATCACAAAAACTGAAACTAAAAACTGAATGTGAGCTGCATTGTAACAGAAGTGAATGAATTGACTGAACACATTGAAGAGAATAATTATGATCTGAGACTCCTTACAGGGACATGACTTCAGGATGGCAAGGACTGGATCCTGAATATTGAGGGGGTAGTCAAATGGGAAGCTCAGTAAAGGGAGAGGGTTGGTGCTGCTCATCAAAGCACTGATCACAGGGTAGTCTGGTGTCAGCTTGGATTTCAGGTCCGGATGTCTCTGTCCTCTGTTGATCTCCCTGTTCCCACAGAGTAAGATGTTGGTCTGTTCTCAGCTCTGCTGGATTTCTGCTGAAGCTTTAATGCCCCCTTTTACACGTTTGGGAAAAATAAAACATTTATTCAATCGAGACCCAATCCATAATCTCCCAGACTGTCAACCAGTCCCGGTAAATCTGAAGTAGGGGTCTCCCAGGATTCTGATAGTGCTCTACCTGAGGAATTCTCTCTCCCTTACATCTAACTATTAATATCCAGCTATGATTTACAACCATACTTGCACCAACAAAAATAAAGCATCTGTTATCAAATAGACATATGGATATACAGCATGGAAACAGGGTTTCTCTATTGCACACACAGAACCACACTCTCCATGGGGATAAATTTGAATTTGCAGCATTACATTTGCAGATACATTCTATTTTGCTCAAAAATTCTAAATTTGACGGTATTAGGCAAGAATTTTCAAAAGCTGATTGTGCGCCAATGTTTGCAGGTAAAGGGATGGCTGGAAAATGGGAAGCCTTCAGAACTGTGATAACTAGAGTCCAGAGAAAATATATTCTTGTTAGGTGAAAGGAAAGGCTGGTAGGTATACGAAAAGCTGGCTGACTGGAGAAATTGAGGGTTTGGTTCAGAAAATGAAGGAAGCATATGTCAGGTATAGACAGGACAGATCGAGTGAAGCCTTACAGTATAAAAGGAGTAGGAGTATACTTAAGAGAGAAATCCAGGAGGGGAAACGAGGGGACATGAGATAGCTTTGGCATCTAGAGTTAAGGGGAATCCAAAGGATTTTTACAAATACGTTAAGGACAAAAGAATAAGTAGGGAGAGAATAGGGTCCCTCAAAGATCAGTAAGCTGGCCTTTGTGTGGAACCGCTGGAGGTGGGGGAGATACTAAACGGGTATTTTGCATCAGAGTTTACTGTGGAAAAGGACATGGAAGATATAGAATGTAGGGAAATAGATGGTGACATCTTGAAAAATGTCCATATTACAGAGGAGCAAGTGCTGGATGCCTTGAAATGAATAAAAGTGGATAAATTCCCAGGACCTGATCAAGTGTACCCTAGAACTCTGTGGGAATCTAGAGAAGTGATTGCTGGGGCTCTTGCTGAGATATTTGTATCATTGATAGTCACAGGTGAGGTGTTGGAAGACTGGAGGTTGATTAACGTTGTGCCACTGTTAAAGAAAGGTGGTAAAGACAAGCCACGGAACTATAGACCAGTGAGCCAGGCGTCGGTATTGTCGGAGGGAATCCATCGAGGGACAAGATATACATGTATTGGAAAGGCAAGAACTAATTAGGGAAAGTCAACATGGCTTTATGTGTGGGAAATCATGTCTCACAAACTTGAATGAGTTTTTTTGAAGAACTAACGAAGGGAACTGATGAGGGCAGAGAATAGATGTGATCTATATGGACTTCAGTAAGGTGTTCGACAAGGGTCCCCATGGGAGACTGGTGAGCAAGGTTAGATCTCATGGAATACAGGGAGAACTTACCATTTGGATACAGAACTGGCTCAAAGGTAGAAGGTGGTGGTGGAGGGTTGTTTTTCAGACAGGAGGCTTGTGACCAGTAGAGTGCCACAAGGATCTGTGCTGGGTCCACTACTTTTCATCATTTATATAAATGATTTGGATGTGAGCATAAGAGGTATAGCTATAAGTTTGCTGATGACACTAAAACTGGAGGTGTAGTGGACAGCGAAGAAGGTTACCTCAGATTACAACGAGATCTTGATCAGATGGGCCAATGGGCTGAGAAGTGGCAGATGGAGTTTAATTCAGATAAATGTGATGTGCTGCATTTTGGGAAAGCAAATCTTAGCAGTACTTATATACTTAATGGCAAGGTCCTAGAGAGTGTTGCTGAAAAAAAGAGGTCTTGGAGTGCAGTTTCATAGCTCCTTGAAAGTGGAGTCGCAGGTAGTGAAGAATAGGATAGTGATTAGATAGTGAAGAAGGCATTTGGTCTGCTTTCCTTTAATGGTCAGGGTATTGAGGACAGGAATTGGGAGGTCATGTTGCGGCTGCACAGGACATTGATGGAAATGTGTTGCTGGAAAAGCGCAGCAGGTCAGGCAGCATTTAGGGAACAGGAGAATCGACGTTTCGGGCATTCGCACTTCTTCAGGAATGCACAGGACATTGGTTAGGCTACTGTTGGAATATTACATGCAATTCTGGTCTCCTTCCTATCAGAAAGATGTTGTGAAACTTGAAAGGGTTCAGAAAAGATTTACAAGGATATTGCTAGGATTGGAAGATTTGAGCTATAGGGAGTGGTTGAATAGGCTCGGGCTGTTTTCCCTGGAGTGTCAGAGGCTAAGGGGTGATCTTGCAGATATTGATAAAATCATGAGGGGCTTGGATAGGATAAATGGACAAAGTCTTTCCCCTGGGGTGGGAGAGTCCAGAACTAGAGGGCATAGGTTTAGGGTGAAAGAGACCTAAGAGGCAACTTCTTCACTCAGGGAGTGGTATGTGTATGGAATGAGCCGCCAGAGGAAGTGGTGGAGGCTAGTCTGGATGGGCATATGAATTGGAAGAGTTTGGAGGGATATGGGCAAGTTGCTGGCAGGTGGGACTTGATTGGGTTGGGATATCTGGTCGTCATGGATGAGTTGGACTGTCCATCTATGACATGGATGATGCTGTCCATCTATGACTGTATAACTCTAAGTGCACAATGTGCTGGCAGTCAATGCAGGCAGCCAATACATGTAATATTTTGTAAATTTCACTTTGCAAATCGAAGCAGGCTGACTCAAGATTGGGATACAGACAGACTCTGACCTCACTCCTTTCATGCATTATCTGAGCTGAGATGTCACCTTTTCTTATAAAACCTTAAGTTTTCTGGAGAAGGAGCCTGATAGGAAGTTCTGGGACTTGCATATTATTGATACCTGCAACCCATTCTAAAAGATGAAAGACTTAACAATCCAGGTTTGTTCAGTATATAATTTCAGTGGCCGGACACTGTAATGTTTTTCCATAAATTCTGTGTCTTATGATCTTGTACTCCACAACCAACTGAATAAGACGCAGCACTCCAAAAGCCGGTGCTTTCGAAATAAACTTGTTGGACTGTAACCTTTTATTATGTTATATGTAACTTTGTCCAGGTTGGGGTGGATTCGCCATGTTAAATGACCCATAATGTTCTGTTTTGGATGGGTTCAGGTGGATTGGCAGTGTTCAGTTCCCCATATCGTCGAGGGATGTGCAGGTTAGGGTGGATTGGCTGTGCTAATTTACCCATAGTGCCCAGGGATGTGCAGGTTAGGGTGGATTGGCTGTGCTAATTTACCCGTAGTGTCCAGGGATGTGCAGGTTAGCATGGATTGGCTGTGCTAACTTAACCTACACATCCCTGGGCACTATGGGTAAGATGGATTCACTGTGCTAAATTCACTCTTTCATTAAGAGAGTGGTGCGTGTAAGGAATGAGCTGCCAGAGGAAATGGTGGATGCTTGTACAATTATGACATTTGAAAGGCATCTGGATGGAACTATAAAATGGAAGGGTTGAGAGGGATATGGGCCAAATGCTGGCAAATGGGTCTAGATTAATTTAGAATATCTGGTTGGCATCGACGAGTTGGACTGTTTCCATGCTGTATATCTCTGACTCTGGCTTGCCACATCTGTATGTTCAGTTTCTCCCTGGTGTCGGTGTTAACGCCTTTGATGTCTCATTTTGCTCTCTCCTTTCCAGGGATGTTAACCACTTTATGTCTGGTTGTTCCTCAAGAACTTGCATTGCAAGTTCACCCTGAACTGACACTATTTTCTCAGCTTCCCAAAATCAGACCTGCTCACTCTCAGCAGTGGAGTTATCCAAAATTCAGAGAGATGTTAGTCTTGAAGTTTTTGCTGTTCTGCCCCTGTAAGATCCTGAATCAGCACCTTCAGGAAAATTAGTTAGAGCGGTGTGAGAACAAAGGGGGAGAGAGAGAGAGTGGAATGGTGCTTTCAATTTTCAGTGTGGAATAACAAAAGAAAAGAATGTTCTGCAGAAAGTAGAATTGCTTGTTCTGAATTTCTACCTTGCACTGACAGTCATGACTTTTGTAATCTCTTTTTACAAAGCATTTGATGATCTGAAAACGGAAGTTTCGAAATCAACAGATGAAGGGCTGATGCCCGAAAAATCAACTTTCCTGCTCCTCGGATGCTGCCGGACCTGTTGTACTTTTCCAGCGCCGCACTGTTCAACTCTGACTCTCCAGCTTCTGCAGTCCTCACTTCGACGTCAATGTCCGACAGTCACTCAATCCACCAGGACTGCAACAATTTTTGACTGTGATTCTGTGAGAAGGAGCAAAGCCTTTTGGTTCCTGTTGGAGCACGTCTTCAGCATCAATGGGACTGGATGAGAGACCCTACTGTTGCAGCGCACTGATTGTGGAACCTGAAGCAGTTATACGGCCTGGAAAGGGAAATTCACGGCAGGGAGGGGCTGTACATGCTTTTGTGTGCAGCTGAAGCTTCGGCCATGGAGAAACCCAATGGATCCCGCCCCGTGCAGAAACCGTGGAATTGTGGCATCTGCGGAAAAGGCTTCCGTGTCACTTCTATCCTGGAGACTCATCAGCGCAGTCATACTGGGGAGAGGCCATTCACATGCCCCGAGAGCGGGAAGGGCTTCAGCTATGCCTCCGACCTGGTGAGGCACCAGCGGGTCCACACCAGGGAGAGGCCCTTCAGCTGCCCCGAATGCGGGAAGGCCTTCAGCAATTCCTCTGACCTGGTGAGGCACCAGCGGGTCCACACAGGGGAGAGGCTCTTCAGCTGCCCCGAGTGTGGGAAGGGCTTTACCCAGGCCTCCACCCTGCTGGCCCACAGGCAGGGGCACACCGGAGAGAGGCCGTTCTTCTGCACTAAGTGTGGGAAGGCCTTCAGCAATTCTTCCATCCTGCTGGCCCACCGGCAGGTGCACACTGGGGAAAGGCAGTTCACCTGCTCTCAGTGTGAGAAGGGCTTTACCCGCGCTTCCCATCTGCGGAGGCACCAGCGAGTTCATGTGCCATCGCAGGGGGATTAAAGGAGGGATAGTCAATTGCCTTATTGACTGGACTATCAACCCAGTTCCAGGGACTGCCAGGTTTGAATCCCGCCGTGACAGATGGTGGAATTGGATTTCGGTCAGAAATCTGGAGTTCAGAACCTCATGAAGAAATGATTGTTTGGGGGGACATCACCCATCTGATTCACTCACATCCCTTTTTAGGGAAGGAAACTGCTGTTGTAGGGAAGGATTCACTCAGTTGTCCCAGCTGCATCCTTTACCCGGTCTGGCCTACACGTAACTCCAGACCCACAACAGCATGGTTGACTCTTCATTGCCCACCACTGTCACCGGTCATTGAGTGGGGAAAGACTTACTTGTTTACAAGGTATGGGTTGAAATTGCTGAGTGAGGCAATACTTCCTACAGTTAAGGCTGTACCAAGGATCCAATTACAAACTGACAACTCGGTGGTGACCATAGTAAAGAAGGTGAGGGGGTGTGGGGTGGGGGTGCACGCTTCGACCTTGAGCTATTTAAAAAGCAGCTACTTTTTCTACACCTTTATGCTGGGAGGGATCTGAAGCTGTAACAACGTTGGGTCACAATAAAGGTTACCTGAACTTATCACCGGGCTCAGACTCTCATTGAAGGCTTTGAGCTCCAAGAGGTTTTTGGTTTCAAGCTGCTCATTTCATTTCAGCCTCCTGCACTAAGTTTCCAATGTCATGTATCAGATGGAGCAGTGAATGAGTAGCTAGTATCGTTAGAAGTTGTAAATTTTTCAGAAGTGCAGGTACTGCACCGTTTGATCAGCATTGTATAGTTTACTGGCAGCAGCGGGAGATGTGGGCTGCGTTCACTGAAAATGGTGTGGAGGTGTCGATGTTGGACTGGGGTAGATAAAGTTAAAAATCACACAACACCAGGTTATAATCCAACAGGTTTATTTGGAAGCACTAGCTTTCAGAGTGCTGCTCCTTCATCGGGTAGCTGTTGGCCGGGGAATAATACACCGATTGTATAGCAAAAGATCACAGTGTCATGCGACTGATAGAATATATTGAACAAACCTAGATTGTTGTTATGTCTTTCATCTTTTAGAATGGGTTGCAGGATTTGATTCATTAATATGTAAATCCCAGAACATCTTTAAAGTCACGTTCTCGAGATGACTTAATGTTTTATAAAAAAAAGTGACATCTCAGCTCAGACAATGTATTAAAGATGTGATTTTCGAGTCTGTCAGTATTCCAATCTTGAATCAGACTGGTTCTGTTTCCAAAGTAGGAATTTATAAAATAATGCATGGATTGACTGCCTGCAGATTGTGTGCTTTTTGAGCAAAATTGAAAGTATCTGCAAATATAATTCTGCCAATACAAATTCACTCCATAGAGTTTTGTGTGTGTGTATGTGTATATGTGAGTTTGTGTTTGAGTGCGTGCGTAAGAGTGAAGTGTGAGTGTGATGGAGTTTATGCCTGTGAGTGTGTTGTGGGGTGTATGTGTGTGTGCGCCTATGAGAGGGGTATGAATAAAAGTGAGAGGTTGCATTTTGCTAAACAAGGAAGGGCTGGACATAGTGAGTTTTGAGAAGATTTGTAGCTCTTGTTGAGGTTTTGGGTGTAGGTTTGCTTGCTGAGCTGCAAGGTTCATTTCCAGACGTTTCGTTACCTATTGGGTAACGTCTTCAGTGGGCTTCAGGCGAAGAATTTTCAGCTTTGCTATGTATAGTTAATGGTAGGTCCCTGGGTTGTGTTGTAGAACAGAGACACTTTGGCGGGGAAGGGGGGTGGAGTTAGGGGGTTCAGGTATATAGTTCTTTGAAAGTTGCATCACTGGTAGACAGGTGGTAAAGAAGGCATTTCGCACCATTGCCTTCACTGTCCATCCTCTTGAGTACAGAAGTTGGGACATCATGCTGAGGTTGTACAGGATGTTGATGAGGCCACTTTCTGGGTACTGAGTACAGTTTTGGTGGCTCTGTGATAGGAAGAATACTATTAGAGAGGGTTCCATAAAGATTTACCAGGATGTTGCCAGGACTGGAGAGTTTGAGTTATAAGGAAAGGTTGGGACTGTCTTCATTGGAGTGTAGGGGGTTGAGGGGTGACCTTACTAAGATTTATAAAATCATTAGGTGTGGAGGTAAAGTGAATAGCAAAGAGCTCTTCCTTAAGACCATAAGACACAGGAGTGGAAGTAAGGCCATAAGTCCACTCCGCCATTTAATCATGGCTGACGGGCATTTCAACTCCACTTACCATACTCTCCCCATTGAGATACCAAGAATTTATCAATCTCTGCCTTGAAGACATTAAATGACCCGGTCTCCACTGCGCTCCATGGCAATGAATTCCACAGGCCCACCACTCTCTGGCTGAAGAAATGTCTCCTCATTTCCATTCTAAATTGACCCCCTCTAATTATCAGGCTGTGCCCATGGGTCCTAGTCTCCCTGCCTCATGGAAAAAACCTATCAGCATCCACACTTTTTAAGCCATGCACTATCTTGTAAGTTTCTATTAGATCTCCCCTCAACCTTCTAAATTCTGATGAATATAATTCCAGGATCCTCAGCTGTTCATCGTCTGTTAGGCCTATGATACCAGCGATCATCGTGTGAATCTCCGCTGGGCACGCTCCAGTGCCACTATGTCCTTACTGAGGTGTGGGGCCCAAAATTGGACACAGTATTCTAAATGGAGCCTAACCAGAGCTCCAAGTCTCAGTAGCACATCGCTGCTTTTACATTCCAACTCTCTTGAGATAAATGACAACATTATATTTGCTTTCTTAAGCACGGACACAACCCGCAAGTCAAACTTTGGAGAATCCTGGACTAGCAGTCCCAGATCCCTTTATACTTTGGCTTTATGAATTTTCTCAATGATTAGAAAATAGTCCATGCTGTATTCTTTTTTCCGAACTGCAAGACCTCACATTTGCTTACATTGAATTTCATCAGCTATTTCCTGGACCACACTCCTAAACTGTCCAAATCTTTCTGCAGCCAACCCACCTCCTCAGAACTACCTGCCTGTCTGCCTAACTTTGTATCATCAGCGAACTTCGTGGGAATGCCCCCAGTCCCTTTATCCAGATCATTAACATATAAAGTGAACAGCTGCAGCCCCAACACTGAGCCCTGCGGGACACCACTTGTCACCAGCTGCCATTCCGAAAAAGAACCTTTTATCCCAACTCTCTGCCTTCTCTCGGGCAGCCTATCCTCAATCCATGCCAGTAGCTCAACTCGAATACCATGGATCCTCACTTTACTCAGCTGCCTCCTATGAGGCACCTTATCAAAGGCCTTTTGGAAATCTCGGTAGATGACATCCTCTGGGTTTCCCAAGTCTCACCTACTTGTTAACTCTTCAAGTTTGTCAGGCATGACTTACCCTTACTAAATCCATGCTGACTTATTTTAATCCAACCATGCACTTCCAAGAATTTCGAAATCTCATCCTTAACGATAGATTTTAGAATTTTATCTACAACTGAGGTTAGGCTAATCGGCGTATAATTTTCCAGCTTTTGTCTTGATCCTTTCTTGAACAAAGGACTTACAACAGTGATTTTCCGATCATCTGGGACTTTCCCTGACTGCAGTGATTTTTGAAAGATTACAACCAACATCTCTGCTAATTCTTCAATCACCTCCATCAGAACGCTAGGCTGCAGCCATCAGGGCCAGGAGATTTCTCAATTTTTAGACCTATTAGCTTTTCGAGCACTTTCTTTTTTTGTAATGGCTACCATACTCAATTCTGCCCCTGAACGCTCCTTAATTGTTAGGATATTACTCATGTCTTCCACTGTGAAAACTGACACAAAGTATTTATTAAGTTCTTCAGCTATTTTCTTATCTCCCATCACTAACCTTCCTGCATCAATTTGGAGCAGCCCAATTTCTACTTCTGCCTCTGGTTTGTTTCTTATGTATTGCAAAAAAACTTTTACTATCATTTCTAACATTACTGGTCCGCTTACCTTCATATTTGATCCTCTCCTTCCTTATTTCTCTCTTTGTTATCTTCTGTTTGTTTTTGTAGTCTTCCCAAGCTTCTGATTTCCCAATGGTCTTGGTCACTTTATAGGCTCTCTTTTTCGTTGATACATTTCCTGACTTCCTTTGTCAGCCATGGCAGTCTTCTTCCCCACCCCCCACGCTGCCCGATAATCTTTATTTTTTGGGGGGATGAACCGCTGTACTGTGTCCTCAATTACACCCAGAAATTCCTGCCATTTGTTGCTTTACTGTCTTCCCCACTAGGCTCTGCTTCCAGTCAATTTTTGACAGTTCCTCCCTTATTGCCCTTTATTTAACTGTAACACCATTACATCTAATTTTGCCTTCTCTCTTTCAAACTGCACATTTGTGTCCAATTGCCAATTTGGGATAAAAAAGGCGGGAGTTACAGAGCCTATGTAAACCTCTATGGTTATGTTTTATAAATGTGATTTGAGGTAATTGCACGTAAAATGGGTAGGATTGTGTGTGTGTGTGTGTGTATGTAGGTATGTTATTTAGATCCTGGGGTTTTGTCTTGCCCAGTGATGTGATGGAAGGAGGGGAGTGGGGGTACTTATTAATCATTCTACCAAATCCAGCATTTTGTTGAAGAGTTTCATTTCTTTGCGATTGTCATCTTCCAAAGAATCAACCTACCCAGTATTTAAATGGACATGTGCACATGTATAGTTGTGTATGAATTCTGGAAATCTTTTTTTTTAATTCTTTACTTTATTTCCTGTTCTCCATGCATGGCGAATTGGACGTGTTTGATTTCTTTTTCTTGCAAGTGTTGTGAAAAGTAGTCTGATCATGTAAAAGTCGACCCTAGTTCTTCATAGACAACAGACCCATGTTTGTGAGACAGTGTGATGGCCGTCATGTTCCACTCCAGCTCTGCAGTCTGTTGGTTGTTCGGCTCTGTTCCTGTCTTCCAGTCCGTTGTCTGTATGCTCCACTCAGTTTTCAGAATTACCATAATTTTTTTTGCTTTATTCATCAGTTGAGCTTCTGCTTATGATACGGTATGAATCTTGACAGGCATGAATTTCAGCCCCTCAAGTAGTATCCAAGTAACAGTCGACCCCCTAAATTTAACCTTAAAAAGTAGTCAAAAATTTGACTATTACTTGAGTATATACGATATAAATGAATTAATGTTCATTGCTTCTTCGCTTTACGCTATTTTGCCTTATGAAAGGTTTCATAGGAACGCTCCACTTTTGGATAGTGGGGAAAACCTGTATCAGTACAACACAGTCACAAGCCATTCTTATTTGGTTTAGGCACCCCTTTCAAGCCTGTGCCAATTCTTAATTCTCACTTGGACATGCTATTTCTTGCCCATGTGCGGTTTCTATCGTTTTGTTCATCTCGCGTTCATGTGTCTATCAAGATACACCTTAAACGTTGCTAAGATGCCTCCTTCCACCACCCATCACCCCTCTGCGTGAAAAACCTTCCCCTCCACTTCTCCTGTAGACTGCCCTCCTCTTGCCTTGAACCTGTGCCCTTTTGTTGTTGTTCTTTTCACTCTGGGGAATAAAAAAACCTCTGAGTAACATAGAATCCCTCGTGTGGAAAAGACCATTCGGCGCAACATGTGCACACTGACCCTCTGAAGAGTAACTGACACAGACTTATTCACCTCCTCCTATTACGCAACATTAGCCCTTGACTAAAGCACACTCTCCCAGAGCATCCACGTCCTTCTGATAGCGTGGTGACCAGAACTGCATACAATATTCCGAATGTGGTTGAAATAAATAGCTGTAATGTAACTTGCCAACTCTCACACCCAGGAAAGGCAAGCGTCCTATGTGCCTTCTTGACCACCATACCCACCTCTGTTTCCACTTCCAGATCCCTCTGCATGCCAGTGATCCTAAGAGTTCTGTCATTTATTGTACAGTTCTTGTATTTCTTTCTCCCTTGTGGCTGTATCCAGCTTCCCCTTAATTCTACTCCCTCTTCATCTCTTTGCCCACTCATCACCCCTCCACACATCAGCATATCATAAGACCATAGGAGCTAAAATTAGGCCATTCATCCCATTGAGTCAACTCCACCATTCAATCGTGGCTGTTAACTTTCTCAAGCCCATTCGTCCCGGAACCCTTGATACTCAAGAACATTTCTGTCTCCATCTTAAATCTGCTCAATGACCTGGCCTCCACAGCCTTCTGTGGCTGTGAATTCCATAGATACACCACTCTCTGGCTGAAGAAGGCTTTCCTTATCTCCCAACTAAAGGGTCTTCCTTTTCTTCTTAAGGCTGTACTCTCGGGTCCTACTTTGTCCTAACAATGGAAACATCTTCCCAACATCCACTCTGTCCAGGCCGTTCAATATCCTGTAGGTTTCAATTGTAACCCCCCTCATCCTTCTAAACTCCATATAGTCCCAGAGTCCTCAAAAGTTCCTCATATGTTAAACGTTTCATTCCTGGGACCATTCTCGTGAACCTCCTCTGAACACCCTCCTGGGCCAATACATCCTTGCTAATAGGAGGCTCAAAACTGCTCACAATGCTGCAAATGTGGCCTGACCAGAGCCTTCTAGAGTCTCAGAAGTACATCCCTGCTTTTGTATTCAAGTCAAAATAAATGCCATTATTGCATTTGCCTTCCTAACTAGTGACTCAACCTGCAAGTTTACTTTGAGAAAATCCTGGACTTGAACTCCCAAGTCTCTTTGCACTTCGGATTTCTGTATTTTCTTCCCATAATCCTTCTGTTCCAACAGTGACTGTCTGGTGTCAGGGCAGCACTAGTGATTTCCTGACATGTGGATTGTATTTGGGGATACCAAGGAATGTCAGGAACTGCGAGTATCTCAGGAGCAGTCGTTATTCCTGGAAGAGGCAGACAGGAATGTGGTGTGGTCCTGTAAACTCCAGAACTTTGATAACTTCATGAGTCAGCAATAACGCTTTCTGGACCAAGAAACGAAAGGGCCAATGAGAAACTGCTACAAGGGAGTCAACAAATAACATAGATTAACTATCGCTGGGAAGAAGGAGGCAAAACAATGAGCTGTTTCTTTGGACAGATGAGATAATGGTGTTTAATAACTGTGTGACAAAAGGACAATTAATTCTGCTTGTAGAAGGAAGGCCTTGGTGTAGAGGGCATACAAGGAGCAGGAAAATCAACATTTCGGGCAAAAGCCCTTCATCAGGAATCCTGTATTCCTGATGAAGGGCTTTTGCTCGAAACGTCAAGTTTTCCTGCTCCTTGAATGCTATCTGAACTGCTGTGCTTTTCCAGCACCACTCTAATCTCGACTCTGGTTTCCAGCATCTGCAGTCATTGTTTTTACCTTGGCGTAAAGGGGTTAATTGCAGGACAGGCTGTTTCAAACAGGTGGAAAACTCTCAAGGATAAGAAGGTAAGCTACAGACCTGAGGTCTCCAGAAGTGTGGGGAGATGGTGTTAGAATCTAAAGAAACGTTACACCGCAAATCTGAAAGTGACGGAACTCCACCAGAATTCAACTCCAGAACGTTTCAGCTGCAGTGCTTGGAAGAACAACCCTGCATCAAACCCCTGTAAACTTCCAGAGATGGGCACTGTTGGTAGAAACAATGTTAAATTCCGCCATCATTTGGGTGATAGCCAAGATTTGGGGGGTGAGGGTGAACTTGCTTACTTGAGGGGTTTTATATTTTGGTTCCTCCCTACAATAAAGTGTAAATTATGATTCAACAGTTGGTGGTCTGTGCAGTTTCTGAGTCAGTATTCAAATTAAAGCGATTCACCCACAATCAGAGTGAGAGGCTAGGATTAATAATGACTCCTTTGCATTCAGCAGGACGGCACGTCAATACTGTTATAAAGCGAATGCTGAATCCCCTCCCCTCTGAGATCTCAAACCGAAACACCAAAAGAGGAGTGCATTGCCCTATAATCAGAAAATTAGTGTGAAAAGTAGTGTCATCTGCTCTAGTCTTAAAAACAAAAATAAATCCCTGACACTTTAAAAATCAACAAAAAGCAATTTACATATCAACTTGAATGGTGAACAACTGAACTAAGCTATTAACAAACCTAATAAATCCCTTCGAACTACTGACGATTCTGGCATGAAACAGGATTTTTGTCATATGCTGTTCCAGTAAATACAAGACCCACTAAAACAACAAGAAATAGAATTTAGTCTCTCAGATTACATCTTCCAGAATATTCTAAGCATCCTTCTATTGAATCTTTTGTCAGGAATGCCTCCTGCAATTCCTGCTCTTCTGGTTTTTTTGAAAATGATGCTGTCTCATTCACAGCTGACTGTCAGAGCTGATGTCTCTCTCTAGTGCTGAGGACTCTTAGCTCTAGCAATGGGGAGTTAGCTCTGGGGTTCTGTCCAACTGTCCCCTTCTTTTATACCCTTGATGCCATATTGAGTTTTTACAATAGGATTGATCCTCTGTTGTCCAAACCATCAGATTTAAATTTAATAGATATTGGTAGCCAAAGGACCGGATTTAAATTGATTGGCTAAAAAAGTCATTATCTTGGCCTGTTAACTGTACAACATTGTGATAGAAATGTTTCTGTTTGTGTGATGATGTTACTCCTTTAAGAAGATTATGTCATCTTGATTTTTTTTTCCCCAAGAGGGGTTGTAAAAGGCAGAGGGTCCGATTCGACTGGGCTAAGGGACTTCACTAATGGCCAACAGATGTTGGCAAAGGCAACAATCGGAAAAAGGTTTGAGATTTTTTTTTCTGAAACACTTCTACAGCGAAACAGTCTGTAAGGTCACCCCCCAGCCTCTGACCCTCCAGGGAAAATAGACTGGGGCTATTTCAGCCTCTTGCAACAGCTCAAACCCTCCAACCCTGGCAATATCTTTGTAAATCTTTTCAGAACCCTTTCATGTTTCACAACTTGTTACAAACATGTCGACTAATTCAGAGAAGCCTCTCAATTACAGCTGGAAATAGAGAAAGTGTGTTTAATCATGAGTCATGACTCAAGGCTGTATTAATCTTTTATTGTGAAGTTTTACTCCTACATCTCCAAACAGTGCATACAAACCTGGTCAGAAGGGAGTGATTGAAAAAATATGTGGGGCAAAAATTTTAGAGTGTGGCTTGTGTATGGAATGAGCTGCCAGTGGAAGTGGTTGAGGTAGGTACATTAACAACATTTAAAAGACATTTGGTCAAACACATGGAGAGGAAAGGCTTAGAAGGATAGTGGCCATGTGCAGGGAAATGGGGTTACTGTTGATGGACATTTTGGTCGGCATGGACCAGTTTGGGCTGATGTGCCTGTCTCCGCGGAGTAGCACTGACACGTGTCTCTTTGTCTCTCCAACAGTTTTGAGTTTTCAGATGAGCATCTCACTTAGTCACACAGAATAAAATCCGATCTCATTAGTCAAATCTGATGTGGAAGTGCTGATGTTGGATTGGGCTGGACAAGGTCAGAAGTCAAATGGCACCAGGTTAGAGTCCAACAGGTTTATTTGAACTCAAGATTTCAGAGCACTGCTCCTTTGTCGGTGAAGTGATGAAGCAGCAGCATTGAAGAAGGAGCAATGCTCCTAAAGCTTGTAATTTCAAATAAACCTGTTGGTCTGTAACCTGGTGTTGTGTGATTTCTGATATCTTCAGCTGTGGGTTTGTGTCGAACTTAATGGGATATTTTGTCCAACTCGGCATTTTTAAACAGTATCACTTGGAGGGATTCATTTGAAACCTTTCAAGAGGTGAGTTCAACAAGACTGAACTATTCAAAGTTACTTGGACTCAATTTTAAAACTTACATCAGGACCAGTAGACATAGAGATGTACAGCACAGAAACAGACCCTTCGGTCCAACTCATCGACGCTGACAAGACATCCTAAATTAATTTGGTTCCATTTGTCAGTATTTGGCCCATTATCTTTCTGAACCCTTCCTGTTCATGTCCGAAACCAGATGCCTTCTCAGTGGTATAATTGTACCAGCCTCCACTTTCTCTGGAAACTCATTCCATACATGCACTACCCTCTGCGTGAAAACATTGCCCCTTACGTCCCTTTTAAATCTCTCACCCAGCCAAATGGCCTCTCCCTGCAGCTCAAACCCTCCAACCCCCGGCAACATACTGGTAAATTGTTTCTGATACAGAAGTCAATGTTTTGGGAAGAACCCTTCTTCAGTCCTGAAGGAGGGTTAATTCCCAAAATGCTAACTTCACCTCCTAATGCTAACTGGCTTGCTGCGTTCTCCCAGCCTCCTGCTTGCCTACTTTGGATTCCAGCAACCACAATTATTTTTTGTTTCTAACAAATGGTGGAGCAGACTCAATGGGCTGAATGGCCTCATGTCTGCTCCAGTGGTCTTAGATTTCTGCGGATTCTTAGGAACGTGCAGTCCCAGACTCCGAGTAATGTCGCCCACTGGAAGCAAAGTTTATGGAATCACAGAATCCCTACAGAATGTAAACAGGCCTTTTGGACCAACAAGGCAACACCAACCCTCCGTACAGTTACCCACCCAGACCTATTCTCTTAACCCTATTACTTTACATTTACTTGGAGAAAGTGAGGACTGCAGATGCTGGAGATCAGAGTCAAGAATGTGGTGCTGGAAAAGCACAGCTGATCAGGCAGCATCTGAAGTCCAGGAGAATCCTGATGAAGGACTTATGCCCAAAACGTCGATTCTCCTGCGCCTCAGATGCTGCCTGACCTGCTATGCTTTTCCAGCACCACACTTTTGACCAGTCTACATTTACCCCTGACTACTGCACCACACTTACACATTCCTGAACACTATGGACAATTTAGCTCGGCTAACTCACCCTAACTTGTACATCTTTGTACTGTGGGAGCAAAAGCAGAACACCCGGAGGAAACCCATGCAGACACGGGAGAATCAAACAGTAGATTCAAACCCGAATCCATGGCTCTATGAGGCAGCTGTGCTAACCACTGAGCCACCATGTCGCCCCGAGCCACTTTAGAGTTGCACTTGGGGGTGTGAGGCAGTGTGCAGTCCAGAAATTTTTTTTAAAAGCCCACCAACTTTCCCACTGCACCCATTGTCAGAGTGGGGCACAAGGTTTAATCCACAGTAGCGTCAATGGCAGTATCCGATTGTTGGGAGTACTGGTGCCCCCGCTGGTGTCTTCGCAAGTTGCTGGAAAATGTGAACCTCTTGCCACACTCACGGCAGCTGAATGGCTTCTCCCCTCTATGGACCCGCTGGTGGGTCAGCAGAGCAGAAGAATTGCTGAAGCCCTTCCTGCACTCAGGACAGTAGAACGGCCACTCTCCCATGTGGACCCGCTGGTGGGTCAGTAGGTGGGAGGACCGGTTAAAGCGTTTCTCGCACTCTGGGCAGGAGAACGGCTTCTCCCCGGTGTGGACCCGCTGATGCCTCAGCAGGTGGGAGGAATTGCTGAAAGCCTTCCTGCACTCGCGACAGCTGAAGGGCCTCTCCCCCGTGTGGACCCGCTGGTGGGCCACGAGGTTAGAGGAGACCGCAAAACCCTTCCTGCACACTAAGCAGGAGAATAGCTTCTCCCCGGTATGGACCCGCCGGTGGGTCAGCAGTTGGGAGGGCTGGGGAAAATTCTTCGCCCACTCTCAGGGCAGTCAAATGGCCTCTCCCCAGTGTGGACCCGCTGGTGTGTCAGCAGGGAGGAGGAACTGCTGAAGGCCTTCCCACATTCAGGGCAGGGGAACGGCTTCTTGCCTGTGTGGACCCACTGGTGCTTCAGCAGGTCAGAGGATTTGCTGAAGGCCTTCCCACAATCAGAGCAGGGGAAGGGCCTCTCCCCGGTGTGGACACGCTGATGCGCCAGCAAGTGGGAGGAGTGGGTGAAGCTGTTCCCGCACTCGGGGCAGGTGAATGGTCTCCCCAGTGTGGACTCGGCGGTAGTCCAGCAGGTGGCAAGAGCGGATAAATCCCTTCCCACACTCTGGGCAGGAGAACGGCCTCTCCCTGGTGTGACTGCGCTGATGAATTTTCAGGGCAGATGGGACACTGAAGCCTTTCCCGCAGTCACCACACTTCCACGGTTTCTCCATGGGGCGAGATTCCTCTGGTTTCTCCATGGCCAAAGCTTCAGCTGCACACAAACGCATGTACAAACCCTCCCTGCCGTGAATTCCTCTTTCCAGGCTGTATAATTGTGACAGGCTGCACATTCAATGCGTTAGCACAGTAGCGTCTCTCATCCAGCTCCACTGATGCTGAAAGCGTACTGAAACAGAAACCAAAGAATTTTGCTCCTTCTCACAGAATCATAGTCAAAAATCGTTACAGTCCCAATGGATTGATTGACTGTCTGTCATTGACATGAAAATGAGGACTGCAGACGCTGGAGAGTCAGTCAAAATGTGTGGTGCTGGAAATACACAGCAGGTCAGGCACCATCCAAGGAGCAAGAGAGTTGCTGTTTCGGGCATAAGCCCTTCAACTACTGAATTTGAAACTTCAGTCTTCAAATCTTCAAATGCACTGGAAAAACAGATTATGAAAGTCATCACTGTCAGTCAGGGTAGAACGTCAGGGTAGAAATTCAGAACAAACAATTCTACTTTATGCGGAACATTCTTTTCTTTTGTAATTCCATGAAATTGAAAGCACCATTCCCCTACTCTGATTGCTCTACATTTACACCTGATTAATGCATCTAACCTACACATCCTGGACACTATGGACAATTTAACATGGCTAATTCACCCAAACCTGCACATCTTTGGATAGTGGGAAGAAACAGGTGCACTGGAAGAAATCCGCCACAAACACCAGTCGGAGAATGTGCAATACCCACACAGACAACGGCTCTGAGGCTGGAATTGTATCTGGCTCTCTGGTGCCGTGAGGCAGCATCACTAACCACAGACACTGCGTACCTTCCTTTTCCAGTCCGCCACCAAGTCACTCAGCTTGAGCTTAAGCAAAGCACTACGTTTAATTTTCGCTTCACACACACTGAACTTTCGGCCCGTCCCCACTTCCCCTACAGGTAATGCAAACACCTGGGGGGTTGCCACATCGAATCCCTACAGTGCGGAATGAGGCCATTTGGCCCAACAACTCTCCATTTACCTCCGACTAATATACCTAACCCACACACCCCTGAACACTATGGGGCAATTTAGCATGGCCAATTCATCCTAACCTGTACATCTTTGGACTGTGGGAGGAAACCGGAGCCTCTCGATGAAACCCACACAGCCACGGGGAGGACAATGTCTGTGTGGAGTTTGCACAGTCACCTGAAGCTGGAGTCAAATCCTTGTCCCTGGTGCTGTGAGGCAGCAGTGCTAATCACTGAGCCACGTGCTGCCCGTGTGTGCTGAAAGAGATGCAATGTGGAACTTTATTGACTGTACTGCACAGTGGATTGTTGAGTAAGGATCTGGAAAGAGGTAGCCAACATTTAGGAGCGCATTGCGACAGATGCTGGAATCATTCCTGAAAACAACAAATGCTGAAGATCACAGCTGGTCAGGCAGCGTCCACATAGAGAGAGCAAGCTAACATTTCAGGTCTTCTTTGAGATTTAGAAAATCTTGCTGGATACAGAGAAGGTGAATGTCAGGAGTCATTTCCCTGGAATGAGGGATTTCAAGACTTGCGGACATATTTTTAAGGTGAGAACAGAAAGATTTCAAAACAAAATAAGGGGCAACATTTTTACACAGAGTGCTTCACGTGTGGAATGAATTTCCAGAGGAAGTGGTAGATGCGCTTACAGTCACAACATTTAAATGACATTTGGATAAGTACATGAATAAGAAATATTCAGAGGGATATTGGGCCAAGCACATGTAGGTGGGACTAGTTTAGTATGGAATTATGGTCAACATGGACTGGTTGGACCGAAGGATCTGTTTCCATGCTGTGTGACTCTGACTGGATACAGTGGATGTGGGGAAGATGTTTCCACCAGTAGGAGAAACGAGGACCAGAGGACACAGGCTCAGGGTGAAGGAATGCCCTTCAGAACTGGGATGAGGAGGAATTTCTGCAGCCAGAGGATGGTGAATCTGTGGATCTCATTGCTGCAGAGCGCTGTGGAGGCCAAGTCATTGAGGGCATTTAAGACAGGGATAGATAGGTCTTTGATAAGTAAGGGGATCAAGGGTTACGAGGAGAAGGCAACAGAATGGAGTTGAGAAACATATCGGCCATGATCGACTGGTGGAGCATACTCAATGGGCCAAATGGCCTCATTCTGCTCCTGTGTATTGTAGTCTTAAAACTGGGCAGATTACTGAAGTGGTTTTCATGAACAATTTCAGAGTCCTGAAGTAAAGTCGTAGAGGTGTACAGCACGGAAACAGACCCTTTAGTCCAACTCGTCCATGCCGACCAGTTATCCTAACCTAATCTCGTCCTATTTGCCAGGACCTGGCCACTATCGCTCTAAACCCTTCCTATTCATATACCCATCCAGATGCCTTTTAAATACCGTAATTGTACCATCCTCCATCACTTACTCTGACACTCGTTCCATACATGCACCACCCTTTGCATGAAACACTTATCCCTGAGGTGCCTTTTAAAATCTTTCCGCTCTCACTCTAAACCTATGCCCTCTAGTTCTGGACTCCACAACCCAGGGAAAAGACCTTGTCTGTTTATAAAATCATGAGGATTATGGATAGAATAAACGTGTGGAAGGTCACACCCACCCCCCACAAAAGCTTCCTCACTGTTCTATCTACCTGCGACTCTACTGTCAAGAAGCTATGAACCTGCACTCCAAGGTTTCTTTGATCAGCAACACTCCCTCGGACCTTACCTGATTTGCTTTTCCAAATGTAGTACCTCACATTTATCTAAATTAAACTCCATCTGCCATTCCTTAGCCCATTAGCCCATCGGATCAAGATCCCATTGTCATCTGAGGTAACCTTATTTGCTGTCCACTACACCTCCAATTTTGGTGTCATCTGCAAACTTACTAACTATACCTCTTATGCTCACATCCAAATCATTCATATGAATGATGAAAAGTAGTGGGACCAGCACCAATCCTTGTGGCACAACACTGGTCACAGGCCTCCAGTCTAAAAATCAACCCTTCACCACCACCCTCTGTCTTCTACCTTCAAGCCAGATTTGTATCCAAATGGCTAGTTCTCCCTGTATTTCTCGAGATCTAACCTTGCTAACCAGTCTCTCATGAGGAACCTTGTTGAATGCCTTTCTGAAGTCTATGGAGATCATGTCTACTGCTCTGCCCTCGTCAATCCCTTGTTGCTTCTTCAAAAAATTCAATCAAGTTCGTGAGACATGATTTCTCACGCACAAAGCCATGCTGACTATCCCTAAATCAGTCCTTGCCTTTCCAAATACATGTAAATCCTGTCCCTCAGGATTCCCTCCAACAACTTGCCCTCCGGCAATGTCAGGCTCACTGGTTGATCGTTCCCTGGCTTTTCCTTGCAATCTTTCCTAAATATTGGTACCACATTAGACAACCTCCAGTCTTTCATCACCTCACTTGTGACTATCGATGGTACAAATACCTCAGCAAGGGACCCAGCAATCACTTCTCTAGCTTCCCACAGAGTTCTAGGGTACAACTGATCAGGTTCTGGGGATTTATCCACTTGCATGCATTTCAAGACATCCAGCACCACCTCCTTTGTAGTATGGACATTTTTACATTTTTCAAGATATCATCATCTGTTTCCACACATTCTATTTCTTCCATGTCCTTCCCTACAGTAAACACTGATGCAAAATACTTGTTTATTATTTCCCCCAACACCTGCAGCTCCACACATAGACTGTCTTGCTGATCTTTGAGGGGCCCTGTTCTCTCCCTAGTTACCCTTTTCTCCTTAATGCATTTATAAAAACCCTTTGGATTTTCCTTAACTCTACTTGTCGAAGCTATCTCATGTTCCCTTTTTGCCCTCCTGAGTTTACTGTTAAGTATACTCCAACTGCTTTTATTCTGTCAGGATTCACTCAATCTCTCCTGTCTTTACTTGTCATATGCTTCCTTCTTTTTCTGAACCAAAACCTCAATTCCTCTAGTCATTCAGCATTCACTACACCGACCAGCCTCCCCTTTCACCCTAGGTTCTAGATGAGAGTGGTGCTGGAAAAACAGCAGTTCAGGCAGCATCCGAGGAGCAGGAAAATCGATGTTTTGGGCAAAAGCCCTTCATCTAATCTAGAATCTGGTTTCCAGCATCTGCAGTCCTTGTTTTTACCTAGTTTTTCCCCTTTCACCCTAACAGGAATATACTGTCTCTGGACTCTCAGTTTCTTATTTTTGAAGGCTTCCCATTTTCTAGCCATCCCTTTACCTGCGAACATCTGCTCCCAGTTAGCTTTTGGAAGATCTTGCCTAATACCAAGTTAGCCATCCTCCAATTTAGATCTGGCCTATACTTTATCATCACTCTTTTATAGCTCATAAAATTATGGTCACTGTCCCCAAAGTGCTCCTCCACTGACAGCTCAGTCACCTGCCCTGCCTTATTTCCCAAGAGTAGGTCACGGTTTGCACCTTCACTAGTCAGAACATCCACTTACTGAATCAGAAAATTTTCTTGTACACATTTAAATTCCTCCTTAGCTCTACTTGTCGAAGCTATCTCATGTTCCCTTTTTGCCCTCCTGAGTTTACTCTTAAGTTTACTCCAACTGCTTTTGTACTGCCTTTAAACACTATGGCAGTCCCAGTCTATGTTGGGAAAGTTAAAATCCCTGACCATAACCACCCTATTATTATTAAAGATAACTGAAATTTCCTTACAATTTTTTTCTTAATTTCCCTCTGACTATTAGGGAGTCTGTAGTAAAATCCCAATAAGGTGATCATCCCTTTTCTTATTTCTCAGTTCCACCCAAATAAGCTTCCTGCATGTATTCCCAGGAATATCCTCCCTAAGCACAGTAATATATCCCTTATCATAAAAGCCACTCTCCCTCCTCTCCTGCCCCCCTTTCTATCCTTCCAATACCATGTGTGTTCTAGAACATTAAGCTGCCAGTGCTGTCCATCCTTGAGCCATGTTTCTGTAACTGCCATGATATCTCAGTCCCAAGTTCCTAACCATCATCTGCCTTCCCTGTTTGGCCTCTTGCAGTTGAAATAAATGCAGTTTAATTTACCAGTCCTACCTTGTTCTCTGCTTTGTTACTTCCTGCTCTGATTGTTTAACTCAGTCCCTTTCCCAACTGGACCAGTCACAGACTGATCTCTTTCCTCACTATTTCTCTGGGTCCCAGCAATCCCTGCCCCCCACTCACCCCTACCTTACTAGTTTAAATCCTCCTGAGCAGCTCTCGCAAATCTCCCAGCAAAATATTAGTCCCCTTCCAATTCGGGTGCGATCCATCCTTCTTGTACAGGTCTTTTCTACCCCAGAAGAGTTTCCAATAGTCACATTTTTGGATCCTTTCTCCCATGCACCAGTTCCTCAGCCACGCATTCATCTGCCCTGTCCACCTATTCTCACCCTCACTAGCAACATTCCCCATTAAATGGTTAAGTCCTGGATTGCTTTCCTAAAATGCAACACCTCACGTTCGTCTAAATTAAACTCCATCTGCCAATTCTCGGTCCATTATCCCATCCAATCGATTATAATTTATAGCAAACTCTCTTTCCTCTCTTATTCCCTAAAAGTTGAAAATCTCCATCCCACACACACTCCTTTTATTCTCATTTTACTGAACCTAATCCCTGCTCTGCCTCATCCTGAAAAGTCTGGTTCATGCTGATTAACAGGCCTACACTCAGGGGGGATTTAATCGAAACATAAGAATGCTGAATGGCTTGGACAGAGTGCATGTTGGGGGAGATGTTTTCAGTGGTAGGAGAGATGGGGACTTGAGGGCACAGCCTTCGAGTAAACGGAAGATCTTTTCGAACGGAGATAAGGAGAAACTTCTTCAGCCAGACAGTGGCGAATCTATGAAATTTACTGCCACAGAAAGCTGCGGTAGCCAAGTCACTGAGTATGTTTAAGACTGAAACAGATGATAGGTTCTTGAGTATCAAGGGGAGAAAGCTGGAGAATGGGGTTGAGAAATTTATCAGCCATGATTGAATGGTGGAGCAGACCCAGTGGGCTGATTGGCCTAATTTCTGCTCCTGTGTCTTATAGGCTCTTGCTGTTCTGGACACAGTGAGAGAAACTTGGGAGCAGGAGTAGGCCATTTGGTCTTTCAAGCCTGCACCAGCATTCAACAGATCATGACTGGATATTAATCTACCTACATCTAGGTCGATTAACTTGGATTTTTTTTTTCACTGGAGCATAGAGGTGACCTCACAGAGGATTATAAAATCACGAAGGATAGAGATGTCCTTTCGCTCAGATGTGAGCTTCAAGATTAGGGAGCACATTTTTAAGGCGAGAGGAGAAAGATTTTAAAAACACATCAGAAGCACCCTTTTTTAAGAGAGTAGTTTGTGTGTGGAATGAATGTCCAGAGAAAGTCCAGAGGTCAGATCAGTTTTCCTTCGTGTGAATCAAGGAAAGCGATGGGATCAGACGTAGGACCAGGCTGTGCACTCAGAGCATGTGCAGACCAACTGGCAGAGGTCTTCCCGTACACCTTCAACCTCTCCCTACAACAGGCCACTGTCCCTGCCTGTTTCTGAGGCACATCATCCCTGTGCCTCAGAAGACTCATGCAGCACGTCTCAATGACTACCGCCCAGTTGCCCTAACTCCGGTGGTCATGAATTGCTTTGAAAAGCTGGTCATGGCATTAATCAACTCCAGCCTTCCCACTACTCTTGCCCCACTCCAATTTGCCCATCGGCAAATTGGGATCCATGTCAGATGCCATATCATTTGCCCTTCCCTCCAACCTGGAACATCTTGACACCAAGAACAGGTACGTAAGAATCCTACTTGACTACAGTTCAGCCTTTAACACTATTATTCCCTCGACACTGATTACTAAACTTAGTGATCTCGGACTAAGCCCCACTCTCTGCAACTGGATCCTCAGTTTCCTGACCCACAGGCCACAATCAGTGAAGACTGGGGACAATGTTTGATCCTCTCTAACACTCAACACTGGAGCCCTCCAGGGGTGCATACTCAACTCCCTACTGTACTCACTGTATACCCATGACTGCGTCACCAAATACAAGACTAATGCCATTTACCAGTTCACTGTCACCACTATAGTCCGTCAAATGTCAGATGGCAACAAATCTCAGACTGCAGACAGGAGGTGGAAGACCTGGAAAAATGATGCACTGAAAACAAACTAGATCTCAATGCTAGCAAAACCAAGAAACCCGTTATTGACTTTTGGTGGGATGTTACTCATGCACCCATACACATTAACAGCACAGAGGTGGAATGAGAGGAGAGTGTCAAGCTCCTGGGAGTGGTCATCCACAACAAGCTGTCTTGGATGTATAACTACCTGGTATGGCAACTGTACCATTCAAGATTGGAGACGGTTACAGAGAGTGGTGAACTCAGCCCGGCCAATCACAAAGGCCAACCTCCCATCTATAGAATCCATCTACCAGACCTGCTGTCAAGGGAAGCCGCCAGCATTCTTAAAGATCCATCCCACTATGGCAATGTTTGTCAACAACCTCTACCATCGGGGACAAGGTACAGAAGCCTGAACAAACGCAACAGCCAGTTTTGTAATAGTTTCTACCCTACTATTGTTAGAATACTGAATGGACTCTCAAACTCTCAGGATGTGTCTGAACCTTTGTTTTTGTTTTTGCCACTGTTTACTTATTATTTACTATGCGACTTAACTATGTGATCGCAAGTCAACGCTTTTCACTGTGCCTCAGTACATGTGACAATAAATAAATTCAATTCAGTTCAAGTGGTGGATGCAGTCCAGTTAAAAGGGTTAAAAAGCATTTGGATCAGCACATGAATAGGAATGGTTCAGAGGGATATGGGCCAACACTGGCAGGTGCAACTAGTTTAGTTTGAGAACATAGTCAGCATGGACTAGTTGGACAGAACAGTCTGTTTCTGCACTGTCTGACTGTCTAACTGTTCTATACTGGTCTTAAACCCATTTTCTTGCCTCCCCCCACAACCATCCACTTCCTTGTTGTCGAAAATTCAAATGAACCCAGCCTTGAATATATTCAATGAACCCCACCCCCAACTGCAGGAAGACATCGCCACCTCTGAACTCAATTCCTCTTGCTAATGTACCACTTGCCTTGCTCATTGCTTGCTGATATAGAAGGACGCTGAGGCCTGTTTGTACATCAACACATCATTCCTGATGAAGGCCTCGTGCCTGAAATGTCGAATCTCCTGCTTCTCAGATGCTGCCTGAACCTGCTATGCTTTTCCAGCCCTACACTTTTCGACTCTGATCTCCAGCATATGCAGTCCTCACTTTCTTCACATTCCAATATATCACTATTTAAGGAATGGGTCTCCTTTCTGCTTTTTTTTTAAAACAGCAAATGCGATAACTTCACATTGTGCTACTACACTTGCCATGTGTTTGCTAACTGAGACACAATCTTGGACCAACTTTTCCAGACTCTCTCCCCTCGCCGGGATTCACTCCCTTTCCTTTCAATTACTGCAAAACAAAAATTGAACCCCAGAATGAAAACAAATGCAAAAGAGGGTGAGAAAAGAAAGTGCCGTACTCACAGATGTTGGACAGAGGAAAGAAGTTGCAGTCTGGGGTGAAGCTCAATCTTCATTCAGAGAGGAACAACAGCAGTAGCAGCTTCAGAAGCTCATGGTCAAACTTCCGTATTCAGGCAATAGCAAGGCTCTGATTGACAAAGGAACCAGGCTCCTTCCGGTCATCCCCCCCATTGGCCCATCAAAAGAAGGTCGCAGTCCGTAATTGCGGACAGCGTGGGGCATGCGCAGTTCTTGTTAACGCCGCTGAACATGCGCAGTACTTACTGACACCGAGGAGTATGCGCAGTGTGGTCTGTGGCGATGCTGGTGTTGTTGACAAGATTTTGTACCCGAATGTCAAATGTCAACAGGAGATTAAAAAAAAGCTGAAGCCACATTTTTTTTAAACCTGTAGCTCGACATTTTATTGCGTTTGCATTTTGTGTGACTCCTCAACTTTTGAATGTCTTTTCCCCAGGGTAGGGGAGTCCCCTAGAGGCATAGATTTCGGTTGAGAGGGAAAAGATTTAAAGGGACCTCGGGGTCAGAATAAAACAGTTTGAAAGTTAATTCCCCTCAACAAATGCCCCATCGTATGCCCTGAATAAGATAGATTGTTCACAGCCTATTAATCATGAGTAGCAATGATGTTGTGAAACTTAGAAGGGTTCAAAAACGATTTACAAATATGTTGCAAAGGTTGGAGGGGTTCAGCTGCAGGGAGAAGCTGAATAGGCTGGGGCTGTTTTTCATACAGCGTTGGATGCTGAGGGTTTATAAAACCTTATAGAGATTTATAAAATCATGAGGGGCTTTGATAGGTTAAATAAACAAGATCTTTTCGCTGGGGTGGGAGAGTCCAGAACTAGAGGGCATTCATTTTGGGTGAGAGGGGAAAGATATAAAAAGGACCTGAGGGGCAAATTTTTCACGCAAAGGGTGGTGCATGTATTGAATTAGCTGCCAGAAGAAGTGGTGGAGGCTGGTGCAATTACAAAATTTAAAAGACATTTGGATGGGTATATGGGCCAAGATTAATTAAGGTACCTGGTCAGCATGGACCGACGGGTTTGTACAACTCTATGGTTCTATTTCTGCATAGTCAGAATCAATTTCACAAGACTAGGAATAGGCCATCCACAAATTACACCCTGTCCTCAACTGTGGACTAACTGGACATATTTGAATGCAAGGTTCAGAAAGATGTCTGCAGCTTTTCTATAAAGTTGAACATGCTTTCATGATATTTCTGAATATATCATTTTAGCTATTCTCAATTTTAAAGATCAGTAATTTCTCGTGCAGCCGTGTCTACCAGGTAGAGTCATCAACATCCATTCTCTTTCTCTCTTCCGAGAAGGGTTTGATACAGCGATCGAAGAGGGTTTGAGGCATCCGCAAGGACAGGGAGTGGGTGGAAGAGAAGGAGAGAGAATGGACGGTGGGGCAGAGTGTCAGGGGGTGAGAGAGATAATTGACAGGGGGACAGAGGGTGGGAGGATGAGAACACTGGGGGGAACAGAGGGTGATGGGAATGGAGAAGATTGTGGGGACCGATGGTGAGGGAAAGAGAAAGACTGGTGGGCAGAGGTGTGGAGGAAGAGAATGCAGGGCAGAGGGTGGGGGTTGAGAGAGAATGGACGGGGACAGTGGGTGGGGAGAGATTGGACAGGGGGGCAGTGGGTGGGGAGGGAGAGACTGCCCAAATCCCACCTTCCCTAGGACCGGTGTTGATATCTCACGAACTGGAACCCACTCCTCCCACAGCAGACTTGTGTCAATCATTTCTCAATATTTACGTGGCGAAAGCAGTAGAATCATAATTCTGACAGGCCATTCGGCCCATCAAATTCACACTGACATTCCAAATAGCATCCCATCCAGACCCATCCACTGACCCTACAGCCCTGCAGTTCCTCATGGCTAACCCACTCTAATCTGCACACTTCAGCATGGCCAATCCACCCGAAACTGCAGATGTTTGGACTGTGGGAGGAAACCAGAGCACTTGCAGGTAACCTACACAGACACAAGGAGGAGGACGTGCCAAAGTCCACACAGACAGTTGCCCAAGGATGGAATCAAACATGATCCCCTGGCACTGTGAGGCAGTGGTACTAACCACTGAGCCACTGTGCAGTCCAGAGTTAGCTTCTAACTTTTCACGCACCCTCAGCAGAGGCTCTCTCCTGACATTTGTGGACCACACCTGCTGTAACCTCCATTTCCCACATCTTCAGCCCTGAGCACATTGGTTCCCGAATCCTGGCACCAGATAGACACCGATGTCATCTGGCCTCCTGCTAACAACTGCGGAGACCGGAGACAATCCCTGTCACTATTCTGTCCCTTACCACCACCTCCCCAATGTTGTTCGTACTCCCAGCACCCAGCCAGTTCGCTCCTCCACTCCCTTGCAGCCTTCTCTCAGATCCCCTTTACCTGCCTGATCCACGCTCATACTTCCTGACCCTGTCCACTGACTCAATCAGAAGGGTCTGTCCGGAGAGGAATGACCAACTCCTGGAATAAAATGACTGGTTATCTTTTTCATCAAAGGTCTGCAGCCTGGCTTTCAGCTCCATCTCTCTGAGCCGAATTTCCACCAGCATGTGTTTGCCCTGGATCACAGCATCCAGAGCCTCCCACCTTCTGCAAATCAAAAGACAAGTCCCACCCTACACTCTCCAATGTGTGTTGTGTAACTGCTTAATCATTTCTGGTGGCCGAGCAGAGGCTAAGTTCAACTTGGATTCCAAACTTGGGTATCAATAGCATGAGGATGGCTTCAAATGGACCTTGGGTTGATGTCACACGACATGTGACTCCACTACACTATACAGTCTCTCTCTCTCTCTCTCTCTCTCTCTCTCTCTCTCTCTCTCTCACACACACACACACACACACACACACACTCATACACACACACATGCATGTAAGTCAATAGGGTGAATTTGCGGAATTATATTTGCAAATACATTGTATTTTGCTCAAAAAGTGCACAATCTGCAGGCAGTCAATGCATGTAATAATTTTATAAATTCCTACTTTGGAAATAGAACCAGTCTGACTCAAGATTGGGATACTGACAGACTTGAACCTCACACCTTCCATGCATTGTCTGAGCTGTCACTTCTTTTTATAAAATAGAGTCATAGAGTCTTAGAGATGTACAGCATGGAAACAGACCCTTCGGTCCAATCCGTCTACGCCGACCAGACATCCCAACCCAATCTAATCCCACTTGCCAGCACCCAGCCCATATCCCTCCAAACCCTTCCTATTCATATACCCATCCAAATGACTCTTAAATGTTACAATTGTACCAGCCTCCACGACATCCTCTGGCAGCTCATTCCATACACGTACCACCCTCTGCGTGAAAAAGTTGCCCCTCAGGTCTCTTTTATATCTTTCCCCTCTCACCCAAAAGGAATGCCCTCTAGTTCTGGACTCCCCGATCCCAGGGAAAAGACTTTGTCTATTTATCGTATCCATGCCCCTCATAATTTTGTAAACCTCTATAAGGTCACCCCTCAGCATCCGACGCTCCAGGGAAAACAGCCCTAGCCTGTTCAGCCTCTCCCTATAACTCAAATCCTCCAACCCTGGCAACATCCTTGTAAATCTTTTCTGAACCCTTTCAAGTTTCACAACATCTTATGGGCGGCACGGTGGCACAGTGGTTAGCACTGCTGCCTCACAGCACCAGAGACCCGGGTTCAATTCCCGTCTCAGGCGACTCTCTATGTGAAGTTTGCACGTTCTCCCCGTGTCTGCGTGGGTTTCCTCCGGGTGCTCTGGTTTCCTCCCACAGTCCAAAGATGTGCAGGTCAGGTGAATTGGCTATGCTAAATTGCCCGTAGTGTTAGGTAAGGGGTAAATGTAGGGGTATGGGTGGGTTATGCTTTGACGGGTCGGTTTGGATTTGTTGGGCTGAAGGGCCTGTTTCCACATTGCAATGTAATCTGTAATCTTTCCGATAGAAAGGAGACCAATATTCCAACAGTGGCCTAACCAATGTCCTCAACACTGCAGCATGATCTCCCAATTCCTGTACTCAATACTCTGAGCAATAAAGGAAAGCATACCAAACGCCTTCTTCACTATCCTATCTACCTTAAGTTATCTCGAGTATATGACTTAAAAGAAGTTCTAGGATTTGCATATTAATAAACTGAAACCTGCAACCCATTCTAAAAGATGAAAGACTTAACAGCAATCTTGGTTTGTTCAATATATCATTTCAGTTGCATGACACTGATCTTTTGCTATAAATTCTGTGTCTTATGATCCTGCTCCACAGCTACCTGATGAAGGAGCAGCGCTCCGAAAGCTCGTGCTCCCAAATAAACCTGTTGGACTATATCCTGGTGTTATGTGATTTTTAACGTTGTTTCTCATGAACACAGCCACAACACTTCCTGCTGCTGCCAGTAAACATTACAATGCTGATGAAACGATGCAGTACCTGCAGAGATGAAAATCTTAACAGTTTCTAACGATACTTGCTACTGATTCACTGCTCCTTCTGATACATGACTTTGGTAACGTAGTGCTGGAAGCTGAGTGAGCAGCTTTAAAACAGAAACCTGTTGGATTTTAAATCTTTCAATGTCTGGGGATTCAAAACCGGGAATTCCCAGAGTTGAGGTAGTAATCCAGTTGATAATACCACTCGGCCATTGCTCCTTCGATCCCAGTGATGGCACATGAACTCACTAATGCCTCTGGAAGTTGTCCACCCAACCAAATCCCTTCCTGCACTCAGGGCAGGAGAACAGCCTCTCCCAGTGTGGACCCACTGGTATGTCTGCAGGGTAGATGAACTCATGAACCTCTTCCTGCAGTGACAGTAGGTGAACGGCCTCTCCCTAGTGCGGACCCAACGATGTTTCAGCAGGCCAGGAGAATTGACGAATGTATTCCTGTACTTGGAGCAAGTGAGTGGCTTCTCCCCAGTGTGAACATGCCAGTGCATCAGCTGGTTGCACAGCCAACTGAATCCCTTCCCACACACAGAGCAGGAGAATGGCCTCTCCCCTTTGTGAATGCTTCTATGAGTCTCTAGCACTTGATGGGGAAGGGAACCCTTTCCCACAGTCCCCACATTTACACAGTTTCCCCATGGGGAGAGCTTTCCTTGTGTCGCTCTGGGTTTGAGATTACCAACAGAATGGGTACACAGTCTCTCTCCACCGTGAGGGGTGAGACTTTGATTCCCCAAACTGAGTAACTGGTTTCAAGCACTTTTCACAGTCAGTGCACTTAATCTCCCTCACTTGGGTGTCTCCGTATTCTTCCGGCCAAAGTGTTCAAAATCTCTCAAGCAGACAAAAGCAAACATTTCTTCTCAATTGGAATGGTTGCTGATATTCAAGTCCCAATGATTCAAGTGGCTCTGTCAGAAGTTGATGTATCATTTGCTTTCAGATTTCTTTCTACATGTCTTCCTGCAAAAATAAATTCACAAAATACGTGATCACAGTCAATACTGTTAAATGAACATAACATAGGTGACAATTCCTGTAGTTTGCCAGATGCCTGATCACATATTATCCAGGACACAGAAACCTGAAAACCCTCATGCAGCCAGATAGCCTTAAGTGTGTATGGAGGAAATCTTCATTTCGGTGACAATAATCTGGAACAAGCTGCCGACAAAGACACTGGAAATGGAGCTGAATCAAGGACAATGAAAATGAAATGTCAAGGCTACTTGAGAAAAACAAACCAGTAAAGTTGCTGAATGACTTTCTGCTGTCCTATTCAATAAAAAAGATGACAAGAAATACAGAATATAACTTCAGTGCTAGATTAGAATGTGAAAAATAATAGCCACAAGGCTTTTATAACAGCGAATAATATCAGATATACACCATATGAAGCAACATATGTCTACATTTTATATCAACGTGCCAATCCCTTAGATTCTGCTCCATCCCTTGAGTAACGACCCTTTTAATTCTGAACATGAGTAAAGAAACGATCTTTTTCCACAATGCAAATTGTATATAAATAAACGTATCAAACTGAGGGGAAAAAAATTAATATACCGTTAGGAAGGACAGAGAGCATCTGACACCTGTGCAGAGTCTGCTCCCTCCCTGGATTCACTTCAGTTGCTACAAGTGATTAATGTTTCCTTCCTCTCTCTCTCCCTCCCAGGATGAGGAATAGAAAGGGTGAAGATATTGCTTTGCTCCCACGATTTCTCCATGATGTGGGAATCCTTGTCTCTCTCCAGCTTTAACAATTGGTTGAAAGACCACTCATGTATGGAACGTGTTCCATCTATTGCTGCTGCGAATGGGGTGTTGCTATTTCAGGCTGTGTACCGGCTTAAAGCTCTTCCCACAGTCAGTTCATTGGAACACTCTCACTCAGGTATGCATACCTCAGTCTCACTGATGTTTGAAACCTTGTGAAGCAGACAGGACAGGAGAGAAATAAAAAAATTCTACTCGATTCAAAGGCCAATGATCTTCCCGTACCAATGAATTGATTGTCTCTATCAGATCTTGTTTTGAGATTTCTGGCTGTAAATCCTCCCTTTCTCGTATCCTGTAAAAGGAGATTACAGAAGACATTGCTGTCTACACAGTATAGAAATTCAAAACAGACAATTCTGGTTTCTGTGGAACATTCTTTCTTTTCTCCTTCCCTCAAAAATGTGAATCGTAATGCTACAGTCTCCCTCCATTCTTACTCTACGGTGGCTATTATCACCCTCGCTCCCGTTCTCCTAAAAATGCTGAAAGATGTTGACTGACAGATCCTGTGGAACCCTAGGTCTGAATATCATACATAAGTTGAAGCATTTTATCCATATCTCCCCTGTCAAGGTCCCACAGGATGTTTATAAGCCCTTTGGCCAAAATAATCCATTCACCCCATCGAATCTGCTCCACCATTTATTACCATAATGATTAATATTATAATCCAAAAATCCACATTCATGCCTTATTATTGATTCCCCATTGATTAAAATTCTGCCCAACATCTGCCTTGACTATACTTAGTGATAGAACTTCAATAGCCCTGTCATTCATTACCCTCTGAGAGAAGATATCCACCTCATCTCCATCATAAATATGCAAACACTTTGGAGGCTATTCCTTCTGGTCTGAAACTCTCCCACAAATGAACACTACCTTTTTGGCAACTAACCTTTCAGGCCCACTAAAATTCTGATATTTATTCATTCAGATCTCCTCTCATTCTTCCAAACTCGAACGAATGCTCAGCTAAGCTACGCAACATTGCAAAATTAGCAAACACGTCAATTCCCGGGATTAATTTTGTGAACGCTCTCTCACCAGCTTCCAATGTTTCTGTCATCTCCTCTACTTCGAGGGACCAGAGTGCAAAACACGCAAGTTACAGCATAATAAAAGAATGATAAATAATAGACATTTTTCTAGCAGAAATTCGAAAATGTGCAAAAATAGTCAGACGGAAAAGAGTCCAATCATGTAGTGGTAAGGAGCCTGATGGCTTGGGAGAAGAAACTGTTGCCGAGTCTGGTCGTGATAGATTGAATTGGGAGGTGGGTGTGAGGATCTAAAGTTGGAATTTAGGCAACAAAATATGTACATTTTTATTTCAACAAAATGGCTTCTCGATTTAAAAGAATACTACAAAATGGCCTGTGAACCATACTGCTGAACATACTGCTGATTCGCAGAATTAACTTGCAGTTCAAAGATAAGAGGACAATAGAATTTTCATAAGATGAATACTGACACATTATTTGACCATTTGAACTAACCTTGAACTAATACATGGCATGACAATTTATGTAAATTAGATATCCTTCTTAAAGAAAATATCATTGGATTAACTTGCTGTAAATCGTGTCACCTTATTATATGTGATTGGTCTTTCTCGTAATTAAGACTATTATTTCTTAAAAACCATATAAATAATGTGCAATTTTCAAATGTAATTGCGCAACTTCATCACGGAACACAGAAGCTTCAATCTCTGTGTTGCTGGATAGAATTGCGTTAAGATACCTTAATTCAATAAACTAATGAACCTTGCTTTTCGAATACACCGCATTTGTCGATTCCTTTGACCGATCTCGAACCAAGAGGCCCCTCTTGAGGAGACGCAGATCTTCATTTTGGTGCCCTGGCACGTTTCGGCTCGGACAGATTGTGAACAGCAGTGTACGAGTTAAATGTCCTACACTATTGAGTGTTGAGGAATCCGGCCTGCCAGACGTGATTGTTTTTCGAACGTTTGGTTTTCCTGTCAGTCAAGTGGTGTCTAACGTGACCAGTCCAGCCCGAAAGGATCGGTCTTAGCAATGGATGAGTCTGGGGGACTTGTTAAATGTTTAAAAAGGGGGGAGAGATTAATTGAAGTTGAGGGTGCTTTGGTACTTACGGACAGTGGTCTTCGAAAATTGCTGAACTCTGAGGGGAGGGTTGAAATCTGAATTCCCAAGCTTTGTTAATTTTTGGTTTTTTTAAAAAAATTCTTTCTCCCGAGCTTCGTTGCTTTCAGAAATAAAACAAAATCAATCTCCAGAGATTGGTTATTTTCTGGTGTTATCTTTTTAATAGAAAAAATTCGATCGCTTAAAATTCATTTATTTTCGGTTCGGGTTGTGTTCACTTTGTTAGTTTTCGGTTTCAAAAAACTCCGATTGCCTAAACTTCGTTTATTTTCGGGTTCGTTTCATTTGAACTTCGTTATTTTTCGGGTTGTAGCTTCGTTTATTTTGGGGTCGCGACATTTAAACGTCGTTACTTTTCGGTTTAAAGAAACTCCGATTACCTTCGTTTATTTTCGGGTTCGCGTCGTTAAACTTCATTACTTTTCGGGTTTTAAAAAAACTCCGATTGCCTTGATTTAGAGATGCCGCTGTTGGACTGGGGTGTACAAAGTTAAAAATCACACAACGCCAGGTTGTAGTCCAACAGGTTTAATTGGAAGCACACTAGCTTTCGGAGCGACGCTCCTTCATCAGGTGATAGTGGAGGGCTCGATTGTAACACAGAATTTATAGCAAAAATTTGCAGTGTGATGTAACTGAAATTATACATTGAAAAATTGATTGTCTGTTAAGCCTTTCATCTGTCAGAATACAGTGATAGTTTCACTTCTTTCATGTGTAAATCACAAAACCCTTTTTTTAGAAGTTGCATTCTCGGGTTAGCTGTTAACAGTGGTGATATCTAGACAATATTTTGAAGGAGTTAGCCCCCTGTGTTCTCTGTCTATGACCTGATGTTTAGATTGATTCTAATCTAAAAAGTGATGTAACAGAGTTTTACATAAATTCATGCAGTTTTTGAGCTCAGAGTTCTACATGAATGTATGCAGTTTTTGAGCAAAGTGCAATGTACTCTGCAAGTACAGATTCACCACACAAAATATATGTGTGCATGTGGGTCTTTGTCTGTGTGTGTGTGTGTGTCTGTCTGGGTTGGGAGTTGTGAGTGTGAGAATGTGTGTGTATGTGTGTGTGTGCGTGTCGTGAGTGCAGAGTGTCTTAAGTCTGTGAGGAGGTGCATGTGAGAGTGTGGGAGTGTGTGTGTCTATATGGGTGTGTGTGGGCATCTGTGTGCGCGTCTGTGTGTACCTGTGTCCGTGTGTGTTTGTGTAGGAATATATGTGTGTGTGTGTGTAGTGCAATGGTGATCACCTGTAATGTGACATGAACCCAATGTCCCGGTTGAAGCCCTCCCTATGGGTACCGAACTTAGCAATCAGCCTCTGCTCGGCCACTTTCCTCTGCTGCCTTTCCCGAAGTCCACCTTGGAGGATGGTCACCCGAAGGTCCGAGGCTGAATGTCCTGGACCACTGAAGTGTTCCCCAACTGGGAGGGAACCCTCCTGTCTGTTGATTGTTGTGCGGTGCCCATTCATCCGTTGTCGTAGCCTTTGCTCAGTTTCCCCAATGTACCATGCCTCCGGGCATCCTTGACTGCAACGTATAAGATAGACAACATTTGCTGAGTCACATGAGTACCTGCCATGCACAAGGTGGGAGGTGTTCCAACGCATAATAGTGGTATTTATGTCCACAATCTGACACGTCTTGCAGCGTCCACCGTGACAGGGTTGCATGGAGTTGTCCTGAGAGCCGGGCAGTTTGCTACGAATAATGATCTGTTTGAGGTTTAGCAGTTGTTTAAAGGCAAGTAGTGGAGGTGTGGGGAAGATCTTGGTGAGGTGCTCATCCTCATTGATAATGTGTTGCAGGTCACGAAGAACATGGCGTAATTTTTCAGCCCCTGGGAAGTACAGAACAACGAAGGGTACCCTGTCAGTTGCAGCATGTGTCTGTCTCCTGAGGAGGTCATTACAGTTCCTTGCTGTGCCACAGACTCTACTACCCTGGGGAAAAGACTTTAAGTACTCACCCTATCCATGCCCAGGGTAAATATTCTCAGCCTATTCAGCCTCTCCATGTAGCTGAAACCCTCAAAATCTGGCAACAGCCTTGTCAATCTTTCGAAGTATCACACATATTTCCTACAGCAGGGAGACCAGAACTGAACACAGTATTCCACAACTTATCCTCCCAACTCCTGTACTCTCTGCTCTGACCAATAAAGGCCAGCATACCAAACGCCTTCTTCACTATCCTGCCTACCTGCAACTCCAATTTCAAGGAACTATGAACCTGCAGTCCAAGGTCTCTTTGCTCTACAACACTCGCCTTAACTGTCAGTCCTGGCTGGATTCACTTCTCCTTATCAACAGCTCAAGGCCAGGAGCCGGAACATTTGAGGTCCTTTTCATGTATGGAGTTGTTTTTCTTATTCCTTGACTGTTGATATGGTAGTTTACTGGCCTTGTAAGTCTGCTGTTAGGTCGGTTTAACTTCACATTTTTTTTCTGCCTGTCTGCAAAGTCAGGCCCTTACTTCTTTGTTTCCCTGTGCTTTTATAGATTTCACAATAAATGTTAATTTTCCATTACACCAGCTGGGTACCTTTTAAATGCTGTAATTGTACCAGCCGCCACCACTTCCTCTGGCAACTCATTCCTTACAAGCACCATCCTCTGAAGATAGGAGTTGCCCCTTAGGTTCATTTTAAATCTCACCCTCACCCTGAAACTATGACCCATCCAGGAAAAAGATCTTGTCTATTTACCCTATCCATGTCCCTCCTGATTTTATAAAAGTTTGTAGGGTCACCTCTCAGCCTCTGGCGCTCGAGAGAAAACGGCCCCAGCCTGTTCAGCTCAAACCCTGACAACATCCCTGTCAATCTTTTCCGAACACTTTCAAGTTTCACAACATCCTTCCTCTAGCAGAGAGACCAGAACTGCATACAATATTCCAAAAGTGGCCTAACCAATGTCTGGTGCAGCTACAACATAAATTCAACTCCTATAATCAGAGGATTGGGAAAGTTTTCAAAACCCACAAAAGACAACTGGGAAAGAACGGAGGGGCAAACCGAACTTTTGCGGGTCAGCATGGCCATCAGGGCGGGGGGATGGGAATGAGGGAAGGAAGCTGAATGTGCTGGAGCCAAGGCGCAGGAAGAACAGAGGATGCAAAACCGGCGTGAAGCTGCAATGAGGAATATTGCATGTGATGTACTTGCACCTGTGGCAGTTACTTGTGGGAATCAGCTGCATTTTAAAAATAAAAACAGAAAACCTAGCTACCCCTGACACAAAACTACGTGGAAGCCATTTTGTCACGAAGCAATGTTTGCAGTAAAATGTAGCCTGTTAACATAATGCTGTCTGAGCCCTGGCTAAGGAATTCTGTTTTGATAGCCTGACCTTGCAGCTGCAGGCTGTCTCTGCTCCTCGGGCCATTAGACTGTGCTGCTTCATAGAATCATGGATTGGTTCTCTCTGTCCCTTATCGGTAATTCGAGCCTAGCTGAACCTGCAGCATAAGATAACATTCAGATTTGTAGACATTAAGAAACGTAGGTCTGGACAACGTATGTGAAACCTACGACTGCCCCTCAGTTGCGTAATTAATGGAGATTGTGCTTGTGATTTACCATAAAACTTGTAACATTCTGTATTACATTAGAATACGTTTGACTCCCCATGGCAATGAATAAAGCTAGTTAATTGCTCAAGGTCTCCTCTCCTGACTGCTTTAAACGATTTGACACACGCGTTACTTTGCCCCAACAGTACTAATACATCGAAGGGAGAGAGAATTCCTCAAGTAGGGCACTCTCAGAATCTGGGACAGCCCTATTTCTGGTTTACTTCCTAATGAACAAACATTAAGCATTTATTTATTTCTGATTTTGTTTCATTTTTCTTGTTTGATTCCCTGCTGTGACTACACTCTGTGTCTGGATGGGTGACAGGCTGAGATTGTAGGTTTGCTTTCGATTGACTGAATGTTTACGTGTTCTGGAAGCTGTAAAAGAGGCGTGAAAGCTTCTGCAGAAGTCCAGCAAAGCTGAGGACAGACCGACATCTTACTCTGTGGGAACAGCGAGTTCAGAGGACAGAGAAATCAGGCCCTGAAACCCGAGCTGACACCAGACTACCGTGTGCTCAGTGCTTTGATGAGCAGTGCCAACCCTCTGCCTTTACCTCGCTTCCCATCTGACTCCCCCCTCAATATTCAGCATCCAATCCTTGCCATCTTGAAGCCAAGTCTCTGTAAGGAGTCTCAGACCATAATTATTCACTTCCAATGTGTGCATTTAATTCATTCACTTTTGTTACAATACGGCACACATTCAGACACACCATGTATCGTTTCAGTTTTTGTGACATTAGTATCCAGTTTCGATTGTTGGTCCATTGGTGACGCTGTTGCTTGGTGACGGTGAGGCTCCCCGGCCCCGCCCATCCCCCGTGCAGACGTCACGCGGGGGCGAAGGCGGTTGGGAGGAGAAGTCGCTCGAGCGAGGAAGCGGCAGGAGGGCGGCCGTTAGGAAAATGGCGCCGTGCGGCCCGGGGCAGACACCTGTCACTAACCTTGTACTTGTGCTTTTTACCGTCACTGATTTTTTCACCCTTGCGGACTAATCTAATTTATAGATTAAGGTGTAGGTTGTGGTGGATTGGCCTTACTAAATTACCCATAGTTCCCCGGGATGGGCAGGTTATGGTGGATAATTTAGCATGACCAATCCATAGTGCCCTGGGATGTGCAGTTTAGGGTGGATGACCATGGGAAATACAGGGTAAAAACAAGGACTGCAGATGCTGGAAACCAGATTCTTGATTAGAGTGGTGCTGGAAAAGCAGAGCAGTGCAGGCAGCATCCAAGGAGCAGGAAAATGGACGTTTCAGGCAAATGCCCTTCATCAGGAATAGAGGCAGAGTGCCTGCAGGGTGGAGAGACAATTGAGAGGAGGGTGGGGGGTGGGGAGAAAGTAGCATAGAGTACAAGGTGAATGGGGGTGGGGATGGAGGGGATAGGTCAGGGAGGATGTGGGGGGAAGGTAGCAAAGAGTATGATGGGTGAATGGGGGTGGGGATGAAGGTGATAGGTCAGAGAGAAGGGTGGAGTGCATAGGTGGAAAGGAAGATAGGCAGGTAGGACAAGTCATGGAGACAGTGCTGAGCTGGAAGTTTGGAGCTGGGGTGAGGTGGGGGAAGGGGAAATACAGAGTGAGGGGATGGATATGGGTGGGACACTCTTCAGAGGGCCAGTGTGGAATAGATAGGCTGAATGGCCTGTTTCCACATTGTTGGGATTCTATTGACTCTCCCCAAAAAGGAGCATTTTATCGGCATCTATCTTATCAAGCCCTTTTCAGAATTCTATTGGTTTCAATAAGATCACCTCCAGTTCATAGAGGTATACAGCACAGAAACAGACCCTTCGGTCCAACGTGTCCATGCCGACCAGGATTCCCAAACTAAACCAGTCCCACTTGCCTGCATTTGGCCCATATTCCTCTAAACGTTTCTATTCATGTACCCATCTGAATGTTGTAACTGTAATGTTGTAAATGTTGTAATGTCGTTTAAATGTTGTAACTGTACCTGCATCTCCCACTTCCTCAGCAAGTTCATTCCACACACAAACCACCCTCTGTCAAAACAGTGCCCCTCCGGTTCCTTTTAAATCTCTCTCCTCTCACCTTGAAAGAATATGCCCCCTAGTTTTGAGCTCCCCTGCACGAAGGGAGAGCCCTTTGCTATTCACCAAACTTCACTCCTCATGATTTTATAAATCTCGATGAGGTCACCCCTCAACCTCCTTGTGCTCAGTGAAAGATGTCCCGCCCTCTCCTTATAACTCAAACCTTTCAGTCCTGGCAACGTCCTAGTAAATCTTTACCGAACCCTCTCTAATAGTCTTCTTCGTATTACAGGGCCACCCGAACTGTACCCAGTACTCTAAACCACCCTGTCTACCAGTGATACAACTTTCAAAGAACTACGTACCTAAACCCCACCTCCCCATATCTCGGGTTTGGAGAGATACGGGCCGGGTGCTGGCAGGTGGGACTAGATTGGGTTGGGATATCTGGTCGGCGTGGATAGGTTGGACCGAAGGGTCTGTTTCCATGCTGTATATCTCTATGACTCTATGTCTCTCTCTTTTAAAACATGACCCATGGTCCTACAATTAACTGTACACATCCTGCCCTTTCTTGTTTTAGTAAAACGTAAAGCACACATACTCCCACACTCTCACAGACTTATACTCCAACACACTTTCACTTTACTAAGCATGCACACACTCTTACACGCACACTCACGCACAAACTCACATGCACACAATCACAGCAATCTAGGTTTGTTCAATATATCCTATCAGTTGCATGACACGGTGATCTTTTGCTATAAAATGTAATGTCTTTGATCCTGCTTCACAGCTATCCAATGAAGGAGCAGCACTCCAAAAGCTGGTGCTTTCAAATAAACCTGGTGTTGTGTGAGTTTTTAAATTTTATCCACCCCAGTCCAAAACTGGCACCTCCACATCGAGTGAACACAGCCCAAACGTCCCAGTGCTGCCAGGAAGCTTTACAATGCTGATGAAATGACGCAATACCTGCACTCCTGAAAAATTTACAATTTCTAACGATACTAGCTACTCATTCACTGCTCGATCTGAAACACAACATTGGAAACTCAGTAAGTTCAGGTAACCTTTATTGCAATCCAGCTTTGTTACAGCTTCAAATCCCCCCAGCAAAAAAGGCAGAGAAAATGTAGCTACTTTTCAAACAGCTCAAGACCGAAGTACGCACACATCCCACCACAACTACACTTTCCTTACTATTGGTCACCACCAAGTTGTCCCTTTGTAATTGGATCCTTGGTACAGCCTTAACCTGTGGGAAGTATTGCCTCACTCAGTAATTTCAACCCGTATCCTGTATTCCAAGTAAGTTGGATGGGCAGTGTCGAGTCAACCACACTGCTGTGGGTCTGGAGTCACATGTAGGCCAGCCTGGGTAAAGAATGCAGCTGGAACAACTGAGTGAATCCTTTCCTACAACAGCAGTTTCCTCCCCTAAAAAGGATGTGAGTGAATCAGATGGGGGTTTTCTCCACCCACCCCCACCCCAGCAAAAAATGGTTTCATCGTTAGATTCTGAACTCCAGTTTCTGACCAAATTCCAATTCCGCCATCTGCCGCGGTCGGATTCAAACCCAGCAGCCCCGAAACTGGTTTGACAGTCCAGTCGATAATGTCACTCGGCCGTCGCCGCTTCAGTACGTCCACAGTTGGGAGGAGCAGGTGAACGGCCTCTCCTTGGTGTGGAGACACTGGTGGGTCAGCAGCTTAAATCGAGCAGGTGAACCCCGTCCTGCACTCGGGGCCCCTGAAGGGCCTCTTCCCCCTAGTGGAGCCGCGAGTGCCTCTGCAGGTGGCTCACCTGACTGAACCCCTCCCCACACTCTGAGCAGCTGAAAGGCCTCTCCCCTGTGTGGATCCGCCGGTGGGTCAGCAGGGTGGAGGCCTGGGTAAAGGTCTTCCCGCACTCGGGGCAGCTGAAGGGCCTCTCCCCCGTGTGGATCCTCCGGTGCCTCAGCAGGGCAGAGGCCTGGGTAAAGGCCTTCCTGCACTGGGGGCAGCTGAACGGCCTCTCCCCCGTGTGGACCCGCCGGTGCGTCAGTAGGTTAGAGGAATTGCTGAAGGCCTTCCCGCACTCGGAGCAGCTGAAGGGCCTCTCCCCCGTGTGGACCCGCTGGTGGGTCAGCAGGTTGGAGGAATTACTGAAGGCCTTCTTGCACTCGGGGCAGCTGAAGGGCCTCTCCCCGGTGTGGACTCGCCGGTGGGTCAGCAGGGCTGAGGAATCACGAAAAGCCTTCCCGCAGTCGGGGCAGTTGAAGGGCCTCTCCCCCGTGTGGATCCGCCGGTGGGTCAGCAGGGCTGAGGAATCACGAAAAGCCTTCCCGCACAGAGGGCAGATGAAGGGCCTCTCCCCCGTGTGAATCCGCCGGTGTATCTGAAGGTTGGAGGAATTGCTGAAGGCCTTCCCGCAGTCGGGGCAGTTGAAGGGCCTCTCCCCCGTGTGGATCCGCCGGTGGGTCAGCAGGGCTGAGGAATCACGAAAAGCCTTCCCGCACAGAGGGCAGATGAAGGGCCTCTCCCCCGTGTGAATCCGCCGGTGTATCTGAAGGTTGGAGGAATTGCTGAAGGCCTTCCCGCAGTCGGGGCAGTTGAAGGGCCTCTCCCCCGTGTGGATCCGCCGGTGGGTCAGCAGGGCTGAGGAATCACGAAAAGCCTTCCCGCACAGAGGGCAGATGAAGGGCCTCTCCCCCGTGTGAATCCGCCGGTGTATCTGAAGGTTGGAGGAATTGCTGAAGGCCTTCCTGCAGTCGGGGCAGTTGAAGGGCCTCTCCCCTGTGTGGATCCGCCGGTGGGTCAGCAGGGCGGAGGAATCACGAAAAGCCTTCCCACAATCGGGGCAGATGAAGGGCCTCTCACCCGTGTGGACTCGCTGGTGGGTCAGCAGGTTGGAGGAATCGCTGAAGCCTTTCCCGCAGACATAGCAGAAGAACGGCTTCTCCCGGGTGTGGCTGCGCCGATGAGTCTCCAGGACAGACGGGACATGGAAACCTTTTCCACAGTCGCCACACTTCCACGGTTTCTCTACGAGGCAGGATTCCTCGGGTTTCTCCATGGCCAACGCTTCAGCCACACACAAACGCGTGTGGAGCCCCTCCCCACCGTGAATTTCTTTTTCCAGGCCGTATAACTGCTTCAGGCTCCACACTCAGTGAACTGCAACAGTAGGGTCTCTCATCCAGTCCCACTGATGCTGAAAACGTACTCAAACCGGAACCAAAAAGCTTTGCTCCTTCTCACAGAATCATAGTTGGAAAATTGTTGTCGTCCCGATGGAGTCAGTGACTGTCAGACATTGATGTCAAAGTGAGGATTGCAGACAATGGAGAGCCCTTCATCTGTTGATTTTGAAACTTCTGTCTTCAGATCGTCCAATACTCTGTTAAAAAGAGATTACAAAAGTCATCATTGTCAGTGCAGGGTAGAAATTCAGAACAAGGAATTCTACTTTCTGTGGAATATTCTTTTGTTATTCCACAAAATTGAAAGCACCATCCCACTCTCTCTCTCCCCGTCTGTTCTCACTCCGCTCTAACTAATTCCCCTGAAGATGCTGATTCAGGATCTTACAGGGGCAGAAAAGCAAAAATGTCAAGACTAACGTCAAGATAAATCCACCTGAAAGTGAATATCTTTCACAACACTGGGATACTGCTGAGAGCGAGCAGGTCTGCCCCTCAGGTCCCTATTAAATCATTCCCCTCTCAGCTCAAATTTAGATTTAGATTAGATTACAGTGTGGAAACAGGCCCTTCGGCCCAACAAGTCCACACCGACCTGCCGAAGCGAAACCCACCCATACCCCTACATTTACCCCTTACCTAACACTACAGGCAATTTAGCATGGCCAATTCACCTGACCTGCACATCTTTGGACTGTGGGAGGAAACCGGAGCACCCGGAGGAAACCCACGCAGACACGGGGAGAACGTGCAAACTCCACACAGTCAGTCGCCTGAGGCGGGAATTGAACCCGGGTCTCTGTCGCTGTGAGGCAGCAGTGCTAACCACTGTGCCACCATGCCGCCCACAAATATATGCCCTCTAGTTCTGGACTCCCAAACCCAGGGGAAAAGACCTTGGATATTCACCCAATCCATGCCCCTTATGAACATCCATCAGAAAATAGACAATAGGTACAGGAGTAGGCCATTCTGCCCTTCGAGCCAGCACCATCATGGCTGATCATCCGCAATCAGTATCCTGTTCCTGCCTTATCCCCATAACCTTGGATTCCACTATCCTTAAGAGCTCTATCCAACTCTTTCTTGAAAGTATCCAGAGACTTGGCCTCCACAGCCTTCTGGGGCAGAGCATTCCATACACCCACCACTCTCTGGGTGAAGAAGTTTCTCTTCAACTCCGTTCTAAGTGGCCTACCCCTTGTTTTTAAACTGTGTCCTCTGGTTCAGGACTCACCCATCAGTGGAAACATGCTTCCTGCCTTCAGAGTGTCCAATCCTTTAATAATCTTGTACATCTCAATCAGATCCCCTCTCAGCCTTCCAAACTCAAGCGTACGCAAGCCCAGTCGCTCCAATCTTTCAGCGTAAGATAGTCCCGCCATTCTGGGAATTGACCTCGTGAACCTATGCTGCATTCCCTCAATAGCCAGAATGTCTTTCCTCAAATTTGGAGACCAAAACTGCGCACAATATTCCAGGTGCAGTCTCACCAGGGCCCTGTACAGCTGCAGAAGGACCTCTTTGTTTCTATACTCAATTCCTCTTGTTATGAGGGCCAGCATGCTATTAGCTTACTTCACTGCCTGCTGTACCTGCATGCTTACTTTCATTGACTGATTGTTTTAAAAAATTCTCAAGGTCAGGTTCGTAGGAGAGTAGTCTGACACAGAACAAACGACCAAGAGGCGAGTCTGCTAGAATATGGGCATTTTATTCCCCGCAGCGTCGCCAGAACGGGTCTGGCTTATACTCACTCTACATGTTACCAAAACTGGGAGCCGTCAGTTCTCGTAGAGCGGTTGCCAACAACCCACGCTCGGCGGTTAAACGTAACCCCGGAGCAGACTCACCGAACTGGAGACTTTTCCGGCTGATATACTCTTTTCCAGATATAAACATTCATGTGAACAGCAGAAAAACACATTCCATTCTGGTTACATACAGATAATAACAGCAGAGCAAGGCGAAAAAACACATTCCATTCTGGTTACATACAGATAAGAAGATTCACACGGGACTAAGCAACACCTCCATTCCGGTTAGATTCACACATGTATTGGGACATAATTTTTAACCGTTTCACCACATTCCACTGCTTGGAATTTTACACCACACTGATGTACAAGTACACCTAGATCTCCTTTACCTAACTTGACTCCATTTAGGTAGTAATCTGCCTTCCTGTACTTGCCACCACAGTGGATAACTACACATTTATCCACATTAAACACCATCTGCCATACATCCGTCCACCCACCTAGCCTATCCAGGTCACCCTGTATTCTCCTAACATCCTCCTCATATTTCACCCTGCCACCCAGCTTTGTGTCATCAGCAAATTTGCTAATATTACTTTTAATACCTTCATCTATATCATTAATGTACATTGTAAAAAGCTGCAGTCCCAGCACTGATCCCTGCGGCATACCACTGGTCACTGCCTGCCATTATTCTTACTTTCATTATCACTATTCTTTGTTTCCTGTCAGCCAACCAATTTTCAATCCATGTCAGTATTTTGCCCTTAATACCATGTGCCCTAATTTTGCTCACTAACCTCCTATGTGGGACTTTGTCAAAGACTTTCTGAAAGTCCAGGTATACTACATCCACTGGATCTCCCTTGTCCGTCTTCAGAGTTACATCCTCAAAAAATTCCAGAAGATTAGTCAAGCATGATTTCTCCTTCATAAATCCACACCAACCCTGACCTATCCTGTTACTGCTATCCAGATGTGTTGTAATTTCATCCTTTATAATTGACTTCAGCATTTTTCCCACCACTGAGGTCAGACTAACTGGTCTATAATTCTGTTTTCTCTCTCCCTCCCTTCTTAAAAAGTGGGACAACATTAGCCACCCTGCAATCTGCAGGAACTGATCCTGAATTTATAGAACATTGGAAAATGATCACTAATGCATCCACGATTTCTCCCAGTCTACCTGCATGTTGAAATCCCCCATAACAACTGTACTAATATCTTTGCGACAGGCCAATTTCAGCTTCTTAGTCAACTTACACACGACATCCAGGCTACTGTTTGGGGGCCTGTAGATAACTCCCATTAGAGTCTTTCTACCCTTAGAATTTCTCAGTTCTCGCCATACTGACTCTACATCCCCTGATTCTAGGTCCCCCCATGCAAGGGACTGAATATCATTCCTTACCAACAGGGCTACCCCACCCCCTCTGCCAGTTAGTCTGTCCTTATGATAGCACGTATACTCTTGAATATTCATTTCCCAGGCTCTGTCCACTTGAAGCCACATCTCAGTTATCCCCACATCATCGTAACTGCCAATTTCCAAATGAGCCTCAAGCTCATCCACTTTATTTCTAATGCTTCGTGCATTCATATTTAATATTTTTAATTTGTTACTCCCCTCACCCTTCCTATCAATCCCTATTTCACTTGACCTTACGGCATGATCCTTTTCATTTGAGTTTTCTGCTCCATTGATTCCATTGTCTTTCTTGACTTCTCTTGTTCTAACTTTCTTCTTAAACTTCCAGTTTGTCCCCTCTACCCCCCCCCCCCCCACCCCCGCTAATTTAAACGCAGCTGTGTTGCAGTGGCAAACCTACCTGGCAGAATGCTGGTCCCCCACCTATTAAGTTGCAACCCGTCCCTCTTGTATAATTTATCCTTACCACTAAACATCAGCCTCTCATGCTCCAGGGAAAATATCTCTGGCCTATTCAGCCTCCCCCTGTAGCTCAAACCCTCCAACCCTGGCAACAGCCTTGTAAATCTTTTCCAACTCCTGTCAAAGTTTCACAAAATCTTTCCTCTAGCAGAGAGACCTGAACTGAATGCAGTATTCCAAAAGTGGTCTCACCAATGTCCTGTACAGCTGCAACATGACCTCCCAACTCCTGTACTCAATGCCCTGATCAATAAAGAAAAGCATCCCAAACGCTTTCTTCACTATGTTCCTGAGACTCTGCTCTCAAGGAAGTATGAATCTACACTCCAAGATCTCTTCGTTCTACAACTTAACATTTGTATAAGTACGTGAATAGGAAAGGTTCGGAGGGATATGGCCCAATCTAGGTGGGACTAGCTTAGTTTCTGAATATAGTCAGCATGGACTAGTTGGACTGAAGGATCTGTTTCTGTGCTGTCTGACTAACTATTCTGGACTGGTCTTGAAACCATTTTCTTGCCTTCCCCCACAAACATCCACTTCTTCGTTGTTCCAAAATCAGATGAGTTCAGCCTTGAATATATTCAATGACCCTCTAACTGCAGGGAGACATTCCTACTTCTGAACTCAATTCCTCTTGCTGATATACCACTTGCCTTGCTGATTGCTTGCTGCAACTGTCTGACAACTGGCAGTGACTGGTGTAGGAGGACGCTGAGGCCCCTTTGCACATCCACACATCATTCCTGATGAAGGGCTGGTACCTGAAACATCAACTCTCCTGCTCCTCGGATGCTGTCTGACCTGCGGTGCTTTTCCAGCACCACACTTTTCGACTCTGATCTCCAGCATTGGAAATTCACCTCCTTTCTGCTTTTTTTTCCATAGCAAAGGCTGTAACTTTACATTGTGGCACTCCATTTGCCATGTGTTTGCCAACTGTGATCTTCTCTACATCGTGGAGACTGAGCATAAACTTGGGGAATGGTTCGCCGAGCATCACAGCTGGGTCCGCAGAAGCCGACTGAACCTCCCAGTCACCATCCATTTTAATTCACCTTCCCAATATGACCATCTTTGGCCTCTTGCATTGCCACAACAAAGCAAACTGCAAATTGGAGGAACAACACCTCATCTTGTGCCTGGGCAGCCTGCAGCCCTGAGGATCAACATTGAGTTCTCCAATTTCAAATCACCTCCCTTCACCACTCTGGAAAAAGGGGGTGAGAAAAGAGAGTAGCGTGCTCAGAGATGTTGGACAGGGGAAGGGCATTGCAGTGTGGGGTGAAGCTCAATCTTCATTCAGAGAGAGAGAGGGGAGCAATAGCAGCTTCAGAAGCTCATGGTCCAACTTCTGCATTTAGACAATGGGGGGGGGGGGGTGGGGGGTCTGACAGGCAGGAGGACAATTCCAACTCTGGACTCCTCCCGTGGGTTAAACTTGTATGTCTGATGATCTTGCTCTATGGGTTATTGACTGTGTACATTATACAACTCACGGTGGTGCTTGTTCAGTCGCCGACTTTCTCCTGATGGCTTGGTGGCATCCCCGCCTACAACAACGAGGTCAAAGGGTTAGCAGCCGGTGTCTTATTTGTCAGGAATAAAACCCTGGAAAAGGCTTGCCTTGCACTCCGGGTAGAACTCCCTTGGCGGAGGGTCCCTTTGAGACACTTCAACTGGACTTCATTGAGTTGCAGAAATGTCAGTGCTATAAATATGTTTAGCTTATTGTTGATGTTTTTTCTAAGTGGATTGAAGCCTACCCTTCCCCTAACACTGCTGCTGAGACTATGGTGAAGATTTTGCTGAAGGAAATTATTCCCTGCTTTGGTATACCTGCGTGCATTAGCTTGGACAATGGATCGCACTAGTTGGTAATAGTAATGAAGAACTCTTGATGAAGTACAGATTTGAGACGGCCCAAGGAATTCCTTATGAACTCAACTTGTAAGCCTCTCTTAGTTCATCCCGGAGATCGTACCTTTTAGTTTAATTTTAATCATCCCCTTCATGTAACAGTGATGCTATTAGTACAACTTAACACTGATACCTATAAGCCAGGCTCACTGGATTCTAATAACCCAGGAGAGTAGGACATTGTTCTCCCTTCAAGAGCCCTGGCAGGCTACTCTGTTGTACTGTCACAAACAGACTACCTTTATAGCTGAAAAAGTGTTGCTGGAAAAGCGCAGCAGGTTAGGCAGCATCCAAGGAGCAGGAGAATCGATGTTTCGGGCATGAGCTCCTGCTCCTTGGATGCAGCCTGACATCCTGCGCTTTTCCAGCAACATATTTTCAGCTCTGATCTCCAGTCCTCACTTTCTCCTCGAAGACTACCTTTATACACAAGTTTACAAAGGCTATACTGTCACAAACACAAAAAGTTAACAAAAGCACTGCATGTTCTGAACTAGACAGATAATAGTGAAGGACAATAATTCAAGGGAGAAGTCAATTTGTAGCGAGTTTCATTTTGAGGTCAGAATCAAATTGTTATTAATTTCACAAAGGAACAGCCATGAATGTTATCACTTGGTGTCCTGTTTATACAGATTCACTGATGTTCAGGCAAACGTTCTTAATTGTCTTACTCTCCCTGTCTATTTTCTATTGTGCAGCAAATGTGTTATATAATTCAAAATTAAACATTTTAGTCAAAATGTTTAAGGATAGGTTTTCCTCCTGCCACCTGTTTGCTGAAGTCCTGAACTGCAGGGTCGTATGAGAATTGCTTTAATGGAACCAGCTATGGGTGTGCATGTTCCACATAACATCTCCTGCCTATTTGAGACTTGTCTCACCCACTCCTGTAAGACAAAGGGGCCATATACCTCCTGCAGGTTCGGTGGGTTAGCCATGGGAAATGCAGGGTTATAGTTTCATAGTAATAGAAGCAGGAATAGGCCATTTGGCCCTTCCAGCCTGCTCCGCCATTCATTTAGATCAGGACTGATCTATCCATTAGATGAGCTCCTCCTCCCTGCATTGTCCCAGCTACCCTTAATTCCCAGACTCAACAGAGACACTCGGCCTTGCAGCTGTACTGCTACCTGATAAACAAATTCTTTCCTTGCATGGGAATATCCTTCTCTTTGCAAGGACCTATTGTACACATCAGCTACTAACCAACACTGTCCAGACACTACGTCGCTGGGCAAAGTGACTTCGTTGCTCAATATCCTGCAATTACCAGTTTGCTAAGTGTTAAATGACTGTACCCTATATAATCACATAACTCTCTGTTTCTCATCGGAGTGACTTGTGAGTATTAGGTCGACTTGGCTCTCCCCGTGAGCTCCCGAACAAACAGTCAATAACTCAAGGTTTGTGTGTCATGATTACTTATCCAATACTTATTGGACTACTACGAGCAACTCACCCACAGCATAATCCACTTCCATCCCCAACATGGATCAAGACACCATCCTTTTTTGCCAGACAAGTAAATGTGTCAAGCTCAGGAAACAAAGCCTGTCAAACATTAACAGGCACAGATCTAAACCAACCTTTTCCAGAGTTTGTCCCTTCACCTCGATTGACTTTCTTTTTCCCTCAGCTCCTACAAACCAACAGCTGAACCCAAGGATGAGAAAAGAAATGGGAAAGGGGACGAGAAAAGAGAGTGCGGTACTCCCAGATGTTAAACAGAGGAAAGAAGTTGCAGTCTGGACTGAAGCTCAATCTTCATTCAGAGAGAGAGGAGCAACAACAACTTCAGAAGCTCATGGTCGAACTTCCACATTCAGCCAATGGCGGGGGTTTTAATTGGCAGGAGGACCAGACTCCTTCCGGTCCTCCTGGGATTCCCAAAGGTTGGTCGCACCATCCATCAGAACGACGAGGAGCGGGGCCCCATTCCGATCTCACACATGCGCACCATGAACATTGCACACAGCCGATAGAGCAGTATCTGGGTCGCATGGGATTTTGGGTAGTACATCAGCCATGAAAGAGATGAAATCAAGAGTCCCATATGCCTTCTTAACGGCCCTTTTTCATGTGTTCCTGACGTACACGCCAGGAGCCAATCTTTAATCGATTTTCAATTGATCCACTGAGTGAAACACGACAGGTGTTTAACTCGAAACTCTATTTCCAATTCAGTGTCAGTATATCGCTCTTTATCCGTCCTCAAATAATGACCAAATCAAAGCCCGACGTCTGTTCCACCTGAACGTCGATTTTTTTTTAGTTTGCAGATTCCAACCATTTATTAAAAGTTATTCATAGTACATGAGCATTGCTGGCTGGCCAGCATTTAATTCCGCTTGAAAAGGTAATGCTGACCTGCCTTCTTCAACTGCTGTGGTCCACACGCTGTACGGTGACACATAATGTCCTTACGGAGCGTATTCCAGGATTTAGACCCAGAAACACTGATGGAACAGCAATATATTTACAAGTCAAGATGATGAGTGGCTTGGAGGGGTACTTGCAAGAAGTTGTGTTCCCAAGTATCTGTTGCCTGATCCTTCTAGATGGAAGTGGTTGTTGGTTTGGAAGGTATTTTTTAAGGATCTTTGGTGAATTTCAGTGTTGTGTCTTGTAGATCATACACACTACTGCTTCTGAACAGTGGGGCAGAGGGAGTGGATGTATGTGGAGATGGTGCCAATCAAGCAGGCGACTTTGTCCTGGATGGTATCAAGCTTTTTGAATGTTGTTGAAGCTGCCCCCATCCAAACTGGTGGGAGAGTATTCCATTACACTGCTTACTTGTGCCTTGTAGAAGATGGGCATGGTTTGGGGAGTTTCTCGCCTCAATATTCCTGACCTGTTGCCTGCTCTTTGTTGCCATTGTGTCTGTTGTTAGTCAAGTTGAGTTTCTGGTCAATGGTAAACCCCAAAAATGTTGATAGTGGGGTGTTTAGTGACAGTAACACTGTTGAATATCACGGGCCGTGGTCAGGTTATCTCTTTTGGGGATGAGTCATTGTTTGGCATTGGCATGGCATACATGTTACTTGCCACTCATCAGCCCATTGGATATTGTTAAGATCTTGTTGCATTTCAAACTGAACTGCTTCAGTTTGTGAGGAGTTGTGAATCGTGCTGAACATTGTGCAATTATTGGCGAATATTTCCACCTCTGACCTTATGATGGAGGAAGGTCATTGATGAAGATGGTTGAGCCTAAGACACTACCCTATGAATTCCTGCAGAGACGTCCTGGAACTGAGATGACTGACCTCCAACAACCATAGCCATCTCTCTATGTGCCAGGTATACCTTAACAATTAAGATACACAACAATTATTTTAAAACAAATTGAAGGAATACATACGAGACACCCCTCTTCCGGGAGACTCCAGTGAAAGTTTTTCTGTTCCAGAAACAACCTAAGTGTTGACTGTCATCAACCTTTTTGATGTTGGCCAGCCACATCTCCCCCTGTCTATTCCCCCCCATCACCCACAGCTCCCACTGTCTGTTCTCCCCCGCCATCCACAGCGCCCCTTGTCCATTCTCTTTCCATCTGCAGCTTCTTGTCCATTCTCCCTCTATACTCCAAACACCCTGTCCATTCTCTCTCACGTAACTCTCTGCAACCCTGTCATTTCATTCCTCACCCTCTGCCTTCTGACCAGTCTTTCTACACACCCTCTGCCCCCATCTATTCTCTCTCACCACACCCTCTGTCCCATTTCTATTCTTCCAGGCCTCCACCATCTCCTCTCTATCCATTCTCTCTCTCTCCCTCCCCCCACCATCTGCCACCCCCGCCCCTTCTCTCTCCCCTGTTGTGGGGAAAAACACCAGGCTCGGATTCAGAATTGAGGTTCAATGACAGAGTTTATTGCACGAGAAAATACCGGGGCTCCGGGGAGAGAAAGACACCCAACAGCACAGTGTCAGCTGCAAGACTTCTCTCGACCCGGAGCACAGGTCAAGAAACGTTTATACATCTTGTGATACAATCGGTCAGGGATGAGATTATTGTCTTTGCAACATGATTTGTTTATGGTAATCATTGTAGAATCGTTGATAGTTTCGGTACAGTCTTTGTCAGTTCAGGCACAGCCTTTGTTAATTTCCGCACAGTCGTTGTCAGTTTCAGTGCAGACATTGTCCATTTCAATGTCTGCATGGAAATCCATTGTTGTAGTAATGGGCGCTAATTGCTCTTCCTGAGAAGGGGGATTCCTGCAGCCCTGGCTATTAGCATTTGGTATTGAGTCTGTATCAAGCTGTTAGCACTTCTATAATGGGTGTTGGCCGGACCCACACACTTCGGCGGGCAGTGTTCATTACTCATGAGTATTCTCTCCCCCACCCGCCTTAAACTAATCACCTGGGTTGTGAGTCCATTGTGCTGGCATTCTGGTGGCCCCAGGCAGTGTCTGTATCAGCTCTGCTGTTTCTCTCCGTATTGTGATCCGGTGGCCATCTTGTGTGTCAAGTTGACTAACTGATGGCTCAGTGGTCATCTTGTGTATCCGTGTGCCTAGTATCACCCTGCCCTGTGCCATCTCCCACTTCTCCGCCACGCCCAAACTCTCTCCCCCGCCCAATCTCTCTATCAACCCCACTTATTCTCTCTCTCTCTGTTCCCCTCCCCACAGTTTCTCTCTATCCCCTCCATTTTCTCCCTCTCTGTCCTCCATCCATTCTGTCTCTTTTCTCCACAGCCCCCACCACACCCGTCCTTTCTCATGCCTCGAACCAGCTTTGACCGCTGTATTAAGCCCTTCAAAAGGACACACACACACACACAGAAAATGGATGGTGATGACTCTGCCTGGGAGTTGGGAGTGGTGAGAAATGGTTGATCTTCAAAATTGAGAATACCTAAAATGATATCTTCAGAAACATCGTTAAAGTCCGAAAGCACGTTTAAGTTTTTCAAAGTTTAGAAATCTTTCTAAAACTTTCACTGAAATAAGCACAGTCAGGCCACAGCTCAGGAGAGGCTGGGAGGTGTGAATGGGCGAAAGTGAGGACTGCAGGTGCTGGAGATTAGAGTGGTGCTGGAAAAGCACAGCAGGTCAGGCAGCATTCAAAGCTTTTGTCTGAAACGTCGATTTTCCTGCTCCCTTGGATGCTGCCTGACCTGCTGTGCATTTCCAGCACCACTCTGATCTTGACTGTAAAGGGTGAATGGTTAAGTTGTTCCAACTATCTAGAAATAGCGTCACAGAGCACAGAAACATACCTTTTGGTCTATGCCGACCAGATATCCTGAATTAATCTCGTGACCCATTTGCCAGTATTTGCCCCTTATCCCTCTGAATCTGTCCGATTCATATCCCCATCCAGATGCATTTTAAATACTATCATTGTACTAGCCTCCACCACTTCCTGTGGCTGATACGCACCACCGTCTGTTCAAAAAGGTTACCCCTCAGAAACCTTTCCCCTCTCACCCTAAATCCATGCCCTCCAGTTCTGGACTCGCCCCCAACGTGGTGAAAAGACATACAAAAGTTGAGCAGCCAGACAGAATGCAAAAGCAATGAAGTGTCGAACCACAGCGAAAAAACAAATTGTAGCTCGACCCCTTTTTTGTCCTATTGGCATTTGGACTCTTAAAATCTGACAGGAACAGCAGCATCCCCAATGATCATACTGTGCATGTTTTCCAGTGTCAGTAACGCAGTGCACATGCCCACCGGTGTCAGCCAAATTCACGGCATGCTCATCGCTTTCCGCAAAAAAAGGCCCGCGACCTTCCTTTGATGGCCCAATAGGAAACCCTGGAGGACCGGGAGGATACTGGTCCTCCTGCCAGTCAGAGTCACTGCATTGTCTGAATGCGAAAGTTGGACCATGAGTTTTTGAAGCTGCTACTCCTGCTACGCTCTTTCTGAATCAACATTGAGCTTCACCCAGACTGCAAATTCCTTCCTCTGTCTAAGATCTGTGAGTACGGCACTCTCTTTTCTCGCCCCCTTTTCCATTTCTATTTCTTTCCGGAATTCAATTGTTGGCTTGCAGCAACTGAAAGGAAAGGGGGTGAACCCAGGAAGGGAACAGGCTCTGGAAACGTGGTTCAGGTCTGTGTCTCAATTGGCAAAATAGACAGGCAGGAAGATGGAAGGACACAGCAAACAAGGCAGCATCAGGAAGTGGAGAAGTCGATGTTTCGGGTGTAACCCTTCCTCAGGACTGGGGATGGGTGCTGGGGCGCTGGCCGGGGGCTAAAGTGGGGATAAGTGAAGACAGGGAGAGGGTACGGCCTGATGAGTCAATGGGTGGAAGAAATCGGGTTAGTGAAAGGGAGAAGTGGAAATGAGGGGCACGGGGCTGAGAAGGGAGTCGGGGGATGGAAAGGGAGGTTATTTGAAATTGGAGAACTTGATGTTGAGTCCTACAGGCTGTAGGCTGCCCGGACGGAAGATGGGGTGTTGTTCCCCCAATTTGCAGGTTGGTTCGTTGTGGCAATAGAGGAAGGCTAAGATGTTCTTGTCAGAAAGGGAGTGGCAAGGGGAATTAAAATGAGTGGTGACTGGGAGGTCTGGTCAGCCTCTGCAGACCCAGCTGTGATGCTCGCCAATCTGTTCCCCAAGTTTACGCTCGGTCTTCCCAATGTAGAGAAGACCACAATTTACAAACACGTGGCAAATGCAGTATCTCAATGTGATGTTGTAGCCATTGCTGTGAAAAAAAAGCAGAAAGGAGATGTATTGTTTAAATGGTGATATATTGGGATGTGGAGCAAGTGAGAACTGCAGATGCTGGAGATTAGAGTCAAAGTGTGGGGCTGGAAAAAGGCAGTAGGTCAGGCAGCATCCGAGGACCAGGAGAGTCGACATTTCGATCCCGAGTCCTTCACCAGGAATGATGTGTGGATGTATAAAGGGGCCTCTGCATCCTTCTACACCAGTCACTGCCAGTTGTCAGACAGGTGCAGGTGAAGAGCTTTTGCCTGAAATGTCGATTTTTCCTGTTCCTCAGATGCTGCCTGATCGGCTGTGCTTTTCCAGCATCACTCTAATCTCGACTCTGATTTCCAGCATCTACAGTCCTCACTTTTGCCTGGACAGGTGCAGCAAGCAATCAGCAAGGCAAGGGGTATATTAACAAGAGGAATTGAGTTCAGAAGTGGGGATGTCTTCCTGCGTTAGGGGGTCATTGAACATTATTCAAGGCTGAGTTCATCTGATTTTTGAACATCAAAGAAGGGGATATTTCTGGGGGAAGGCAAGTAAATGATTTAACACCAGTATAGAACAGTTACAGAGTCAGACACCAACAGAACCAGACCCTTTAGTCAAACTAGTCTAAGGCTGACTATATTCACAAACTAAACTAATTCCACCTACCTGTGATTGGCACATATTCCTCCGAACCTTTCCTATTCATATACTTATCCAAATGTCTTTTCAATGTTGTTACTCAACCTGCATCCACATTCATTCCACGTACAAACCACTCTGTGTAAAAAGAAAAGTGCCCCCCACTGCCTTTTTAAAATCCTTTCTCCTCGAACCTTCAAATTTGCTGCCTAATCTTGAAACTCCCACCCCCACCTTAGGGAAAGGGTACCCAGCGGTCACCTCATCTCTGCCCCACTTGATTTTATAAACCTCTGTCAGGTCACCTCAAGAACGTCTCCATCTCAATCTTAAATATCCTCGGTGACCTGGCCTCCACAGCCTTCTGTGGCAGTGAATTCCATAGATTCACCACTCTCTGGCTGAAGAGGTTTCTCCTTACCTCCATTCTGAAAGGTCTTCCCTTTACTCTAAGGCTGTGCCCACTGGTTCTAATCCCTCCAACCAATGGAAACACCTTTTCCAAATTCCACTCTGTCCAGGCTGTTCAGTATTCCTTGTTTCAATTAGGTTCCTCCCCCCCACACACACACCAAAGGGCCTGTTTCCGTGCTGTATGACTCTAATCTTCTTCGATGAAAGCAGAAGTGTGATTGTGAAGGCTGGAGTTTCAGAGCAGCTTTCAAAGATGTTTTGCCCTTAATGGGAGCAGAAGTTACAATGAAATCTTGCATTTGTGAGACAGCAACTGAGTGAGTGAGTACATCTGAGGTTTTGGTAGAAAATGGGAATTCATTGCACTGTGGGGATGAAACTTTACCCTATCCAGTCATTTCTGCTGGTGAATGAAACCAGGCTCAAGATTAGGAGGAGTAAATTTAGGACAGAGATGAGGAGGAACTGCTTTTCCTGGAATGTTGTGAATCTATGGAATTCTCTGTCCAAGGAAGCAGCAGAGGCAGCTTCATTAAGTATATTCAAGACACAGTTGGATGGGTTTTTGCATGATAGGGGATTGAAGGGTAGTTGGGACAATGCAGGGAGGAGGAGCTGAGACAATGGATAGATCAGCCATAATCTTAATGCATGGTGGAGCAGGCTGGATGGGCCAAATAGCCTACTCCTGCTTCTATTACTCCGAAACTTTAACCCTGCATTTCCCATGGCTAACCCACCTAACCTGCACATCCCTTGACATTCTGGGCAATTTAGCATGGCCAATCCAAATCAAGGCCAGTGAGTAATGTAGTGATATGGAAAATGAACATAAGAGAATGATAGAGAGGGACAAGGAGAGTAAATGTACTAGCGATCAAAACTGGATACCAAACGTCACAAAAATTGAAACTAAAAATGGTGTGTCTGTATGTGTGCTGCGTTGTGACAAAAGTGAATGAATTGACTACACACATTGAAGTGAATAATTGCGATCTGACACTCCCTACAGAGACATGGCTTCAGGGTGACAAGGATTGGATCCTGAATATTGAAGGTGTCCTCAAATGGGAAGCTAGGTAAAGGTGGAGGGTTGGCACTGCTAATCAAAGCACTGATCACAGGGTAGTCTGGTGTCAGCTCAGATTTCAGGTCCTGATTTCTCTGTCCTCTGTTGATCTCCCTGTTCCCTTCTGCACCTTCTGGAATAATAAAACATTCAGTCAATCAAGTCCCAGCTCACAATCTCCCAGCCTGTCAACCATCCAGGCACAGTGTAGTCACAGCAGGGAATCACACAAGAAAAATGATACCAAATTTGAAATAAATAGGTGCTTGTGTTTAATGTTTGTTCATTAGGAAGTAAACCAGAAATAGGGCTCTCCCAGGATTCTTATACTGCCCTATTTGAGGAATTCTCTTCCCCCTTATATCTAACTATTAGTACCCAGCTATGATTTACAACAATACTTACCCCAACAGAAGTAAGGCATCTGTTCTCAAATAGACAGAGACATACAGGATGGATATAGACTTTTTCTCTCTCTCATGCGCGCACACACCACACACACACATTCACTCCCGTGGACTTGTTTGTGTATGTTTGCAGAATTATATTTTCAGAGCTGGGCTGAAATGTCACTTTTTGTTATAAAACTTTAAGTTCTCTTGAGAAGGTGCCTTACAGGTAGTTCTGGAATTTGCATGTTAATGACCCAATCGAAAAGATGAAAGACTGAACAATCCAGGTTTGTTCAACATGTCATTTCAATGACATGGACACTGTCATTTCAGTGGCAGATCACTGTCATGTTTTTCCATAAATTCTATGTCTTATGACCTTATTCTCCACAACCACCTAATGAAGGAGCAGTACTCCAAATGCTAGTGTTTAAAAGAAACCTATTGGTCTCCAACCTGGTGTTGTATGATTTGTAACTTTATCCATTTTAGGGGGGATTTGCTATGCTAAATTATCCATAGTGTATAGGGATGTGCAGGTTAGGGTGGATTGGCGGTTCTAAATTACCCATTGTGCCCGGGGAGGGGGGTGGGTGTGGGGGAGATGTAAAAGAGATCTCAGGGGCAACGTTTTTGATGGAGAGGGTGGTGCAGTTATGGAATGAGCTGCCAGACGAGGTGGTGGGGTCTGGTACAATTCCAACAGTTAAAAGGCATGTGGATAGGTGTATGAATACGAAGGGTTCAGTGGATCGGGACCAAGTGATGGCAAATGCGACTGGAGTCACAGAGATGTACAGCACGGAAACAGACCCTTTTGTCCAACTCATTCTTGCCGAACAGATAGCCAACCCAATGTAGTCCCAGCTGCCAGCACCCGGCCCATATAGGGGCCAAGTGATGGCAAATGTGACTAGATTAATTTACGATACCTGGTCAGCTCGGACAAGTTGGGCCTAAGGGTCTGTTTCCGTGCTGTATGACTCTAATTATCTTTGGTGAAAGCAGAAGTGTGGTTGTGAAGGCTGGACTTTCAGAGCAGCTTTCAAAGATGTTTTGCCCTGACTGGGAGCAGAAGAGTTTCACTGACGTATGTCGATGTTAATGCCTTGATGTCTCAATTTGCTCCCACCTTCCTGGGGACGTTAACCATTTTGTTCCACAAATAGCTGCATTGCAGGTTACCCCATGAATTGACACACTTATGTTTGCTTCCCAGAATCAGACCTGCTCACTGCCAACTGTATCCCAGTGTTGTGGAGTTATCCAAAATGCAGAGAGATCTCAGTCTTTAGGTTTTTGCTTTTCTGCCCCTTTAAGATCCTGAATCAGCACCTTCAGGGAATTAGTTAGAGCAGAGTGAGAACAGAGGGGAAGGGAGAGTGGGATGGTGCTTTCAATTTTGTGGAATAACAAAAGAAAAGAATATTCCACAGAAAGTAGAATTCCTTGTTCAGAATTTCTACCCTGCACTGACAGTGATGGCTTTTGTAATCTCTCTTTACAGAGTATTTGAAGATCTGAAGACGGAAGTTTCAAAACCAACAGATGAAGGCTTTATGCCCAAACTGTTGACTCTCCTGCTCCTCAGATGCTGCCTGACCTGCTGTGCTTTTCCAGCACTGCACTTTTCAAATCTGACTCTCCAGTGTCTGCAGTCCTCACTTTGACAGTCACTCAATCCATCGGGATTGCAACAGTTTTCAACTATGATTCTGTGAGAAGGAGCAAAGCGTTTTGGTTCCTGTTTGGGGACGTTTTCAGCATCAGTGGGACTGGATGAGAGACCCTACCATTGCAGTGCACTGAGTGTGGAGCCTGAAGCAGTTATATGGCCTGGAAAGAGGAATTCACAGTGGGGATAGGCTCTGCACACGTTTGTGTGTGGCTGACGCTCCGGCCATGGAGAAACCAGAGGAATCCCACCCTGTGGTGAAACTGTGGAAGTGTGGCAACTGCAAAAAAGGCTTCCATTTCCCATCTGCCCTGGAGACTCATCGGCACAGCCACACTTTGGAGAGGCGATTCCCCTGCCCTGTCTGTGGGAAGGGCTTCAGTGATTCCACCAACCTCCACACCCACCAGCGGGTCCACATGGGGGAGAGGCCCTTCAGCTGCCACTAGTGTGGAAAGGCCTTTTCCCAGGCCTCCAACCTCCAGACCCACCAGCGGGTCCACACGGGGGAGAGGCCCTTCAGCTGCCTCGAGTGCGGGAAGGCCTTCACCCGCTCCTCCTACCTGGTGAGCCACCAGCGAGTTCGTGTGCCATCGCAGGGGGATTGAAGGAATGATGGCCGAGTGCCATTATCGACTGGACTATCAACTCGGTTCCGGGGACTCCCGGGTTCGATTCCCATCGCGGTAGATGGTGGAATTGGAATTTAGTCAGAAATCTGGAGTTCAGAATCTAACGGTGAAACCATTGTCGGTGAGGTCGGGGTGGAAGAAAACCCCCACCTGATTCACTCAGTTCTTTTTTAGGGAAATAAACTGTCGTTGTGGGAGAGGATTCACTCAGTCGTCCCAGCTGCATCCTTTACCCGGTCTGGCCTACACGTGACTCCAGACCCACAGCAGTATGGTTGACTCTGAACTGCCCATCCAACTTACTTGGATACAGGATAAGGGTTGAAAAAGCTGAGTGAGGCAATACTTTCTCCGGGTTAAGGATGTACCAAGGATCCAATTACAAAGGGCAACTTGGTGGTGACCAATAATGAAGAAAGTGAGGGGTTGGAGGGAGTGTGTGCACTTTGACTGTGGACTGTTTTTAAAACATTGCTACTTTTTCTATGCCTTTCTGCTGGGAGATTCTGAAGCTGTAACAAAGTTGGGTCGCAATAAAGATTACCTGAACTTCACGCCGAGCTCAGACTCTCATTGAGAGCTTTGAATTGCAACAGATTTTTGTTTTAAAACTGCACGTTTCGTACAGGTGAAAGTGAGAACTGCTGATGCTGGAGATCAGAGTCAAGATGAGTGGTGCTGGCAAAGCACAGCAGGTCAGGCAGCATCTGAGGAGCAGGAAAATCGACATTTCGGGCAATATTGATTTTCCTGCTCCTCAGATGCTGCCTGACCTGCTGTGCTCATTTCTGACAGCTTCCGGGACGATGTTTCCAATGTTGTGTATCAGTTGCAGCAGTCAATGAGTAGCCAGTATTGTTAGAAATTGTGAATTTTTCAGGAGTGCAGGTACTAAATCATCCCATTGTCATTGTACAGTTTCCTGGCAACACTGGGAGGTGTGGTTGTGTCCACTGGAAACGATGTGGAGGTGCCGGTGTTGGACAAAGTTAAAAATCACACAACACCAGGTTATCTTCCAAATGGTTTATTTGGAAGCACTGGCTTTTTTAGATTTTTTAGATTAGATTACTTACAGTGTGGAAACAGGCCCTTCGGCCCAACAAGTCCACACCGCCCCGCCGAAGCGCAACCCACCCATACCCCTACATTTACCCCTTACCTAACACTATGGGCAATTTAGCATGGCCAATTCACCTGACCTGCACATCTTTGGACTGTGGGAGGAAACCAGAGCACCCGGAGGAAACCCACGCAGACACGGGGAGAACGTGCAAACTCCACACAGTCAGTCGCCTGAGGCGGGTATTGAACGCGGGTCTCTGGCGCTGTGAGGCAGCAGTGCTAACCACTGTGCCACCGTGCCGCCCCAGGCTTTTGGAGCGCTGCTCCTTCATCAGGTAGCTGTGGAGCAGAATCATAAGACACAGAATTTATAGCAAAAGCTGACGATGTCATGCAACTGATAAGATATTGAATAAATCTAGATTGCAGATTAGTCTTTCATCTTTTACCATTGGTTGCAGGTTTTAGTTCATTAATATGTAAACCCCAGAATTACTTTTAATTCACCTTGTCGAGATGGTTTAAGGTTTTATAAAAATAGGTGACATCTCAGCTCAGATACTGCATAAAAGGTGTGATGTTCGAGTCTGTATCCCAATCTTGAATCCGATTTGTTCTATTAACCAAAGTGGGAATTTATAAAATATTACATGGATTATAAAATATTACATGCAGTGTGTGTGGCTTTTGAGCAAAATTGAATATATCTGCAAATATAATTCTGCAAATGCAAATTCACCCCATAGACTTATGTGAGACTGTGTGCGCACGAGAGTGTGCGTGCATGCGAGTTTGTGTATGCATGCTAATGAAGTGTGTGTTTGATGGAGTATAAGCTTGTGAGACGGTGTGAGTGTTAGGGTGTGTGTGAGAGTGTCCGAGAGAGCGTGACAGATGAAGGGAAGACGTTGCATTTTGCTAAAACAAGGGCAGAACTTGTCCAGTTAATGGTAGGGCCTTGTTTTATGTTGGAGAACAGAGAGACATCGTGGGGGAGGGGTTCAGGTACATAAAGTTAAACATTTCTCAACACCAGGTTATCGTCCAACTGGTTTATTTGGAAGCACAAGCAGCTCCTTCATGGGGTGTTTGTGGAGCAGGAACATAAGACACAATCACCTGATGAAGGAGCAACGCTCCAAAAGCTGTGCTTACAAATGAGCCTGTTGGAGTATCACCTGGTGTGGTGTGAATTTTAACTTCGTACACCCCAGTTCAACATTGGCATCTCCAAATCGGGGACATAGTTCTTTGGAAGTTGCATCATTGGTAGACAGGGTTGTGAAAGAGGCGTTTAGCACACTTTCCTTCATTGTTCACACCGTTCAGTGCAGGAGTTGGGACATCACGTTGAGGTTGTACAGGATATTGGTGAGACCACGTGGAGAGGACTGAGTACAGTTCTGGTCGCCCTATCGACGACCACAAGTTGTCGGGTGACCTTATTTCGATTTATAAAGTCATGGAGCGTGTAGGAAAGGTAGGAATCACAGGGGGAAGAAAGGGTGGATCTCCCTTTTTTAACTTCTCTTGGCATTCAGACACTTCAATTCTGTCAGGAACAACAGCATCGCCAGAGAGCAGACTGCGCATGCTCGCCAGCGTCTGGATGAAACTGCGCATGCTCCTCACTGCACGCAAAGCCCGCCTCGCGACTTTCTTTTGGTGGGCCAATCGGAAGTCTTGGAGGACCGGAAGGTGACTGGTCCTCCTGCCAATCAGTGCCTTCCTATTGTCTGACTGCAGAAGTTGGAACACGAGCTTCGGAAGCTGCTGCTGCTCTGTCTCTGAATGGAGAGTGAGTTTGTTCCAGACTGCAACCTCCTTACTCTGTCAACCATCTGTGAGTACGGCACTCTCTTCTCAACTCCTTTTCCTTTTTTTTCATTCTTGGATTCAATCTTTTTTCTTCCCTTTCCTTTCGGTTGCTGCAAATGAATGCACGGCGTGGACCGATTCGGGAAAAGGTTTTCATAAACAGAGAGTGGTTCACATATGGAATGAATGTCCAGTGGTAGTGGTGGATGCACTACTCCAACAAGACCTCACCAACCCTCAGAAGAGCAACCCACCCAGATCCACTCCCCTACACCTGACACTACAGGCAATTTAGCATGGCCAATTCACCAAACCCGCACATCTTTGGACTGTGGGAAGAAACCAGAGCACCCGGAGGAAACCCACACAGACAGTTGCCCGAGGCAGGAATTGAACCCGGGTCTCTGGCGCTGTGAGGCAGCATTGCTACACATTGTGCCACCGTGCCATTTAGGACAGATGAGGAGGAACTGCTTTTCCTTGAGAGTAGTCAATCTATGGAGTTCTCTGCCAAAGGAATCAGTAGAGGCATCTTCATTAAGTATATTCAAGATACAATTGGATGAGTTTTCATGGTCAGGGAATTAAGGGTAATTGGGATAATGCAGGGAGGAAGAGCTGAGCCAATGGATATATCAGCCACGATCAGCTCGGATTTCAGTTTCCCACAGAGTAAGATATTGGTCTGTTCTCTGCTCTGCTGGATTTCTGCTGAAGCCTTAATCCCCACCCCCACACCTTCTGGAACAATAAAACATTCAGTTATTCAAGACTCAAGCCACAATCTCTCAGCCTGTCAACCATCCAGACACAGAGTGTAGTCCTAGCTGGGAATCAAACAAGAGAAACAGAACAAAATTAGAAATAAATAAATGCTCATGCTTAATGTTTGTTCATGAGGAAGTAAACCAGAAATAGGGCTCTCCCAGGATTCTTATAGTGCCCCTCTTGAGGCATTCTCTCACCCTAACATCTAACTATTCATACCCCGCTATGATTTACAACAATATTTACACCAACAGAAATAAAGCATCTGTTATCAAGTAGACATAGGGATATACAGCACAAAATAGACTTTTCTCTGTCTCATTCACACACATACATCCATGGGGGTGAATTTGTATTTGCAGAATTATATTTGCAGAGACATTCTATTTTTCTCAAAAATGCACAATCTGCAGGCTGTTCAATCCATGTAATATTTTGTAAGTTCCACTTTGGAAATAGAACCAGTCTGACTCAAGATTGGGATACAGACAGACTCTGAATTCACACCTTTAATGCATTGTCAGATCTGAGATGTCACGTTTTGTTATAAAACTTTGAGTTATCTCAAGAAGATGTCTTTCAGGAAATTCTGGGATTTACAAATGAATGATATGAGCAGCCCATACTAAAAGATGAAAGACTTAACAATCCAGTGTTTTTCTACCTATCATTTCAGTGCACTGTAATGTTTTTCCATCCATTCTGTGCCTTATGATTTTATTCTCCACAATTACCTGATGAAGGAGCCATGCTCTTGAGTGCTAGTCATAGAGTCATAAAGCTGTACAGCACGGAAACAGACCCTTCGGCCCAACTCATCCATGCTGACCAGATATTCCAACCCAATCTAATCCCCCCTGGCTGCACCCGGCCCATATCCCTCCAAACCCTTCCTATTCATATACCCAACCAAATGCCTCGAAAACATTTCAATTGTACCCACCTCCACCACTTCCTCTGGCAGTTCATTCCATACATGCACAACCCTCTGCATGAAAAGTTGTCCCTTAGGCTCCTTTTAAATCTTTCCCTTCTCACCTTAAACCTATGCCTTCTGGTTTTTGACTCCCCCACACTGGCGGGTAAAGACCTAGGCTATTTGCCCTATCTATGCCCCTCACGATTTTATAAACCTCTCTAAGGTCACCCCACAGGCTCTGATGCTCCAGGGTAAAATAAATGCCCCAGCCCCCCTCTCAGTCTGTGTAACCGGTTAAAGCTCTTTTCCAAAGTCAGTTCACTGGGACACATACACTCATTCTGTGTAACCAGTTAAAGCTCAGTTCACTGGTGTGTTCCTCTCTGAATGCTCCTCTGCTCACACTGATGTCCAGTACCTTTTGAAGCAGGTCGAACGGATTTCTCTTTCCAGATTCAACCCCCCCCCTCAATAATATTGAGTGACCCTGTCAGATCTTGTTATGGAATTTCTTCCAAGATTTCTGTCTGCAGATCCTCCCCTTCTGATACCCTGTTAGCAAAGTTGAAACAAGTCATCCCTGTCTGTACCGAATAGAAATTCTGATTATATTGTATGTGTCTGTGTTTAAAGTACTAACCCAGTAACATACAAATGGTACTATTGATTTAAAATACACCGGAGACGTGAGGAAGGAGATGTCAGGACCTGGCACTCTCTGAACCCTAACAGGGTGTTCCAAGTGGTAGTGCAAAAATTTCAAAATGAAGTAGATGGCCATAGAGCTGTACAGTACAGAAACAGTCCATCTCGTCCATGCTGACTAGATATCTGAAATTAATCTATCCTATTTACCAGCACTTGGCCCATATCCCTCTAAACCCTACCCATTCATGTACCCATCCAGCTGCCTTTTGAATGTTGTATTTGGACCAGCCTCCACCACTTCCTCCTGCAGCTCATTCTATACATTTACTACCCTCTGTGTGAAAAGGTTGCCCCTCAGATCTCTTTTGGGTTTTTTTCCGCCCTCACCGGAAACCTGTGCTCTCTTGTTCTGGACCTCCCCCTCCCCCCACCGCAGGGAAAAGATTTTGCCTATTTATCCTATCCATGCGCTTCATGATTTTATAAACCTCTATAAGGTCACCCCTTAGCCTCCAACGCTCCAGGGAAAACAGCCCTAGCCTCCCTTTAGCTCAAATCCTCCAACCCTGGCAATATCCTTGTAAATGTTTCTGAGCCCTTTCAAGTTTCACAACATCTTACTGATAGGAAGGAAACTAGAATTGTGTGCAATGTTCCAAATGTGGCCTAACCAATGTCCTGTACTGCGACAACACAACTTCCCAAATCCTATACTCAGAGGATTGGGAAAGTTTTCAAAACTTACAAAAGACAACCGGGAAAGAATGGAGGGAAAAACCAAACCTTTGAAGGTCAGCTTGGAGGCATCAAGGTCTCAGGACAGGGGGGTGGGGATGACCCCAGCTATGGGCCACGTGTGAGCAAACGGTTCCAGATTGATTTACGATATCTGGTCGGTACAGACGAGTTGGATCGAAGGGTCTGTTTCTGTACTGTATACCTCTATGACTCTGGCTTTCCACTAATGTTTGCCCTATCAGTATATTCAATTTCTCTCTGGTGTCATTTTGCTTCCCCTTCCCGGGGATGTTAACCATTTTGTGTCTGGTTGTTCCTAAAGAAGCTGCGTGGCAGGTTCACCCTGAATTGACACACATTGTATTTGCTTCCCAAAATCAGACCTGCTCACTCTCAGCAGGATCCCAGTGTTGTGAAAGATATTAACTTTCAGGTGGTGGTATCCAAAATTCAGAGAGATGTCAGTCTTGATGTTTTTGCTTTTCTGCCCCTGTAAGATCCTGAATCAGCACCTTCAGGGGAATTGGTTAGAGGGGAGTGAGAACAGAGGGGGAGAGAGAGTGGGATGGTGCTTTCAATTTTGTGGAATAATAAAAGAAAAGAATATTCGGCAGAAAGTAGAATTGCTTGTTCAGAATTTCCACCCTGCACTGGCAGTGATGACTTTTGTAATCTCCTTTTACAGCGTATTTGAAGATCTGATGGCAGAAGTTTCTCAATCAACAGATGAAGGGCTTATGCCCAAAGCATTGACCCTCCTGCTCCTCGGATGCTGTCTGACATCCCTGTGCTTTTCCAGTGCCACATTTTTCGACTGACTCTCCAGCATTTATGATCCTCACTTCGCCGTGAATGTCTGACAGTCTTTCAGTCCACCAGGACCGCAACGATTTTCGACTGATCTCTGTGAGAGGGATCAAAGCTTTTTGGTTCCTGACTGAGTGAGTATGTTTTCAGCATCACTGGGACTGGACGAGAGACCCCACTGTTGCAGCGCACTGTGCGTGGAGCGTGTAGCAGCTATACGACCTGGAAAGAGGAATTCACGACAGGAAGGGGCTGGAAATTCGATTGTGTGCGGCTGAAGCATCATCCATGGAGAAACCTGAGGAATCCCGCCCCGTGGAGAAACTGTGGAAGTGTGGCGACTGTGGGAAAGGCTTCTGTTTCCCGTCTGCCCTGGAGACTCATCGGCGCAGTCACACCGGGGAGAGGCCATTCCCCTGCCCTGTCTGCGGGAAGGCCTTCAGACATTCCTCCCACCTGCTGGCCCACCAGCAGGACCACACAGGGGAAAGGCCCTTCAGCTGTCCCGATTGTGGGAAGGCCTTCATGTTTTTCTCTGCCCTGTTGGCCCACCAGCGGGTCCAAACGGGGGAGAGGCCCTTCAGCTGCTCTGAGTGCTGGAAGGCCTTCAGCAATTACTCCAGCCTCCAGACCCACCAGCGGATCCACACGGGGGAGAGGCTCTTCAACTGCCCTGAGTGCGGGAAGGCCTTTACTCGGGTCTCCCCCCTGCTGACCCACCAGCGGGTCCACACGGGGGAGAGGCCCTTCAGCTGCCCCGAGTGCGGGAAGGCCTTTACTCAGGTCTCCACCCTGCTGACCCACCAGTGGGTCCACACGGGGGAAAGGCCCTTCAGCTGCCCCGAGTGTGGGAAGGCCTTCAGCACATCTTCCACCCTGCTGAGGCACCAGCAGGTCCACACCGGGGAGAGGCCGTTCACCTGCTCTCAGTGCGGGAAGGGCTTCACCCGCTCCTCCCACCTGCGGAAGCACCAGTGAGTTCACGTGCCATCGCAGGGGGATTGAAGGAGTAACGGTCAAGTGCCATTATCGATTGGACTATCAATCCGGTTCCGGCGACTCCCGGGTTTGAATCCCACCACGACAGATGGCAGGGGGAGTGGGTGGTGTGGGGGAGAAAGCCCCCATCTGATTCACTCTCTCCCTTGTTAGGAAAGGGAACCGCCATTGTGGGAGAGTATTCATTCAGTCGTTCCATCAGCATCCTTCACTCGGTCTGGCCTACACATGACTCCAGACCCACAGCAGTCTGGTTGACTCTACACTGCCCTCTCCCCACTGGCAAATGAGCAGGGAGAAACTTACCAGGATACAGGGTATGGGTTGAAATTGCTGAGTGAGGCAATACTTCCTCCGGATTACGGCTGTAACAAGGATCCAATTACAACCTGGTGCTGCCCAATAGTAAAGACAGTGAGGTGTGTGTGGGCTTTGATCTTGAGCTGTTTAAAAAGCAGTTACTTTGTCTATGCCTTTTTGCAGGGGGGAATCTGAAGATGTAACTAAGTTGAGTCACAATAAAGGTTACCTGAACTTACCGCCGGGCTCAGACTCTCATTGAAAGCTTTGAGCTGGAAGACGTTTTTAGTTTAAAGCTGCTCCTTCGTTTCAGCCTCCTGCACTGAGTTTCCAATGTCATGTATCAGATGGAGCAGTGAATGAGAAGCTAGTATCGTGAGAAATTGTAAATCTTTCAGGTACTGCGTTGTTTCATCAGCATTGTAAAGTTTACTGACAGCACCAGGAGGTGTGGGCTGTGTTCACTAGAAATGATGTGGAGGTGTCGGTATTAGTCTGGGTTGATAAAGTTAAAAAGAAATCACCCAATACCAGGTTGTTGTCCAACAGGTTTATTTGGAAGCACTAGCTTTCTGAGTGCTGCTCCTTCATCGGGTAGCTGTGGAGCCGCATTGTAAGACACAGAATGTATATCAAAAGATCAGTATCATGCAACTGATGGAATATATTGAACAAGCCTAGATTGCTGTCAAGTCTTTCATCTCTTAGAATGGGTGTAGGTTTTGGTTCATTAATGTGTAACTGCCAGAACATCTCTTAAGTCACATTCTTGAGATGACTTAAGGTTTTATAAAAAAGATGACATCTCCGCTCAGACAATGCATTTAAAGGTGTGAGAATTGAGTCTGAAAATGTGTTGCTGGAAAAGCACAGCAGGTCAGGCAGCATCCAAGGAGCAGGAGAATCGACGTTTCGGGCATGAGCCCTTCTTCAGGAAAGGTCTGAAGAAGGGCTCATGCCCGAAACGTCGATTCTACTGCTACTTGGATGCTGCCTGACCTGCTGCGCTTTTACAGCAACACCTTTTCAGCTCTGATCTCCAGCATCTGCAGTCCTCACTTTCTTCCTGAGAATTGAGTCTGACAGTATTCTAATCTTGAGTCAGACTGGTTCTATTTCCAAATTCATAAAATATTACATGGATTGACTGTCTGGAAATTGTGTGCTTTTTCAGCAAAATTGAATACATCTGCAAATATAATTCTGCCAATACAAATTCACCCCATAGAATTGTGTGTGGGTGCATGTGAATTTGTGCGTGAGAGTGTGTACATGCTTGGTAAAGTGTGAGTGTGATGGAGTATAAGCCTGAGAGAGTATTGGGGGGTGTGTGTGCGTGTGTGAGGGGGAGCATGTGTGAGAGAGGTATTAATACAAGCAAGGGGTTGCATTTTGCTAAAACAAGAAAGGGCAGGACTTGTACAGATAATGGTAGGGCCCTGGGTCATGTTATAGAACAGACAGACATGGGGGAGTGGTGTTCAGGTACATAGTTCGTTAGAAGTTGCATCACTGATAGACAGGGTAGTTAAGAAGGTATTTAGCAGCAGAGCATTCATTGTTCACACCATTGAGTACAGGGGTTGGGACATCATGTTGAGGTTGTATGGGATGTTGGTGAGGCCACTTTCAGAGTACTGAGTACAGTTCTGATGGCCCTGTAATCTGAAGTATTCTTATCACAGAGGGTTCGGTAAAGATTTACCAGGAAGTTCCAGGACAGGAGGGTTTGAGTTATAGGGAGAGGCTGGGACTTTATTCACTGGAGGAGAGGAGATGAGGGGGTGACATCATTAAGATTGATAAAATAAGGTGTGGAGGTAAGCTGAATAGCAAAGGGTTCTTGCTTAGCATCGGGGAGCTCAAAACTTGGGGGCATATTACTTAAGGTGGGGAGAGAGATTTGAAAGGAACCGGAGGGGCATCATTTTGAAAGAGGGTGGCTTTGTATGTGGAATGAACTTAGTGACGATGTGGTAGTTGCCGGCACATTTACAACGTTTAAACAGCATTTGGATAGGTACATGAATAGAAAGGTTTAGAGGGATATGGGCCAAATGCAGGCAAGTGGGACTGGTTTCGTTTGGAATCCTGGTCGGCATGGACGAATTGGACCGAAGGGTCTGTTTCTGTGCTGCATACCTTTATTGAAACCAGTAGAATTCTGAAAGGGGCTTGACAGGATAGATGTAGATAAAATGGATACTATATGAGGAGGGTCATACAATCCCAACAATGTGAATGCAGGCCATTCAGCCCATCTATTCCTCTCTGGCCCTCTGAACAGTATCCCAGCCATATCCAACCCCTTACTCCATATTTCCCATGGCCAAGCCACCCTAACCTGTACATCCCTGGTCACTATGGGTAACTTAGCACGGCCAATCCTCCCTAACCTACACCCGAATCTATAAATTACCTTCTCAAGAATGTAATTTAAATGAAGAGCTTTTCTAAGAAAAATGTCAGTCTGACTCAACGTTGCGACACAGACAGAATTCACACCTATTGTCTCTACTTATAAATAGGGCAACGTCTCTTCGAAATGGAGATTCATTTAGATATAACTGCGTGACTTTACATATAAAGATATCCCTTTGAATGTGCCACATCCCTTTGAAATGTAATCTCGTCCATTTACATCTCTTCATTTTAACGGGGTATTTCCGCAAATATTCATGTCCCTTTAAAATGCAGATTTCCCCCTTTAGATATGACGCCGTTCCGTTAGATGTGGGAATATCTGTTTAAATTGAGCCGTGAGCTTTCCCAATGTAGACAGGGCTCCTGGAAACGTGGCAGTGTCCCCCCTGCAGCTGCAGAGCGAGACAGGAGAGTTTGTTTTTGTGAATGAGCAGTTGTAGCGCGAGGTGGCTGTTGCTTGGTGACGGTGAGGCTCCCCGGCCCCGCCCATCCCCCCGTGCAGACGTCACGCGGGGGCGAAGGCGGTTGGGAGGAGAAGTCGCTCGAGCGGGGAAGCGGCGGGAGGGCGGCCGTAAGGAAAATGGCGCCGTGCGGCCCGGGGCAGACACCCGTCACTGGGCACCGCCGCCTTCCTGGCGCAGCTGCTGTGTCACGGCCACACCGGCCGGCTGTACAGCAGGCAGGAGCCGGTGAGCATTCTGGAGGCGGATGGGGTTAAGGGCCTGCTTGGGAACTCGTCGGCCGCCTGGGTGGTGGAGTTCTACTGGTCGTGGGGCGGCCCCTGTGTCAACTATGGGGCCACCTGGAAGGTACTGGGCCCGGGAGGTGAAAGGTGAGGCAGGTTGGGGGGGGGGGGGATGGAGGGGAAGGAATGTGGGGCCTGTCCTGTCCTGTCATAGTGACATTTTACACTCACTTTCCATCTGCTTTTACTGGGGCTTGTGCTGTTTGCCCCCTCACTGTGTGTTTAATCCTTGTGCTGTTTACCCCTCACTGTTTGTTTAATCCTTGTGCTGTTTACCCTCTCACTGTTTGTTTAATCCTTGTGCTGTTTACCCCCTCACTGTGTGTTTAATCCTTGTGCTGTTTACCCTTTGCTGTTACTTGTGCAATTGCTGAGGGTAGTGTGTAAATACTAGTGAAGGAGATTATGCACCAGCATGTATATGTTCCTCAGTCATTGAAGGGGCAGGACCTGTTGAGAATGGTTAGTAAAGCATGTGGTGCACTAAGCCTTGTTAACATGGCTTGTTATTTGGAGAAGTAGACTTTATTATTTAGAGTCACAGAGATGTACAGCACGGAAACAGACCCATTCGGTCCAACCTGTCCATGCCAATCAGATATCCTAAATTAATCTAGTCCCATTTGCCAGCACTTTGCTCATATCCCTCTAATCCCTTCCTATTCATATACCCATCTAGATGTGTTTTAAATGCTGTAATTATACCGGCTACCACTACTTCCTCCAGCAGTTCATTCCATACATGCACCACCCTCTGCATGGAAAAGTTGCCCCTCAGGTACCTTTAATATCTTTCTGCTCTCACCCTCAACCTATGCCCTCTAGTTGTGAACCTCACCCCTACACTGACGAAAAGACATTTAAAAAAAAGTTGAGCAGCCAGAGAAAATGCAATAGCTATAAGAGCCACATGGGGAAAAAGAACTGTGGCTCTACCCTTTAGTTCTCCTCTTGGCATTTGAACACTTAAAATCTGTCAATAATACCAGCATCGCCACAGCGTATTGTGTCTGTTCCGCGCACCTGCTCGCTGGTGTCACCCAACACATTGTCCATGCTCCTCGTTGTCGGCAGAAAAGGTGACATCGCTTGTCTCTGTTCCTAAAGGTCTTCCTTTTATTTTTAAAGCTGTGTCCTCTGGTCCTAGTCTCTCCTACCAATGGAAACATCTTCCAATTTCATTGCATTGTGGGGATGAAGCCCTACCCTGTCCGGTAATTTCTGCTGGTGTGAGAGACTAGGCCTCAAGTTTAGAGGGAGGAGCTTTCAGACAGATGAGGAAGTGCTTTTCCCACAGGGTTGTGAATCTATGGAATAGTCTAGATTAGAGTGGTGCTGGAAAAGCACAGCAAGTCAGGCAGCATCCGAGGAGCAGGAAAATCGATGTTTTGGGCAAAATGCCTTTGTATGTGAGTTTGTGTATAAGACTGTGCATCAGTGAGTGTGTATTTGCATGTGTGCATGCTTGATAAAGTGTGATTGTGATGGAGAATGAGCCTGCAAGAGGGTGTGTGTGTGTGTTGAGAGGGTGCTGTATGTGTATGTCTGAGAGAGAGCGTGTGAATGAGAGAGGTATGGATATAAGTGAGGGGTTGCATTTTACTAAAATAAAGGAGGGCAGGACTTGTACAGGTAATGTTAGGGCCTGGGTTGTGTTGTAGAACAGAGACCCGGGGGTGTTCGTGTTCATTGATCTTGAAAGTTCCATCATTGGTAGACGGGGGTGAAGAAGGTGTTCCGCACACTTAGACCATAAGACATAGGAGTGGAAGTAAGGCCATTCGGCCCATCGAGTCCACTCCGCCATTCAATCATGGCTGATGCGCATTTCAGCTCCACTTACCAGCGTTCTCCCCGTAGCCCTTAATTCCTCTAGACAACAAGAATCTATCAATCTCGGCCTTGAAGACATTTAGCGTCCCGGCTTCCACTGCACTCCGTGGCAATGAATTCCACAGGCCCACCACTCTCTGGCTGAAGAAATGTCTCCGCATTTCTGTTCTGAAATGACCCCCTCTAATTCTAAAGCTGTGTCCACGGGTCCTTGTCTCCTCGTCTAACTGAAACAATTTCCTAGCATCCACCTTTTCCAAGCCATGTATTATTTTGTACGTCTCTATTAAGTCTCCCCTCAATCTTCTAAACTCCAATGAATACAATCCCAGTATCCTCAGCCGTTCCTCATATGTTAGACGTGTCATTCCAGGGATCATCCGTGTGAATCTCCACTGGACACGTTCCAGTGCCAGTATGTCCTTCCTGAGGTGTGGGGACCAAAACTGGACACAGCACTCCAAATGGGGCCTAACCAGAGCTTTATAAAGTCTTAGTAGTACATCTCTGCTTTTGTATTCCAACCCTCTTGAGATAAGAGACAACATTGCATTCGCTTTCTTAATCACGGACTCAACCTGCATGTTTACCTTTAGAGAATCCTCGACTAGCACTCCCAGATCCCTTTGTGCTTTGGCTTGATTAATTTTCTCACCATTTAGAAACTAGTCTATGCTTTTATTCTTTTTGCCAAAGTGCAAGACCTCGCACTTGCTCACGTTAAATTCCATCAGCCATTTCCTGGACCACTCTCCCAACCTGTCTAGATCCTTCTGTAGCCTCCCCACTTCCTCAGTACTACCTGCCTGTTCACCTAACTTCGTATCATCGGCAAACTTCGCTAGAATGCCCCCGGTTCCCTCATCCAAATCATTAATATATAATGCGAACAGCTGTGGCCCCAGCACCGAACCCTGCGGGACACCGCTCGTCACCGGTTGCCATTCTGAAAAAGAACCTTTTATCCCAACTCTCTGCCTTCTGTTAGACAGCCAATCCTCAATCCATCCCAGCAGCTCACCTCGAACACCATGGGCCCTCACCTTGCTCAGCAGCCTCCCGTGTGGCACCTTATCAAAGGCCTTTTGAAAGTCTAGATAGACTACATCCACTGGGTTTCCCTGGTCTAACCTACTTGTTACCTCTTCAAAAAATTCCAACAGGTTTGTCAGGCATGACCTCCCTTTACTAAATCCATGTTGACTTGTTCTAATCAGACTCTGCTCTTCCAAGAATTTAGAAACCCCATCCTTAATGATGGATTCTAGAATTTTACCAACAACCAAGGTTAAGCTGATTGGCCTATAATTTTCCATCTTTTGCCTTGATCCTTTCTTGAACAAGGGGATTACAACAGCCATCTTCCAATCATCCAGGACCTTTCCTGACTCCAGTGACTCTTGAAAGATCTCAACCAATGCCTCTGCTATTTCCTCAGCCACCACTCAGAACTCTAGGGGTATCCCTTCGGGGCCAGGAGATTTATCAATTTTAAGACTTTTTAACTTTTCTAGCACTATCTCTTTCGTAATGGCAACCATACTCAACTCAGCCCCGTGACACCCTTTAATTTTTGGGATATTACTCATGTCTTCCACTGTGAATACTGACGCAAAGTACTTGTTAAGTTCTCCTGCTATTTCCTTATCTCCCATCACTAGGCTTCCTGCATCAGTTTGAAGTGGCCCAATGTCTACTTTTGCCTGTCGTTTGTTTCTTATGTACGGAAAGAAACTTTTACTATTATTTCTAATATTACTGGCTAGCCTACCTTCATATTTGATCCTCTCATTTCTTATTACACTCTTTGTTATCCTCTGTTTGCTTTTGTATCCTTCCCAATCTTCTGATTTCCCACTGTTCTTAGCCACTTTATAGGATCTCTCTTTTTCTTTAATACATTTCCTGACTTCCTTTGTCAGCCAAGGTTGTCTAATCCCTCCCCGGTTAATCTTTCTTTTCTTGGGAATGAACCTCTGTACAGTGTCCTCAATTATACCTACAAACTCCTGCCATTTTTGCTCTACTGAGTCTTCATTGTTCACATAGGTAAAACCTACCTCTTGCAAAAATGCCATCCCTTATTCCCAATTCCTCCGCCTCCGCCGTATCTGCTCCCAGGAGGACCAGTTCCACCACAGAACACACCAGACGGCCTCCTTTAGAAACCGCAATTTCCCTTCCCACGTGGTTAAAGATGCCCTCCAACGCATCTCGTCCACATCCCGCACCTCCGCCCCCACCCCTCCAACCGTAACAAGGACAGAACGCCCCTGGTGCTCACCTTCCACCCTACCAACCTTTGCATAAACCAAATCATCCGCCGACATTTCCGCCACCTCCAAAAAGACCCCACCACCAGGGATATATTTCCCTCCCCACCCCTTTCGGCCTTCCGCAAAGTTCGTTCCCTCTGTGACTACCTGGTCAGGCCCACGTGCCCCCTACAACCCACCCTCCCATCCTGGCACCTTCTTCTGCCACCGCAGGAACTGCAAAACCTGTGCCCACACCACCTCCCTCACCTCCATTCAAGGCCCTAAAGGAGCCTTCCACATTCATCAAAGTTTTACCTGCACATCCCCTAATATCATTTATTGTATCCGTTGCTCCCGATGCAGTCTCCTCTACATTAGGGAGACTGGACGCCTCCTAGCAGAGTGCTTTAGGGAACATCTCCGGGACACCCGTACCAATTAACCTCACCGCCCCGTGGCCCAACATTTCAACTCCCCCTCCCACTCTGCCGAGGACATGGAGGTCCTGGGCGTCTTTCACCGCTGCTCCCTCACCACCAGACGCCTGGAGGAAGAACGCCTCATCTTCTGCCTTGGAACACTTCTACCCCAGGGCATCAATGTGGACTTCAACAGTTTCCTCACTTCCCCTTCCCCCACCTCACCCGAGTTCCAAACTTCCAGCTCAGCACTGTCTCCATGACTTGTCCTACCTGCCTATCTTCTTTTCCACCTATCCACTCCACCCTCCCCCCCGCCCCCGACCTATCGGCTTCATCCCCTCCCCCACTCACCTATTGTACTCTATGCTACTTTCTCCCCACCCACACCCTCCTCTAGCTTATCTCTCCATGCTTCAGGCTCTCTGCCTTTATTCCTGATGAAGAGCTTTTGCCCGAAACGTCGATTTTACTGCTCCTCGGATGCTGGCTGAACTGCTGTGCTCTTCCAGCACCACTAATCCAGAATTCATTGTTCACATGCTGAGTACAGGAGTTGGGACATTATGTTGGAGATGCACACAGAAAGTACTTTACTCAGAGGGTGATAGATGTCTGGAATGCATTGCCAACAGAAGTAGAGGCAGGGACGGTAGATTCATTTAAGGTGCATCTGGGCAGGGGAGATCCAAGATGGTGGCGACCCAGCAAGTCTGAGTCTGTCGTGCTCTGCCCAAGACTCAGGCAAAGTGGGCTGCCTGCCTCCACCACACCTGCCAAATCATTTAAATAGCTTTTATTTGAATACAGCTAGTTATTTTGCACCAAACCTGAGCAATTTAGTGCCCCATTAAAATGACTAAAGAATGCCCGCAGCTCGCAGCACATAGGAACCCCACCCCAGCTGCAGCAGAGGCGTCCGCAGCTGCCCCCGGGGACGTAACTATGGTGGTGAGCCTTGTTGCAGTGATTTCTAAGCTTGAAGAGGAGATCGCCATCTTCATAGAGCAGGTGGGAGTCGCTCTCGGTCACGCTGCAGAAGCACAAGCGAGATATTGAAAGAATCGAACATCGAGTCGGAGGGTCGGAGCTAAAGGTTGCGACCTCAGAGGCTGCTGCAGAATCAGCCGTGGGTCGGGTCTGGACTCTCGAACAGCGAATCCGGGCCTTAGAAGATCACATCAACAACCTCAAAAATCGAGGTCGTCGAGAAAATATTTGTTTGCTGGGCCTTCCCGAACGGGAAGAGGAAGGCCAGTTTACGACGTTTCTGGAGCAGTGGCTTCCACAGTTATTGAATCTGGAGGCTGGATCAGGCCAGGTCAGGGTAGAATGGGCCCACCAGGTTGCAATACACAGGCCAGGCTTGGACCAGCGCCCCCACCCGGTCCTGTTCTGGCTGCAGTGCTTTTTGGAGAAGCCGATGCTCCTGGAAGCTTCCAGAAATCTTGGGAAAGATCCCCAAGCCATGATTTACAAAGGATCCAAGATTATGCTATTTCAGGACTTTCCCCCAGCTCTGGTCCAAAAGAGGAGGGCGTTTAAGGGATTTAAACATTCAGTGCTACCCAGCAGCGCTATGTTTTAGCCACGAAGGGTCCGTGTATAACTTTGGATCGCCGGAGAAGGCCAAGGAATGTTTGGACTCTCTTAGATAAATTGTAAGAGTTCACTCGTGTGGTGAATGATGTTGTTCTGCCCTCCCCTTTCCCTGGTTCACCTTTTTTTTTTCTCTTTTATTACTTAATATTATCTCCAGGGAGTAGGGAGGGGCGGGCTTATCTGTTCTCCACTCTGCGATTTTCTCCTCTCTTTTTTTGTAAATATATATAGACTGGGTGGTCTAGTAGATTTAGGTGAGGAGGGGTCTCTGCTTTGTCTTATTTTTTTTCTTTCTTTTAAAGCTGGGTTGTTTTCCCCCTGTTATTTTGTATTACCCTAATTAATTATTATCTGCTGAGACTGTAATTTTATAGTTTTATGTTTATACGTGGTATTAACATCACCAAATATATGTAGGTGTTGATGTGGGTGTGTGGGGAGGGGCAGGAGGGTAGGGTACTCATTGTTAACTTTAGCTTGGTCATACACTTGAATTTTCTTCACTTTATTATGGAGTACCTGGGTCGAGGGTGGGGCACTGGTCGGGAGAGGATCTGATGGGTTTTCGGAAAGGAAGTGATTCCCCCGGAAACGTGGGGAAAAATCTCTGTTTAAACATGTTATTTTTTTAATTTAGAAATCGTTTTTTATTATATTAGTGTGAGTGTTATAAAGAATCTCTCTTTTTGTGAATTTTCTATGGTCCAAGCTCAGGGTGTTTTGGATGGGGTTTCTCCTCCCGGGGGTCTCGGACTTGCCTGGACGATTATGGTGTGTCATTCGCTTAAATGGTGCACCTGGAATGTCAAGGGGAGTAATTCTCCAATCAAAAGGAAGAAAATATTACCAAACCTCAAAAAAGAAAGGGTTGATATAGCTCTTCTACAGGAGACCCATTTATTGGATAAAGAACACTTGAAATTACAACAGGGTGGATTTGATCAGGCCTTCTTTTCTTCCTTCAGCTCAAAATGTAGGGGAGTAGTCATTCTTATTTGGAAGAATCTCCCTTTCGAAATCCTAAGTCAGATAAAAGATGAATCTGGACGATAAATACTAATTAAAGCCCTTATAAATGGAGAGGAATATGGGATTTTAAACCAGTTTTGTCCCCCGGCACATCCTTTCAAATTTATAACGGAAGCCTTCTCCAAACTGATGGTTCTTGGTGCTCGTCATACAATTATAGGGGGAGACTTGAATTGCATTATGGAGCCGGAAATAGACAGGATACCCAAGAGTACTGCGGGTGTATCCCCCAGATCTAGACAATTGGCGGATTTGAATCAAGAATTAGGATTAATAGATGTGTGGAGGTGCCTCCACCCGCACGGCAGAGATTTCTCTTTTAACTCTAATCGACATAAATGTCATACTAGAATTGACATGTTTTTTGCCCCCTCGACTTGTTTAAATTCCATATCATCCTGTAAAATAGGTGATATGATAATTTCTGATCACGCTGCTGTGTACATGGAAATCAAGGCTAGGAACAATGAGGCATCCCCCTGACATTGGCGTATGGATTATAGTAAATTTGCAAAATATTTTTCTCAAGAATTTAAAGCTTTCTTGGAAATTAATTCAGGTACGGCTAGTAACCCGTCAATGATGTGGGAGACTATTGAAGCTTATGCGCGAGGTCTGATCATTTCATACTCGGTGACCCAGAAAAAATTAAAGGGAGAACAACAGCATCTACTTGCTGCTTGCTTAAAAGCAGCTGAAACAGCATACGCTGACAGACCTTCCATTGCCAAATTACAAAGGGTTATGACCCTTGGGACAGCTCTGAATACCGACTTCACCCAAATGGCAAAGAGGGAAATATTATTTGCAAAACAAAGATTATATGAATTTAGCGATAAACCTGGTAGATACTTCGCATTTCTTGCAAGGAAAAAAAAGGGCCCCTCAAGCTATCACAGCTATCAGGGAAGTGCTGGTACTCTGACTCACATCATAAAGGGATCAACACAATCTTCAGAAAGTTTTATTCTGATCGCAGGATTGTGAAGATAGAGCCAGGAGGAAGCAGTCCTTTTTTAAAAGCCTGGCCTTTCCGGACTTAATCCCGGAACAGGTATCGGTCCTGAATGCTCCCCCAACAACCCAGGAAATACTTGACACAATCAGGCAACTTCAGAGCAGTAAGGCACCTGGCCCAGAGGGCATTCAGGTTGAATTTTACAAAGAGTTCACAGGAGTATTAGCTGGCCCACTTATGGACATGTATAACTACTCATATAAGTCAGGGCTGCCTCCTGCCTTTACTAAAAAAGATGAATATCTCCCTTATTCTCAAAAAAGGAAAGGATCCAGAAGATTGTGCATGATACAGACCAATATCCTTGCTAACTGTAGATTTTAAAATTCTCTCTAAAACATTAGCATTGAGGCTAGAGAGGGCTAGAAAAGAGGAGCAGACTGGATTTATTAAGGGCCGTAGATCATCTAATAATATTAGAAGGGTCTTGAATGTGAATCAAGTCTGTCATCAGGAAAAAATACCAGGAATAGTAGTCTCTTTGGACGCGGAGAAGGCATTTGACAGGGTTGAATGGTCATACCTGTTCTATACATTGGAAAGGTTTGGCATTGGAAATGTATTTGCCAAATGGGTCTCAACACTGTATAATGATCCCAAAGCAGTTGTGATCACCAATGGATTAGGCTCAGGTAGCTTCAGTGTGGGTAGGGGCTGCTGTCCGGGATGTCCTCTCTCTCCGTTGCTATTCGAGCTAATAATTGAACCACTGGCGGAAGCGATAGGGGCTGACTCTAATATAACGGCCCCGAGGGTTGGTACAGGTAAACATAAAATTACCCTATATGTAAATGATCTCCTTTTTCTTAGTAATCCTCTGATGTCCGAGCCCCTCTCCATCCAAGTTATTAATGCATTTTCAGGCTACAAAATTAATTTTTCAAAATCAGAGGCATGCCTCACTAGTATGTCCCACTTATTGGACCGATCCCACTTCCCCTTTCGTTGGTTTCTGGAGGGTTTCTTATACTTGGGCATTTTTATAACCCCAGTATTTGGCCAGCTATCCAAGGCCAATTTTGTGCATCTATTGGAAAGGGTAAGACAGGACCTTTAACGTTGGGGAGACCTTCCAATTTCCTGGCTAGGTAGAATAGCCCTAATTAAAAAAGAATGTCTTGCCCCGTCTCTTATACCCTATGAGAATGCTTCCGGTGATGCTGCCGAGGACGGCACTCCGCAAATTGTATGGTTGGCTGGGTTCTTTCATCTGGAATCCTAGACGGCCCCTCATTAAGTTAAGGAAGCTACAACTTCCACAGGCAAGGGGGGAGGGCTGTATTTTTCAGACTTTAGGAAGTCTCAGTTAAGCTACATAGCTGATTGATTGCGGGTCAGACATGACCCAATCTGGGTGGACATCGAGGCTTCTCAAGTACAGTGCCCTCTTATTAACCTCTTATTTTTAGATCAGATGAAAATCATTACGAGCCACTGTAGAAACCCTACAATACCTTGGAATATAATGCAGCAAAACGAGGGTAATTCACAAAAAACATCCCCCTATACTCCTATAGTGGGGGCATGGGGTTTTCAATCAGGGCTTATAGATGCCACATTCAAATCCTGGAGATCCAGCAGTATCTCCTGTTTAGGGGATCTGTTTGAGCAGGGGGTCCTGATGTCTTTTGAACAGCTGCATCAGAAATTTGGATTACCTAACGGAGACCTCTTTCGATACTTCTACATTCGAGACTACATACAGAAGATGACTGCGTTATTAGATGTTCTTTATAAATCAGATAGAGAACGTAGATTGTTGTGGCCAATGGGTGTACCCTCGGTCAGCACTCTTTATCATTTATTACGTGATGATGTGTCGGAAGACATGGACCGTCTGCTTAGAACATGGGATCAGGATTTGGGACTGGAAATTTCTACAGAAATGTGGAATGACATCTGGGAAAATGCCAAAACAAAATCTCCGTTTGTAACAGAACCCAGGCCATTCAGTTAATGATACTTCATAGGGCCCATATGGCCCCGGAACGATTGGCAAAATTTAGGAGCATCTGCAATGCGTCCCAAATGTAAAATAGAGGTGGGCATTCTTACACACCGCTTATGGACATGCCATAAGATCCTCAAATACTGGACCGAAGTAGTAAACGCCCTGACAGAAATCTTGGGAATGGAAATTACAGTAGATCCAGTATCTCCTCTTCTGGGCTTCTCAAGCTTACCTTCTGTGGATGTGCACGGGAGGAAATTATTTTCCATTCTCTCCTTCTATGAAAGGAAAAATATCTTGGTAAACTGGGTGGCTGAGGGCCCTCTAGGACTTCCAAATTGGCACAGATTAATCATGGAATGTATTCCTCTTGACTTCCTTACAAATATGGTGCACCAAAAAACTGAATTATTGTATAAAATGTGGCAGCCCTTTTTGAATTACATAGATACAGATATTTCGGCCATTCTTTCAAGGGCTTTCATTTAGTTGAGGTAACAGTTCTGGCTGGTCCCTTGGGAGAGGAATCCCGCATGAATACGGGTTTTATTACAACTTATGTTAACTCATTACGAGCATGTATTTCACTACTTCATTACCATGTTATCCTTTTTTCTTTTGACTAATGTAAGATATTTGATCATACACTCTGGTTAGTTATAGGTTAGATTCGTAGTTAGTTGAGTTTTGTCTTTTTCTTTTTTATATCTCTTTTTGTTTCACAAGTTTTGGCTATTTATTTAAGATTTAATTGTATATTAGTGTTCGTACTTGTGCTTTTTTTACTTGTAAACTGGTAAAAACATGTTAAATTTTCAATAAAAATATCTTTTTTTTTAAAAACGTGCATCTGTACAGATGCATGAGTAGGGGGAGAGCAGAGGGATACAGATTCAGGAATTGTGCAATAGGTTTAGACAGGGGATTTGGATCGGCTTAGGCTTGAAGGGCTGAAGGGCCTGTTCCTGGGTTGTAAATTTTCTTTGTTCTATGTTGAGGTTGTACAGGATGTTGGTGAGGCCATTTTGTTTAGAGTACTGAGTACAGTTCTGGTCACCCTGTAATAGGAAGAATATTATTAGAGACGGTTCGGTAAAGATTTACTTTGACGTTGCCAGGAATGGAGGGTTTGAGTTATAGGGAGAGGCTGGGATTTTTTCACTGGAATGGAGGAGGTTGAGGGATGACCTTACTGAGATTTTAAAAAATCATGAGGGGTGAGGGTAAGGAGAATAGCGAGGAACATGCGCGGTTATGTAGAGTCAGGGGTGGGGAAGTGAAACAAAATTGTGGCTCTCCCCTTTTTTCCTCCTTTTGGCTTTGGCCAGTTGAATCTGTCCGGAAGGGGCCTGGTCCTCCTGCCAATCAGAACCCCAGCCATTGTCTGAATGCGGAAGTTCGACCATGAGCTTCTGAAGTTGCTGTTGCTCCTCTCTCTCTGAATGAAGATTGAGCTTCAGTCCAGACTGCAACTTCCTTTCTCTGTTTAACATCTGGGAGTACCGCACTCTCTTTTCTCGCCCTCTTTCCCATTTCTTTTCTCATCCTTGGGTTCAGCTGTTGGTTTGTAGGAGCTGAGGGAAAAAGAAAGTCAATTGAGGTGAAGGGACAGACTCTGGAAAAGGTTGGTCTAGATCTGTGCCTGTTAATGTTTGACAGGCTTTGTTTCCTGAGCATGACACATTTACTTGTCTGGCAAAAAAGGATGGCCTCTTAATCCATGTTGGGGATGGAAGTGGATTATGCTGTGGGTGACTTGCTCGTAGTAGTCCAATAAGTATTGGATAAGTAATCATGACACACAAACCGTAAGTTATTGACTGTTTATTTGGAACTCACGGGGAGAGCCAAGTCGACCTAATAGTCTCAAGTCACTCCGACGAGAAACAGAGTTGTGTGATTCTGTAGGTTACAATCATTTAACAATTAGCAAACTGTTAATTGCAGGAAATTGAGCAAACTGAGACACTTTACCCAGTCACGTAGTGTCTGGACAGTGTTGGTTAGTAGCTGATGTGTACAATAGGTCCTTGCAAAGAGAAAGATATTCCCATGCAAGGAAAGAATTTGTTTATCAGGTAGCAGTACAGCTGCAAGGCAGACTGTCTCTGTTGAGTCTGGGAATTAAGGGTAGCTGGGACAATGGATAGATCAGCCCTGATCTTAATGAATGGCAGAGCAGGCTGGATTGGTCAAATGGCCTACTCCTGCTTCTATTACTATGAAACTGTAACCCTGCATTTCCCATGGCTAACCCACCAAACCTGCACATCCCTGGACACTGGCCAATTTAGTATGGCCAATCCAAATCGAGGCCAGTGAGCAATGTAGTGATGTGGAAAATGAACATCAGAGAACAATAGAAAGGGACAAGGAGAGTAAATGTATCAGCAATCGAACCTGGATACTAATGTCACAAAAACTGAAACGATACATGGTGAGTCTGAATGTGTGCTGCATTGTAACAAAAGTGAATGAATTAACTGCACACATTGAAGTGAATAATTATGGTCTGAGACTCCTCACAGAGACATGGCTTCAGGATGGCAAGGATTGGATCCTGAATATTGAGGTGTAGTTAGATAGGAAGCGAGGTAAAGGCAGAGGGTTGGCACTGCTCATCAAAGCACTGATCACACGGTAGTCTGGTGTCAGCTTGGGTTTCAGGGCCTGATTTCTCTGTCCTCTGATCTCCCTGTTCCCACAGAGTAAGATGTCGGTCTGTTCTCAGCTTTGCTGGACTTCTGTAGAAGCTTTCACGCCTCTTTTACAGCTTCCAGAACAAGAAAACATTCAGTCAATCGAAAGCCACACCACAATCTACCAGAAATAGGGCTCACCCAGGATTCTGATAGGGTCCTACTTGAGGAATTCTCTCTCCCTTCAATGTAACTATTAGTATTGGGGCAAAGTAACTCGTGTGTCAAATCGTTTAAAGCAAAGTAGTCAGGAGAGGAGACCTTGAGCAATTAACTAGCTTTATTCATTGCCATTGGGGAATACCTCTTAGTTTAAAACAAAGTCTGACGTATTCCAATAAAATACAGAATGTTACAAGTTTTATGGTAAAACACAAGCCCCATTCTCCATTAATTATGCAACTGAGGGGCAGTCGTAAGGTTCACATACATTGTCGAGACCTAAATTTCTTAATGTCTACAAAACTGAATGTTATCTTATGCTGCAGGTTCAGCTAGGCTCGAATTACCGATAAGGGACAGAGAGAACCAATCCATCATTCTATGAAGCAGCACAGTCTAATGGCCTGAAGAGCAGAGACAGCCTGCAGCTGCAAGGTCAGGCTATCAAACCAGAATTCCTTAGCCAGGGCTCAGATAGCATTATGTTAACAGGCTACATTTTACTGCAAACATTGCTTTGCGACAAAATGGCTTCCATGCAGTTTTGTCAATTTTGATCAAATTCTCCCACAATCCCTCCTTTTTATTAAAAAGAAGAGATTGTGGGTGTCAGCAAAAAGGGGGATTATACCCAGAGCCAGGGGGATTGTCAGGGGTTGGTGCTTGGAGATCGGACTGATAGTCCTCGGGTTCAGTAAGGACAGGGGCAGAAGGCTCCAGGGATTGGGAATCATCATCAGGGGTTTCATCAGGAATGAGAAATCTCAGCAATTGGGAGATCGCTGGAGAGGAGGGCCACATCAGAGAACTGAGCCGAGCACAGGATTGTCTGCGGGGTGACTTTGATTTCCAGTCGAGGAGTTCCAAAGGCAGGGGAAAAGAAAGCTGCAAGTTGCTCAAACTCCATTAGGGCTCGCTTGGTACGAGTTCAGGATGGATAGGGATATGGGCACATACCTAGCAGCTAGAGTGGTTGACCTAAAAAAAAGCATTAAAAAAAAGTATTAAACTGTAATTCCTGTTTACTAGAGGTTATCAGGCCCAATCAAACATAGTTAGTGAAAGAAAGATAAGGAATAGTGCAGTGAAAGGCAGAATGATCAGGCTGAGCCATTAACGGATGAAGGCTGAAGATGTGTCTCTGACGGGGTCTTCTGGTGTTCCTCCAGGAGGTGGCGCTCGTTTGCATTGTGTTGTGTGTGTCCATGCGGCCTCCCCTTGACCTTGACTGCTGACCGGGTAACCCAGCAGGACTAGGAACGGGCCTTTCCATCTCAGCTCCAATATGCCCCAGTCCTAATGCTGAGGCTTGGCGTACCCATGAATGTAAACTCTGAAGAGTTTTGGTTAACTGATGCAAATATTTACCACTTGTCCAATATTAGAGTGTCAGCTGTTTCAGTCATTGGGATGGTTTGATTCATCTACTAAATACATCTACTCTTATTAGACAATATTCAGAACAATGTACGTGAGGTGATTCTATGAAAGCAAGTTGTAGACAGGGAAAAAGGCTGACCAGGCAAGGAGGTGGTTAACAAACACACTCTCTCTGCCTGCCTGCGGCTCTCTGTCTCTTTGCCTGCCTGCGCCTCTCTCTCTCTCTGCCTGCCTGCGCCTCTCTCTCTCTCTGCCTGCCTGCGCCTCTCTCTCAATCTCTGCCTGCCTGCGCCTCTCTCTCTCTCTGCCTGCCTGCGCCTCTCTCTCTCTCTGCCTGCCTGCGCCTCTCTCTCTCTCTGCCTGCCTGCGACTCTCTCTCTCTCTGCCTGCCTGCGCCTCTCTCTCTCTCTGCCTGCCTGCGCCTCTCTCTCTCTCTGCCTGCCTGCGCCTCTCTCTCTCTCTGCCTGCCTGCGCCTCTCTCTCTCTCTGCCTGCCTGCGCCTCTCTCTCTCTCTGCCTGCCTGCGCCTCTCTCTCTCTCTGCCTGCCTGCGCCTCTCTCTCTCTCTGCCTGCCTGCGCCTCTCTCTCTCTCTGCCTGCCTGCGCCTCTCTCTCTCTCTGCCTGCCTGCGCCTCTCTCTCTCTCTGCCTGCCTGCGCCTCTCTCTCTCTCTGCCTGCCTGCGCCTCTCTCTCTCTCTGCCTGCCTGCGCCTCTCTCTCTCTCTGCCTGCCTGCGCCTCTCTCTCTCTCTGCCTGCGCCTCTCTCTCTCTCTGCCTGCCTGCGCCTCTCTCTCTCTCTCTCTGCCTGCCTGCGCCTCTCTCTCTCTCTCTCTGCCTGCCTGCGCCTCTCTCTCTCTCTCTGCCTGCCTGCGCCTCTCTCTCTCTCTCTCTGCCTGCCTGCGCCTCTCTCTCTCTCTCTCTGCCTGCCTGCGCCTCTCTCTCTCTCTCTCTGCCTGCCTGCGCCTCTCTCTCTCTCTCTCTGCCTGCCTGCGCCTCTCTCTCTCTCTCTCTGCCTGCCTGCCTGCGCCTCTCTCTCTCTCTCTCTGCCTGCCTGCCTGCGCCTCTCTCTCTCTCTCTCTGCCTGCCTGCCTGCGCCTCTCTCTCTCTCTCTCTGCCTGCCTGCCTGCGCCTCTCTCTCTCTCTCTCTGCCTGCCTGCCTGCGCCTCTCTCTCTCTCTGCCTGCCTGCGCCTCTCTCTTTCTCTCTGCCTGCCTGCACGTCTCTCTCTCTCTCTGCCTGCACCTCTCTCTCTCTCTCTGCCTGCCTGCGCCTCTCTCTCTCTCTCTCTCTCTGCCTGCCTGCGCCTCTCTCTCTCTCTCTCTCTCTCTCTGCCTGCCTGCGCCTCTCTCTCTCTGCCTGCCTGCGCCTCTCTCTCTCTCTGCCTGCCTGCGCCTCTCTCTCTCTCTCTGCCTGCCTGCGCCTCTCTCTCTCTCTCTGCCTGCCTGCGCCTCTCTCGCTCTCTCTGCCTGCCTGCGCCTCTCTCTCTCTCTCTCTGCCTGCCTGCGCCTCTCTCTCTCTCTGCCTGCCTGCGCCTCTCTCTCTCTCTGCCTGCCTGCGCCTCTCTCACTCTCTGCCTGCCTGCGCCTCTCTCACTCTCTGCCTGCCTGCGCCTCTCTCACTCTCTGCCTGCCTGCGCCTCTCTCACTCTCTGCCTGCCTGCGCCTCTCTCACTCTCTGCCTGCCTGCGCCTCTCTCACTCTCTGCCTGCCTGCGCCTCTCTCTCTCTCTGCCTGCCTGCGCCTCTCTCTCTCCCTCTCTGCCTGCCTGCCTGTGCCTCTCTCTCTCTCTCTGCCTGCCTGCGCCTCTCTCTCTCTCTGCCTGCCTGCGCCTCTCTCTCTCTCTGCCTGCCTGCGCCTCTCTCTTTCTCTCTGCCTGCCTGCACGTCTCTCTCTCTCTGCCTGCACCTCTCTCTCTCTCTCTCTGCCTGCCTGCGCCTCTCTCTCTCTCTCTGCCTGCCTGCGCCTCTCTCTCTCTCTGCCTGCCTGCGCCTCTCTCTCTCTCTGCTATGCCTGCGCCTCTCTCTCTCTCTGCCTGCCTGCGCCTCTCTCTCTCTCTGCCTGCACCTCTCTCTCTCTCTCTCTGCCTGCCTGCGCCTCTCTCTCTCTCTCTGCCTGCCTGCGCCTCTCCCTCTCTCTCTCTGCCTGCCTGCGCCTCTCCCTCTCTGCCTGCCTGCGCCTCTCTCTCTCTCTGCCTGCCTGCGCCTCTCTCTCTCTCTCTGCCTGCCTGCGCCTCTCTCTCTCTCTCTGCCTGCCTGCGCCTCTCTCTCTCTCTCTGCCTGCCTGCGCCTCTCTCTCTCTCTCTGCCTGCCTGCGCCTCTCTCTCTCTCTCTGCCTGCCTGCGCCTCTCTCTCTCTCTGCCTGCCTGCGCCTCTCTCTCTCTCTGCCTGCCTGCGCCTCTCTCTCTCTCTGCCTGCCTGCGCCTCTCTCACTCTCTGCCTGCCTGCGCCTCTCTCACTCTCTGCCTGCCTGCGCCTCTCTCACTCTCTGCCTGCCTGCGCCTCTCTCACTCTCTGCCTGCCTGCGCCTCTCTCACTCTCTGCCTGCCTGCGCCTCTCTCACTCTCTGCCTGCCTGCGCCTCTCTCTCTCTCTGCCTGCCTGCGCCTCTCTCTCTCTCTGCCTGCCTGCGCCTCTCTCTCTCTCTGCCTGCGCCTCTCTCTCTCTCTGCCTGCCTGCGCCTCTCTCTCTCTCTCTCTGCCTGCCTGCGCCTCTCTCTCTCTCTCTCTGCCTGCCTGCGCCTCTCTCTCTCTCTCTGCCTGCCTGCGCCTCTCTCTCTCTCTCTCTGCCTGCCTGCGCCTCTCTCTCTCTCTCTCTGCCTGCCTGCGCCTCTCTCTCTCTCTCTCTGCCTGCCTGCGCCTCTCTCTCTCTCTCTCTGCCTGCCTGCGCCTCTCTCTCTCTCTCTCTGCCTGCCTGCCTGCGCCTCTCTCTCTCTCTCTCTGCCTGCCTGCCTGCGCCTCTCTCTCTCTCTCTCTGCCTGCCTGCCTGCGCCTCTCTCTCTCTCTCTCTGCCTGCCTGCCTGCGCCTCTCTCTCTCTCTCTCTGCCTGCCTGCCTGCGCCTCTCTCTCTCTCTGCCTGCCTGCGCCTCTCTCTTTCTCTCTGCCTGCCTGCACGTCTCTCTCTCTCTCTGCCTGCACCTCTCTCTCTCTCTCTGCCTGCCTGCGCCTCTCTCTCTCTCTCTCTCTCTGCCTGCCTGCGCCTCTCTCTCTCTCTCTCTCTCTCTCTGCCTGCCTGCGCCTCTCTCTCTCTGCCTGCCTGCGCCTCTCTCTCTCTCTGCCTGCCTGCGCCTCTCTCTCTCTCTCTGCCTGCCTGCGCCTCTCTCTCTCTCTCTGCCTGCCTGCGCCTCTCTCGCTCTCTCTGCCTGCCTGCGCCTCTCTCTCTCTCTCTCTGCCTGCCTGCGCCTCTCTCTCTCTCTGCCTGCCTGCGCCTCTCTCTCTCTCTGCCTGCCTGCGCCTCTCTCACTCTCTGCCTGCCTGCGCCTCTCTCACTCTCTGCCTGCCTGCGCCTCTCTCACTCTCTGCCTGCCTGCGCCTCTCTCACTCTCTGCCTGCCTGCGCCTCTCTCACTCTCTGCCTGCCTGCGCCTCTCTCACTCTCTGCCTGCCTGCGCCTCTCTCTCTCTCTGCCTGCCTGCGCCTCTCTCTCTCCCTCTCTGCCTGCCTGCCTGTGCCTCTCTCTCTCTCTCTGCCTGCCTGCGCCTCTCTCTCTCTCTGCCTGCCTGCGCCTCTCTCTCTCTCTGCCTGCCTGCGCCTCTCTCTTTCTCTCTGCCTGCCTGCACGTCTCTCTCTCTCTGCCTGCACCTCTCTCTCTCTCTCTCTGCCTGCCTGCGCCTCTCTCTCTCTCTCTGCCTGCCTGCGCCTCTCTCTCTCTCTGCCTGCCTGCGCCTCTCTCTCTCTCTGCTATGCCTGCGCCTCTCTCTCTCTCTGCCTGCCTGCGCCTCTCTCTCTCTCTGCCTGCACCTCTCTCTCTCTCTCTCTGCCTGCCTGCGCCTCTCTCTCTCTCTCTGCCTGCCTGCGCCTCTCCCTCTCTCTCTCTGCCTGCCTGCGCCTCTCCCTCTCTGCCTGCCTGCGCCTCTCTCTCTCTCTGCCTGCCTGCGCCTCTCTCTCTCTCTCTGCCTGCCTGCGCCTCTCTCTCTCTCTCTGCCTGCCTGCGCCTCTCTCTCTCTCTCTGCCTGCCTGCGCCTCTCTCTCTCTCTCTGCCTGCCTGCGCCTCTCTCTCTCTCTCTGCCTGCCTGCGCCTCTCTCTCTCTCTGCCTGCCTGCGCCTCTCTCTCTCTCTGCCTGCCTGCGCCTCTCTCTCTCTCTGCCTGCCTGCGCCTCTCTCACTCTCTGCCTGCCTGCGCCTCTCTCACTCTCTGCCTGCCTGCGCCTCTCTCACTCTCTGCCTGCCTGCGCCTCTCTCACTCTCTGCCTGCCTGCGCCTCTCTCACTCTCTGCCTGCCTGCGCCTCTCTCACTCTCTGCCTGCCTGCGCCTCTCTCTCTCTCTGCCTGCCTGCGCCTCTCTCTCTCTCTCTGCCTGCCTGCCTGCGCCTCTCTCTCTCCCTCTCTGCCTGCCTGCCTGCGCCTCTCTCTCTCTCTCTGCCTGCCTGCGCCTCTCTCTCTCTCTCTGCCTGCCTGCGCCTCTCTCTCTCTCTGCCTGCCTGCGCCTCTCTCTTTCTCTCTGCCTGTCTGCACGTCTCTCTCTCTCTGCCTGCACCTCTCTCTCTCTCTCTCTGCCTGCCTGCGCCTCTCTCTCTCTCTCTCTCTGCCTGCCTGCGCCTCTCTCTCTCTCTGCCTGCCTGCGCCTCTCTCTCTCTCTGCTATGCCTGCGCCTCTCTCTCTCTCTGCCTGCCTGCGCCTCTCTCTCTCTCTCTGCCTGCCTGCGCCTCTCTCTCTCTCTCTGCCTGCCTGTGCCTCTCTCTCTCTGCCTGCCTGCCTGCGCCTCTCTCTCTCTCTCTGCCTGCCTGCGCCTCTCTCTCTCTCTCTGCCTGCCTGCGCCTCTCTCTCTGCCTGCCTGCACCTCTCTCTGTCTCTGCCTGCCTGCGCCTCTCTCTCTCTCTCTGCCTGCCTGCGCCTCTCTCTCTCTCTGCCTGCCTGCGCCTCTCTCTCTCTCTCTCTCTGCCTGCCTGCGCCTCTCTCTCTCTCTCTCTGCCTGCCTGCGCCTCTCTCTCTCTCTGCCTGCCTGCGCCTCTCTCTCTCTCTGCCTGCCTGCGCCTCTCTCTCTCTCTGCCTGCCTGCGCCTCTCTCTCTCTCTCTGCCTGCCTGCGCCTCTCTCTCTCTCTGCCTGCCTGCGCCTCTCTCTCTCTCTGCCTGCCTGCGCCTCTCTCTCTCTCTCTGCCTGCCTGCGCCTCTCTCTCTCTCTGCCTGCCTGCGCCTCTCTCTCTCTGCCTGCCTGCGCCTCTCTCTCTCTCTCTGCCTGCCTGCGCCTCTCTCTCTCTCTGCCTGCCTGCGCCTCTCTCTCTCTCTGCCTGCCTGCGCCTCTCTCTCTCTCTGCCTGCCTGCGCCTCTCTCTCTCTCTCTCTCTCTCTGCCTGCCTGCCTGCGCCTCTCTCTCTCCCTCTCTGCCTGCCTGCCTGCGCCTCTCTCTCTGCCTGCCTGCGCCTCTCTCTCTCTCTGCCTGCCTGCGCCTCTCTCTTTCTCTCTGCCTGCCTGCACGTCTCTCTCTCTGCCTGCCTGCGCCTCTCTCTCTCTCTCTCTGCCTGCCTGCGCCTCTCTCTCTCTCTGCCTGCCTGCGCCTCTCTCTCTCTCTCTGCCTGCCCGCGCCTCTCTCTCTCTGCCTGCCTGCGCCTCTCTCTCTCTCTCTCTCTGCCTACCTGCGCCTCTCTCTCTCTCTGCCTGCCCGCGCCTCTCTCTCTCTCTGCCTGCCCGCGCCTCTCTCTCTCTCTCTGCCTGCCCGCGCCTCTCTCTCTCTCTGCCTGCCCGCGCCTCTCTCTCTCTCTGCCTGCCCGCGCCTCTCTCTCTCTCTGCCTGCCCGCGCCTCTCTCTCTCTCTCTGCCTGCCCGCGCCTCTCTCTCTCTCTGCCTGCCCGCGCCTCTCTCTCTCTCTGCCTGCCCGCGCCTCTCTCTCTCTCTGCCTGCCCGCGCCTCTCTCTCTCTCTCTGCCTGCCCGCGCCTCTCTCTCTCTCTGCCTGCCCGCGCCTCTCTCTCTCTCTGCCTGCCCGCGCCTCTCTCTCTCTCTGCCTGCCCGCGCCTCTCTCTCTCTCTGCCTGCCCGCGCCTCTCTCTCTCTCTCTGCCTGCCCGCGCCTCTCTCTCTCTCTGCCTGCCCGCGCCTCTCTCTCTCTCTGCCTGCCCGCGCCTCTCTCTCTCTCTGCCTGCCCGCGCCTCTCTCTCTCTCTGCCTGCCCGCGCCTCTCTCTCTCTCTGCCTGCCCGCGCCTCTCTCTCTCTCTGCCTGCCCGCGCCTCTCTCTCTCTGCCTGCCCGCGCCTCTCTCTCTCTCTGCCTGCCCGCGCCTCTCTCTCTCTCTGCCTGCCCGCGCCTCTCTCTCTCTCTGCCTGCCCGCGCCTCTCTCTCTCTCTGCCTGCCCGCGCCTCTCTCTCTCTCTGCCTGCCCGCGCCTCTCTCTCTCTCTGCCTGCCCGCGCCTCCCTCTCTCTCTCTCTCTCTCTGCCTGCCCGCGCCTCTCTCTCTCTCTCTCTCTGCCTGCCTGCGCCCCTCTCTCTCTCTCTCTCTCTGCCTGCCTGCGCCCCTCTCTCTCTCTCTCTCTCTCTGCCTGCCTGCGCCCCTCTCTCTCTCTCTCTCTCTGCCTGCCTGCGCCTCTCTCTCTCTCTGCCTGCGCCTCTCTCTCTCTCTCTCTGCCTGCCTGCGCCTCTCTCTCTCTCTCTCTCTCTGCCTGCCTGCGCCTCTCTCTCTCTCTCTCTCTCTCTCTGCCTGCCTGCGCCTCTCTCTCTCTCTCTCTCTCTCTGCCTGCCTGCGCCTCTCTCTCTCTCTCTCTCTCTCTGCCTGCCTGCGCCTCTCTCTCTCTCTCTCTGCCTGCCTGCGCCTCTCTCTCTCTCTCTCTCTGCCTGCCTGCGCCTCTCTCTCTCTCTCTCCCTCTGCCTGCCTGCGCCTCTCTCTGTCTCTGCCCGCCTATGCCCCCCTGCGTGCCTCTCTCTCTCTTTCTCTTTCTCTCTCTCTCTCTGCCTGCGCCCCTCTCTCTCTGCCTAGCTGCGTCCCTCTCTCTCTGCCCACCTATGCCCCCCTCTGCCTGCGCGCCTCTCTCTCTCTGCCTGTCTGCGCGTCTCTCTCTCTGTAACACTCTTCAGCTTTCTACATGTCTCAGTTAATAGTTGCCCAATGTGTCCTGTATGCCAAATTCATTCATGTCTGGACATCCTGAAGCGAGCAATTATACTTCAGATTTCTACTCGCCAATTAAATCTAACATTGGGCACTCAAACAGATCGGGGGCACCTTGAAGCATGCCACGGACCTCAGTGTGGGTCCTGGGCTTATCAAATAGGGTTTCACCTCTCGTAACCCTGGGGTAAGCAAATTCATTATTACTAACTTTGTAAAGCACAAGTGCTCTCAGCAACATAACGTCAGGACACTAGGACCCTGTTGAGTTCTCTCACTAGTATCTTGTGACTGAGTAGGGAGAATTGTATCATCATTTCTAACAGCATTTTTGTCCCTGGCCAGCTTTCCCCTTTATTTTGGACACAACAAAAGCAGCAACCACCCTCTATATTTCATCTCTCAAAGGATATCGGTCGGTGACCTGGCAGGACCCGGGTATCTCCTGCCTGACTCGCCAACTGTGGGGGATGGAAATAAAGGCCCATGTCAGGAAAGAATTTGTTTATCAGGAAGCAGTACAGCTGCAAGGCCAACCGTCTCCGCTGAGCCTGGGAAACACAAGCTTTAGCAAGCAGACACTAAGCTGAGATTCAAAATGGTTTCCAGGCTTTAATATGTGACAAAATGGCTGACCCAAATCTAACAATTCTCCCACATCATCGCAGGGAATAAAACAAGAAAAATGAAACAAAATTAGAAATAAGTAGGGGATCATGCTTAATGTTTGTTCATTACAAAGTAAACAAGAAATAACAGTCTCCCAGGATTCGTATGGTGCCCTACTTGAGAAATTCTGTCCAACAAGTTTAATTGGAAGCAGTAGCTTTCGGAGTGCAGCTCCTTCATCAGGGGATTGTGGAATATAAAATTGTAAGACACAGAATTTATAGCAACAGTTTATAGTGTGATGTAACTGAAACTATATATTGAAAAAGACCTGGATTGTTTGTTAAGTCTCTCATCTGTTCGAATGACCATGATAGTTTCAGTTCTTTCAAATGTAAATCACAAAACCTTTTAAAATAGTTAAATCCTCAAGTGAACTTTACCAATTAGTGTCGTGTCAGTCCAGATAATGTATTGAAGGTGTGAGCTCCCCTGTGTGAGACTGTCTGTGGCACAATGGTTAAACTGATTTACAGAATCTTACATAGAGTCATGCAGTTTTTGAGCAAAGTAAGACATAATTCTGCAAGTACGAATTCACCCAACAAATTTGTGCGTGTGTGTGTGTATGGGGGGGGGGGGATGTATATTTGTAGATACATTCTATGTGCATTTTTTTTTAAGGAAAAATTTGCAGGCAGTCAATACATGTAACAGTTTGTAAATTCGACTTTGGAAACAGAATCAGTCTCACTCAAGATTGGGATACAGGCAGACTCTGACCTCACACCTTTAATGCATTGTCTGAGCTGAGATGTGAGCTTTTGCTATAAAACCTTGTTATCTCGAGAAGGTGACAACAAGAAGTTCTGGGGTTTACATTGTAATGATATCTGCAACCTATTTGAAAAGGTGGAAGACTTAACAATCTAGGTTTGTTCAATATACCATTTCAGTGGCAGGACACTGGAATGTTTTGATCTAAATTGTGTCTTAGGATCTTATCCTCCACAACCACCTGATGAAGAGGCAGCACTCCAAAAGTTACTGCTTCCAAAGAAGCCTGTTGGACTACAACCTGGACTTGTGTGATTCTAGAATCTGGTTTCTAGTATCTGCAGTCCTTGTTTTTACCGAGTTGATTTTAACCCTACAGCGAATCCTCTTGCAAGGATGCCTGCCTTGAAGAAGTTTTCCTCCTCTCTCTACAAGAATCTCAAGGAATCCCTCTCCCACTGCAACTTCCAGGTCATTTCCTCTGCCCTGAAGCTCTTCAACCATGTCCTGAAACAGACTTGCTACCACAGCCACATTTGCTTCCTCAGTGCTTGTCTCCGTAACCAACTCATCCTACACAGATTCCGGACCACCTTTAAACCAGCAGAGTTCGGATCCGAACAGGCCATTCCATCCTCCTGTCTGACCTATCACCTTCATCCCCACCCCTATTCATCCATTGTACTCTTTGCTACCTTCCCCCACCCTCCTCCCTGACCTATCCCCTCCATCCCCACTCCCATTCACCTAATGTACTCTACGCTACTTTCTCCCCAACCCCACCCTCCTCTCATTTATCTCTCCACCCTGCAGGCTCTATTCCTGATGAAGGACGTTTTCCTGAAACATCGATTTTCCTGCTCCTCGGATGCTGCCTGAACTGCTGTGCTTTTCCAGAAACGTCAAAAGTGGATTGGCCATGTTGAATTACCCATAGTGCCCAGGGATGTGCATGTTAGGGTGGATTGGCCATGCTAAATTACCCATAGTGCTGTGAGAAACGAACCCCACTTAATCAATAATTTTCAGTCCGAGTCAAAAAGTTCTGAAGCAGCACATTTATTCAAACATCTTGCAAGATGGGTGGCTGTATGAAGAGAGACATACCCGACAGTAAAATACAGAGTGTTTTATACTTTTCTGAGGGCTCTCTCGACACCCCTACACTGAGCAATAAACCTATTATGAGTGTCTATTTCATTCTATCCCTTTATCTGGTGATTACTTGCACCCGTTATTCCTTCATTTGGTAATTCCCTGCACCCAAGCCTAAGCCTATCATACTTATTAATTAATTTGTTTGTTTTTCTTGTTTTTCTTTAAATCTGCCTTATTTGGCTGTCCTTGTTCGTTACAGCCTTCCTGTTATTTTGTCCAGTTCCTCTTATCTTATCGAACCGTCTCACTTCTGAGATCATCCTTTAATATCTTGATAGTCCAAAAAGCGGACTTACAAACTATGAGCTTATTGCGAAATGCCCCTGCTGCCCTTTTTTTTTGTGGTCAGCTACAAGTAATTTCCTTGCTTAAAACTATTTCTTAAAAGACCCTTTACCTTCTTTAAAATCAACGTACACCTGACAACCTGAAATTTATCTCTCTCAACCCCAACCCCAACCCCGCGCCCCTCTCATTTATTTCTCCACCCTGCAGGCACTCTGCCTCTATTCCTGATGAAGGGCTTTTGTGCGAAACGTCAATTTTCCTGCTCCTCGTATGCTGCCTGAACTGCTGTGCTTTTCCAGTACCACTCTAATCTAAAGTGGATTGGCCATGCTGAAATACCCATAGTGCCTAGGGATGTGCACGTGAGGGTGAATTGGCCATGCTATATTATCCATAGTGCCTAGGGATGTGGAGGTTAGGGTGAATTGGCTGTGCTAAACTACCCATAAGCGCCCAGGGATGTGCAGGTTAGGGTGGATTGGCCATGCTAAATTACCTGTAGTGCCCAGGGGTGTGCAGGTTAGGGTGGATTGGCCATGCTAAATTAGGCATAATGTGCAGGTAAGGTGCATGATTCAGGGTTAAATGTAGGGGAGTGGGAGTGGGTGTGGGTGGGTGACCCTTGGGAGGTTCGGTGAGGCCGAGTGGCCTGCTTCCACACTGTGGGGATTCTCAGAAGGGAGGGGTTTTTTTGGAAAGTGTTTTCTCGTCCTCGTCTGCTGCAGGCGTGGCGCATGCACGGTGCGGCGGCCCGCTGTTGGCCATGCCCCGCCCCTTCAGCTGTCACTTTTCCTCGCCCCGCCCCTAGTTTCTTTGTGACGTCACAACGCGGAAGTGGCCCTGTCAGTTTCAAAGTGAATCTCCCGCCCTCCTGACGACTCTTCATCCTGGGAGGGAGACAGAGATGGGTGGAGGGTAAATTGGTCACTTGTAGCAACGAGAGTGAATGCAGAGAGGGAGCAGACTCCGCAAACTCAGGTATGTGTCTTAGTTAGCCAGGTGGGGAGGGACTGAAGGATAGAGATTGGGAAGTGGGAGGGCTGGATATCTTTTCTGTTTTTATTTTTAAAATGCACCCGATTCCCACCAATAACTGCAACAGGTACAAGTACAGCACATGCAATATTCCTCATTGCAGCTTCAAGCAAGTTTTGCATCCTCTGTTCTTCCTCCACTTTGGCTCCGCACATTCAGCTTCTTTCCCTCATCCACGTTCCTCCCCCCCCTCCCCCCCCCCGCCGGCCTGATATTCCAAGCTGACCCGCAAAAGATCGGTTTGTCCCTCCATTCTTTCCCGGTGGCGCCCATTACTCTTGTCTATTTCTTGCCTTATCCAGCCTTGTGCGTGAACAAAGTGTTAGCGTATATCCTCTTTCACTGCCAGCTGCTTCCTTGTTTCCGAAAGCAACATTTCCTCCCATTTTTCGCCGACACTGAGCCTTCTGACCTCCTTGATTGTGTTTTTTTTTGTTTTTGCAGAAGCAGGAAACAGATGATTATAACTTTGTACGAGCATATCTAGCTTAACCTACACCCCCTCCCCTCACAGCACCTTATCTGTTTGTCTGTAACATCTACCATTGTTGGCAGGCACATTTCATGTATGCACATTTTAGCTAATACAAAAGCAATTATATATTTCCTTCACATAGCTTTCATTCTTGTTAACTCCACTCTTGGCTGAAACAATTATACCCTGGCGTTAGTTCATTTACCTTGCAGAAGCAATTATGGTTGCAGAAGTAACACTGCTTTACCTATATCCCACAGGGGTGACCCTACAACCTTGTATAAAATAATATGGGGCATGGCAAGGGTAAATAGACAAGATCTTTGATCTGGGATTGCTCATAGGTTTAGGGTGAGATTTAAAAGAAACCGAAGGGGCAACTCCTAAATACAGAGGGTGGTGTGTGTAAAGAATGAGCTGCCAGAGGAAGTGGTGGCTGCTGGTACAATTACAACCTCTAAAAGGTATATGAATGGGTATATATTGGGAAGCATTTAGAGGGATATGGGCCAAGTGCTGGCAAATGGGACTAGATTGATTTAGGATATCTGGTCAGCATGGACTGAAGGGACTGTTTCTGTGCTGTACATCTGTGATTCTGGCTTGCCACGAATGTTTGTCACATCTGTATGTTCAGTTTCTCCCTGGTGTTGGTGTTAACGCCTTGTTGTCTTATTTTGCTCCCCACATCCTGGGGACATTAACGATTTCCTATCTGGTTGTTCTGATCTGGACTGCCGTCCGGATCTTCAGATTTCTGGGATTGGTCAATAAACACACCTGGAAGTGACTTTGTCAATCATACAAGCAATAGTTTATTCTTTGATATGGCTGGGTCGGTAGACTCTGATCAGCCCAGAAGGATTAGATTAATTCCCAACAGTGTGGAAACAGGCCCTTCGGCCCAACCAGTCCACACCGATCCTCTGAAGAGTAGCCCAGCCAGACCCATCTCCCTCTAACTAATGCACCTAACATTATGGGCAGTTTAGCATAGGCAATTCACCAAACCTGCACATCTTTGGATTGTGGGAGGAAACCCACGCAGACATGGGGAGAATGTGCATACTCCACACAACCAGCCCCCTGAGGCTGGAAGCGAACCTGGGACCCTGGTGCTGTGAGGCAGCAGCGCTAATCACTGGGCCACCGATGAGTACTCCCAGAGTGCCAAAAGAATCCGCCAACTTTTACAGAGTTTGTATAGAACTTATGTACATTGTTTAGAGTCAGACATTGAGCATGATCACATAGTAACAACCAATCAGATCCCGCAAGGTCCTCATGCATTTTTGTCTTAGCCTAGGGCGTCACGGTGGCTCAGTGGTTAGCACAGCTGCCTCACAATACCAGGGTCCCAGGTTCGATTCCAGCCTTGGGTGACCGTCTGTGTGAAGTTTGCACATTCTCCCCGTGTCTGCGTGGGTTTCCTCTGGGTGCTCCGGTTTCCTCCCAGAGTCCAAAGATGTGCAGGTCAGGTGTATTGGCCATGCTAAATTGCCCATGGTGTTAGGTGCATTCGTCAGAGGGAAAATGGTTCTGGGTGGGTTACTCTTTGGAGGGTCAGTGTGGACTGGTTGGGCCAAAGGGCCTGTTTCAAACTGTAGGGAATCTAATCTAATCTATCATAATTTCTTGTAGACAACTTGTTCTTGGAATCGTATTTGTCGTGTCTGGTGGTTAGGATTAAACTGTTACTTCTGCGATTGATGGTTAGGTTCAAATTTGCAATTTCTTTTCACTGGATTGACATCAGTCTGTGGTTTCTTGTTTGTTCTGAGTCGTGAGTATCTGCCTGACTCAGTCCCACTGAGTTAGCCAAGCAGAAGCCATTTTGTCCGACCTCCCATGTTAAAGTGGAGATTTGAGGTGGCCCTCAGGAATCCTTTGAGAACTCAGACCTGTAAAGCATCTCTCTTGGTTTGTCCTGGAGATCATACTCTTTGGAAGCCTGGAATAAAAATCTCTCATCATAAAGTCCCAAAATGCAATTCAATTCAATCCCTAGTAGATAAGCACTAAGAGTTAATTCTCTATGGGATTCAACAGCCTCAGCCCTAAAATGGTCTCTCTCTCTCGTGTCCTTTTGAACTCTCAAGACAGCAAAGATTTATTTTGTGAATGCCCCGCTTGCAAGAGGTAGTAAGAATCCATTATAATGGACAAGATCCACCCATTAATTACACAGCTATAGATAGTACCGAGTCTTGTTTCAGGGTCAGATTCAAAGACTATCATTCATTTCACAAGGGAACGGCTGTAAATGTTATCACTTGGTGTCCTGTTCACACAGATTCACCGATGATAAAGTAAACGTTCTTAATTGCCTTACAGCATCTTGTTATTGCTTGGTGAGCCCAGGTGTCCCTCTCTTTAAGTTCTCTCCTCTTTCTGAGCCTTCCTGCCTGTTTGTTTTCTAGTGCAGTAAATGTATTCAATAATTCAGCATTACATTTTAGTCTGAATGTTTAAAGACAAGTTTTAAGGCTATAGACTTTATCACCCAGATGCACACACCCTCATTCCTCCCTTTGATTGCACCGCGATCACTGAAAGAGAAGGCTCGTCCAAACAAATGCCCTTCAAGGTGGTCCTGCCATCAACATCCTGCAGAGCGGCACCACCGTCCTCGCAGCTCATCTGGTCATATTTATCATCGCCATCGACACGTGTGGGTGAACCATCGGATCGCAAAAGCAGGATCTTCGGGGCAAATCTATATCACTAAGGGACCTCATAAGCCGAGCAATACCAATACCGACAAACAGACATAGCTAAATTGCTAAGCCAATTGTACCATGAGCCCGATCTGCAGTTTCCCCAACTGGTCCCTCAGTCATTCTGTCAAGGAATACCTGGATCTCTTCTTTTATCTTAGTTAATATTGCCAGTGAGATCGGGAATGCCCATAGTGCATTTATCTTGGACAATGGTGCAGACCTCGCCCTCCCGGACGAGTATATAGTCTAAGGCATACCGATTCTGCATAGAGTAAAGACACAGGTCTGATAATCCCAGTTTACTCTGTTCCAGAGCCTCTTTAGTCTTATTTCCTTGAATGGTCAGGCCGCAAAAGAGGGAATTGCGGTTCTGTTGACTTGTCACCCCTGCCGATCCTTCCAACCCCAGGGTATTCTGGATTCCCCAGCCTATCGGGTGTCCTGTATTGTCACGCAGTCCCTTGGGATCCTTCCAGTTGGAGCAAGGTTGGCTGACACCGACCGCTGCATCCTCCTCAGATGGAGGTTCCATCGACTTGTCCACTGGCCAGGACAAGGTACTGTTGTGGGAACAAGGACTCCGATAGTGACCTTATGAAGGACATCTTTGCCATCCAGGACAAGGAAATTGGTAGCTTTACCTTAGCTGAAGAAATAATAGTCTGGTTTGGTGTATATTAGGGAGAGTTTGTCAAACTAGATTACTGAAATGTTACAGCAGGGGGTCTGGTCAGGTCTACAGGAGTAAAGGGTCGACGTTTTGCAAGAGGAGTTGCTTGAGCGCTGTAAAAATGGGCCAAGTGACTCGAGCACTCGCACTGTATAGGAGACAATGGTCCTCAGCATGCTGTTCCCATTGGGCTCTCCCTCAGCTCTATTGTACATGGTCTTGGTGACAGTATCAGATTCTGAAAAGATTCTATAAATGCGCAAGGGAAGGATTCCGTTCCAGGTCCATGTGCCGCATAAGGCCTGCTGTACCCCAGCCAGTGTTACACCAGCTGTTTGTATACACAGACCCGAGGTATTGGAAAGTGATATTTCTCTTCGCAGGGTCGACAGTAGGAAGTCTGACGAATAGAATGGAATCGGGGACTGGGGACAGGGCAAGTAAGTCATCTACCGATAGAGAGGAGTAACATACTACTGCCTCTGGGGTGAAGAGCGTTCTGTGGGCCTGTATAAATAAGTTGTTTGTGGATTGAGGAGTTTCCCCTATCAGGCTTCCCTTTTCTCGAGTTGGCCCGTCCTGCAAAAAGGGATGGTGTTCCTGGGCGTCCTTAAAATATTTACCATAATAACGGGGTTGATCATTTTTATCCTCACTAGGCTTGCGTCTGCAGGTAAAATAAAAAAAACATGGTAACGACATGGTAACTCCCACTGATTTCTACTGGCCAGATGGACCATCTGGTCTTTTTCATGTAAGAGTCCATTGCAATAATCAATCGTCATCACGTTCCACACGTCAAAGGCATCTGGTCCGGTGCACTGGACGACATCTCCTCAGCATGGGTGGTGGATAATCTCTGATCATTCCTGGTCGCATCCATACTTAGTGGCTTTCCCCATCAGGATGTTGTACGTGATCAGAAAGGTGAGGAGATAGGCGATCCCCTACATGTCCCTCCTCTTAGTTCAAGTATCTGTAATAAGATTAACATTAGAACAGCAGCAAGATTCAAAAACCCAACCGGACAGGGTCCACTCCTTTTGTTGGGATTCCAGGATTCTCTCCTCCTCTTCTCCCCTTTTGATTTGGTGCGGTCAATCAATTTACAATGGTGCAGTTGCACCCAAGCTGAGCGCCCAGTGACTGTGACCGCCATAGGGGTGGGAAGTAAAACCTGGAAGGGGCCATCGCAACGAGGTTGGAAACCTTTGCCAGTCCAGTTCTTGACGAGCACCAACGAACCAGGCTCTACCCGTGACGAGGCTGAAAGGGAGGGAACATTGCTGTAGGCCGCACGCTCCTGGGAGTGAAAGGCACACATAACATTGGTTAGAGCAAGAACATAACCAATGATTGCTTTGGTCATGTGGTGGAAGTGGACTCAGAAGGGAGCCGAATCGTTCCAAGGGGTACGGAGGCAGTGACCAGAGAAACTCTCAGCTGGAGACAGTCGTGTCTTGCCCACAGACATGGATCGCATCTGGAATAAGGCCACAGGGATTAGCATAACCAGGAGAGGCCACACTCTGCCATTAATTTGGCAAGTTTAGTCTTGCATCTGGTTAAAACATTCAACAATGCCGGCCGCCTGAGGATGATAAGCACCATGCAGTTGCCGACAAATACAAAGCTGGGAACAGAGTTCTCCGTTAATATTACCTACAAAATGTGGTCCATTGTCCAAGCCAATGCACGCAGGTATACTGAAGCAGGGAATTATTTCCTTAAACAAAATCTTCGCCACAGTCTCAGCAGTAGCGTTAGGAGGAGGTTAGGCTTCAATCCACTTACAAAAGACATCAGCAATAAGCAAAACACATTTATAGCAACTCAACTCATTTCTACAACTCAATGAAGTCCAGTTGAAGTGTCTCCAAGGGACCCTCCAGCAAGGGAGTTCTCGTAGAGATACTTGAACTAAGATGTGGGGGATCGCCTACCCACTGACCTGTTTGATCACGTACAACATCCTGATCGGGAAAGCCACTGACTGAGTATCGATGCGATCTGGAATGATCTGAGATTATCCTGGTGTCATTTGGTGCACCAGATCAGACGCTTTCAACATGGAGTCGCTTGAGCGATGGCGTGAGCTGCCAGAGGAAGTGGTGGGTGCTGATACGATGACAAGTGAAAAGGCTCCTGGATGGGCATATGAATATGAAGGGTTCAGATGGGTCAGGGCCAAGTGATAGCAAATGCGACTGGAGTCATAGAGATGTACAGCACAGAAACAGACCCTTCGGTCCAACCCGTCCTTGCTGACAAGATTGCCAACCCAATTTAGTCCCAGCTGCCAGCACCCGGCCCATATAGGGGCCAAGTGATGGCAAACGTGACTAGATTAATTTAGGAAATCTGGGCAGGTTGGGCCAAAGGGTCTGTTTCCGTGCTGTGTGACTCTAATTGTCTTCAGTGAAAGCAGAAGTGTGGTTGTGAAGGCTGGACTTTCAGAGCATGCTTTGCCCTGACTGGGAGCAGAAGAGTTTGACTGAAGTGTGTCGGTGTTAATGCCTTGATGTCTCATTTTGCTCCCACCTTCTCTGGGTCATTAACCATTTTGTGTCTGGTCCTTCCTCAAGAAGCTGCGTTGCAGGTTTACCCTGAATTGACACTTTTTTTTGCTTCCCAAAATCAGACCTGCTCACTCTCAGCTGGATCCCAGTGTTGTGAAAGATATTAACTTTCAGGTGGAGGTATCCAAAATTCAGAGAGATGTCAGTCTTGATGTTTTTGCTTTTTCTACCCCTGTCAGATCCTGAATCAGCACCTACAGGGGAATTAGTTAGAGCGGAGTGAGAACAGAGGGGGAAGAGAGTGTGGGATGGTACTTTCAATTTTGTGGAACAACAAAAGAATATTCCACAGCAAGTATAATTGCTTGTTCTGAATTTCTACCCTGCACTGACAGTGATGACTTTTGTAATCTCTTTTTGCAGAGTATTTGAAAATCTGAAGAGGGAAGTTTCAAAATCAACGGATGAAGGGCTTATGCCCGAAACATTGACTCTCCTGCTCCTTGGATGCTGCCTGACCTGCTGTGCTTTTCCAGCGCCACATTTTTCGACTGACTCTCCAGTGTCTGCAGTCCTCACTTTGATGTCAATGTCTGACAGTCACACAATCCATCGGGACCACAACGATTTTTGACTGTGATTTCTGTGAGAGGGATCAACGCTTTTTGGTTCCTGTTTGAGGACGTTTTCAGCATCAGTGGGACTGGACGAGAGACCCCACTGTTGCAGCGCACTGTGCGTGGAGCCTGAAACAGTTATACGGCCTGGAAAGGGGATTTCACGGCAGGGAGGGGCTCTACACTTGTTTGTGTGCAGCTGAAGCTGTGGCCATGGAGAAACCTGAGGAATCCCGCCCTGTGGAGGAACCGTGGAAGTGTGGCGACTGTGGGAAAGGCTTCCGTGTCCCGTCTGCCCTGGAGACTCATCAGCGCAGTCACACCGGGGAGAGGCCATTCCCCTGCACCGACTGCGGGAAGGCCTTCAGACATTCCTCCCACCTGTTGGCCCACCAGCAGAACCACACAGGGGAGAGGCCCTTCAGCTGCCCTGAGTGCGGGAAGGCCTTCAGCAATTCCTCCACCCTGCTGACCCACCAGCGCACCCACACCGGGGAGAGGCCGTTCACCTGCCCTGAGTGTGGGAAGGCCTTCAGCAATTCCTCCACCCTGCTGACCCACCAGCGCATCCACACGAGGGAGAGGCCGTTCACCTGCTCTCAGTGCGGGAAGGGCTTCACCTGCTCCTCTCACCTGCGGAGCCACGAGCGGGTCCACACTGGGGAGAGGCCCTTCAGCTGCCCCGAGTGCTGGAAGGCCTTCAGCACTTCCTCCAACCTGCTGACCCACCAGCATGTCCACACGGGGGAGAGGCCGTTCACCTGCTCTCAGTGCGGCAAGGGCTTCACCTGCTCCTCCACCCTGAAGAGCCACCAGCGGGTCCACACGGGGGAGAGGCCCTTCAGCTGCCCAGAGTGCAGGAAGGCCTTTACCCAGGTCTCCACACTGCTGACCCATCAGCGGGTCCACACGGGGAAGAGGCCCTTCAGCTGCACCGAGTGTGGGAAAGCCTTCAGCACTTCCTCCAACCTGCTGTCCCACCAGCATGTCCACACAGGGGAGAGGCCCTTCAGCTGCCCAGAGTGCGGGAAGGCCTTTACCCGGGTCTCCACACTGCTGAGGCACCAGCGTGTCCACACAGGGGAGAAGCCCTTCAACTGCATCGAGTGTGGGAAGGCCTTCAGCACTTCCTCCACCCTGCTGACCCACCAGCATGTCCACACTGGGGAGAGGCCGTTCACCTGCTCTCAGTGCGGGAAGGGCTTCACCTGCTCCTCCAACCTCCAGACCCATCAGCGGGTCCACACCGGGGAGAGGCCCTTCAGCTGCCCCGAATGTGGGAAGGCCTTTAACCAGGCCTCCCACCTGCTGATCCACCAGCAGGTCCACACTGGGGAGAGGCCGTTCATCTGCTCTCAGTGCAGGAAGGGCTTCACCCGCTCCTGCAACCTGCGGAAGCACCAGCGAGTTCACTTGCCATCGCAGGGGGATTGAAGGAGTGACGGCCGAGTGCCATTATCGATTGGAATATCAACCCGGTTCCGGGGACTCCCGGGTTCGAATCCTGCCACGACAGATGGCAGAGGGAGGGGGTGGTGCGGGGGAGAAAGCCCCCATCTGATTCCCTCTCTCCCTTGTTAGGGAAGGGAACCGCCATTGTGGGAAAGGATTCACTCAGTCGTTCCAGCTGCATCCTTTACCCGGTCTGGCCTACACGTGACCCCACACCCACAGCAGTCTGGTTGACTCTACACTGCCCCTTCCTGGCAAAGGAGTGGGGAGAAACTTACTTGGAGACAGGGTATGGGTTGAAATTGCTGAGTGAGGCAATACTTCCTCCGGGTTACGGCTGTACCAAGGATCCAATTACAAAGGGACAACTTGGTGCTGGCAGTAAAGACAGTGAGGGGGGTGGGACAGGGGAGGTGTGGTGTGTGCACTTTCACCTTGAGCTGTTCAAAAAGCAACTGCTTTTTCTCTGCCTTTTTGCAGGGGAATCTGAAACTGTAACAAAGTTGGGTTGCAATAAAGGTTACCTGAACTTCCCACCGGGCTCAGACTCTCATTGAAAGCTTTGAGCTCCAAGAGGTTTTTGTTTTAAAGCTGCTCATTTCTTTCCGCCTCCTGCAATAAGTTTAGAACATAGAACAAAGAACATAGAACAATACAGCGCAGAACAGGCCCTTCGGCCCTCGATGTTGCGCTGACCTGTGAACTATTCTCAGTTCGTTCCCCTGCACTATCCCAAAATCAACCATGCGCTTATCTAAGGAATGTTTAAATCTCCCTAATGTGGCTGAGTTGACTACTTTAGCAGGTAGGGCATTCCACGCCCTTACCACTCTCTGCATAAAGAACTTGCCTCTGACATCTGTCTTAAATCTATCACCCCTCAATTTGTACAGGTTGTAGGGGGACTTGGATAAACTGCAGAATTGGGCTGAGAGGTGGCAAATGGAGTTCAATGCAGCTAAATGTGAGGTGATTCACTTTGGGAAACTGACGTCACCATCCTAAGAAAAAGTCTTTCACTGTCTCCCCTATCTTATCCTCTGATCATCTTATATATCTCTATCAAATCCCCTCTTAGCCTTCTTCTTTCCAATGAGAACAGACCCAAGTCTCTCAGCCTTTCCTCATAAGACCCTCCCTCCAGACCAGGCAACAACCTGGTAAATCTCCTCTGCTCCTTTTCCAATGCTTCCCACATCCTTCCTGAAATATGGGGACCAGAACTATACACAATATTCCAAGTGTGGCTGCACCAGCGTTCTGTATAGTTGCAGCATGATATTGCAGTTCCAGAACTCAATTCCTCTACCAATGAAACCTAATACACTGTTTGCCTTCTTAACAGCACTATCCACCTGAGTGGCAACTTTCAGGGATCTATCCACCTGGACTCCAAGATCACTGCCTTCCTGTTATTGTTCCCAAAGTGAATCACCTCACATTTAGCTGCATTGAACTCCATTTGCCACCTCTCAGCCAAATTCTGCAGTTTATCCAAGTCCCCCTGCAACCTGTAACATTCTTCCAAACTGTCCAGCACTCCACCGACTTCAGTGTCATCTGCAAATTTACTAATCCATCCACCTATGCCTGTGTCTAAGCCAATTAAAAAATGACAAACCGCAGTCGTCCCAAAACAGATCCTTGTGGCACACCACTAGTAACCGGACTTCAGGCTGAATATTTTCCATAAACCACCACTCACTGCCTTCTTTCAGAAAGCCAGTTTGTAATCCAAACTGCTAAATCACCCTCAATCCCATGCCTCTGCATTTACTCCAACAGCCTACCATGTGGAACTTTATCAAAGGCTTTACAGAGGTCCACGTACACCACGTCAACTGCCCTACCCTCATCTACATGCTTGGTAACCTTCTCAAAAAACTCTGAGGTTTGTGAGACACGACCTGCTCTTGATGAAACCATGTTGACTATCTGAAAATAAATTGTTGCTTGCTGAATGATTATAAATCCTATCTCTAATGTTCCTTTCCAAAAGCTTTCCTTCAACAGAAGTAAGGCTCACTGGTCTATAATTACCTGGGTCATCTCTGCTGCCCTTCTTGAACAAGGGCATAACATTTGCAATCCTCCACTTTGGTACTAAACCTGTAGACAATGACAACTCAAATATCAAAGCCAAAGGCTCTGCTATCTCCTCCCTCGCTTCCCAGAGAATCCTTGGATAAATCCCATCCGGCCCAGGGAACTTGTCTACTTTCACTCCTTCTAGAATTGATAACACCTGTGTGCAACTAACCTTGATCCTTTCGAGTCTAATATCTTGTACCTCATTCTTCTCCTCTGAAATATTCTCTTTTTCCTGAGTGAAGACCGATGAGAGATATTCATTAACACCTCTCCAATCTCCACAGGGCCCACACTCAATTTCCCACTTCTGTCTTTGATTGGCCCTATTCCTACCCTAATCATCCTTTTATTCCTCACATACCTATAGAAAGCTTTAGGGTTCTCATTTATGTGTTAAAGACTGCTCATGACCCTCTTTGCTGTTAACTCTCTCTTTAAATCCTTCCCAGCTGATCTGTAACTCTCCATCGCCTCATCTGAACCATCTTGCCTCATCATCACATAAGCCGCCTCCTTCTTTGTAACAAGAGATGCAATGTCTGTTGTAAACCACGGTTCCCTTCCCTTATCACTTCCTCCCTGCCTGACAGGGACATACCTATCAAGGACACTATCTGTTCCTTAAACCAGCTCCACACTTCTATTGTCCCCATCCCCTGCATTTTGCTATCCTATTCTATGCATCCTAAGTCTTGCCTAATTGCATTATAATTGCCCTTGCCCCATCGATAACTCTTGACCTGTGGCATGTTCCTATCCCTTTACATTGCTAAATGAAACCTAACTGAATTCTGGTCACTCTCTCCAAAGTGCTCACCTTCCACTAAATCAAACACCTGGCCTGGTTCATTACCAAGCACCAGATCCAGTGTGACTTCCCCTCCTGTTGGCCCTTCGACATACTGTGTCAGAAAGCCCTCCTGCACACACTGGACAAAAATTGATCCATACGACGTACTGGAATGAAAGCATTTCCAGTCAATGTTGGGCAAGTTAAAGTCCCCCATAATGACCACCCTGTTCCTTTCACTCCTACCCAGAATAATTTTGCTAATCCCCTCTTCCACCTCCCTGGAACTCTGCGGAGGCCTATAAAAAAACTCCAAGCAGTGTGACCTCTCCTCTCCTGTTTCTAACCTCAGCCCACATTACCTGAGTAGACGAGTCCTCAACAAAAGTTCTGTCAGCCACCGTTATACTATCCTTGACTAACAAGGCCACGCCTCTCCCTCTTTTACCGCCTTGGCTGTTCTTAATGAAAGATCAAATCCCTGGAACCTGCAACATCCATTCCTCACCCTGCTCTCTCCATGTCTCCGAAATGGCCACAACATCCAAGTCGCAGGTACCTATCTGTGCTGCAAGCTCACCTACCTTATTGTGGATACTCTGGCATGAAAGTAGACACACTTCAAATCACTTCACTGTCTGCCAGTACATTCCTGTGACCCTGAAATCCTGTCCCTGTCCTTCCTACTCTCATCCTCCTGTGCATTGCAGCTACACACCCCGGTTCCCATCCCCCTGCTGAGCTAGTTTAAACCCACCCGAATAGCACCAGCAAATTTCCCACCCAGGATATTAGTACCCCTCTGGTTCAAGTGAAGACTGTCCTGTTTGTACAAGTCCCACCTTCCCCAGCATGAGTCCCAATTATCCAAAAACCTGAAACCCTCCCTCCTGCACCATCCTTGCAGCCAGGTTTTCAGCTGATATATCTCCCTATTCCTTGCCTTGCTATCACGTGGCACGGGTAACAAACCAGAGATAACCACTCTGTTTGTTCTAGCCCTCAGCTTCCACCCTAGCTCCCTGAAATCCTGCCTTACATCCCTATCCCTCTTTCTGTGGGAGATTAGAAATGTTGTTTTTGCGGATGGGTGAGGGGGTGTAGGAGGGGGAAGGGAAGCGGAATTCTTGTAGCATGTAGCATACATAAGGCTAAGACTTCAATGAATATAGAGGGTCTTTTAAAGAAAATAGTTTAAGCTAGGGAATAACTTTAAAGTGTTGTAGTTGACCACAAAAAGAAGCAGCAGGGGTATTTCACAATAAACCTGAAGTAAAGTGATTCCGCAACTTGTAAACTGAATAAGAAAGCGAACAGGCTCTGTTTTGACACGTATTTCTGCTTGATTGCAGAAGCGTCCAGTACTTAGAAGACTGTAATAAATTGTTCTTGTTTCCAAGGCTTTGTCTCAGGCTGATTGATTTGTGAGTGAGTTCTGTTTCTCACAATTGGGGGCCTCGTTCCGGGATCCAAGCCTCAGACCGCTCGACACTCTTGGGATGACCGGGGAGGTGCACCTCGCCGATTTCGGTGATCTCCGACTCCCTTGCTTGTCATTCGCGGTTTGGGCGAGTACGATCCAGACTGGGAGACCCTGGAAACAAGGCGGGCAGACGCGGCGGGTTCTGTCGGGCAGCTCTTGTGCACAAGACCCGGGTAGGGAAAGGTCTTAAAGGATATATCCGGGTGACCGGGGGCAGCGGTATTTGCTGCAAGAATTGCTGCGGGACGGGGTGCACTGAAATGACCAGGTAACTCTGTGCACAGACCAAGGTAAGAAGAGAGACCTTTTATGTCTTGCCTTCGTGGTCGGGACATATAAAAGTATGGGAAATTGGTGATATATAAAATTAAGCATATGTCAATGGAAAACAGCCCGTGTCAGAAGGGCTACTGAGGATGCCCTTCATAACTAACTTATGGCCAGACGTCCAGATGAATATTCAAAAGCTAGAGGAGTCGTTGCGGAAAGCTCAAAGTGTCTGTGAGACACGGTGTCTGTTTGTGTGTGTGTGTGCGTGCGTGAGAGAGAGAGAGAGAAAGAGCTGTACAGCAACTAGCAAGTTTAACCCTTTGTGATTTGGTTTGAATGCACATTTGTTTGTTGGTGATTGAATGTTTCTGCTTTGTTCCCTGGAGCTTGAGATCCGGGACTGTTTTGAATCTGATTTCTACTATGGAAATTTTAACATGATTTCTTTTCAGGTTAAGGATTTTACAGATTATGAAATAAAATGTTAACTCCTGTTCTTTTTACAGGTCATGACTGCCTTACTATCAGATTAGATTAGATTACTTACAGTGTGGAAACAGGCCCTTCGGCCCAACAAGTCCACACCGCCCCGCCGAAGCGCAACCCACCCATACCCCTACGTTTACCCCTTACCTAACACTAGGGGCAATTTAGCATGGTCAATTCACCTAACCTGAACATCTTTGGACTGTGGGAGGAAACCGGAGCAAACCCACGCAGACACGGGGAGAATGTGCAAACTCCACACAGTCAGTCGCCTGAGGCGGGAATTGAACCCAGGTCTCTGGCGCTGTGAGGCAGCAGTGCTAACCACTAATCAGTGCGAATCAGTTTCTAACTAATCTCTTTTATCCTTACATAAAAGTGATTCATGGAGAACAGTTGAAGTCTCAAAAAGCAGATAGTTGGTCAGATTAATCGGATGAGTAAGGTGTCTAGTCAGGACCCTGAAGGGGGTGTGGAAGAAGGTGACACCGGACCTCGTTAAGATTAATTAAATTAGCAATGATGTAAGGCACGGGAAGTTGCCTGGGTAACGATCGATCTGTAAATAACATTAAAGGGGAATATATTTCACCCGACAGTCCTTTGGGGAGAATGTTGGGAAATTGGGAACACAACTCCCCGACACGGGGGAAAGATAAGGCTATAATGGTAAACTACTATTGTTGTTTTGTCTGGACTAGAGAAAGTATTAAGGCGCCTGATATTTTTTGGCCCAAATATCGGTCCGATGAGGATTGGCTGTGTCAAGATCTTAATATATATGTCAATCGGAAAGAAGCGTACAGTCAAAAAGAGTCCGATTATGCGGTTTGTTGGATAGGGAGCGCGGGAGTAAAATTATGTCCCATGAATAGGGAGGAATCAGGGAAAGAACAGAAAAAGAATGAACAAGGGAAGCCACAATGGGATCCCTTAACATGTTTGCCGCCCCCATATACTACTCCCCGGAACGAGCCTACAGCTCCCGAAGTAGAACTGAGTCCAGACACAGAAATGGGAACGGACTCTGAACTAAAAGATGCAGAACCTGGGGGGGGGGGCCAGAGTCACTCGAGCCACCACACGTAAAGGAGGGGCAGAGATAATGGAAAATGTAAAATTATGTCCCTTACGAGAGGTTCCGATTGGGGAAGGTACAATCGGATATGTAAACGCTCCCTTAACTAGCAGTGAAGTTAGGGTTTTTACAAAGGAAATGAAAAGTTTAATAGAGGATCCGGTTGGACTTGCCGAACAATTAGAGCAATTCCTAGGGCCTAATTTATATACCTGGGGAGAACTGATGGCAATTTTAGGAACGTTATTTTCAGGGGAAGAACGAGTTATGATTAGGAGAGCAGCTTTATAGGAATGGGAAAACAGGCACCCAGTTGGGGAAGAAGGGGCCCCAGCAGAACAGAAATTCCCAAATGTTGACCCTCATTGGGAAAATAATGACAGAGAAGATAGGGAGTCAATGCGGGATCTATGAGAAATGGGAATATTAGGAATTAAAGAGGCGGCACCAAGATCATAAAACTTTGTTAAGGCCTTTGAAGTACGACAAGAGAAGGATGGAACCACTTCTGCATTTCTTAAAAGGCTCAAGGAGGCCACAAGGAAGTGTTTGGGAATGGATCCCGATAATCAGATAACACAGGGACTCTTAAAGGTCCAGTTAGTAACTAAATCATGGCCGGACATACAAAAGAAATTACAGAAATTAGATGGATGGAGTGAAAGACAGATGGAAGAGCTGTTACGTGAGGCACAGAAAGTGTATGTGAAAAGGGAAGACGAGAAGCAGAAACAGAAAGCCAAAATGATGGTGGAGGCAGTAGAAGAAATAACAAAAAGGAGACTGGGATCAAGGGATAACAGGAAGGGTAGGGGAGGACACGAAAGACAAGGGTCAGATACCTGGAAAAGGAGGCAACAAACCAAAGATAATCACTCTGTTTGTTCTAACCCTCAGCTTCCACCCTCGTTCCCTGAAATCCTGCCTTGCATCCCTATCTCTCTTTTTTTTGTGGTTAGCACTGCTGCCTCACAGCACCAGAGCCACCGGTTCAATTCCCTCCCCGCACCCCCCCCCCCCCCCCCCCCCCCCCCTCCGTGCCACGTCTGCGTGGGTTTCCTCCCACAGTCCAAAGACGTGTGGGTTAGGGTGAATTGGCCAAGCTAAATTGCCCCGTAGTGTTAGGTGACGGGGAATGGGGCTGGGTGTTTTGCTCTTCGGCGGGTCAGTGTGGACTTGTTGGGCCGAAGGGCCTGTTTCCACACTGTAGGGAATGTGATCTAAAGTTCCGGAATTTATATATTGATGAACTGAAACCTGCAACCCATTCTAAAAGATGAAGGACTCAGCAGCGGTCCAGGTTTGTTCCAAATATTGCATCGGTTGCATGACACTGTGATGTTTTGCTATTAATTCTGTGTCTTATGATCCTGCAGCACAGCTACCCGCAGAAGGAGCAGCGCTGCAGAAGCCAGTGCTTCCAAATACATCTGGGTGGGCGGGGTTTACCAGGAGGGGCGGGTTTAGTCTGGGGGCGGGGTTTACGATCTGCGTTCGGAAGGGGCGGGACTTACGTGTCGCTTTGGCGGAGGAGGGGGCGGGACAAGGACCAGGGGGCGTGGCCATCCAGAAGCCCGAATTGTGCCCGCGGCCTGTTTCCTCCGCTGGAGCTTCGGCTGCAGCAAGTAAGGTAAAGCTTTATCAATATTTCCTTTTACAGAGTTTGTATTTAATAACCAGTAATGGCTACTCAATATCATCATAAAGTCCCAAAATGCAATTCATTTAAATCCATAGCACATAAGCACTAAGAGTTAATTTTCCAACAGCCTCAGCACTAAAATGGTCTCACAAGGGAACGGCTGTGAATGTTATCACTTGGTGTCCTGTTCACACAGGTTCACTGATGCTGAGGCAAACGTTCTTAATTGCCTTACAGCATCCTGTTATCACTTGGTGAGCCCAGGTGTCCCTATCTTTAAGTTCTCTCCTCTTTCTGAGCCTACCTGTCGGTTTATTTTCTAGTGCAGTAAATGTATTCAATAATTCAGCATTACATTTTAGTCTGAATGTTTAAAGACAAGTTTTAAGGCTATAGACTTTCTCACCCAGATGCCCACACCCTCATTCCTCCCTTTGATTGCACCGCGATCACTGAAAGAGAAGGCTAATCCAAACGAATGCCCTTCAAGGTAGTCCTGCCATCAACATCCTGCAGAGCGGCACCACCATCCTCGCAGCTCATCTGGTCATATTTATCATCGCCATCGACACGTGTGGGTGAACCATCGGATGGCAAAAGGAACATCTTCTGGGGCAAATCTATATCACTAAGGGACCTCATAAGCCTAGCAATTAAATACCTAACAATACCAATACCGACAAACAGACATAGCTAAATTGATAAGCCAATTGTACCATCAGCCCGTTCTGCAGTTTCCCCAACTGGTCCCTTCAGTCATTCTGGATCTCTTCTTGTATCTTAGTTAATATTGCCAGTGAGATCGGGAATGCCCATAGTGCATTTATCTTGGACAATGGTGCAGACCTCACCCTCCCGGGTGAGTATATAGTCTAAGGCATACCGATTCTGCACAGAGTAAAGACACAGGTCTGATAATCCCAGTTTACTCTGTTCCAGAGCCTCTTTAGTCTTATTTCCTCGAATGGTCAGGCCGCAAAAGAGGGAATTGCGGTTCTTTTAACTTGTCACTCCTGCCGATCCTCCCAACGTCAGGGTACTCTGGATTCCCCAGCCTATTGGGTGTCCTGTATTGTCACCCAGTCCCTTGGGAGCCTTCCAGTTGGAGCAAGGTTGGCTGAGACCGACCGCTGCATCCTCCTCAGATGGAGGTTCCATCGACTTGTCCACTGGCCAGGACAAGGTACTGTTGTGGGAACAAGGGCTCCGATAGTGACCTTATGAGGGACATCTTTGCCATCCAGGACAAGGAAATTGGTAGCTTTACCTTTACCTTAAGAAATAATAGTCTGGTTTGGTGTATATTAGGGAGAGTTTGTCAAAATAGATTACTGAAATGTTACAGCAGGGGGTCTGGTCAGATCTACAGGAGCAAAGGGTCGACGTTTTAGATTAGATTAGATTTGGTTACTCACAGTGTGGAAACAGTGATGAATAGATTGGAATCGGAGACTGCGGACGGGGCAAGTAAGTCATCTCCCGATAGAGAGGAGTAACATACTACTGCCTCTGGGGTGAATAGCGTTCTGTGGGCCTGTATAAATATGTTATTTGTGGATTGAGGAGTTTCCCCTATCAGTCCACATCGCCCCGCCGAAGCGCAACCCACCCATACCCCTACACATCTACCCCTTACCTAACACTATGGGCAATTTACCATGGCCAATTCACCTGACCTGCACATCGTTGGACTGTGGGAGGAAATCGGAGCACCCGGAGGAAACCCACGCAGACACGGGGCGAATGTGCAAACTCCACACAGTCAGTCGCCTGAGGCGGGAATTGAACCCGGGTCTCTGGAGCTGTGAGGCAGCAGTGCTAACCACTGTGCCACCGTGCCGCCCACGGTGGCACAGAGGAGTCGCTTGAGCGCTGTAAAAATGGGCCAAGTGACTCGAGCACTCGCACTGTATGGGAGACAATGGTTCTCAGAATGCTGTTCCCATTGGGCTCTCCCTTAGCTCTATTGTACATGGTCTTGGTGACAGTATCAGGTTCTGAAAAGAGAAAAGGCCTATAAATGCACAAGGGAAGGGTTCCGTTCCAGGTCCATGTGCCGCATAAGGCCTGCTGTACCCCAGCCAGTGTTACACCAGCTGTTTGTATACACAGACCCGAGGTATTGGAAAGTGATATTTCTCTTCATGGGGTCGACAGTAGGAAATCTGATGAATAGATTGGAATCAGGGACTGGGGACGGGGCAAGTAAGTCATCTCCCGATAGAGAGGAGTAACATACTACTGCCTCTGGGGTGAAGAGCGTTCTGTGGGCCTGTATAAATAAGTTGTTTGTGGATTGAGGAGTTTCCCCTATCAGGCTTCTCTTTTCTCGAGTCGGCCCGTCCTACAAAAAGGGACTATGTTCCTGGGCATATTTACCATAATAACAGGGTTGATCATTTTTATCTTCACTAGGCTTGTGTCTGCATGTAAAATCAAAAAAACATGGTAACGACATGATAACTCTCACTGATTTCTACTGTCCAGATGGACCATCTGGTCTTTCTGATGTAAGAGTCCATTGCAATAATCAATCTTCATCACGTTCCACACGTCAAAGGCGTCTGGTCCGGTGCACTGGACGACATCTCCTCAGCATGGGTGGTGGATAATCTCTGATCATTCCTGGTCGCGTCCATAGTTAGTGGCTTTCCCCATCAGGATGTTGTACGTGATCAGAAAGGTGAGGAGATAAGCGATCCCCAAATGTCCCTCCTCTTAGTTCAAGTATCTGTAATAAGATTAACATTAGAACAACAGCAAAATTCAAAACCCAACTGGACAGGGTCCACTCCTTTTGTTGAGATCCAGGATTCTCTCCTCCTCTTCCCCCCTTTTGATTGGTGCGGTCAATCAATTTACAATGGTGCAGTTGCACCCAAGCTGAGCGCCCAGCGACTGGGACCGCTGTAGGGGTGGGAAGTAAAACCTGGAAGGGGCCATCCCAACGAGGTTGGAGACGTTTGCCAGTCCAGTTCTTGACGAGCACCAACGAACCAGGCTCTACCCTTGACGAGGCTGAAAGGGAGGGAACATTGCTGTAGGCCGCACGCTCCTGGGAGTGAAAGGCACACATAACATTGGTTAGAGCAAGAACATAACCAATGATTGCTTTGGTCATGTGGTGGAAGTGGACTCAGAAGGGAGCCGAATCGTTCCAAGGGGTACGGAGGCAGTGACCAGAGAAACTCTCAGCTGGAGACAGTCGTGTCTTGCCCACAGACATGGATCGCATCTGGAATAAGGCCACAGGGATTAGCATAACCAGGAGAGGCCACACTCTGCCATTAATTTGGCTAGTTTAGTCTTGCATCTGGTTAAAACATTCAACAATGCTGGCCGCCTGAGGATGATAAGCACCATGCAGTTGCCGACAAATACAAAGCTGGGAACAGAGTTCTCCGTTAATATTACCTACAAAATGTGGTCCATTGTCCGAGCCAATGCACGCAGGTATACTGAAGCAGGGAATTATTTCCTTAAACAAAATCTTCGCCACAGTCTCAGCAGTAGCGTTAGGAGGAGGTTAGGCTTCAATCCACTTACAAAAGACATCAGCAATAAGCAAAACACATTTATAGCAACTCAACTCATTTCTACAACTCAATGAAGTCCAGTTGAAGTGTCTCCAAGGGACCCTCCAGCAAGGGAGTTCTCGTAGAGATACTTGAACTAAGATGTGGGGGATCGCCTACCCACTAACCTGTTTGATCACGTACAACATCCTGATCGGGAAAGCCACTGACTGAGTATCGATGCGATCTGGAATGATCTGAGATTATCCTGGTGTCATTTGGTGCACCATATCAGACGCTTTCAACATGGAGTCGCTTGAGCGATGGCGTGAGCTGCCAGAGGAAGTGGTGGGTGCTGATACGATGACAAGTGAAAAGGCTCCTGGATGGGCATATGAATATGAAGGGTTCAGATGGGTCAGGGCCAAGTGATAGCAAATGCGACTGGAGTCATAGAGATGTACAGCACAGATGGACCCTTCGGTCCAACCCGTCCTTGCTGACAAGATAGCCAACCCAATTTAGTCCCAGCTGCCAGCACCCGGCCCATATAGGGGCCAAGTGATGGCAAACGTGACTAGATTAATTTAGGATATCTGGGCAGGTTGGGCCAAAGGGTCAGTTTCCGTGCTGTGTGACTCTAATTGTCTTCAGTGGAAGCAGAAGTGTGGTTGTGAAGGCTGGACTTTCAGAGCATGCTTTGCCCTGACTGGGAGCAGAAGAGTTTGACTGAAGTGTGTCGGTGTTGATACCTTGATGTCTCATTTTGCTCCCGCCTTCCTGGGGTCATTAACTATTTTGTGTCTGGTCCTTCCTCAAGAAGCTGCATTGCAGGTTCACCCTGAATTGACACTTTTTTTGCTTCCCAAAATCAGACCTGCTCACTCTCAGCAGGATCCCAGTGTTGTGAAAGATATTAACTTTCAGGTGGAGGTATCCAAAATTCAGAGAGATGTCAGTCTTGAAGTTTTTGCTTTTTCCGCCCCTGTAAGATCCTGAATCAGCACCTTCAGGGGAATTAGTTAGAGCGGAGTGAGAACAGAGGGGGGGAGAGAGTGGGATGGTGCTTTCAATTTTGTGGAATAACAACAGACAAGAATATTCCACAGAAAGTAGAATTGCTTGTTCAGAATTTCTACCCTGGTCCGATAGTGATAATTTTTGTAATCCCTTTTTGCACAGTATTTGAAGATCTGAAGTCGAAAGATTCAAAATCAACAGATGAAGGGCTTATGCCCAAAACATTGACTCTCCTGCTCCTCGGATGCTGCCTGACCTGCTGTGCTTTTCCAGCGCCACACATTTCGACTCTGACTGTCCAGCGTCTGCAGTCCTCACTTTGACGTCAATGTCTGACAGTCACTCAATCCATCGGGACCGCAATAATTTTCAACTATGATTCTGTGAGAAGGAGCAAAGCTTTTTGGTTCCTGTTTGAGTACGTTTTCAGTATCAGTGGGACTGGAAGAGACACCCTACTGTTGCAGCGCACTGAGTGTGGAGCCTGAGACAGTTATACGGCTGGGAAAGACGAATTGACGGCAGGGAGGGGCTGTATCCGTGTTTGTGTGTAACTGAAGCTTCAGCCATGGAGAAAACAGAGGAATCGCACCTTTTGGAGAAACAATGGAAGTGTGGTGACTGCGGGAAAAGTTTCTGTTACCCTGGACTCTCATTGGCACAGCCACACTGGGGAGAGGTCATTCCCCTGCCCCGAGTGTGGGAAGGCCTTCAGCAATTCCTCCACCCTGCTGACCCACCAATGGGTTCACACAGGTGAGGGGCCCTTCAGCTGCCCAGAGTGTGGGAAGTGCTTTACCCAGGTCTCCACCGTGCTGACCCACCGGCAGGTTCACACCAGGAAGAGGCCGTTCACCTGCTGTCAGTGCAGGAAGGCTTACACCTGCTCCTCTGCCCTGCGGAGGCACCAGCAAGTTCACCTGTCGGGGAATTGAAACAGTGATGGCCAAGTTGCATCCTTGGATTGAAATTGCTGAGTGAGGCAATACTTCTTCCGGGTTACAGCTGTACCACGGATCCAATTACAAAAGGACGACTGGGTGTTAACCATTAGTAAAGAATGTGAGGTGGGGGAAGTGTATGTGCTTTGACCTTGAGCTGTTTAAAACGCAGCTACTTTTTCTCTACCTTTTTGCAGGGGGGGATCTGAAGCTATAACAAAGTTGGGTCACAATAAAGGTTTCCTGAACTTACCGCCGGGCTCAGATTCTCATTGAAAGCTTTGATCTCCAAGAGGTTTTTGTTTTAAAGCTGATCAGTTCTTTCAGCCTCCTGCACTAAGTTTCCAATGTTGTCTATCAGATGGAGCAGTGAATGAGGAGCCAGTATCATTAGAAATTGTGAATTTTTCAGGATTGTAGAGTGCATCATTTCATCGGCATTGTAAAGTTTACTGGCAGCATCGGGAGGTGTGGGCTGTGTTCAGTGGAAACGATATGGAGGAGCCGGTGGTGGACTTGGCCTGGGTAAAGTGAAAAATCACACAACACCAGGTTATCGTCCAACAGGTTTATTTGGAAGCACTAGCTTTCGGAGCGCTGCTCCTTCACCGGGTAGCTGTGGAGCAGGTTCAAAAGACACAGAATTTATAGCAAAAGCTCATAGTGTCATGCAACTGATAGGATATACTGAACAAACCTAGATTGCTGTTAAGTCTTCCATCTTTGAGAATGGATTGCAGGTTTTGGTTCATTAATCTGTAAATCCCAGAACATCTTTTAAGTTACGTTCTTGAGATGACTTAAGGTTTTATTTTTAAAAAGGCTGACAGTTCAGACAATGCATGAAAGGTGTGACGTTCGAGTCTGTCACACCCCAATCTTGGATCAGACTGGTTCTATTTCCAAAGTAGGAATTTATAAAATATTACATGGATTGACTGCCTGCAGTTTCTGCACTTTTTGAGCAAAGTAGAATGTACCTGCAAATAATTCTGCCAATTCAAATTCACTTCTTGGAGTTATTTGTGTGTGTGCATGTGAGTTTGTGTGCATGCTTTGTATAGAGTATAAGCCTGTGAGAGTGTTGGGGGGTGTATGTGTGTGTATATGTATGAGAGAAGTATGAATAAAAGCAAGGGGTTGCATTTTGCTGAAACAAGGAAGGGCGGACCTATACAGGTAATGGTAGGGCCTTGAGCCTTGTTGGAGAACAGAGACATGGGAGGATTCAGGTGCATAGCTGCATCACTGGGAGACAGGGTGGTTAGGAAGGCGTTTAGCATACTTGCCTTCATTGTTCACCCCATTGAGTATAGGGGATGGGACATCATGTTGAGGTTGTACAGGATGTTGGTGAGGCCACTTTTAGAGTACTGAGTACAGTTCTGGTGGCCCTGTAATAGGAAGAATACTATTAGAGAGGGTTTGGTAAAGATTTACCAAGACATTGCCAGGACTGGAGGGTTTGAGTTATAAAGAGAGACTGGGACACTTTTCACTTAAGTGCAAGAGGTTGAGTGGTGATGTCATTGAGATTTATAAAACCATGAGGAGTGGAGGTAAGGTGAATAGCAAAGGGCTCTTCCTTAGTGTAGAGGTGCTCAAAACTAGGAGGCATAGTTTTAAAAGTGAGGGGAGAGAGATTTAAAAGGAGCCTGAGGGACAACGTTTTGGTACAGGGTGGTTTGCATATGGAATGAACTTGCTGAGGAAGTGGTAGATGTGGGGACATTTACAACATTTAAATGACATTCGGATGGGTACATGAATAGAAAGGTTTAGAGGGATATGGGCCAAATGTAAGTAAGTGGGACTAGTTATTTTGGGAATTGGACGAGTTGGACCGAAGGGTCTATTTCTGTGTTGTCTGCCTCTCTGAACCAGAAGTGATCTTATTGAAACCAGTAGAATTCTGAAAGGGGTTTGACAGGATAGATGCTGATCAAATGCTCCTTTGTGGTGGGAGTCATAGAATCCCAACAATGTGGAAGCAGGCCATTCGGCCCATCTACTCCACACTGGCCCTCTGAAGAGCATCCCGCCCATACCTAACCCCTTTTTCCATATTTCTCATGGCTAATCCACCCTAACCTACACTCTAAAATACAGAGGAGGAAGTGTTGGATGTCTTGAAACAGAAAGGTGGATAAATCCCTAGGACCTGATCAGGTATAGCCTAGAGCTCCATGGGAAGCTAGAGAAGTGATTGCTGGGCCTGTTGCTGAGATATTATCATCAATAGTCACAGGTGAGGTGCCAGAAGACTGGAGCTTGGCTAACATGGTTCTACTGTTTAAGAAGGGTGGTAGACCAGTAAGCCTGATGTCATTGGTGGGCAAGTTGTTGGAGGGAGTCCTGAGGGACAGGATGTACATGTATTTGGAAAGGCAAGGACTGATTAGGGATCGTCAAATGACATTGTGCGTGGGAAATCATGTCTCACAAACTTGATTTATTTTTTCTGAAGAAGTAACAGAGAGGATAGATGAGGGCAGAGCAGTAGATGTGATTTATATGGACTTCAGTAAGGCATTCAACAAGGTTCCCCATGGGACACTGATTAGCAAGGTTAGATCTCACAGAATACAGGGAGAACTAGCCATTTGGATACAGAACGGGCTCAAAGGTAGAAGACAGAGGGTGGTGGTGGAGGGTTGTTTTTCGGACTGGAGGCCTGTGACCAGTGGAGTGCCGCAAGGATCGGTACTGGGCCCTCTACTTTTTGTCATTTACATAAATGATTTAGTTGCGAGCATAAGAGGTACAGTTAGTAAGTTTGCAGATGACACCAAAATTGGAGGTGTAGTGGACAGTGAAGAGGGTTACCTCAGATTACAACAGGATCTGGACCCGATGGGCTGAGAAATGTCAAATGAAGTTTAATTCAGATAAATGCGAGGTGCTGCATTTTGGGAAAGCAAATCTTAGCAGGACTTATTTACTTAATAGTAAGGTCCTAGGGAGTGTTGCTGAACAAAGAAACCTTGGAGTGCAGGTTCATAGCTCCTTGAAAGTGGAGTTGTAGGTAGATAGGATAGTGAAGAAGGCATTTGGTATACTTTCCTTTATTGGTCAGAGTATTGAGTACAGAAGTTGGGAGGTCATGTTGTGGCTGTACAGGACATTGGTTAGGCCACTGTTGGAATATTGCATGCAATTCTGGTCTCCTTCCTATCAGAAAGATGTTGTGAAACTTGAAAGGGTTCAGAAAAGATTTACAAGGATGTTGCCAGGGTTGGACGATTTGAGTTATAGTGAGAGGCTGAACAGGCTGGGGCTCTTTTCCCTGGAGCGTCGGAGGCTGAAGGGTGACCTTATAGAGGTTTACAAAATTATGAGAGGCATGGATAGTATAAATAGACCAAGTCTTTTCCCTGGGGTCGGGGAGTCCAGAACTAGAGGGCATAGGTTTAGGGTGAGAGGGGAAAGATATAAAATATACCGAAGGGGCAACATTTTCATGCAGAGGGTGGTACGTGAATGAAATGAGCTGCCAGAGAATGTGGTGGAGGCTGGTACAATTGCAACATTTAAGAGGCATTTAGATGGGTATATGAATAGGAAGGATATGGGCCAGGTGCTGGCAGGTGGGACGAGATTGGATTGGGATATCCGGTCAGCATGGACGGGTTGGACCAAAGGGTCTGTTTCCAAGCTGTACATCTCTATGACTCTAAAAGCAAGTTGTAGACAAGTAAAAAGGCTGACCAGGCAAGGAGGTGGTTAACAACCTCAGGGCATCCCTCTTAAACCATGCATCTTGTTTGTTTATAAATTAAACATGCTCCAGCTCTTTTCCTATCTGCTTACTGGAAATCTGGGTGACACCAGGTTTGTAATACAGTACTAACCATTCCCTCCTTGTCCATGTGTGTACAATAATGCACATAATCAATTGAAATAGGCAGCAGCAAAGAAGGAACACAAAGTAGTCCATCAGGGGTCACCCACATTTCGGTTTGAGAATTGAGGGAGAATCCTATTTGAGGCCATAGTTTGTTCTGTTCAGCAGGGGGCCTCCCCTGTGATTTCAGTCCCATACCCAGGCCTGGCGTACCTGTCCCCATATTGTCTCTATCTGGGTTTTGCTGGGGACCCAATGGGACCAGAAGTTTGGGGTGTCAGGCTGCCTGCTTGGCAGCAGCATCCATTTGCTCATTCCTTTGGAGACTGTATCCATTGCCTCAGCATGAGCTGAACATCTTGATAGCTGCCAGATTGATTGGACAAAACAGCATTACTATTCGTCTGCCCCGTGGGGGTTACAAATCCTCTATGTTCCCACAAGTCTCTGTAATCATGGGTCACACCAAAAGCACAGTGAGAGTTGAAGATCTCAACACTGGGAGGGGTCTCTCAGTTCCAAGATCGGTCAAAAGAACACTAGGATTATGGTTTGCTTCAGCAAGGTTTCACACTTTAATTTGTAACGGCCGGGCAAAGATTTGTCCAACAACACAGATATTAAAAGATTCTGTGTTCCTTGGAGAAACTGCGTGATTAACTTGGAATAAAATATCAATTTTCATATGTTTCTTAAGAGACAGTACAGTCTTAATTACAGAGTAAATCCAATAAAATTACATAATGGACAACAGGTTAACCCAATGATATTTCCTGGGAAATAATGTTGTTTCACACGCATTATCTCCTCATACCTGTGCTTCAAGGTTAGCTAGGATGGTCAGTAATGTTCTATCTAGCTGAATTAGATCCATACTATGAAGAAGGCATTGTTTGCTTAATCTGTGATTCAGTTAGCTCAGGAATGCAGAAATGCAGCTTTTAGCCATTTTAAACACAGTATTAATGTGTAGCCTGAAGCCATGTTGTTATATTACTTTATATTGAGATGCTATTTTGTGGTTAATAAAAGCTCCTGACAACAGCCTAAATCCAGGTATTCGATCCTCATCTGGTATAGACCTGCTCCGTCACTCAAAACAAAACTAGATTTACAATTTAAAGCCATACGTGCTATTCTGCTAAATTAATCCAGTTGATTTGTTTTTGTTTAAAAATGTGAAAACCTCATGAACAGTTCTTCCAGTTAATCACTGGATATTCAAATTTCTCTTCAAATTAAAGATCATAACAAAACTGGGTGTCATTGTGGGATTTTGAATCTGGAGGGTGTGCTTGTGAAGGTTGAATGAACAATATTTCAAAGTGAATGTTATCGTGTTCAGTACTAAGACTTTCTGGAGATGAAAAATTTGCCCTTGTGTGTTTTGCAACACTTAACCAAGGTCAGTTCCAGAGAATATGCAGTCATGTTGATCCGAGAGTTAAGAGCTGGCACAAACATCAGAAATAATGGAGGCAGGAGCACAGCAATTAGAGTCAGAAAGTTAGCCAAAAATATAAAAACAGGAAGAAAAGTTCCATCAGCTTTTCTTAAAAAAAGTTAAGAAAAGAAAGTGTTGGTTCTGTAGAAAATGAGTCTGGGGATTCAATAACGGAGGATAAAGGGATGGTAGATGAATTGAAAAGAGCTTGAATCTGTCCACTAGAGAGGATACAAGTAACACCCTAGAACTAGCTGGAAATCAGGAATTGAAAGGGAAGGAGGAACTGAAGACAGTTACAATTACCAGGGAAGTAGTATTGAGTAAACTGTTGGAACTACGAGTTCACAAGTCCCAGTTTGCCAAAGTATTTCATTCTAGACCCTTAAAGAAAAATTAGCTGGTGATATAGTTAATGCATTGGTTTTAATTTTCCAAATGTCATTAGTTTCAGGGGAGGTTTCTTTAGATTGGAAAACTCCTTCCTTCAAAAAGGCAGACCGAGAACAGGAAACTGCAGACCATTTACCTTAACATATGCCATAGGGAAAATGTTCAAAGCTATGATTAAAGATGTGATGACAGGGCACTTGTATAAGTTCAGGCAGCGTGAATCTGTTTTTGTCATTGGGAAATAATGTAATAATGTTTTGAAGAACTGCCTCTCCGCACTGCGACTGAGCTGATAAATCTCATCCTAGTTTCAAACTTCCAGCTCAGCACTGTCCCCATGACTTGTCCGACCTGCCTATCTCCTTTTCCTGGATCAATGGTGCTGGAAGAGCACAGCAGTTCAGGCAGCATCCGAGGAGCTTCAGCAAAATCGACGTTTCGGGCAAAAGCCCTTCATCAGGAATAAAGGCAGAGAGCCTGAAGCGTGGAGAGATAAGCTAGAGGAGGGTGGGGGTGGGGAGAGAGTAGCATAGAGTACAATGGATGAGTGGGGGAGGAGATGAAGGTGATAGGTCAGGGAGGAGAGGGTGGAATGGATAGGTGAAAAAGGAGATAGGCAGGTAGGACAAGTCCGGACAAGTCAAGGGGACTGGAAGTTTGAAACTAGGATGAGATGGAGGAAGGGGAAATGAGGAAACTGTTGAAGTCCACATTGATGCCCTGGGCTTGAAGTGTTCCGAGGCGGAAGATCAGGCGTTCTTCCACCAGGCATCGGCGGTGACGGAGTGGCGGTGAAGGAGGCCCAGGACCTCCATGTCCTCGGCAGAGTGGGAGGGGGAGTTGAAATGTTGGGCCACGGGGCGGTTTGGTTGATTAGTGCGGGTGTCTCGGAGATGTTCCCTAAAGCGTTCTGCTCGGAGGTGCCCAGTCTCCCCAATGTAGAGGAGACCGCATCGGGAGCAACGGATACAATAAATGTTATTAGTGGATGTGCAGGTAAAATTTTGATGGATATGGAAGGCTCCTTTAGGGCCTTGGATAGCGGTGAGGGAGGAGGTGTGGGCACAGGTTTTACAGTTCCTGCGGTGGTAGGGGCAAGTGCCAGGATGGGAGGGTGGGTCGTAGGGGGGCGTGGACCTGACTACGTAGTCACAGAGGGAACGGTCTTTGTGGAAGGCAGAAAGGGGTGGGGAGGGAAATATATCGCTGGTGGTGGGGTCTTTTTGGAGGTGGCGGAAATGTTGGCGGATGATTTGGTTTATGCGGAGGTTTGTAGGGTGGAAGGTGAGCACCAGGGGCGTTCTGTCCTTGTTACGGTTGGAGGGGTGGGGTCTGAGGGCAGAGGTGCGGGATGTGGACGAGATGCGTTGGAGGGCATCTTTCACCACGTGGGAAGGGAAATTGCGGTCTCTAAAGAAGGAGGCCATCTGGTGTGTTCTGTGGTGGAACTAATCCTCCTGGGAGCAGATACGGCGGAGGCGGAGGAATTGGGAATACGGGATGACATTTTTGCAAGAGATAGGGTGGGAAGAGGTGTAATCCAGGTAGCTGTGGGAGTCGGTGGGTTTGTAGAAAATGTCAGTGTCAAGTCGGTCGTCACTAATGGAGATGGAGAGGTCCAGGAAGGGGAGGGAGGTGTCAGAGATGGTCCAGGTAAATTTAAGGTCAGGGTGGAATGTGTTGGTGAAGTTGATGAATTGCTCAACCTCCTCGTGGGAGCACGAGGTGGCGCCAATGCAGTCATCAATGTAGCGGAGGAAGAGGTGGGGAGTTGTGCCGGTGAAATTACTGAAGATCGACTCTTCTACGTAGCCAACAAAGAGACAGGCATAGCGAGGGCCCATACGTGTGCCCATGGCTACCCCTTTGGTCTGGAGGAAGTGGGAGGATTCAAAGGAGAAATTGTTAAGGGTGAGGACCAGTTCGGCCAAACGAATGAGAGTGTCGGTGGAAGGGTACTGTTGGGGACGTCTGGAGAGGAAAAAAACAGAGGGCTTGGAGGCCCTGGTCATGGTGGATGGAGGTGTAGAGGGATTGGATATCCATGGTGAAGATGAGGCGTTGGGGGCCGGGGAAATGGAAGTCTCCCATCCACAGCTTCCAACCATCACCTCAGGAGATCTCCCACCCACCGCTTCCAACCTCATAGTCCGGCAACCACGCACTGCCCGGTTCTACCTCCTTCCCAAGATCCACAAGCCTGACCACCCTGGCCGACCCATTGTCTCAGCATGCTCCTGCCCCACTGAACTTATCTCTACCTACCTCGACACTGTCCTATCCCCCCTAGTCCAGGAACTCCCCACATACGTTCGAGACAGCACCCACGCCCTCCACCTCCTCCAAGACTTCCGTTTCCCTGGCCCCCAACGCCTCATCTTCACCATGGATATCCAATCCCTCTACACCTCCATCCGCCATGATCTTGGATGCTGCCTGAACTGCTGTACTCTTCCAGCACCACTGATCCAGAATCTGGTTTCCAGCATCTGCAGTCATTGTTTTTACCACCTTGATGAATCTCCAGTGCCGACAGGGAATGAAAGCCCTTCCCCCATTCCCCACATTTCCACAGCTTCTCCGCGGTTCTGGTATCCTTTTAGCTCCCTGTTTCTGATGAACAAGTGAAAGTGTGATCATACTCAGGAAACGTGTACAGTCACCACCTACTGCGAATAGTGTAATGTTTCTCCATCTGTGTATCTGTTTACAGCTCCTTCCCACAGACAGCTCACTGGGGCACACTCTCTCCCAACAAGGGGAAAAGACATACAAATGTTGAAGAGTCAGACAAAATGCGGAAGCAATAAAATGTCGAAACACAGGGGAAAAAGAATTGTGGCCCCCTGTTGGCATTTGGACACTTAAAATCTGTCAGAAACACCAACATCCCAAAGAGCATACTGCGCATGTTTGTCGGTGTCAGCAACACATTGCGCATGTTTGTCGGTGTCAGCAAACTAGTGGGCATGCTCGTCACTCTGCGTTAAAAAAAGGCGCGCGACCTTTTTTTGATTGCCCAATAGGGAGTCCTGGAGGACCGGAAGGACGTTGGTCCTCCTGCCAATCAGAGTCACCCCGTTGTCTGAATGCGGAAGTTGGACAATGAGGTTCCGAAGCTGCTGCTCGTGTCTGAATGAAGATTGAGCTTTATCCTAGACTGCAAATTCCTCTATCCATTATTTGTGAGTACGGCGCTCTCTTCTCTTGCCATCTTTTCCATTTAATTTTCATTTTGGGTTCAGTTGTTGACTTGCAGCAACTAAAAGGAAAGGGAGTGTGTTGGGGTGGGGACAGACTCTGGAAACGGTGCTCCAGGTCTGTGTCTTAATTGGCAAAATAGACAAGCGGGAGGCTGGAAGAACACAGCAAGCCAGGGGGTGGAGAAGTCAATGTTTCCAGTGTAACCCTTTTTCAGGATTGGGGATGAGTGTAAGGGGCGATGCAGATAAAGGGTGTGCTGGGTGGTGAAGTGGGCATAGGTGTAGATAGGTAGAGGGTTCGACCTTGGCAAAAGTGAGGACTGCAGATGCTGGAAACCAGAGTTTAGATCAGAGTGGTACTGGAAAAGCACAGCAGGTCAGGCAGCATCCGAGGAGCATGAAAATCGACATTTCGGGCAAAAGCCCTTCATCAGGAATTTCCCCAGATTCGGGGAGTCCAAAGCTGGAGGGCGTATGTTTGAGTTGAGAGGGGAATGCTTTAAAAGGGACGTGAAGGACAACTTTTTCACATAGACGGTTGTGCATGTATGAAACGAACTGCTAGAAGAGTTGGTGGAGGATGGTACGATTATGTTTAAAATGCATCTGGCTGGGTACATGAAACGGGATGGTTTGGAGTCGTGTGGGTCACGTGCTGGCAAACGGGACTAGATTAATTTCAGATATGTGGTCGGCACAGACAAGTTGGGCCGTAAAGTCTGTTTCCATGCTGTGAAAGCAGAAGTGTGGCTGTGAAGACTGGACATTCTGAGCATCTTTCAAAGATGTAAAAACAATTACTGCACATGCTGGAAACCAGATTCTGGATTAGTGGTGCTGGAAGAGCACAGCAGTTCAGGCAGCATCCAAGGAGCAGCGAGATCAACGTTTTGGGCAAAAGCCCTTCAGGAATAAAGGCAGAGAGCCTGAAGCGTGGAGAGATAAGCTAGAGGTGGGTGGGGGTCGGGAGAAAGTAGCATAGAGTACAATCGGTGAGTGGGGGAGGGGATGAAGGTGATAGGTCAGGGAGGAGAGGGTGGAGTGGATATAGATAGGCAGGTAGGACAAGTCCGGACAAGTCATGGGGACAGTGCTGAGCTGGTAGTTTGGAACTAGGGTGAGGTGGGGGAAGGGGAAATGAGGAAACTGTTGAAGTCCACATTGATGCCCTGGGGTTGAAGTGTTCCGAGGCGGAAGATGAGGCGTTCTTCCTCCAGGTGTCTGGTGATGAGGGAGCGGCGGTGAAGGAGGCCCAGGACCTCCATGTCCTCAGCAGAATGGGAGGGGAAGTTGAAGTGTTGGGCCACGGGACGGTGTGGTTGATTGGTGCGGGTGTCCTGGAGATATTCCCTAAAGCGCTCTAATAGGAGGCGCCCAGTGTTTTGCCCTTACTGGGAGCAGAAGAATACAGACAGACTCTGATCTCACACCTTTAATGCATGGTCTGAGCTGAGATGATACCTTTTGTTATAAAACCTTAAGTTATTTCAATAAAGTGTCTTTCAGGAAGTTCTGGGATTTACATATTAATGATACCTGCAGACCACACTGAAAGGCTTAACGATCCAAGTTTGTTCAATATATAATTTCAGTGGCTGGACACTAATGTTTTTCTATAAATTCTGTGCCTTATGATGTTATTCTCCACAACCACCTGATGAAGGAGCAGCACTCCAAATGCTGGTCCTTCCAAATAAACCTGTTGGACGATAACCTGGGTGTGTGATTTTTTTTTTAAATAACTTTGTACAGGTTAGGGTGGATTGACCATGCTAAAGTGCTCACTGTGTCCAGGGAGGTGCTGGTTTGTGTGAATTGGCTGTGCTAAATTACACATCGTGTCCAGGAACGGATTGGTTCTGCTAAATTACCCAGGAATGTGCAGGTTAGGGTTAATTGGCCAGGCTAACTTATCCAGAGTGAAGATCTAGACCCCTCTTAAGGGGCTTTTTGGTTCGAGATTGGTCTAAAGAATCAATGGAATGCGGTCTGCACAAAGCAAGGTTATCAGTTTAATAAGGCAGCTTGACACAATTCTGTCCAGCAACACAGCGGTTAAAGCTTCTGTGTTCCATGGTGAAGTTGTGCAAGTACATTCAAAAATTACACATTATTTATTTAAGTTTTTTTAAGACACAGTACAGCCTTAATTACAAGAAAATACCAATCAAATATAATAAGGTGACATGATTTACAGCAGGTTAATCCAATGATATTTCCTGGGAAAGGAGTCTTAATTACATAAATCATCATGCCATGGTAGCAGCTCAAGGTTAGTTCAATTGGTCAATTAATGTGTCAGTGTTCATTTTAAGCAGACTCCATTGTCCTCTTATCTTTGGATTTTAGCTTAATTCTGCAAAACAGCAGGACAAGTTGAGTTCAATCATTATTCTTAGCAATTTTGCTGTATTGTTTTAAATTGAAAAGCCATTTTGTGGTTAGTTGCGTCTGACAATAACCGAAATTCAAATTTTAGATCCTCACCTGAAGCATCAGAGTCTGAGGGGTGACCTTATAGACGTTTGTAAGAGGCATGGATATGGTGAATACCCAAGGTCTTTTCCCCAGGGTAGGGGAGTCCAAAGCTCGAGGCCATATGTTTGAGGTGAGAGGGGAATGATTTCAAAGGGATCTGAGGGGCAACTTCACGCAGAGAGTGATGCATGTATGGAACGAGCTGCCAGAGGGAGTGGTTGTGGCTGGTACAATTACAACATTTTAAAAAGCATCTGGATGGGAATATGAATAGGAAGGGTTCAGAGGGATATGGGCCATATGCAGACAAATGAGACTAGATTAGTTTTGGAGATCTGATCAGATGAATTGGACCAAAGGGTCTGTTTCTGTGCTGTATGACACTAATCATCTTTGGAGAAAGCAGAAGTGTAGTTATGAAGACTGGACTTTCAGAGCAGCTTTCAAAGATGTTTTCTCCTTACTGGGAGCAGAAGTTGTTACAATGAAATCTTGCATTTGTGAGACAGCGACTTAGTGAGTGAGTACATCCCAGATTTTGGTGGAAAGTGGGAATTCATTGCACTGTGGGGATGAAGCTGTACCCTATCCAGTCATTGCTGCTGGTGGGTGAGACCAGACCTCAAGACTAAGGGGAGTAGATTTAGGACAGCAGTGAGGAGGAGAAAGTGAGGACTACTGCTTTTCCTGGAGTGTAGTGAATCTATGGAATTCTCTTCATTAAGTATATTCAAAATGGGTTTTTGCATGGTTGGGGAATTAAGGGTAGTTGGGGCAATGCTGCTAGAAGGAGCTGAGACGATGGATAGATCGGCCATGATCGCAATGAAGAATGGGGCAGGCTCGATAGGCAAAATGGCTGACTCCTGCTTTTATTACTGTGAAACTATTTCCCATAGCTAACCCACCTCATCTGCACATCACTGAGCACTGTGGGTAATTTAGCATAGCGAATCCACTCTAACCTGCACCTACCTGGACACCATGGGTAAATTAGCACAGCCAATCCAACCGAAATTACGCAACACTGAACACTGGCTAATTTAACATGGTCAATCCACCCTAACCTGGACAAAGTTAAACATCACAACACCAGATTATAGCCCAATGGGTTTATTTGGAAGTACGAGCTTTCGGAGCACTGTTCCATCATCAGGTGGTTGTGGAGTATAAGGTCATAAGGAACAGAATTTATTGAAGAAGATTAAAGTGTCCTGCCACTGAAATGATATATTGAACAAACCTGGATTGTTACCTCTTTCATCTTTTACAGTGGGTTGCAACTATCATTCATATGTAAATCTCGATAACATAAGGTTTTATAACAAAAGGTAACAACATCTGGGTGGCATGGTGGCTCAGTGGTTCTTAATTCTGCCTCACAGCACTTGGGACCCAGGTTCAATACCAGCCACTGGCCACAGTCTGTGTGAAGTTTGCACATTCTCTCCGTGTCTGCATGAGATTTCTCCCGGTGCTCCGGTTTCCTCCCACAATTCAAAAGTATGCAGGCTGGGTGAATTGGCCATGCTTAAATTGCCCAGTGTGTTACATGCACTGGTCAGGGGTAAATATGGAGAATGGGGCCTGGTGGGTTACTGTTTGGAGGGTTGGTGTGGACCTGTTGGGCCTGTTTCCGTACTGTACGGAATTGAATCCAATCTCAGCTCAGACAATGCGTTAAAAGTCAGAGTCTGTCTTTATCCCCACTTGAATCTGACTAGTTCTGTTTCTAAAGTAGGAATTTATAAAATACAACGTTCTGACAGCTTGCAGATTGTGCATTTTTGAGCAAAATAGAATTTATCTGAAAATATAATTCTGCAAATGCAAATTCACCCCCATGGACTTGTGTGTGCTTACAGCTAAAAAGTTTATTTCCGTGCTGTGTATCTCTGTCTATTTGGTAACAGATGCTTTATTTCTGTTGGCATAAATATTGTTGTAAGTCATAGTTGGGTACTAATAGTTAGATATAAAGCAAAGAGAATTCCTCAAATAGGGCACTATCAGAATATGGGAGACCCCTATTTCTGGTTTACTTCCTATTGACAAGCATTAAGCATGAGCACCTATTTATTTCTATTTTTTTGTTTCACCTTTTCTTGTTTGATTCCCTGGTATATTTGCACTCTGTGTCTGGTCGGTTGTCAGGCTGGGACATAGTGGATTGGGTTTCGATTGACTGAATGTTGTATTGTTCTGGAAGGTGTAAAGGGGGTGGGGGGTTGGGGGGGTTAGTGTTGGGGAATCAAAACTTCAGCAGAGCTGAGTACAGACCAACATCTTACTCTGTGGGAACAGGGAGATCAACAAAGGACAGAGAAACCAGGACCTGAAATCCGACCTGACACCGGATTACTGTGATCAGTGTTTTCATTAGCAATGCCAACCCTCTACCTTCACCTAGCTCCCCGTTTGACTACCCCCTCGATATTCAAGATCCAATCCTTGTCGTCCTGAAGCCATGTCTCTGTAGGGAGTCTCAGATCATAATTATTCTCTTCAATGTGTGCAGTCAGTTCATTCACTTTTGTAACAGTGCAGCACACATGCAGACACACTTTTTTCGGTTTACATTTTTATGATCTTTGCAATCCAGTTTTAATTGCTGGTAGATTTACTCTCCTTGTCTCCATCATTCTGTGAGGTTCATTACCCACATCACTACATTGCTCACTGGCCTTGATTGGGATTGGCCATAGTGCCCAGGGATGTGCAGGTTAGGTGTATTTGTCAGGGTAATGTAGAGCGGTAGGGGAATGGGTCTGGGTGGGTTCCCCTTCAGAGGGTCGGTGTGGACTCGTTGGGCCGAGTGGCCTGCTCCCACAATGTGGGGATTCTCTGAAGCGAAGGGATATTTACAAACGGTGCAGGACAGCGCAGGCGCAGTGCGTGCGCCCGGCTTGGCCCCGCCCATTCCCTCCTTTCGTGACGTCACAACGCGGAAGTGACACTGAATGAATGAAAATCCCTCCGTCTGGGCTAATCCTGGGGCGGGAAAATCTGTTCACTTGTAGCAACGGGAGTGATTCCAGGGAGAGAGAAGACCCTGTCAACTCAGGTATGGGAGTTAGTTACCAGGTGAGGAGGACAGAGATTGGGAGGAGTAGATATCTTTTCTGTTTTCCTTTTCAAAATGCACCCGATTTCCACAAGTAAATGCAACAGGTAAAAGTACAGCACATGCAGCTTCAAGCCGGCTGTGCATCCTCTGTTCTTCCTCTGCCTTGGCTCCAGCACTTTTGGCTTCCCTTCCCTTCTCGACTCCCCCCTCCCCCGCCGGGTGTTGATACCTCAATGTTTTTCCGGTTGTCTTTTGTGGGCTTTGAAAACTTTCCCAATCGTCTGAGTACAGGATTTGGGAGATTATGTTGCAGCTGTACAGGACATTGGTTAGGCCACATTTGGAATATTGTGTGCAGTACTGGTCTCTCTGCTGTAGGAAGGATGTCATAGAGTCATGGATGTTGTGAAACTTGAAAGGGTTAAGAAAAGATTGGCAAGGATGTTGTCAGGGTTTGAGCTGATCAGGATGGGGCTGTTTTCCCTTGAGTACCAGAGGCTGAGGGGAGACCCGACAGATTTCTATAAAATCATGAGTGGCATGGACAGGATAAATAGACGAGGTGTTTCCCTGGAATGGGGAATCCAGAACTAGAGGGTAATAGGTTTAGGGTTGGGGGGAGATTTAAAAGGGCCCTAAGGGGCTACTCTTGTATTCAGAGGGCGGCGCATGTAAGGAATTAGCTGCCAGAGGAAGTGGTGGAGGCTGGTACAATTCCAGCATTTAAAAGGCATCTCGCTGGGTATATGAATAGAAAGGGTTTAGAGGGATATGGGCCAAGTGCTGTCAAATGGGACTAGTGATTGAGGATATCTGATCGGCATGGATGAGTTGGACCGAAGGGACTATTTCTGTGCTGTACATCTGGTAGACAATGGTCCTCAGAATTCTGTTCCCATTAGGCTCACCCTTAACTCTATTGCACATGGTCGTGGTGACGGTATCACATTCTGAAATGAGAAAAGACCTATAAATGCGCAAGGGAATAGTTCCGTTCCGGGTGTGTACATGGAGATGGGTATAGTTACTTATGATGCATAAGGCCTGTTGTTACCCAGCCAGTGGAATGCAAGCCATCTTTGTATATGGACAGGAGGTATAAGGCTCCTTTTGTCTTGCACGAGTGGGCGTGACAGGTCTCAAGTAGGCAGGTGATGTTATGTGGAATATGAACAATTGCACACCCATAGCCGGTTCCATTAAAGCAATTCTCATACGACCATGCAGTAGAGTGAAAAGATGTCAGCAAAAAGGTAGCACGAGGCTCATATGGTGTTGGAAAGTGATACTGTATTTCTCTGCGGAGGGTCGGCAGTCGGGAGTCTGCTGAATAGAATGGAATTGGGGACTGGGGACGGGGCAAGTAAGTCATCTTCCGATAGAGAGGAGTAACATACTACTGCCTCTGGGGTGAAGAGCGTCCTGTGGGCCTGTATAAATAAGTTGTTTGTGGATTGAGGATTTTCCCTTATCAGGCTTCCCTTTTCTTGAGTTGGCCCGTCCTGCAAAAAGTGATGGTGTTCCTGGGCGCCCTTAAAATATTTACCATAATAACGGGGTTGATCACTTTTATCCTCACTAGGCTTTCGTCTGCAGGTAAAATCAAAAAGACATAACTCCCAATGATGTCTACTGTCCAGATGGACCATCTGGTCTTTCTGATGTAAGAGTCTATTGCAATAATCAATCTTCATCACGTTCCACACGTCAAAGGCGTCTGGTCCGGTGCACTGGACGACATCTCCTTGGCATAGGTGGTGGATAATCTCTGATCATTCCTAATCACATCGATGCTTAGTGGCTTTCCCCATCAGGATGTTGTACGTGATCAGAAAGGTGAGGAGATAGCGATCCCCCACATGTCCCTCCTCTTAGTTCAAGTATCTGTAATAAGATGAATATTAGAACAACAGCCAAATTCAAAAACCCAAATGGACAGGGTCCACTCCTTTTGTTGGGATTCCAGGATTCTCTCCTCCTTTTCCCCCCCTTTTGATTGGTGCGGTCAATCAATTTACAATGGTGCAGTTGGACCCAAGCTGAGCGCCCAGCGACTGTGACCACCGTAGGGGTGGGAAGTAAAACCTGGAAGGGGCCATTCCAACGAGGTTGGAGACCTTTGCCAGTCCAGTTCTTGATGAGCACCAACGCACCAGACTCTACCCGTGACGAGGCTGAAAGGGAGGGAACACCGCCATAGGCCGCACGCTCTTGGGAGTGAAAGGCACGCATAACACTAGTTAGAGCAAGAACATGTCCACATGACCGAAGCAATCATTGGTTGTGGACTGAGAAGGGAGCTGAATCATTCCAAGGGGTACGGAGGGGGTGACCAGAGAGACACTCAACTGGAGACAGTCGCATCTTGCCCGCAGACATGGATCGCATCTGGAATAAGGCCACAGGGATTAGCATAACCAGGAGAGGCCAGACTTGGCCATTAATTTGGCAAGTTTAGTTTTGCGTCTGGTTAAAACATTCAACAAGGCCGGCCGCCTGAGGATAAGCACCATGCAGTTGCCGACAAATACAAAGCTGGGAACAGAGTTCTCCGTTAATATTACCTACAAAGTGTGGTCCATTGTCCGAGCTAATGCACGCAGGTATACTGAAGCGGGGAATTATTTCCTTAAACAAAATCTTCACCACAGTCTCAGCAGTAGTGTTAGGAGGAGGGTAGGCTTCAATCCACTCACAAAAGACATCAACAATAAGCAAAACATATTTATAGTAACTCAACTCATTTCTCCAACTCAATGAAGTCCAGTTGAAGTGTCTCCAAGGGACCCTCCAGCAAGGGAGTTCTCGTAGAGATACTTGAACTAAGAGGTGGGGGATCGCCGACCCACTGACCTGTTTGATCACGTACAACATCCTGATCGGGAAAGCCACTGACTTGAGTATCGATGCGATCTGGAATGATCTAAGATTATCCTGATGTCTTCTGGTGCACCAGACCTGACGCTTTCAACGTGGAGTCACTTGAGCGATGGCGTGAGCTGCCAGAGGAAGTGGTGGGTGCTGGTACAATGACAAGTTAAAAGGCTCCTGGACGGGCATCTGAATATGAAGGGTTCAGATGGGTCAGGGCCAAGTGATGGCAAATGTGACTGGAGTCATAGAGATGTACAGCACAGAAACTGACCCTTCGGTCCAACTCGTCCTTGCTGACCAGATAGCCAACTCGGACAGATTTGGCCATGGGTCTGTTTCTGTGCTGTGTGACTCAAATTGTCTTCAGTGAACGCAGAAGTGTGGTTGTGAAGGCTGGACTATCAGAACATGTTTTGCCCTGACTGAAAGCAGCTGAAAATGTGTTGTTGGAAAAGCGCAGCAGGTCAGGCAGCATCCAAGGAGCAGGAGAATCGACGTTTCGGGCATGAGCCCTTCTGCGCTTTTCCAGCAACACATTTTCAGCTCTGATCTCCAGCATCTGCAGTCCTCACTTTCTCCTGACTGGAAGCAGGAGAAGAGTTTGACTGAAGTGTGTCGGTGTTAATGCCTTGATGTCTCATTTTGCTCCCACCTTCCTGGGGTCATTAACCATTTCGTGTCTGGTCCTTCCTCAAGAAGCTGCATTGCAGGTTTACCCTGAATTGACACTTTTTTTTGCTTCCCAAAATCAGACCTGCTCACTCTCCGCAGGATCCCAGTGTTGTGAAAGATATTAACTTTAGGGTGGAGTTATCCAAAATTCAGAGAGATGTTAGTCTTGATGTTTTTGCTTTTTCTGCCCCTGGAAGATCCTGAATCAGCACCTTCAGGGGAATTAGTTAGAGCGGAGTGAGAACAGAGGGGGAGAGAGAGTGGGATGGTGCTTTCAATTTTGTGGTACAACAAAAGAATATTCCACAGAAAGTAGAATTGCTTTTTCTGAATTTCTACCCTGCACTGATGATCCCTTTTGTAATCCCTTTTTGCAGAGTATTTGAAAATGTGAAGAATGATGTTTCAAAATTAACGAATGAAGGGCTTACGCTCGAAACACTGACTCTCCTGCTCCTCGGATGCTGCCTGACCTCCTCTGCTTTTCGACTGACTGTCCAGCGTCTGCAGTCCTCACTTTGATGTCAATGTCTGACAGTCACACAATCCATCAGGACCGCAATGATTTTTGACTGTGATTTCTGTGAGAGGGATCAACGCTTTTTGGTTCCTGTTTGAGGACGTTTTCAGCATCAGTGGGACTGGACGAGAGACCGCACTGTTGCAGCGCACTGTGTGTGGAGCCTGAAACAGTTATACGGCCTGGGAAGGGGATTTCACGGCAGGGAGGAGCTCCACACGTGTTTGTGTGCAGCTGAAGCTGTGGCCATGGAGAAACCTGAGGAATCCCACCCCGTGGAGAAACCGTGGAAGTGTGGCGACTGTGGGAAAGGCTTCCGTGTCCCGTCTGCCCTGGAGACTCATCGGCGCAGTCACACCGGGGAGAGGCCATTCCCCTGCACCGACTGCGGGAAGGCCTTCAGACATTCCTCCCACCTGTTGGCCCACCAGCAGGACCACACGGGGGAGAGGCCCTACAGCTGCCCAGATTGTGGGAAGGGCTTCAGGTATTCCTCCACCCTGCTGAGCCACCAGGGTGTCCACACAGGGGAGAGACCGTTCACCTGCTCTCAGTGCGGGAAGGGCTTCACCTGCTCCTCCCACCTGCGGAGCCACGAGCGGGTCCACACTGGGGAGAGGCCCTTCAGCTGCCTCGAGTGCGGAAAGGCCTTCAGCACTTCCTCCAACCTGCTGACCCACCAGCATGTCCACACGGGGGAGGCCATTCATCTGCTCTCAGTGCAGCAAGGGCTTCACCTGCTCCTCCACCCTGAAGAGCCACCAGCGGGTCCAAACAGGGGAGAGGCCCTTCAGCTGCCCAGAGTGCAGGAAGGCCTTTACCCAGGTCTCCACACTGCTGACCCATCAGCGGGTCCACACGGGGAAGAGGCCCTTCAGCTGCACCGAGTGTGGGAAAGCTTTCAGCACTTCCTCCAACCTGCTGTCCCACCAGCATGTCCACACAGGGGAGAGGCCCTTCAGCTGCCCAGAGTGCGGGAAGGCCTTTACCCGGTTCTCCACACTGCTGAGGCACCAGCGTGTCCACACAGGGGAGAAGCCCTTCAGCTGCATCGAGTGTGGGAAGGCCTTCAGCACTTCCTCCAACCTGCTGACCCACCAGCATGTCCACACTGGGGAGAGGCCGTTCACCTGCCCTCAGTGCGGGAAGGGCTTCACCTGCTCCTCCAACCTCCAGACCCATCACCTGGATGCTGCCTGACCTGCTGTGCTGTTCCAGCAATAAAGTTTCAACTTTTATCTCCAGCATCTGCAGACCTCACTTTCTCCTATAAAACCATGAGGCATGTAGACAGGTGTGGATAGGGGAAGACTTAATTACTAGGAGTCACGAGTTCAAAGTGAGAGGGGAAAGGTTTGAGGGAGATCTACATGGAAAGTTCTTTACGCAGAGGGTGGTGGGTGCCTCATGCAGTGGAGGCAGGAGGGCTGGGATCGATAGCGTCATTTAAGATGTATCTAGACAGATACATGAATCGGCAGGGAGCAAAGGGATACAGATCCTTAGAAAATAGGCGGCAGGTTTAGGTAGAGAATCTCGATCAGCATAGCCTTGGAGGGCTGAAGGGCCTGTTCCTGTGCTGTAGGGTTCTTTGTTCTCTTTATAGAGGTTTCCAAAACCATGAGGGGCATAGATAAGGTGAACGGCATGTGTCATTTCAAGATTAGGCTGCAAATTAAGGTGAGAGGAGAAAGATTTTAATAAGAGATGAGGAGCACCTTTTTTGTAAACAGAGTGGTTTGTGTGTGGAATAAATGTCCAGAGGAAATAGTGGATGCTGGTTGTGTAGCAACATTTAAAAGACATTTGGATAAGTACATGAATAGGAAAGGTTCGGGGGATATGGGCCAAACACAGGTAGGTGGGACTAGTTTAGTTTGTGAATATAGTCAGCATGGACTAGTTGGGCTGAAGGGTCTGTTTCTGTGCTGTATGACCCTTTAACTGTTCTGTACTGGTCTTAAAATCATTTTACTTGCCTTCCCCCAGAAACATCCACTTCTTTCTTGTTCTAAAATCAGACGAACTCAGCCTTGAATATATTCAATGACCCCCTAACTGGAGAGACTTCTGAACTCATTTCCTCTTGCTAATATACCACTTGCCTTGCTGATTGCTTGCTGCACCCGTCTGACAACTGGCAGTGACTGGTGTGGAAGGACGCTGAGGCCACTTTTTACATTCACACATCATTCCTGAGGAAGGGCTCATGCCTGAAACGTTGATTCTCCTGCTTCTCGGATGCTGTCTGATCTGCTGTGCTTTTCCAGTGCCACACTTTTCAACTGTCTTCTCCAGCATCTGCAGTCCTCACTTTCTCCACATCCCAATATGTCACCATTTAAACAACGCACCTCCTTTCAGCGGTTATTTGTTCGTAACTGAGGCTATAACTTCACACTGTGGGACTGCATTTGCCATGTGTTTGCCAATTGAGATACAGACCTGGACCAACGTTTCCCGACTCTGTCCCCTCCCTGGATTCACTCACTTTCTTCAGTTGCTGCAAGTCAACAATTAGCTTCTCATTGGTCTATTTGAAGAAGGATTTGCGCCATTTTTGCAGACAGCGAAGAGCATGAATGGCTTTTGTTGAACCAGCATGGAAACAGACCCTTTGGTCCAACCCGTCCATGCCGACCAGATATCCCATCCCAATCTAGTCCCATCTGCCAGCATTTGGCCCATATCCCTCCAAACCCTTCCTATTCATGTACCCATCCAAATGCCTCTTAAATGTTACAATTGTACCAGCCTCCACCACTTCCTCTGGCAGCTCATTCCATACACGTACCACTTTCTGTGTGAAAATGTTTCCCAGTAGGTCTCTTTTATATCTTTCCCCTCTCACCCTAAATCTATACCCTTGACTTCTGGACTCCCCCACCCCAGGGAAAAGACTTTGTCTATCTATCCTATCCATGCCCCTTTGTAGACCTCAGCTTCCGACGCTCCAGGGAAAATAGCCCCAACCTGTTTAGCCTCTCCCTATACCTCAAATCTTCCAACCCTGGCAACATCCTTGTGAATCTTTTCTGAACTCTTTCAAGTTTCACAAAATCTTTCCAATAGGAAGGAGACCAGAATTGCACACAATATTGCAACAGTGGTCTAACCAATGTCCTGTACAACCGCCACATGACCTCCCAACTTCTGTACTCAATACTCTGACCAATAAAGGAAAGCATACCAAACACCACCTTTACAGTTCTATCTATCTGCGACGCCAGTTTCAAGGAGATATGAACCTGCACTCTGAGGTGTCTTCGTTCAGCAACACTCCCTAGGACCTTACCATTAAGTGTATAAGTCCTGCTAAGATTTGCTTTCCCAAAATGCAGCACTTCACATTTATCTGAATTAAACTCCATCTGCCACTTCTCAGCCCATTGGCCAATCTGGTCAAGATCCTGTTGTAATCTGAGGTAACCCTCTTCACTGTCCAACACACCTCCAATTTTGGTATCATCTGCAAACTTACTAACTGTACCTCTTATGCTCGCATCCAAATCATTAATGTAAATGACAAAATGTAGAGGGCCCAGCACCGATCCTTCTGGCACTCAACTGGTCACAGGCCTCCAGTCTGAAAAACAACCCTCTGTCTTCTACCTTTCAGCCAGTTCTGTATCCAAATGGCTAGTTCTCCCTGTATTCCATGAGATCTAATCTTGCTAATCAGTCTCGCATGGGGAACCTTGTCGAACGCCTTACAGAAGTCTATATGGATCACATCTACCGCTCTGCCCTCCTCAATCCTCTTTACTTCCTCAAAAAACTTCAAATTTGAGACATGATTTCCCACACAAAAAGCCATGTTGACTATCCCTAATCAGTCCTTGCCTTTCCAAACACATGTACCACCTGTCCCTCAGGACTCCCTCCAACAACGTGCCCGCCACCGATGTCAGGCTCACTGGTCTATAGTTCCCTGGCTTGTCCTTACCACCCTCCTTAAACAGTGGCACCACGTTAGCCAACCTCCAGTCTTCTGGCACCTCACCTGACATGCGCAGTATGCTGTATGGAGATGCTGTTCCTGATGGATTTAAAGTGTCCAAATGCCACAATTTCTTCCCCTCTCACTCGACATAATCGCACACGCTGCTCGCTGTGTTTGATGTTCATCTTCCCTATAACCCTCATGATTTTATAAATCTCAAATGAGGTCACCCCTCAACCTCCTGTGCTCCAGTGAAGAGTGTCTCAGCCTCTCCTTACAACTCAAACCCTCCAGTCCTAATCTTTACTGAACCCTTTCTAATAGAATTCTTCCTATTACAGGGCCACCAGAAGCGTTCTCAGTACTCTACAAGTGGCTTCACCAACATCCTGTACAACTTCAACATTATGTCCCAGCTCCTTTATTCAATGGTGTGAACAATTAAGGTAAGTGTGCTGAATGCCTTCTGAAGCTTCCTTCCAACCAGTGATGCAACTTTCAAAGAAGTATATATCTGAACCCCCCCCCCCCCCCCCACACCCCCGCCCCCCACCATATCCCTCTGTACAAGCCCTGCCCTTCCTTATTTTGGCAAAATGCAACCCCTCACCTTTTATCTATACACATGTTCTCTCTCAGACATACACACATACACTCCCCCCCCCAACACACACACCCTTTCACAGGCTTCTCCTCCATCAAACTCACTTTACCAAGCATGTGCGCACATACTCTCTTACACGCACTCTCATGCTGCACACATACATATAACAATGTGATGCATTTGCAGAATTATATTTGCAGATATATTCAATTTTGCACAAAACGCACAATATGCAGGTAGTCAATCCATGTAATATTTTATAAATTCCTAGTTTGGAAATAGAACCAGTCCAATTTAAGATTGGGATACTCTCACACCTTTCATGCATTGTCTGGACTGAGATGTCACCTGTTTTTTAAAGTGATCTTGAGAATATGACTTAATAGTAGTACTGCGATGTACACATTAATGAACTAAAACCTGCAACCCATTCTAAAAGATGAAAGATTTAACAGCAATCTACGTTTGTCAATATATCATCAGTTGCATGACACTGATCTTTTGCTCTTAACTCTGTGTCTTATGATCCTGCTCCACAGTTAGCCGATGAAGGAGCAGCACTCCGGAAGCTGGTGCTTCCAAATAAACCTGTTGGACTATAACCTGGTGTTGTGATTTTTAAACCGTGTCCAACCTAGTCCAACAGCAGCACCTCCACCTCGTTTCTAGTGAACACAGCCCATACTTCCCAGTGCTGCCAGTAAACTGCCGATGAAACGATGCACTCCTGAAAAATTTATAGTATCTAACGAAACCAGCTACTCATCCAGCTGCTCCATCTAATACACAACATTGGAAACTTAGTGCAGAAGGCTGCAAGTAATGAGCAGCTTTAAAACAAAAACCGCTTGGAGCTTTCGATGAGAGCCTGAGCCCAGCAGTACGTTCTGGTTACCTTTTATTTTGTGTCCCAACATGGTTACAGCTTCAGATCCCCCACCCCTCCCCCAGCAAAAAGGGCAGAGAAAGAGTAGCTGTTTTTTTGACAACTCCACAACAGGGGAGAGGAGCAAAGGGCGGGGCAAGGCCAACAGCAGGCCCCGACACTACGCCTGCATTGCCTTGCACAGTTTACAAAAATCCCTTCCCCTTCAGAGACTCCCCACAGTGTGGGAGCAGGCCAACTGGCCCAAAGACTACACACCGATCCTCCGAAAGGTAACCCACCCACACAATTCCCCTATTGCTCAACATTTACCCCTGACTAATGCACCTAACCTGCACATCCCTGGGCACTATCTGAACCTGGACAAAGTTAAAAATCTCACAACACCAGGCTAAGTCCGACAGTTTATTTGGAAACACGAGCTTCGGAGCACTGCTTCTTCATCAGGTGATTGTGGACAATAAGTTCATATGGCACAGAACTGATCGGAAAACATTACAGTGCCCTGCCACTGAACTGGTATATTGAACAAACCTGGATTGTTAAGTCTTTCATATTTTAGAATAGGTTGCAGCAATCATTAATTAGATTACTTACAATGTGGATGCAGACCCTTCGGTCCAACAAGTCCACACCGCACCGCCGAAGCGCAACCCACCCATACCCCCTACATTTACCCTTTACCTAACACTACGGGCAATTTAGCATGGCCAATTCACCTGACCTGCACATCTTTGGACTGTGGGAGGAAACCAGAGCACCCGGAGGAAACCCACGCAGACACGGGGAGAACGTGCAAACTCCACACAGTCAGTCGCCTGAGGCGGGAATTGAACCCAGGTCTCTGGAGCTGTGAGGCAGCAGTGCTAACCACTGTGCCACCGTGCCGCCCACTAAACAAAAACAAACATTGCATAGGGCTTTCTGATAGGAAGGAAACCAGAATTGCATGCAATATTCCAACTGTACAGCTGTAACATGACCTCCCAACTCCTGTACTCAATACTCTGACCAATAAAGGAAAGCATACCAAATGCCATCTGCACTATCCTATTGACCTGCGACTCCACTTTCATAGAGCTGTGAACCTGCACTCCAAGGTCTCTTTGTTCAGCAACACTCCCTTGGACCTTACCATTAAGTGTACAAGTCCTTCTAAGATTTGCTTTCCCAAGATGCAGCACCTCACATTTACCTAAATTAGATTCCACTTGCCACTTCTCAGCCCATTGGCCCATCTGATCAAGATCCCATTGTAATCTGAGGTAACCTCCTTCGTTGTCCACTACACCTCCAATTTTGGTGTCATCAGCAAACTTACTTACTATACCACTTATGCTCACATCCAAAAAGTAGTGGGCCCACTATCTATTTTCAAAGTGGAATTTACAATATATTACATGTATTGACTGCCTGCAGATTGTGCAGTCTTTGAGCAAAGTAGAATGTATTTGCAAACATCATGCTACAAAGACAAACTCCCCCCATGGATGATCTATCATGTGTGCATGAGATAGAGAAAAAGTCCATGTCCGTGCTGTATATCTCTGTCTATTTGATAACAGATGCTTTATTCCTGTTGGTGTAAATGTTGTTGTAATTCATAGCTGGGTACTAATAGATGTAAGGGTGACAGAATTCCTCAAGTAGGGCACTGTAAGATTCCTGAGAGACCCCTATTCCTGGTTTACTTCCTCATGAACAAACATTAAGCACGTGCGCCTATTTATGATTTTTGTTTCAGTTTTTCTTGTTTGATTCCCTGCTATGACTGCACCTTGTATCAGGATGGTTGACAGGCTGGGAGATTGTGGGTTGGGTCTTGATTGAATATTTTATCGTTCCAGAAGTTATAAAAGGCGGGGTCAAAGCTTTAACAGAAATCCAGCAGAGCTGAGAACAGTCTGTGGGAACAGGAGGATCAACACAGGACAGAAATCAGGGCCTGAAATCTGAGCTGACACCAGACCATCCTGTGATCAGTGCTTTGATTAGCAGCATCCTTCTACATCAGTCAATGCCAGTTGTCAGACAGGTGCAGCAAGGCAAGTGGTATATTAACAAGCTGAACTGAGATTAGAAGTGGGGATGTCTTCCTGCAGTTAGGGGGTCATTGAATATATTCAAGGCTGAGTTCATCTGATTTTTGACCAATAAAGTGTGGATTTCTTTGTGCGCAGGAGGTTTTTTTTTATTTTGAATGGTTTATGTGTTGGATGCAGGTACAGTATCCACGTTGAAGGTGGAAGGCAAGAAAATGGTTTTAAGACCACGACAGAACAGTTACATTAGACAGCACAGAAACGGACCCTTCAGTCCAACTATTCCATGCTGTCTACGTTCTCAAACTAAACTAGTGCCACTTGCCAGTGTTTGGCCCATATCCCTCCGCACCGTGCCTCTTCATATACTTATCCAAATGTCTTTTAAATGTTGCATCTGAATGTGCATCCACCACTTCCTCTTTACATTCACTCCACACGTGAAACACTCTGTTGAGAAACAAACTTTTCCTGATTCTGTCCGCTCCGTGAATTCATTCCCTTTCCTTTCGGTTGCTGCAAGTCGTAAATTGAAGCCCATTGAAACATGGAAAAGGAGTTGTGAAGAGAGTACCATACACTCAGATGGTTGACAGAGGAAGGAGGTTACAGTCTGGAGCAAACTCAATCTTCATTCAGAGAGAGCAGCAGCAGCTTCCGAAGCTCATGTTCCAACGTCTGCATTCAGACAATAGGAAGGCTCTGATTGGCAGGAGGACCAGTCACCTTCCGGTCCTCCAGGGCTCCTGACTGGCCTCTTTCACTACCCTGACTCCCAATGATGCAACTTTCAAAGAACTATGTACCTGATTTGGAGATGCCGCTGTTGGACTGGGGTGTGCGAAGTTAAATTTCACACAATACCAGGTGATACTCTAACAGGCTCATTTGTAAGCACTAGCATTTGGAGCACTGCTCTTTCATCAGGTGGTTGTGTCTTATGATCCTGTTCCACAAACACCCAATGAAGAAGCTCGTGCTTCCAAATAAGCCAGTTGGACGATAACCTGGTGTTGAGTTTTAACTTTATCCACCCCAGTCCAACACCGGCACCTCCACATCATGTCTAGTGAACCAAGCACACACTTCTCAGTGCTGCCAGGAAACTACAATGCTGATGACATTGCACTCCTGAAAATTTTACAATTTCTAACAATGCTGGCTACTCATTCACTGCTGCAACCAATACACAACATTGGAAACATAGTACAGGAGACTGTCAGAAATGAGCACAGCAGGTCAGGCAGCATCTGAGGAGCAGGAACATCAACGTTTCTGGCAAAAACCTGAGGAAGGACTTTTGCCCGAAATGTCAATTTCCCTGGTCCTCGCATGCTGCCTGACCTGCAGTGCTTTGCCAGCACCACTCTCATCTTGACTCTGATCTCCAGCATCAGCAGTTCTCACTTTCACATGTAAAATGAGCAGTTTTAAAACAAAAACCTGTTGCAGTTTAAAGCTCTCAGTGAGAGTCTGAGCTCAGTGTGAAGTTCAGGTAATCTTTATTGTGACCCAACTTTGTTACAGCTTCAGAATCTCCCAGCAGAAAGGCGTAGAAAAAGTAGCAATTTTTAAAAAATCGCTCAAGGTCAAAGTGCAACCCCTCACTTTCTTCATTATTGGTCACCACTGAGTCGTCCCTTTGTAACTGGATCCTTGGTATATCCTTAACCTGGAGGAAGTATTGCCTCACTCAGCAATTTCAACCTGTATTCCAATCAAGTTGGATGAGCAGCGTAGAGTCCACCAGACTGTTGTGGGGCTGGAGTCACGTGTCGGCCAGACCGGGTAAAGGATGCAGCTGGGACGACTGCTCGAATAACTGCTCAAGTCTTCCCTAAAAAAGAACTGAGTGAATCAGATGGGGGTTTTCTTCCACCCCCACCCCACCGACAATGGTTTCACCGTTAGATTCTGAACTCCAGATTTCTGACCAAATTCGAATTCCACCATCTGTCGCGGTGGGAATCGAACTCGGGAGCCACTGGAACTGGGTTGATAGTCCAGTTAATAAAGGCACTCGGCCGTCATTCTTTCAATCCCCTGCAATGCCACATGATCCCGCTGGTGGCTCCGCAGGTGGGAGGAGCAGTTGAAGGCCTCTCCCCTGCGTGGACTCACGGTGCCTCAGCAGGGCAGAGGCCTGGAAAAAGGCCTACCCCCACACTGTGTAGGGGAACGGCCTCTTCCCCCGTGTGGACCCACTGGTGGATCAGCAAGAAGGAAGCCTGGGTAAAGGCCTACCCGCACTCTGGGCAGCTGAAGGGCCTCTTCCCCTGTGTGGACCCGTTGGTGCCTCAACAGGTTGGAGGATTCACGGAATGTCTTTCTGCACTCTGGGCAGTTGAAGGGCCTCTTCCCCCGTGTGGACCCACCGGTGCCTCAGCAGGGCAGAGGCCTGGGTAAAGGCCTTCCCGCACTCAGGACAGCTGATTCCCTGCTGTGACTACACTGTGCCTGGATTGTTGACTGGCTGGGAGATTGTGGATTGAGGCTTGATTGACTGAATGTTTGTTTAACCCAGAAGGTGTAGAAGGGGGGTGTTCAGAGCTTCAACAGACATCCAGCAGAGCTGAGAACAGACAGACATCCACATGCCTTTTAAATGTTGTAATTGTGCCAGCCTCTACCACTTCCTCTGGCAGTTCGTTCCATACATGCACCACCCTCTGAAGTGGTTGCCACTCCAATCTCTTAAATCATTCCACTCTCACCTCAAACATATGCCTTCTAGTTTTGGACTGCCATACCCTGGGGAAAAGACCTTAGGGTTTCCCCTCTATCCATGGCCCTTACAAAGGTCTATTAAGGGCAAAGCATCTTTGAAAGCTGCTCTGAAACTCCAGCCTTCACAATCACACTTCTGCTCTCACCGAAGATGATTAGAGTTATATAGAACCGAATCAGACCCTTTGTCCATCCACACATCATTCCTGATGAAGTGCTCGGGACCGAAATGTCGACTCTCCTGGTCCTCAGATGCTGCCTGACTTACCACCTTTTTCAGCACCACACTTTGACTCTAATCTCCAACATCTGCAGTTCTCACTTTCTCCACATCCCAAAGTATCACCATTTAAACAATACATCTCCTTCCTGCTTTTTTGTTTAATAGCAAAGACTATAACTTTACATTGAGATACTGCATTTGCCACGTGTTTGTAAATTGTGGTCTTCTCGACTTCCGGGAGACTCAGCATAAACTTGGGGAACGGATTGGCGAGCATCACAGCTGGGTCCGCAGAGGCTGACCAGACCTCCCAGTCACCATCGATTTTAATTCCCCTTCCCACTCCCTTTCTGACAAGAACATCATAGGCTTCCTCTATTGCCACAACGAACCAAACCGCAAATTAGGGAACAACATCCCATCTTCCGCCCGGGCAGACTACAGCCTGCAGGACCCAACATCGAGTACTCCAATTTCAAATAACCTCCCTTTCCATCACCCGACTCCCTTCTCAGCCCCATGCCCCTCACGACCACTCCTTCCTGCCACCAACCTGATTTCTTCCACCCAATGATTCATCTGACCGATTCTTCACCTATCCCCACTTTAGCCCCCGGTCCTGGTACCCATCCCCAGTCCTGACGAAGGGTTACACCCGAAATATCGACTTCTACACCTCGTGATGCTGCCTGATTTGCTGTGCCCTTCCAGCCTCCTGTCTGTCTATTTTGCCAATTGAGACACAGACCTCGATCACTTTTCCATAGTCCGTCCCCTCCCTGGGTTCAATCCCTTTCCTTTCAGTTGCTGTAAGTCAACAATTGAACTCCGGAAAGAAATAGAAATGGCAAAGGGAGCGAAAAAAGAGAGTGCTGTACTCACAGATCTTAGACAGAGGAAAGAATTTGCAGTCTGGGTGAAGCTCAATGTTGATTCAGGAAGAGGAGCAGGAGTAGCAGCTTCAGGAATTCATGGTCCAACTTCCACATTCAGACAATGGGGTGGCTCTGATTGGCAGGAGGACCAGTTTTGTTTTGGTCCTCCACGGTTCCTTATTGGACCATCAAAGGTAGGTCGCGCGCCATTTTTTGCGGAAAGCGATGAGCATGCCCAGTGTTTAGCTGACACCGGTGGGCATGTGCACTGCGTTACTGACACCGGGAAACATGCGCAGTATGCTCACTAGGGATGCTGGTGTTCCTGTCAGATTTTAAGAGTCCAAATGCCAATAGGACAAAAAAGGGGTCGAGCTACAATTTGTTTTTCCCCTGTGATTCGGCATTGTATTGTTTTTGCATTCTGTCTGGCTGCTCAACTTTTGTATGTCTTTTCCCCACGTTGCGCGAGTCCAGAACTGGAGGGCATGGGTTTAGGGTGAGAGGGGAAAGATTTCTGAGGGGCAACCTTTTTGCACAGAACGCTGGTGGGGGTCAGCCAGAGGAAGTGGCGGAGGCCAGTACAATGATAATATTTAAAATGCATCTGGATGGGGATATGAATAGGACAGATTCAGAGGGATAAGGGGCCAAATGCTGGCAAATGGGTCACTAGATTAATTTAGGATATCTGGTCGGCATAGACCGAAGGGTATGTTTCTGTGCTCTGTGACGCTATTTCTAGATAGTTGGAACCAACTTCACAAGACTAGGACTAGGCCATTCACCCCTTACAGTCAAGATCAGAGTGGTGTTGGAAATCACAGCAGGTCAGGCAGCATCCAAGGAGCAGGAAAATCGATGTTTCAGGCAAAAGCCTCGAATGCTGCTTGACCGGCTGTGCTTTTCCAGCACCACTCTAATCTTGACTCTAATCTCCTGCATCTGCAGTGCTCATTTTCGCCCATTCACCCCTTCCAGCCTGTCCTGAGCGGTGGCCTGACTGCGTTTATTTCAGTGAAAGAATCAGACAGATTTCAGCAGCTCTTTTAAAAAACTTGAACACGCTTTCTGGCTTTAACGATGTTTCTGAAGATATCATTTTAGGTTTAGGGTGTAGGTTTGATATCCAGACGTTTCATCACCTGGCTAGGTAACATCTTCAGTGGCGACGCCAAGTGAAGCAAAGCTGTTGTTTCCTGCTTTCTATTTATTTCTTTCTCCTGGATGGGGTTCCTGGGGTTTGTGGTGATGTCATTTCCTGTTCGTTTTCTGAGAGGCTGATAGATGGTATCTCAGTCTATGTGTTTGTTTATGGCGTTGAGGTTGGAGTACCAGGCCTCTAGGAATTCTCTGGCAAGTCTTTGCTTAGCCTGCCCCAGAATAGATGTGTTGTCCCAGTCGAAATGATGTTTTTTTTCATCCATGTGTCGGGCTACGAGGCCTGGCACTCCAAGAACAACACCATAAACAAACACATAGATCTACATGCCATCTATCAACCCCTCAGAAAATGAACAGGAAATGACATCACCACATACCCCAGGAACCCCATCCAGGTGAAAGATATAAATAGAAAGCAGGAGACACAGCTTCGCTTCACTTGGAGGTCGCCACTGATGATGTTACCTAGCCAGGTGATGAAACATCTGGATATCAAACCTACAGCCCAGGGAGCAAACCTCCACCCTAAACCTCAACCTGAGCTACAAACCTTGCAAAAATCATTTTAGGTATTCTCAATTTTGAAGATCAGCCATTTATCACCCCTCCCAACTCCCAGGTAGAGTCATTACTATCCATTATCTCTCTCTCTCTCTCTCTCTCTCTCTGTTCTTTGAAGGGCTTGATACAGCGGTCAAAGATGGTTCGAGGCTTGAGAAAGGTGGGGGCTGGGGAGAATAGAGACCAAAAGGATGGGGGACAGAGAGAGAGAGAAAATGGCAGTCAGAGGGTGGGGGTAGAGAGAGAGAATGAGTGGGGTTGATAGAGAGATTGAGTGAGGGAGAGAGAGTGGGCATGGCGGAGAGGTGGGGAAGGGCAGGGTGTTACTAGGCACACAGATACACAAGATGGCTACTGAGCCATCAGTTGGCCAACTTGACACACAAGATGGCCGCTGGATCATAATATGGAGAGAAACAGCAGAGCAGATACAGACACTGCCTGGGGCCACCAGAATGCCAGCACAATCGACTCACAACCCAGGTGATTAGTTTAAGGCGGGTGGGGGAGAGAATACACATGAGTAATGAACACTGCCCGCTGAAGTGTCTGGGTCCAGCCAACACCTCTTATAGAAGTGTCAGCGGAGCAGGTAAGGGCTGTTTGGCAGGGGCTGCTTGAAGGCTCGGTGACGTTTGTTTAACGGTTTAAATTTGAAAGTTTTTTTTTAAGAAGCGCGAAGCGGATCTGGAAGTTGGTGTAGCGTAAGCTTACCTGGGTAGGTTTCTTTCCCTATAAAAGCACGCAGGAGAGGAACCCGAGGCACTGCAGAGGTGCCTAACCTAATAATAAGAACCGTTGTGGTAAGTAGGTAAGTGCTGCATTTTGCTTGTTCTATTCTTGGACCTAGTTTGTTTTTAAAAGGTTACTTTTAGAGGGATGGCAGTGAAGGCAGTGCAATGTTCCTCTTGCAACATGTTTGAGGTGAGGGATGCCATGGTCGTCCCTGCTGATTACTCTTGCAGGAAGTGCACCCATCTCCAGCTCCTCCAAGGCCATGTTAGGGAACTGGAGCTGGAGTTGGATGAACTTAGGATCATTCGGGAGGCAGAGGGGGTCATAGATCGGAGCTTTAGGGAAGTAGTAACTCCAAAGATTGCAAACAGATGGATGACAGTGAGGGGGACTGGGAAGAAGCAGCCAGTGCAGGGACCCCTGCGGCCGTTACCCTCAAGAACAAGTATACCATTTTGGATACTTGTGGGGGGGACGACTTACCAGGGGTAAGCAATGGGGTTCAGGCCTCTGGCATGGAGCCTGTCCCCGTTGCTCAGAAGGAAAGGGTGGAGAAGAGCAGAGCAATAGTTCGGGGCACAGATAGGCGGTTCTGTGGGGGCGAGAGAGACTCACGTTTGGTATGTTGCCTCCCAGGTGCAAGGGTACGTGACGTCTCTGATCGTGTTTTCCGGATCCTTAAGGGGGAGGGGGAGCAGCCTGAAGTCGTGGTCCAAATTGGCACAAACGACATAGGTAGGAAGAGGGTTGAGGATGTTAGGCAGGCTTTCAGGGAGCTAGGTTGGAAGCTCAGAGTTAGAACAAACAGAGTTGTTGTCTCTGGTTTGTTACCCGTGCCACGTGATAGAGAGTCGAAGAATAAGGAGAGAGAACAGTTAAATGCGTGGCTACAGGGATGGTGCAGGAGGGAGGGATTCCGGTATCTGGATAACTGGGGTTCTTTCTGGGGAAGGTGGGACCTCTATAAACAGGATAGTCTACACCTGAACCTGAGGGGCACCAGTATCCTTGGGGGAAGGTTTGCTAGTGCTCTTCAGGGGGGTTTAAACTAATTCTACAGGGGCATGGGAACCTAGACTGTAGCTTTAGGGTGCAGGACCTGGAGTGTAGGGAGGTTAGGAACATGGCATCAATCTCAAAGGAGGGTGCCTGTAAACAGGAAAGTGGCTTGAAGTGTGTCTCCTTCAATGCAAGAAGTATATGAAATAAAGTAGGTGAACTTGCAGCATGGATTGGTATCTGGGATTTCGATGTTGTGGCTATTACGGAGACATGGGTAGAACAGGGACAGGATTGGCTGTTGCAGGTTCCAGGGTTTAAATGTTTTAGTAGGGTCAGAGGTGGGGGTAAAAGAGGGGGAGGTGTGGCATTGCTTGTCAAAGATAGTATTACAGCGGTGGAAAGGACGATGGATGAAGACTCGCCATCTGAGGTAGTTTGGGCTGAGGTTAGGAATAGGAAAGGTGAGGTCACCCTGTTAGGAGTTTTCTACAGGCCTCCTAATAGTCCTAGAGACGTAGAAGAAAGGATTGATTCAGGAGAAGAGTGAAAGTAATAGGGTGATTGTTATGGGGGACTTTAACTTTCCAGATATTGACTGGGAAAGCTATAGCTCGAGTTCGTTAGATGGGTCGGTGTTTGTCCAATGTGTGCAGGAGGGTTTCCTGACACAATATGTAGACAGGCCAACAAGAGGTGAGGCCATACTGGATTTGGTTCTGGGTAACGAACCAGGCCAGGTGTTAGAATTGGAGGTAGGTGAGCACTTTGGGGACAGTGACCACAATTCGGTGACTTTTACTCTAGTGATGGAGAGGGATAAGTATGCACTGCAGGGCAAGAGTTATAGCTGAGGGCAGAGAAATTATGATATGGTGAGGCACGACTTAGGATGCGTGGCTTGGAAAAGTAGGCTTCAAGGGAAGGGCGCAATTGATATGTGGAGCTTGTTCAAGGAGCAACTATTGAGTGTTCTTGATAAGTATGTACCTGTCAGGCAGAGAGGAAAGGGTCGTGTGAGGGAACCGTGGTTTAATAAGGAATTGGAATCCCTTGTTAAAGGGAAGAGGGCAGCCTATGTAAAAATAAGGTGTGAAGGTTCAATTGGGGCGATTGATAGTTATAAGGTAGCCAGGAAGGATCTGAAGAGAGAGCTAAAAGCAGCAAGGAGGGGACATGAAAAGTTCTTAGTTGGTAGGATTAGGGAAAACCCAAAGGCTTTCTATAGGTATGTCAGGAATAAAAGAATGACTAGAGTAGGAATAGGTCCAGTCAAGGATAGTAGTGGGAAGTTGCGTGTGGAGGCTGAAGAGATTGGGGAAGACACTGAATGAATACTTTTCGTCAGTATTCACTCAGGAACAGGACATTATTGCCGATGTGAATACTGCGTCACAATTTATTAGAATGGATGGCTTTGAGGTATGTAGGAAAGAGGTGTTGGAAATCCTGGAAAGGGTGAAAATAGATAAGTCCCCTGGGCCTGATGGCATTTATCCTAGGACTCTCTGGGAAGCAAGGGAGGAGATTGCAGAGCCATTGGCCTTGATTTTTATGTCCTCAGTGTCTACAGGAATAGTGCCAGAAGACTGGAGGATAGCAAATGTGGTTCCCTTGTTCAAGAAGGGGAGTAGGGATAACCCTAGTAACTATAGGCCGGCGAGTCTCACTTCTGTTGTGGGCAAAAGTCTTAGAGAGAATTGTAAGGGATAGGATTTATGAACATCTGGAAGGGTAGGTCGTGCCTCACAAACCTTATTGAATTCTTTGAGAAGGTGAATAAGGAGGTGGACGAGGCTAAAGCGGTAGATGTGGTGTATATGGATTTTAGTAAGGCGTTTGATAAGGTTCCCCATGCTAGGCTACTGCAAAAAATACAGAGGTATGGCATTGAGGGTGAGTTGGAGGTTCGGATTAGGAATTGGTTGGCTGGAAGAAGACAGAGGGTAGTAGTTGATGGAAAAGGTTCATCTTGGAGTGCAGTTACTAGCGGTGTTCCGCAAGGATCTGTTTTGGGACCATTGCTGTTTGTCATTTTTATAAATGACCTGGAGGAGGGGCTAGAAGGTTGGGTGAGCAAGTTTGCGGATGATACGAAAGTCGGTGGAGTTGTTGACAGTGAGGAAGGATGTGGCAGGTTACAGCGGGATATCGATAAGCTGCAGAGCTGGGAAGAAAAGTGGCAAATGGAGTTCAATGTAGGTAAGTGTGAAGTGATTCACTTTGGTAAGAGTAACAAGAAGATGGGGTACTGGGCTAATGGTTGGATACTTGGTAGTGTGGATGAGCAGAGGGATCTTGGTGTCCATGTGCACAGATCTCTGAAAGTTGCCATCCAGGTAAATAGTGCTGTGAAGAAGGCATATGGCGTACTGGTTTTTATTGGTAGAGGAATTGAGTTCCGGAGTCCTGAGGTCATGTTGCAGATGTATAAGACTCTGGTGCGGCCGCATCTGGAGTATTGTGTGCAGTTTTGGTCGCCATACTATAGGAAGGATGTGGAGGCACTGGAACGGGTGCAAAGGAGGTTTACCAGGATGTTGCCTGGTATGGTAGGAAGTTCGTATGAGGAAAGGCCGAGGCACTTGGGGCTGTTTTCATTGGAGAAAATAAGGTTTAGGAGTGACTTGATAGAGGTGTACAAGATGATTAGGGGTTTAGATAGGGTTGACCATGAGAACCTTTTTCCACGTATGGAGTCAGCTATTACGAGGGGGCATAGCTTTAAATTAAGGGGTGGTAGGTATAGGACAGATGTTAGGGGTAGACTCTTTACTCAGCGAGTCGTGAGTTCATGGAATGCCCTGGCAGTAGCAGTGGTGGACTCTCCCTCTTTATGGGCATTTAAACGGGCATTGGATAGGCATATGGAGGATAGTGGGCTAGTGTAGGTTAGGTGGGCTTGGATCGGCGCAACATCGAGGGCCAAAGGGCCTGTACTGCACTGTATTTTTCTATGTTCAATGTCTTTGGGATGGATCCAAAACTTACTTCGTTAATGATTGAAAATACTTTGACCTCTGGAACTGCCTGCCAGAGAGTGTGTTGGAGTCAGATTCAATTATGGATCATTAAACTGAAAAGGAAATCAAGGTACTGTAGTGGATGTCAGAATATGAGTTTCCTGATTGGGACTGTTCACTTGCTCCTGTTACCATTTCAGGTTGCTAACTTTTCGTTAGCATCCTGCACATGTTGGGAATTCTTCTCCTTTCTAGTATCTCAGTGACAAATCTAGTTTATGAATTGTTCCTATGATATCTCATGAGCGGGTTTATTCACAGTGTTGTGGGTCACAGTGTGTCCAAGTGAGGAAAAACAAACTGTTCATGTTAAATATTTGATTTTAAACAATGGAAATAAAATTAATGTTTGGTAAACACAACTTGCTGTGTAGTAAGATCATCAGAAATAGGAATGGGAGTAAGTAATTGACCGTTGAGATGCTCTGTCTTTCATTTATCTAAATTCTCTTTCCTGCACTTGTTTTTTCATGACTTCATCTGCTGAAGTGACTACACTCCAAAAGCTTGTGATTTCAACATAAGAGCATAAGAACTAGGAGCAAGAGTCAGCCTTCTGGCCCTTCGAGTCTGCTCCACCACTCAATAAGATCATGACTAATCTTCGTGGACTATGCTGCACTTACCTGCGTTTTCACCATATCCTTAATTCTTTTATTTTTCAAAAACATATCTCCTGCTTCTAGTGATTGCTGAAGTAATGTCAAATACTTCCTGGGCAAGGAATTCCATAGATTAACAACCCTCTGGGTGAAGAAGTTTCTTCTCAGTTCAGTTTTAAACCTGCTTCCTCTAATCTTGAGGCCATGTGCTCTTATCCTAGTCTCACCTACCAATGCAACATCATACTTCTATTTCTTTCATAATTTAATATATTTCTGTAAGATCCCCTCCAAACAAACCTGCTGGACTATAACCTGGTGTCATGTGACTTATGACTAAAAAATTTGTTATTACGCATCCTCATAGCAGTGGGATTTCAGGGCTCGAAGATAGGGACACTACCACTGCGCCTGAAAAAAAACCTCTGCAGCAAATAGGCCCTCTTCTATTGAATGAATGGGGAGAGGTTTCTTCTCAACATGGGATACAAATATTATACCCTCAGAGCCCTTTACACTAAATTGAGCCCTCTTCAGTTGAATGAATGGATGTGGAGGTGCCACAGTTGAATTGGTTGATAACGTTAAAAATCACATCTTCCCCCTGAATATGTGACATTACCGCAATAGCCCCACAGCCCGTTGCAGTAAATTGGGTCATCTGCTGTTGAATGAATGAACGGAAATGAAAAGGGTGGATACACTGACGTGATTGTGAAATTCTCCACCAATCCCAAAGCTTGTGGTCGGTACCGACTAATCGGAGAGAGATATTGCAGAGGGTGGGACCAACACGACGCACAAAGCCAGCCGCCATTGGTCAGGTGGAGTAAGGTGCGCTCTGATTGGAGGGGCCGCGAATGACGCGCGTCACTGAGACGGAATGAAGAAGAAAAACAAAGATGGCGGCGCGAGGCTGCGGTTTTCTCATCGACTCAGCGGGCGGTTTCTGACGGAGGGAGGGGGGCAGACAGGCATCGTTTACCTCAGAAAATACCTTTAAAATACATTTCAAATTAAAGCCAGAACTTTTCAAACAAAAGTTGTGAAGAAAAGGAGACAGTCCCCGGTGGGGTTTATTGTTTATTTTTGTATAATTCCCGGGGCCCGGGAAGGGGGAGGTGACAGTTATCGGGTGAACGAGAAAACAAATTAAAAATGTCGGCGGTGGAGGAGAGAGAGCCGGCGCCCGCGGCTTCTTCGGCGGCGGCCGGAGCCGAGGAGCTCAACAACCCCCCGGAGCTGGAGGAAGGTCCAAGCTCCAAGAAGCGGGGGTCCGGCTGGAGGCTGGATTTGCTCAAGGCTTGTATCTATTAACTTATTTAAATGGTACCTACTGTATGGGGCTATGGTTTACATTAAAACCGGAGGGTCATGTCAGAGTGTTTGTTTATATTGAGCAGTTGTAGTTGGTAAAATACACTCCCTGGAGGAGCACCTTCTATGCTGTTGCATTTCTTGCCTTCTGCCCTTCCCCCATTTGTTATCTCTCATCTTGATTTTACTTTTTTTTTGGCGAAATTTAATTTCATATTAATGAGACTTGGTGTTCACTGTGTGTTATTAATTTGTTTGTTGAATTACTGTCAGAAAAAAATTAATGGTGTCATGTCATTTCTGATGTCAGAGTTTGACATTGAATGTGCAGATGTGAATACCAATAAGTTGTGCAAATAAATCAAGAACTTGTGGTTCTAAAAAAAAAAGCAGTTCACTGATATTAATGGCATTGTCTCATTTGAGGATGATGATTTGAGTCTGACCAACAAACCGTTTCATGTAGTCACCCAATTTAATTAAAATTTTCTTTAACTTAATTAAAGAAAATAACCCTGGCAGGCTAAAATTTGTACAATTTGTTTATAAGATTTATTTATATGTCCCTTGCGCTCGATGTGGTCTCTGCCACATTGGGGAGACTGGACGCCAACTTGCAGAACATTTCAGGGAACAGCTCTGGGACGCCAAAACGAAACGACCCCACCGCCTTGTGGCTGAACGCTTTAACTCCCCCTCCCAATCCGTCAAGGACACGCAAGTACTCTGGTGCCTTCCCCTCCAAGCTCTAGCTACCTGACGCTTGGAGGAAGAACATCTTGTCTTCTGCCTTGGGACCCACCAACTACATAGGATCAATGTAGATTTCACCAGTTTCCTTATTTCCCCTCCCCTCCCCCCACACCACACACTTTGTCCCAGATCCAGAGTTGAAAAATGTGGTGCTGGAAAAATGCCTCGAGGCCATGCCTCTAGGAATTCCCTGGCTGTTCTCTGGCATGGCACTCATCTACAGATTCTATCAACAAACACATTGACCTGGACCCAATATACCGGCCACTGCAGCAGACAGTTGCAACTGACAACTGGAAGCGGCAGAGACAAACCACTATAAATGCTGGAGGAAGATTCACAGAAGCGCTTCACAAGAGGCTCCCAAGCACTGAAGATATCACCTGGACAGGAGATGAAACGTCTGCAACAAAAATTCCCAGCTCGGCGAACAGAACCACAACAATGAGCACCCGAGCTACAAATCTTCTCTCAAACTTTGAATTGAGCATAGGAGTTGGGACATCCTGTTGCAACTGTCACACGAGCCACACAACACAAGGCGTGGTCCTTCTCTGACTTACCATCCTTTGAAATATCGGGAGGAAGACACCCCTTTAATTGTAACATTCAGGAAATATGCCTATTTCAACAAAAATGTGCTGTGCTCACAGATGTTTGGACAGAGAAAGGGAGTTGCAGACTGGAGTGAAGCTCAACCTTCATTCAGAAAGAGAGGAGCAGCAGTAGCTTCAGAAGCTCACCGTCCAACTTGCGCATTCAGACAATAGGGGGGCTCTTCTGGGCAAAATCTGGGAATGAAGCAATGTCTCCCCCTTTCCATTCCTTATCCTGGGAGGGAGAGAGAAAGGGGGAAGCACTGTTCACTTGCAACAACGGGAGGCAGTATGAATACAAGCAGGGAGCAGACTCTGCAAAAGTCAGTTTCAGTCGGCTTCTTCTGAAATATTGTGTGCAATCCTGGTCTCCCTCCTATAGGCAGGATGTTGTGAAACTTGAAAGGATTCAGAGAAGAGTCACAAGGCTGTTGCCAGGGTAGGAGGGTTTGAACCACAAGGAGAGGCTGAATAAGATGGGGCTGTTTTCCCTCGAGCATCGCAGGCTGAATGTGTGTTTTTTAAAGAGGTTTATAAAAACTTGAGTGTGGATGGGGTGAATAATCAAGGTCTTTTCCCTGGGATAGGGGGAGTGCGGAACTAGAGGGCATAGGTTAAGGGCGAGAGGGGGAAAATTTAAAAGGGACCTTGCAGTCAACCTTTTTTTTGCAGAGGGTGAAGCGTGTATGGAATGAGCTGCGGAGGAAGTGGTGGAGGCATCTGGATGGCTATATGCAAAGGAAGGGTTTAGAGGGATATGGACCAAGTGATGGCAAATGGACCTAGACGAATTTTGGATATCCGGTCGGCATGGACAAGTTAGATTGAAGGATCTGTTTCTGTGCTTTATGTCTCTGACTGTATGACTGGTGAAAAGTGTTGGCATTCGTCGAAACATTTATGCAACAGAAAATTATAAGAAGGTAAAGATAAACCTCACGTCATCGATCAATGAATCCTGGTGTAGTATGGATGTATTTCCAGTAATAGAGTCAGTATGGCATGGAAGGAGTCCAAAACGACGGCTTCTTTTACAAAAAGTCACACTTAAAACTTAAATCTGAGTCTTCTGGAATTGTAAGACAACCGTGCGTTAATATAAGACAGATAAGTCTGGGGTATATGTTACATATTTGATGGAATGTTTATGGCTCTAAAAGCCTGATTTGCAGTTGTTTCTGGGCTCATAATATTGCACTGCAGCATATTGTATATCTTCAGTAAGAACGTCAATACCGCATGATAGATGTCCATTCAGCAACTTGAGTGAACTCTTCCTGGAGTATGCAATCCACTACATTACCCTGCTGTATACATTTACGTATAGATCAGCACAAAGATCTTGGGTATTAAGAGAGGAAACAATGATCCACAGAAACTAGAAATGTGTGTTCTAATTTTCTATTGTGGACTGACAGCGATGACCTTTGCAATCTCTTTCCACAGGAATATTACAAGAGAAGAATTTGGAGGCAGAAATCTCAGACCAAACATCACATCGAAGTCTGACAATCGCTTGATTCACCAGGACTTGGATATTGATGGCCTTGAAAACAAAGGGGAGAAGGTCTGTCTGCTTTGTTAGGTTTTAAATGTCAGTGTGACTGGAAACTCACAGAGTCTTACATACCCACACACCAGAGTAGTGACTGGAACATGTTTTACAGAGTTCTCCAATTATCAGAGGGTTCACCAGTAACACCACACCTATGCTGTAAGTGTGAGCGAGTTTCAACTGATTGTTGAACCTGGAGAAATACGAGGACACCTGCACCATGGAGAAATCATGAAAATGCAGGGACTGTCGGAACGGTTTCCCTTCCCCGCCTGCCCGATATTCATCAGCATTTATATACCGGGCAGCGGCCATTCACCTGCATTCAGCACAGGAAAGGCTTCACTCAGTCGCATCACCTCCTGGTCCACATTGGGGAGAAACTGCTCATCTGCCCTGTATGCTGAAGCAGATGAAGGACATTTTTTTTTTATCCTGGATGGAGCATACTGCAGGTATACCTGAAATAGATACATTTGTCTCTATCCCATTGAGTCTCCAGCACAGGGCCAGTCTGGGCTGCTCAATTGGTGTCTCAGTGTTTATTATTCTGCACCTGAGCCTACATCCACCCCTCTTCATTGCCCCCCCCATCTCCCCTCCATCAGCATAAAGATATCCCCCACTTTTCGAAAGTTCACTTTACACTACTTCACTTTAACAAAAGACCTACATTAATACCTTTCTCACAAACCGAAAGAAATCCGAAGAGGATTGTCGCTTTTACAAAGAAAGGCATAATATAAATTAATTCATGGTAATTGCTTCTTCGCTTTAGGCCATTTCGGCTTATGAAAGGAACACTCTACTTTCAAATAGTGGGGGAAAGCTGTATCAATACAATACAGCACAGTCACAGGCCCTTCTCACTTGGTTTAGGCACACACACCCCCTCAAGCCTGTGCTACTTCTTAATTCTTACTTAGACCTGCTATTTATTGCCCATGTGTGGCTTCTGTTCCTCTATTCACCTCCCCTTCATGTGTCTATCAAGATACACCTTAAACGTTGTTAAGGTGCCTGCTTCCATTACCTCCACTGGCAGTGCGTTCCAGAAACCCACCACCCCTCTGTGTAAATTCCCCACCCCCACCACTTTCCCCCCAAACAGTCCTTGAACCTCTTTTAGTTGAACTTTCTACTTTGGTGGGAAAAAAACGCCTCTGACTATCATAGAATCCCTCCAGCGTGGAAACAGACCATTTAGCCCAACAAGTCAACACTGGCCCTCTAAAGATTAACACATAGAGACTCGTTTTCTTACCCCCATTATCTACATTTACTCCTGATGAATGCACCGAACTTACACATCCCTGAACATTGGGGCAATTTACACACAGACAATCCAACTTATCCTGCCTCTCCATGGACGCTATGGGTAATTTAGCATCGCTAATCCACCCTAACCTATACAAGTATGGATTGTAGGAGGAAGCCCGAGCACCCGGAGGAAGCCCACACAGACACGGGAGGTGGGGTGCAGGGACAATGTGCCAACTCCACACAGATAGTTGCCTGAGACTAAAATCGAACGCAGGTCTCTGGCACTGTGAGGCGTCAGTGCGAACCACTGAGCTACCCTGCCACCCCTGTCCAGCCAATCTGTGTATCTCAGCATTTTGTCGAGGTCTCCTCTCAGCCTCTGTTTTTCCAAAGAAAATAATCCAGGTTTATGCCTCCTCTGCTCATAACGAGAGCCCTCCAGACTAGGCAATGTCCTGGTGAACCTTGCCTGTACCCTCTACCAGAGCACCCACATCCTTCCAGTAGCACCGTGACCAGAACTACACACTATATTCTGAATGTGGCCATAATAAACAGCTGTAACGTAACTCTTACACTCAAGGAAGTGTGCTGTGTGCTTTCTTGACCACCGTGCCCACCTGCATTACCACTTCCCCGGATCTATATGCCCAGATCTCTCTGTATGCCAGTGCTCCTATGTGTTCTGCCATTTATTATATAATTCTTATATTTCCTTCATCTCTATCGAGCTTCACCTTAACTGTCTTTCTCTCTTCATCTCTTTTTCCCCCCTTCTCATCCCTCCACACATCAGCATATCATAAGACCATAGGAGCAGAAATTAGGCCATTCAGCCCATTGAGTCTGCTTCGCCACTCAACCCCATTCTCTCCCTTAACCCTTGATCCTCACGAACCTATCTATCTCCGTCTTAAATATATTCAGTAACCTGGCCTCCGCAGCCTTCTGCGGCAGTGAATTCCACAGACTCACCACACTCTGGCTGAAGGAGCCTCTCTTCCCTCTGTTCGAAAGGGTCTTCCCTTGACGCGAAGGCTGAGCCCTCAGGTTCTAGTCTGTCCTACCAATGGAAACACCTTCCCAACATCCACACCGTTCATTATTTTGTAGGTTTCAATTAGATCCCCTCTCATCCTTCTGAACTCCATGAAGTATAAACCTAGAGTCCTCTAATGTTCTTCATATGTTAAATTTTTCATTCCTGGACCATTCTTGTGAACCTCCTCTGAACATGTTCTAGGGCCAGTACATCCTTCCTGAGATATGGGGCCCACATCTGCATACAGTACTCTAATTGTGGGCTGACCGGAGCCTTACAGAGCCTCAGAAGTACATCCCTGCATTTATATTCAAGTCTGATCAAAATAAATGCCATCATTGCATTTGCCTCCCCAACTACTGACTCAACCTGTAAGTTTACCTTGAGAGAATCCTGGAGTAGAACTCCATAGTCCCTTTTCACATCAGATTTCTGAATTTTCTCCCCATAATCCTTCTGTTCCAGAGTAGCAGCAGAGATTTCCAGACACCTCGATTGTTTTCAGGGATACCAAGGGATCTTTGGAATTGCCAGTATCTCAGGAGGAGGCAGAGGGGAATGTGGTGTGGTCCTGTAAACTGCAGAACTTTGCAACTCCCTGAATCAGCAGGAACTCTTTCTGGACCAAGAAACAAAAGGGCCACTGAGAAACTGCTACATCAGGAGGCAGAAATTAGGCCATTCAGCCCATTGAATGGTGGAGCAGACTCAATCATTCTTTAGTATCAAGGGTTACAGGGAGAATTGGGTTGAGAAACGTATCAGCCACGATTGAATAGTGGAGCAGACTCAATGGGCTGAATGGCCTAATTTCTGGTAGTTAACCATCCCTGGGAAGAAGGACGCAAAACAACAAGATGTTTCCTGGGACCGATGAGCGAAGTGTTTAATAAGCTCATGATAAAAGGACAATTAAGTTTGTCTGTGAAAGGAAGGCCCTGACGTAAAGGGTTTTTTTGCAGGAAACGCTGTATCAAACAAACCACTAAACCTCGAGGATAAGAAGGTAAGCTACAGACCGGAGATCTCCAGAAGTATGGGGAGGTGGTGTTAGAATCTAAAGAAGCATCACATCACAGATTTGAAAGCGAGGAATCTCCACCAGAATTCAACTCCAGAATGATGTAGCAGCAGTACTTGGAAGAAGAATGCTGCACTGAATCCCTGGACACTTCCAGAGACAGATACTGTTGGGGGAAACTCAGTTAAATTCTGCCATCAATTGGGTGATAGCCAAGTTGTGAGTGAGGTTGAACTTGGTTACATAGAAGAATACAGCGCAGTACAGGCCCTTTGGCCCTCGATGTTGTGCCGATCCAAGCCCACCTAACCTACACTAATCCACTATCCTCCATATGCCTATCCAATGCCTGCTTAAATGCCCATAAAGAGGGAGCATCCACCATTGCTACTGGCAGGGCATTCCATGAACTCACTACTCGCTGAGTAAAGAATCTACCCCTAACATCTGTCCTATACCGACCACCCCTTAATTTAAAGCTATGCCGTTGAAACTTTATTGCTGGAACAGCACAGCAGGTCAGGCAGCATCCAGGGAACAGGAGATTCGACGTTTCGGGCACAGGCCCATCAGGATTCCTGAAGAAGGGCCTGTGCCCGAAACGTCGAATCTTCTGTTCCCTGGATGCTGCCTGACCTGCTGTGCTGTTCCAGCAATAAAGTTTCAACTTTGATCTCCAGCATCTGCAGACCTCACTTTCTCCTTTAAAGCTGTGCCCCCTTGTAATAGCTGACTCCATACGTGGAAAAAGGTTCTCATGGTCAACCCTATCTAAACCTCTAATCATCTTGGACACCTCTATCAAGTCACCCCTAAACCTTCTTTTCTCCAATGAAAACTTGAGGAGTTTTATTTTTGGTTGCTCCATACAATAAAATGTAAATCATTGTTTCAGCAGTTAATTGTGTGCAGTTTCTGAGTTAAGAGCCAAATTAAGATGATTCACCCACAACCACAGTGAGAGGCTGGGATTCATGTTGACTCCATTGCATTCAGCACTACATTACGTCAATACTTTTATAAAGCAAAGGCTGACAGCCACACCTATCTCAAAGAGAAACACCCAGAGGACCGTGTCGCCCAATAATCTGTAAAATTAGCATGAAAAGTGGTGTAACCTGCTCTAGTGATAAGAATAAATCCCCAACACTTTAAAATCAACAATCAGCAATTTATTTATCCAACTCTCACGGTGAACAAATGAACAAAAGTATTAACATACTGGATACAGGCCAGGAGCAGATGGGTGGCACTAGTTTAGTTGGGGATCATGGACTGGTTGGTCTGAAGGGTCTGTTTCCAGGCTGCATGACTCCATAGCACGGAATGAATGAGGATCCATCCCAAAGATGATAAAGGTTTCAAGCACCACCTTAGGCAAATGTGTGGACACCCTCCAGATAACTGAGGGCAGTGGGACACTGAGGGTCAGTAGATCAGTCAGCCAGCCAGTTCTCTCCAGGAGACTTGTCTCTCAAGAAAGGAAGTGGTTTCCTGCCCCATCAGCCAGATTACCCAGTTTGGATTAGGTCCTATATTTCCAACAAAATAGGTAGACAGGGCAGTGTCTATAACAAATATGTTATTAAACTTGGAAGCATGCTGAAGACATATACAAGGATGTTACCAGGATTCAAGGGTCTGTGTAAAAGGGAGAGGTTGGACAAGCTAAGATATTTTTATTTAGAGCATTAAGAGTCTGAGAGAGGCCCTTCGAGAAGTGAAGAGATCGTGAGAGGGTGAATGCACTCAGACTTTTATCCCGGGGTTGGGGAAGTGAGGGCTAGAGGGCATCAGTTTAAAGTTAGAGGAAAAAGAATAAAAGGAAATGTGAGGGGCAACGTTTCTTTTCACGCAGACGGTGGTACACATATGGAATGAGATGCCAGCGGAAGTGGTTGAGGTGGGTACATTAACAACATTTAAAAGGCATTGGGGCAAATACGTGGATAGGAAAGGTATGGAAGGAAATGGGCCAAGTGCAGGGAAATGGGCTTAGTGTTGATGGACAGTGTGGTCGGTGTGGACCATGTTGGGCCGAAGGGCCTGTCTCCTGCTGTAGGACTCTATGATTTGCATCTCTTTGTTGGTCAGACAGTTTTGAGTTTCCAAATGGAACATCTCACAATCAGGTCGAATAAAATCCAATCTCATTCGTCAACTCTGATGCGGAGGTGCAGGTGTTGAATTGGGGTGGACAAGGTCAGAAGTCACATGGCACCAGATGAAGTGATGAGGGGGCAGTACTCATGAAAGAGCAATGCTCCTAAAGCTTGTGATTTCAAATAAACTTGTTGCACTATAACATGGTGTCGTGTGACTTCAGACTTCTTCAACTCAAACTTGATGGGATACTTTGTCCAACTCGGCATATTTTATCAAGATTGCTTGGAGGAATTCTTTTTTTTAAAGATTAGATTCCCTACAGTATGGAAACAGGTCCTTTGGCCCAACAAGTCCACACTGGCCCTCCGCAGAGTAACCCAGCCATTCCCCTATCCCTATTCCTCTACATTTACCCCAACTAATGCACCACACTGACACATCCCTGAACACTATGGGACAATTTAGATGGGCCAATTCATCCTAACCTGCACACCTTTAGACCAGGGGAAGGAAACCAGAGCACTCAGAGGTAACCCATACAGACGTGGGGCGTGCAACGTGAAAGCTACACACAGACTGTCTCCCCAAGGGTGGAATTGAACCCAGGTCAGCATCGTGAGGCAGTGATACTAACCACTGAGTCACCATGCCACCCCTGAGCCATGTAGGTGGGCTTGGTGGGGGTGAGTCCAGCACAAAACACAAAAGCTCACTGCACCCACTGTCAGAATGGGCAGGAGGTTCAGCCCTGGGGGTGACCCACTGCAGTGTCACTGGTGGAATCTGATTGTTGGATGCACTGGTGCCTCCGCAAGTTGCAGGACAATGAGAACCTCCGCCTGCAGTCAGGGCAGGCAAACGGCCTCTCCCCAGTGTGGACCCATTGATGGGCCAGCAGTTTGGAGGAGTGGGTGAACCCCTTCCCGCACTCGGGGCAGCTGAATGGCTTTTCCCTGGTGTGGACCCGCTGGTGGGACAGCAGGTCCGAGGAATTGCTGAAGGCCTTCCCGCACACTGGACAGCTGAAGGGCCTCTCCCCCGTGTGGACCCGCTGATGGGCCAGCAGGTTGGAGGATTTACTGAAGGCCTTCCCGCATTCTGGGCAGCTGAAGGGCCTCTCCCCCGTGTGGATCCGCTGATGGGCCAGCAGGTTGGAGGAATTGCTGAAGGCCTTCCCACACTCTAGGCAGCTGAAGGGCCTCTCCCCCGTGTGGACCCGCTGGTGGCTCCGCAGGTGGGAGGTTTTGCTGAAGGCCTTCCCACACTCTGGGCAGCTGAAGGGCCTTTCCCCCGTGTGGATTCGCCGGTGGGTCAGCAGAGAGGAGGAATTGCTGAAGGCCTTCCCGCACTCTGGGCAGCTAAAGGGCCGCTCCCCCGTGTGGACCCGCTGATGGACCAGCAGGGAGGAGGAATTGCTGAAGGCCTTCCCACACTCTGGGCAGCTGAAGGGCCTCACCCCCGTGTGGACCCGCCGGTGCCTCAGCAGGTTGGAGGAATCGCTGAAGGCCTTCCCGCATTCGGGGCAGCTGAATGGCCTCTCCCCCGTGTGGACCCGCCGGTGCGTCAGCAGGTTGGAGGAATTGCTGAAGGCTTTCCCGCACTCGTGGCGACTGAAGAGCCTCTCCCCTGCATGGAGTCGCTGGTGGGTCTGGAGGTTGTCCACTCAAGTGAATCCTTTCTCGCACATGGAGCAGTAAAACCTCCTCTCACCAGTGTGTATATGCTGGTGGGGCAGCAGGACACAGGAGCAAGTAAAGCCCTTTTCCCGCTCGGGGCAGGAGAACGGCCTCTTCCCAGTGTGATTGCACTGATGAGCCGCCAGGACAGGTGGGACATGGAAGCCCTTCCCGCAGTCGCCACAATTCCATGGTTTCTCAACAGGGCGTGTTTCCTCAGGTTTCTCCATGGCCGAAGCTTCAGCTGCACACACACGTGTACAACCCTGCCATGAATTCTTCTTTCCAGGCAGTAGAGTTGTTTCAGGCTCCACACTCAGTGCGCTGCAACAGTAGGGTCTTCCAACCGTACTCAAACTGGAACCAAAAAGAACGCTTTGCTCCTTCTCACAGAATCATAGTTGAAAATTGTTGCGGTCCTGATGGATTGAGTAACTATCAGACATTGATGTGAAAGTGAGGACTGGAGACGCTGGAGAGTCAGAGTCAAAAACTGCATCGCTGGAAAAGCGCAGCACAGCAAGCAGCATCAGAGAAGCAGGAGAATCAACATTTTGGACATAAGCCCTTTATCTGTTAACTTGAAACTTCGGTCTTCAGATAGTCTGTAAGAAAAGATTACAAAAGTCATCACTGCCAATCCAGTTTTTTTTATAGATATTTTTATTAGAAATTTAAGATTTTAACAAGTTTACAAAAATAAACAAAACTCTCAGATATAAACATTGATATACAATTTACTCAAATATACAATAGCCAAAATTTAACAAAAAACAGAAAAAAAACGAAAAAGAAAAAAAATCAAACAAAACTCAACTATCTACTAATCTAACCTACAACTAACCAGAGTGTATATTTAAGTCTCTTACATGCTCGGGATGTGTTAGCATCAGATATAATAAAACCCGTATTCGTGCGGGATTCGTCCCCCGAGGGGCCCCGGACCAGCCAGGTTTGTAATCTCAATTAAATAAAAGCCCTTGTTAGGATAGCCGAAATATCTGTATTTATGTAATTCAAGAAGGGCTGCCATATTTTATAAAATAATTCGGTCTTTCGGTGCACCATATTTGTAAGGACGTCAAGGGGAATACATTCCATAATTAATCTGTGCCAATTTGAAAGTCCAGGGTGGCCCTCAGCCGCCCAGTTCACCAAAATATTTTTCCTTGCACGAAAGAAAGAATAGAAAATAGTCTCTTCCCGTACGTGTCCAGGGAGGGAAGGTTTGAAAAGCCCAAGAGGAGAGATACAGGGTCCACTTTAATTTCCGTTCCTAAAATTTCTGTTAGGGTACTTGCTACTTTAGTCCAATATCTACGGATCTTATGACAGGTCCATAGGCAATGTACATGAGTGCCCACTTCTATTTTGCATTTAGGACACATTGGAGATGCTCCTGCCTTAAATTTTGCCAATCGAACCGGTGCTATATGGGCCCTATGAAGTATCTTCAGCTGGATAGCCTGGGTTCTGTTACAGATAGTAATTCTTCTAGCATTTTCCCAAATATCATTCCACGTTTCTATAGATTTCTAGTCCCAAATCCTGATCTCATGTTTTAAGCAGATTATACATATCTCCCGATACTTTATCATGTAGTAAATGATAAATAGTACTGACGGAAAATACCCCCACTGGTCGTAGGACACTACATTCTCTATCTGATTTATAAAGACTATCTGATAACGTGGTCTTCTTCTGTATATAATCTCGAATTTGGAAGTATCGAAAGAAGTCTCCATTAGGTAATCCGAATTTCTGACGCAGCTGTTCAAAAGACATCATGACCCCATCTTTAAATAGATCCCCTAAACATGAGATACCCCTGGATCTCCAGAGTTTAAAAGTGGCATCTGTAAACCCTGGTTGGAATCCCCATTCTCCCACTATCGGTGCATAAGGGGATGTTTTATGTGAATTGCCCTCATTTTGCCGTATTCTATTCCAAGCACTGCCAGTCCAGTTAAGAATGAGATATCAAGGCATTGACACTGACACCAGACAGAAACTGTACATATAGATGTGGCAAATGTTAGTGGCAAGCCAGAGTGATAGAGATATGTTGCACAGAAACAGACCCTTCGTTCTAATTCATGCGTGCCAACGAGATAACCTAACCTAATCTCGGCCAATTTGCCAGCATTTGGCCCATATCGTCTAAACCCTTCCTAATCGTATACCCATCCAGATGCCTTTTAATGTCATAATTGTACCAGCACCCACCACTTCCTCTGACAGCTCTTTCCTTAAACATGCCACTTTCTGCATGAAAGACTTATCCCTCAGGTTCCTTTGTTAAGTTCTTTTGCTTGAGCTTCTTACACGACAATACGCCAACTTCTGTGAACAGCCAAACTTTATTAAGTACAGTACAAGCTGTGGAGAAACTCTTAACACTCTTCGCAATGCTTGAACACAACAGTACCAATAAAACAAACCCCTTAAACAAAGTAAAACTGAAACAGAGGCTTACAATTGAAGTTAGAAGGGCAGAAGGAGACAGTGTTAGCAGCGTTTCTCCACATAGTCCACTGCTTAACTCACCCAAACGAGACTTCAGCTTTCAGGACTGACCACTCCCCTTTCATTGTACAGGTCACTTCTAAAACATAAAAGCTTTGGCCTCAAGTCTCATCTGTTCACATATAACCAAAAATGCCTCCCAATACTGTTTTTCATCTCTGTACTAAACCAGTCACTTCGGAGCCCAGGTTATTTTACCACCCCTCTGAAAAAAAAACCAAGGACACAGCATCCTTGAGAAGAATGACCAGCTTTTAGTAAAAGGACCAGCTGTTAGTAAAAAGGACCAGCTTTGTGACTGAGGGATATAGGCCAAACACTGGCAGATGGGATTAGATTAGTTTGAGAACAGAGCATGGAGTAGTTGGACTGAAGGGACTGTTTCTGTGCTGTTTGACTCGGTAATTGTTCTGCAATGGTCTGAAAACCATTTCCTTGCCTTCCCCCATAAACATCCACTTCTTTGTTGTTCCAAAATCAGATGAACTCAGCCTTGAATATATTCAATGATCCCATAACTGCAGGAAGACATCCCCACTTCTGATCTCAATTCCTCATGCTAAGATAACACCTGCTTTGCTCATTGCTTTCTGCACCTACCTCACAACTGGCATTGACTGGTATGGAAGGACGCTGAGGCCCCTTTATACACATTCCTGATGAAGAGCTCGTACCTGTAACGCTGACTCTCCTGCTCCTCGGATGCTGCCTCATCTGCTGTGCTTTTCGAGCACCACACTTTTTGACTCTGATCTCCAACATTTACGGTCCTCACTTTCTCCACATCCCAATATATCACCATTTAAACAATGCATCTCCTTTCTGCTTCCCCGCCCACAGGGAATGCTATCACTTCACATCGTGGTACTGCATTTTCCATGAGTTTGCCAACTGAGACACAGACCTGGCCCAACTTTTCCAGAATCTCTCCCCTCCATAAATCGAGATTGAGAGACACACACAACAGGGGTGTCTCTGATTAGGAGGACCACGCTCCTTCCGGTCCTCCAGGGCTTCCTATTGGCCCAACAAAAGAAGATCACGTGCAGTTTCCGCGGACAACCAGGAGCATGCGCAGGTTTTGCTGACACCGGCGAACATGCGTAGTGTGTGTTGTCACCTAGGAGCACGCACAGGTTTTGCTGACACCGGAGAACATGCGTAGTGTGTTGTCACCGAGGAGCATGCGCAAGATGCTCTGTGACGTTGCTGGTGTTACCGACAGGTTTTGTGCCCAAATGACACTCGGAGACAAGAAAGGCTGGAGCGACATTTTATATTTATCCTGCAGCTCCACATTTTATTTGACGACTCATCTTTTCCTCAGGGTAGGGGACTCCCAAACTGGAGGGCATAGGTTGAGGGTGAGAGGGGAAAGATTTAAAAGGGACCTAAGGAGTAGAAAAAAAGTGTGAAAGTTAATTCCCCACAAGTGCCCTCTCCAAACCTGCACATCTTTGGATTGTGGGGAGAAACCGGAGCACCAAAGGAATCCCATGCAGACATGGGGAGAAGGTGTAAACTCCACTCAGACAGTTGCCCGAGACTGGGATCAAACCTGGGTCCCCAGCGCTATAAGGCAGCAATGCCAGCCACTGAGCCTGTTCAGAAAAAGCAGCAATTGATTTATATGAGGGTGAGGGGGGAAAGGACTAAAAGGGACCTAAAGGGCAACTATTTTACACAGCGGGTGGTGCATGGATTGAATGAGCTCCCAGAGGAAGTGGTGGAGGCTGGTACAATTACAATATTCAAAAGGCATCTGGATGGGTATATGAACAGGAAGGTTTGGAGGGATATGGGCCAGGAGCTGGCAAATGGGCCTAGATTAATTTAGGATATCCGATTGGCACGGAACAAACAGTTTGTTTCCACACTCCAATACTGTTTCTATATAGTCAGAATTGTTATGACACGGACTGCACCCCCCCCCCCCCCCCCCCCCCGCCAACTAATTTAAACCCAAAAAACATTTACCCCATGTGGTAATGTGAAAATTCAAGAGGTAAGGAACTGTTTCTAAAAGTCACTATTTCAAGTTTTATTTAATGATCTAGGACACTAACTTGCAAGTGTTTAAATCTGCTGGGATTTTTCGTACCGCCAAATCTATTCAAATCTGTCTAAACCAGTTCAAATCTCGGACGAAAGCTCTCAAATTTTAAAACATTGTGTGCAACCTCCCCCACCTAATTTAAACCAGCAACATAGAGAAGGTTTAACCCATGTGGTAATCGGTGAAAATTCAAGAACCAAGAAACTATTCCCAAAGGTCAGTATTTAAAGTAAAAATTAACAACTTTATTTATTAAAGTCTAACAGAGAATAATTAATTAACAACTATTTACAACTCCTGTCTCTAACCTATCTTCTACCTTCCCCTATACGATACCAGTCCAATAAAAAACCCTGATTAAGATTTACCGAAAGATTCAAACTTCAAAACCAGCCAGCTGTTAAATCTTCTCTTTGTATCTTCCTCTGTAGATTTGCTCTCCAGGTCGGTGTCGATGTTTTTTCTCTGTGCAGACTCCTCTGGACAGGTACTCTTAGAGTTCTCACTAGCAGCCTACATTTGTTGGTCTTTTGGCAGTTCTCCTGTAACTGTTCAACTTTTTGTTTTGATTTTGCACTCCAAAGCATCAAATCGTTTCATTGGTGTTAATATTAGATTGGATTAAATTCCCTACAGTGCGGAACCAGGCCCTTCGGTCCAACCAGTCCACACTGACACTCCAAACAGTAACCCACCCAGATCCATTTCCCTCTGACGAATGCACCTAACACGACGGGCAATATAGCATAGTCACTTCACCTGACCTGCACATCTTTGGACTGTGGGAGGAAACTGGAGCACCCAGAGCAAACCCACGCAGACACGGGGAGAATGTGCAAACTCCACACAGTCAGTCACCCAAGGCTGGAATCGACCCTGGTGGTGTGAGGCAGCAGTGCTAACCAATATTCTCAAAATACTAAATTCAAACTTGATTGGAATTCAGTATTTTGGGGCAAGATTTAAATCGATTGGCCAAAATTGAGTATGTTTTTGTCTCCAGGCAACCCAGCTACTGAGCTGTTCGACCAAATGTTAAATTGTTACCTTGTTCAGAACGCTTGGTGCTACGTCAGGTGGTTCTGCTCGCTTTTCAACTCTCTTGAAGGTAGAATACACCTCTACACCTTCTAACAGAACCAATTTTTCAAGACTAGGGTTCGGCCATTCACCCCTAACAGGAGAAAGTGAGTACTGCAGATGCTGGAGATTAGAGTCAAGAATGTGGTGCTGGAAAAGCACAGCAGGTCAGACAACATCCGAGGAGCAGGAAAATTGACATTTCGGGAAAATTGACATTTCGAGCAAAAGCCTCATTCACCCCGAACAGCCTGTCCTCAACTGCACATAGTTCAAAGCAAGTTTGAGAAAGATGGCTGCAGCTTTGTCTTAATATAAAATTGAACATGCGTTCAAACTTTACTGCTATTTCTGAATATATTATTTTAGCTATTCTCAATTTGAAAGATCAGCCCTTTCTCGTGCACCCCCATCTCCCAGGCAGTTTCATCATCAACCATTCTCTCTCTCTCTCTCTCTCTCTTCTAAGAGCTTGATACAGCGATCAAAGAGAGCTTGAGGCATGAGAAAGTTCAGTGGGAGTTGGAAGAGAGACAGAATTGACAGGGTGACAGAGTGTGGGGGCCATTGAGAGACTGGGGGGAACAGAGGGTGGTGGGGGCGGAAAGGAAAGACTCGGGGGTCAAAGGGTGGAGGAAGAGAATGAGGGGGAAAGAGAGAAAATGGGGGGCAGAGAGTTGCCGGGTGAGAGAGAATGGATGGGGGCATTGGGTGGGGAGAGAGACAGCACAATTCCCACCTTCCCCAGGACTGGGGCAGTGTCCCATGAACTGGAGCCTACTCCTCCCACAGCAGGTCATTTCTCAATCCACATATGGCTAAAGGAGAAGAATTATGTAATCCCTGCACGCCATTTCACCTATCAAATTCACACCGACCTTCCACACAGCATCCCACCCAGACTCATCCACTTACCCTACAGCCCTGCAGTTCCCCATGGCTAACCCACTCTAACCTGCACATCCCTGGACACTTTAGCACAGCCGATCCATCCAAAACTGCAGATCCTTGGACTGTGGAAGGAAACCGGAGCACCCAGAGGTAACCTGCGCAGACAGAAGGGGGAGAACATACCAAAGTTCACACAGACAGTCACGAGAAGATGGAATCAAATCGCTTCTAACAATTCTCCCATACCTGCAAAACCCTGAGCACCATGGGTAATTTAGCAGAGCCAATCCACCCTAACCTGGGCAAAGCTAAAAGTCACATGACGCCAGTCCAACAGGTTTATTTGGAAGCACTAGCTTTCGGAGCACTGCTCCTTCATCAGGTGGTTGTGGAGTATAAGATCATAAGACACTGAGTCTACAGCAAAACATTACAGAGTCATGCCACTGAGATGATATATTGAAGAAGCCTGGATTGTAAAGTCTTTCATCTTTAGAATGAGTTGCTGGTGTCATTAATATGTAAACCCCAGAACTTCTTATAAGACACCTACTCAAGATAACAAGGTTTTATAAGAAAAGATTACAACTTAGCTCAGACAATGCATTAAACGTGTGAGGCCAGAGTCTGTCTGCATCCCAGTTTTTGAGTCAGACTAGTTCTGTTTCCAAAGTGGAATTTATAAAATATTCCATGTATTATCTGCCTGCAGATTGTGCATTTTTTGAGTAAAATAGATGGTATCTGCAAATACAAGTTCACCCCATAGACCTCGGTGTGTGCACGAGGGAGAGTAAAAGTCTAGTTCCATACTGTATATCTCTATGTCTATTGCATAACAGATGCTTTATTTCTGTTGATGTAAATATTGTTATAAATCGTAGCTGGGTACTAATACTTAGATGTAAGGGAGAGACAATTTTTCAATTAGGGCACTATAAGAATCCTGGCAGACTCCTATTTCGAGGTTACTTGCCAATGAACAGACACAAGCACTTATTTAATTCTAACGTTTCGCCTTTTTTGTTATATTTTCTGGTATGATACTCTGTGTCTGGATGGTTGACAGGCTGGGAGATTGTGGGCTGGACTTTGATTGACTTTTATTGTTCCGGAAGGTGTCAAAGGAGGTTAAAGCTTCAGCAGAAATGAAGCAGAGCTGAGAACGGACAACAACTGTGTGGGAACAGGGAGATCAATAGAGGACAAAGAAACCCAGGACCTGAAATCCGAGCTGACACCAGACTACCTTGTGATCAGTGCTTTGATTAGCAGTGTCAACCCTCTACCTTTACCTAGCTTCCCATTCGACTTGAATGCCACATCTCCCCTCAATATTTAGGATCCAATCCTTGTCATCCTGAAGCTATGTCTCTGCAAGGAGTCCCAGATCATAATTATTCTCTTCAATGTGTGCAGTCAATTCATTCACTTTTGTTACGTTGCAGCGCTATTACGACACAGAGTAACCCCCTCTGCTAAATTAAACCAGAATCACAGAAATGATTCACTCCACGCAGTAATATGTAAAAGTTTGAGAGGCAAAGTACTATCCCAGAGGTAAATATTTAAAGTAAGAATTAACAACTTTACTCTTTATGTCCAACACAGAGTATTAAAACTCACAAAAATGCCTGGTTTTATAATCCAAAACATCGGATCATTTTATTGGTATCAATATTATCAAAATACATAATTCAAACTTGATTGGACTTTGGTATTTTGGGCTCAAAATTTAAACTGATTGGCCAAATTTGAATTTGTTTGTGCCTCATGGCAACCCAGTTGCTCTATTTGTGTTGACCAAATATTACATTCTCATCTTGTTTAGAACACTTTGTTCTGCTCAGCTTTTTAACTCCCTTCAAGGTACAGTACCTCTACCCCTTCAAGGTACAGTACCTCTACCCCTTCATAACAAGCACACATTCAGATACTGAGCTTTTAGTTTTATTGTTTGTAATCTTTTGAATCCAGTATTAATTGCTGGTACGTTTATTCTCCTTGTTCCTTTCTATTTTTCTCTGACGTCCATTTTCCACATCACTACATTGCTTACCAACCTTGATTTGGATTGGCCATGCTAAATTGCCCATAGTGCCCAGGGATGTACAGGTTAGGTGGGTTAGCCAATGGGAAATGCAGGGTTATTGTTTCATAGTAATAGAAGTAGGAGTAGGCCGTTAGGCCTGTTGAGCCTGCTTCACCATTTATTAAGATCGTGGCTGATCTATCCATCATCTCAGCTCTTCTTACTTGTGTTATCTCAAACTCTTGATTCCCTAAGGGGTGGGGGCGCGAGGGGTGTATGAGCAGGATGGTCTTCGGAGGGGTCAGAATGGACTTGATGGGCTGAATAGCCAGCTTCCACACTGTAGGGCTTCTATGATTTACCGCAGTTGTGTTTGCCTCAGATCACAGCTCCCAGCATCTCCCACCTTCTGCAAATCGAAAGACAAATCCCACCCTGACCTCTCGTATGTACGTTATCTAAATGCTTAATTGTTTCTAGTAAATACAGCCCACACCTCCCTCTGCTGCCAGTAACGTTTATAATGCTGATGAAACAATGCCATTCCTGCAGTCCTGAAAATCGTAAGGCTTCTAACAATACCAGTTACTGATTCACCGTCCTCCTGATGGACAACATTGGAAATACAATTTTGGAGGCTGGCAGAAATGAGCAGTTTAACTCAAAATTCCACCTAACCCTTCACTGGGCACCCCAATCAGCACACTGTCCTTACTGCTGGTAAGCCTTAAAGCACTTCACCCCCACAGTGCAATGAATTCCTACTTTCCACCAAAATCCTAGGCGTACTCAGTTGCTGTCTCACCAATGAAATATTTCATTGTCACTTCTTCTGCTTCCAGTAAAGGTAAAACACCTTTGAAAGCTGCTCTGAAAGTCCAATCTTCACAACAACACTTCTGCTTTCACACAAGATGATTAAAGTCATACAGCACAGAAACACAGCCTTCGGTCCAACTCATCCATGCCGACCAGATATCCTAAACTCATCTAATCCCATTTGCCAGCATTTGGCCTGTATCCTTCTAAATCCTTCTTATTCACATACCCATCCAGATGCCTTTTAAATGTTGTAATTGTAGCAGCCTCCACCATTTCCTCTGGCAGCTCATTCCAAACATGCACTACCCTCTGTGTGAAAAAGTTGCCCCTCAGGTCCGTTTTAAATCTTTCCCTTTTCACGCGAATCCTATGCCCTCTAGGTTTGAAGTTGCCTACCATGGGGAAAGGATTTTGTCTATCCAACCTATCCATACCCCTTATAAACTTCTGTAAGGTCACCCATCAGCCTCTAATGCTACAGGGAAATTATCCCTGGCGTATTCAGCATCTTCCTATCGCTCAAACCCTCCAACTCTGTCTACATCTTTGTAAATCTTTTCTGAACGCTTTTAAGTTTCACAGCGCTCTTCCAGAGGAGGGCAACTGGAATTGCACAGTTTTCCAAAAGTGGCCTAACATGACCTCCCAACCCCTGTACTCAATGCTCTGACCAATAAAGAAAAGCGTACCAAATGCCTTCTTCACAATCCTGTCTCCCTGCAATTCCACTTTCAAGGAATTATGAACCTGCAAGGACACTGTTTAGCAACACTCCCCATTAACTATGTAAGTCGTGCCCTGATTTGCCTTTCAAAATGTAACACCTCACATTTATCTCAATTAAACTCATTTTGCCACTCCTTGGCCCATCAGCCCATCCGATCAATTCGAATTTATATTGAACTTTATTTCCTCTCTCATCCCCTAAAAGCTGAGAATCTCCATCCCACACACACTCCCTCCGTTCTGACTTTGCTGAACCTAATTCCTGCTGTAACTCATCCTGAAGGGTGTGGTTCATGCTGATTAACAGGCCCACACTCGGGGGAGGTGGAGATCTAATTGGAACAGACAGAATTCTGAATGGCCTGGACAAAGTGCACATGGGGAAGATGTTCCTATTGGTAGGAGAGTCTAGGACCCGAGGGCAAAGCATCAGAGTAAAAGGAATATCTTTTAGAACAAAGATAAGGCGAAACATTTTCAGCCGGTGAGTGGTGAATATGTGGAATTCATTGCTACAGAAGGCTGTGGAGGCCAGGTCACTGAGTAGATTTAAGATGGAGATAGATATGTTCTTGAGTATCAAGGGGATCGAGGGTTACAGGGAGAAAGTGGGAGAATGGAATTGAGAAACTTATCAGCCAGAACTGAATAGTGCAGCACCCCTGATGGGCTGAGAGGCCTAATTTCTGCTCCTGTGTTTTATGGTCTCTTGCTGTTCTGGACTAGGAGTGTGCAAATTCAGAGCAGGAATAGGCCATTTAGCCTGTCGAGCTTGCACCAGCATTGAACAGATCATAAGTAGATCTGAGTATACCGACGTAAAAGGTAAAAACAAGGACTGCAGATGCTGGAAACCAGAGTCTAGATTAGAGTGGTGCTGGAAAAGCACAGCAGATCAGGTAGCTCCTCGGATGCTGCCTGACCTGCCATGAATATACCTACATTCAGGTTAATAAGCTGGAAATTTTTCCACTGGAGCAGAGGAGGATTATAACATCGTGAGGGGTATAGATCAAGTGAACGGCCAAAATCCTCTCTCTAGGCTGGGGGTCAGGATTACGGAGCAAATTTTGAAAGAGAGAGAGGAGAAAGATTTTAAAAGGACATGAGGGTCGCCATTTTCTTCCCCCCAGAGAGTGGTTTGTGTGTGGAATGAATTTCCAGACAAAGGGATGGATGCAGATACAGTTAGAACATTTAAAATACATTTGGATTAGTATATGAATGATGAAGTTTAATTTAAATAAATGTGAAGTGCTGGATTTTGGAAAAGCAAATCAAAGTAGGACTTAGCATAAAGTGTATAAGGTCCTGGGGAGTGTTGCTGAATAAAGAGACCTTGGAGTGCAGGTTAATAGTTCCTTGAAGGTCGAGTCCCAGGTAGATAGGATAGTGAAGGCAGTATTTGGTATGCTTTCCTTTATCGGTTACAGCACTGAGTAAAGGAGTTGGGAGGAAGGTGATGTTGCAGCTCTACAGGACATTGGTGAGACCACATTTGGAATATTGCGTGCTTGGAATATTGCATGCAACTCTGGTCTCCTGCCCATCAGAAGGACGGTGTGAAACTTGAAAGGGTTCAGAAAAGATTTACCAGCATGTTGCCAGATTTGAAAAAATTAGGTCTCGGGAGAGGCTGAATAGGCTGCAGCTGTTTCCCTGGAGCGTCGGAGGCTGAGGGATGACCTTAGAGGTTTATAAAGTCATGAGAGGCATGGATAGGGTAAATAGACAAAGTCTTCTCCCTGGGGTGGGGTAGTGCAGAACTAAAGGTTTTGGGCGAACGGGGAAAGACATAAAAGAGCTCAAAGGGGAGCCTTTTCACACAGTAGTGCATATATGAAATGACCAGCCAGAGGATGTGGTGGAGACTGGTATAATTACAGAATTTAAGAGGCATTTGGATTGGTCTATAATAGAAGGGGTTCGAGAGATATGGCCCAGGGCTGGCAAATAGACTAGATTAGGATAACTGATAGTCATGGACAAATTGGACCGAAGGGTCTGTTTCTGTGCTGTACATCTCTATGACTCCAATATAAAAGGTTCAGAGGGATATAGGTTAAACACAGGCAGGTGGGTCCAGTTTAGTTTGAGAACATAGTCAGCATAGTAAGTGATCTTACTGGTCTTGCCTCCCCCACAATCATCACTTCTTTGTTGTTCAAAAATCAGATGAACTCAGCCTTGGATATATTCAATTACGCCCAAACTGCTGGACGGCGTCCCCACTTCTGAACTCAATTCCTCTTGCTGATATACCACTTGCCTTGCTCACTACTTGCTGCACCTGTCTGACAACTTGCATTGACTGGATTAGAAGGACGCAGAGGCCCCTTTGTTCATCCACACATCATTGCTGATGAAAGGCTCGAGCCTGAAATGTCAATTCTCCTGTATTTGCCATTGAAAAAAAGACCTGGACTAACTTTCCCAGATTCTGTCCCCTCCCTGGATTCACTCCGTTTGCCTTCAGTTCCTGCAAGTCAACAGTTCAACCCCGGAATGGAAAAGGGGGTGAGAAAAGAGTGTGCTGTACTCACAGATGTTGGAGAGAGGAAGGAAGTTGCAGTCTGGGGTGAAGCTCAATCTTCATTCAGAGAGAGAGGAGCAGCAACAACCAGCTCAGAAACACATGGTCCTACTTCCGCATCCAGACGTTGGTTTTGCTGTGATTGGCAGGACCAGTCTACATCCGGTCCTCCAGAGCTTCTCATTGGTCCATCAAAACAAGGTCACGGAGTGTTTCCGCTTCTTGCGTGAGCATGCGTAATAGTTTGCTGACACCGTGGAACATGCGCAGTGCGTTGCTGACACCGAGTAGCATGCGCAATATGGAGATGTTGGTATTACTGCAGATTTTCAAAGTTAAAAATCACACAATGCCAGGTTATAGCCCGACAGGTTTATTTGGAATCACTAGTTTTCGAAGCGCTGCTCCTTCATCGTTGGTTGTGGAGCAGAATCATAACACACAGACTTTATAGCAACAGGATTGCAGTGTCATAGGATGGAATATTAAACAACTTTAGCTTACCTCTACCATTTTTTAGAATGGTCATGTTAGTTTCGATTCCTTCACATTTAAATCCTAAAACTTTTCAAAAGTTACGTTGTCAAGCTAGCTTTTAACAATAGGTGTCATCTCAATCAGATAATGCATTGAAGGTGTTAAGTTAAAGTCTGTCTGTGTCCCAATGTTAGGTCAGACGGATTCTGTTTCTATCGTTGTATTACAGAATCTTACGTGTATGAGTTTTTGAGCAAAATAAAATGCGATTCTGCAAGTACAAATTAACCCACAAACTTTTATGTGTGTGTGTGTGTGTGTGTGCAGGAGAAACCAAGTGATCATGTGTGTGTGAGAGAGTGTAATGGGGTATAAGTCTGAGAGGGTGTGGGTTTGTGTGTGAGAGAGAGTGTATAATGGAGTATAAGTCTGTGAGAGGGTGTGTGTGAATGCATGCGCGCGCACGTGTGTGTGTGTGTATGAGAGAGAGAGAGAGAATGTATAGTGGAGTGTGACATGAACCCAAGGTTCCGGTTGAGGCCGTCTCAATGGGTACCGAACTTGGCTATCAGCCTCTGCCCAGCCACTTTCCCTTGTTGCCTATCCTGAAGTCTACCTTGAAGGATAGTCACCCGAAGGTCCAAGGCTGAATGCCCCGGATCGCTGTAGTGTTCCCCAACTGGGAGGGAACACTCCTGGCTGGTGATTGTTGTGCAGTGTCTCTTCATCTGTTGCTGTAGCCTCTGCTCGGTCTCACCAATATACCAAGACTCAGGGCATCATTGCCTGCAGCATATGAGATAAACAATGTTGGCTGAGTCACATGAGTACTTGCTGCACTCATGGCGGGTGGTGTCCCCACGTGTATTGGTGGTAATCGTGTCAACATTCTGATACGTCTTTCATTATCTGCCATGACAGAGTTGTATCGTGTTGTGCTGAAGGCCAGGCAGTTTAAAGTTTGGCAGTTGTTTGAAGGTGGGAAGTGGAGGCATGGGGAAGGTCTTGGTGAGGTGCTCATCCTCATCAATAATGTGCTGCAGGCTGTGAATAACATTGCGAAGTGTTTCGGCTCCTGAGAAGTATTGGACAACAAAGGATACAGTTTTGGTTGCAGCTCATGTCTGTCTCCCAAAGGAAGTCATTACTGTTTCTTGCTGTGACACATTAGAACTGGCAGTTGATGAGTTGAACATTGTACCCCGTTCTTATGAGAGCATGCTTGTATACTTCCATGTGTCTGTCATGTTCCTCCTCACCTGAACAGATCCGATGTATGCGAAGGGCTTATCCAGAGGGGGTGGCTGTTTTAATATGTTTCACTAGAGAAGTATAGCACTGTCAGGTTATCCATGGGTTTGCGGTACAGAGAAGTGCTGAGATATCCATCCTTGATAGAGCTGCATGTGTTCAAAAATGAGACAGATACTAAAGAGTGTGGTGAATGTGATAGTGGGATGAAACTTGTTAATGTCACAGTATCGTTGTTTCAGTGACTCCTCACCATGGGTCCACAGGAAGAAATGTCATCAATATATCTGATGTATAGTGTTGGTTGGAGGTCCTGTGCAGAAACGAAGCCTTGTTCGAACCTCTGCGTGAAAATGTTGGCATACTGGGGTGCATATTTGGTCCCCATGGCTGTTCCATGTGTCTGGATGAAGAACTGGTTGCCAAAGGTGAAAATGTTGTGGTCAAGGATGAAGTGGATGAGTTGTAGGACAGTGCTCAGAGATTGGCAGTTGTTGGTATTGAGTACTGAGGCTGTTACTGTGATGCCATCATCGTGAGGAATGCTGGTGTAGAGTACTGACATGTCCACGGATTCAACTAGTCCGTGGGTGCTGAACTTCTGGAAGGATTGGATCAGAAGTCTTGAGGAATGCTGTCAGTTCACGGTTGTGCTCTTTGGTCAGATCAGCTGGTAGTTGCCTGTCGTGTTCCTGGTCAGTTGTTTGTACACTTCCTTGCAGAAGTCCATTCTATTCCGAATTACTCAAAAATTGCATAAATCCATGTAAGATTCTGTAGCTCCCGCTTTAGAAATAGAATCAGTCTGACCTAACATTGGGACACAGACTTTATGTCTCACCTTCAATGCATTATCTGAGCTGAGATGACACCTACTGTTAAAAGCTTCTTGAGAATGTAAATTTAAAAAAGTTCTGGGATTCACAAATGAAGGAATCGAAACTACCATGGTCATCCTAAAAGATGCAAGCTCTCCTGCACACTTTAGCACAGCTGCTCCACCCGAAAGTGCAGATCTTTGGACTGTGGGAGGAAGCCAGAACACCCAGAGGTAACCAACACAGACACAAGGGGGAGAACATGCCAAACTTCACACAGTCACCCAAGGGTGGAATCAAACCCAGGCTCCTGGCGTTATTAAGTCGCATTGCTAACCACTGAGCCACCACCCCACCCAGTGCTTTGAGGTTCTGCTTTGTCTTTGCAGCTTTCAACTTCTCATGCGCCCTCAGCAGAGGCTGTGTCCTGCTGACATCGTTGGACCACACCCATTGCACCTCCCTTTCCCACTTCTCCAGCCCAGAGCACAGCGGTTCCTGAATCCTGGCACCAGATTCTGATGCCATCTGTGCTTCTGCTGCCAACTGCAATCCCCATCACTATTCTGTCACTTATCTCCCCCTCCCTAACGTTGTTCTTACTCCCACCACCCCACAGTTAGTTCCCCCCCCACCCCAGCCCTCTCTCAGATTCCCTTTACCTGCCTGACCCGGGCTCACACCCTCCTGACCCTGTCCACGGACCCCATCGGAAGGCTCTGTACGGAGGGAAAGACCATCTCACGGATTAAAAAACATCTGATTAACTTTCCGCCTTGCCCTCCCAGGGTGTCAGCAAACTGGCTTCCAGCTCCACCTCTCTGAGCCGAAGGTCCTCCAAGTTGTGGTTGCCCCAGATCACATCGTCCAGAGCCTTCCTCCTTTTGCAAATTGAAAGACAAGTCTCACCCTGCCCTCTCCCGTATCTATTGTGTAACTGCTTAATCATTTCTCGTGGCCGGGCAGAGACTGATAGCCAAGTTTGGAACCCATGAGGATGGCCTTCACCAGGATCTTGGGTTCATGTTACATTACAGGTGACCCCATTACACTGTCCACAGTCTGTCTCTCTGTCTCTCACACACAGCCATACATTCTCACATACTCACACAGGCACCCTCTCAGATATACGCGCTCTCTCAGATGCACACCCACACACACATTCTCTCAAAGACTTATACTCCTGCACACTCTCACTTTACCAAGCATGCACACACGCAAACACACACTCTCTCACCAGACTCACGTGTATGCACACATTCACTCACTCTCATGCATGCACACATAGATAAGACTATGGGGTGAATTTGCATTTGCAGAATTATGTTTGTAGATACATTCTATTTTGCTCAAAAAGTGCACAATCTGCAGACAGTCAATCCATGTAATATTTTCTAAATTCCTACTTTGGAAACAGAACCAGTATGACTCAAGACAGACTCGAACCTCACATCTTTCATGCATTGTCTGAGCTGAGATGGCACCTCTTTGTAAAACCTTAAGTTATCTCGAGACTGTGACTTAAAAGAAGTTTTGGGATTTACATACTAATGAACTGAAACCTGCAACCCATTCTAAAGATGAAACACTTAAAAGCAGTCGAGATTTGTTCAATGTATCATTTTGCTACAAATTCTGTGTCTTATGATCCTGCTGTACAGCTACCTGACGAAGGAGCAACACTCCGAAAGTTAGTACTTCCAAATAAGCCTGTTGGACTATAACTGGATTTTTAACTATGTTTCTAGTGAAAACAGCCCATCCCTCCCACTGCTGCCAGTAAACTTTACAATGCTGAGGAAACAATGAACCATCAGTCCGGAAAAATGTACAATTCTAATAATATGAGCAACACATTGACTGCTCCTTCTGATATAAGACATTGGAAACCTCGCGCCGGAGATTGAAAGAAATTAGCAGCTTTAAAAGAAAAACCTGTTGGATCTCATAGCCTCCAATGTCTGAGTCCGACGGTAAGTTCAGGTAACTTTTGTTGGGACCCAACTTTGTTGCAGCTTCAGATGAACAAAAAGTAGCTTTTTTTTTAAACACACACACACACACCTTGGTGCAGCCTTAGCCTGGAGGAAGTATTGCTTCACTCAGCAATTGCAACCCATTGCCTGTATGCAAGTAAGATTCCCCCAGCACATTTGCAGATGGGCTGTCAAGAATCAACCACACTGTTGTGGTCTAGAGTCACATATAGGCCAGACCAGGGAAAGGATGCAGCTTGGACGACTGAGTGAATCCTTTCCCACAAAGGCAGGTTCCTCCCCTAAAGCATGAGTGAATCAGATTGGGGTGTTTGTTCCCCGAAAATGGTTTCATAATGAGATTCTGAACTCCAGATTTCTGACTGAACTCCAAATCCGCCATCTGCTATGGTGAGATTCAAACCCGGGAGTCCCCAGAACTGGGTATTAATGCAGTCGAGAGTGGCACTCGGCCGAAGCTCCTTCAATCCCCCTGCGATGGAGGTGAACTCACTGATGTCTCTGCAGGTGGGCGGAGCAGGTGAAGCCCTTCCCACACAGAGAGCAAATGAACGGTCTCTTTGATCCTCCAAGCTGAGTAAATGGTGTGAAATCCTGTACTTTTCACGGTCACCGCACTGAATCTCCCTCATTCGGGTGTATCAGTATTCTTCCTGCCACACCAGTGTCCAAGCAGACAGAAGCACACATTTCTTCTCGACTGGAATAGCTGCTGATATTCAAGTCCCAATGAATCAAATGACTCTGTCAGAAGCTGATGTATCTTTTGGTTTCAGATTTCTTTCCCCATGTCTTCCTGCAAATAAAACCATGAAATAAGTCACGGTCAGTACAGTCAAATAAACATAACATCGGTGACAATTCCTTAGATTGCCAGATACCTGCTGATCATATATTATTCATGACACAGAAACCTGAAAACCCTCATTCAGCCAGATAGCATTAAGTATATAAAGAGGAAAACTTCATTTAGGTGACAATGACCTGGAACAACCTTCCTACAAAGGTGCTGGAAATGGAGCTGAATCAAGGATATGAAAATGAAATGTCAAGGCTGCTTCAGGAAAGAAAGCCAGTAAAGTCGCTGAAAGACTTTCTGCTGACCTGTTAAATAAAAATGAACACAAGAAATACAGGACGTAATTCCATTCCGATATTAGAAGGTGAAAAATCATAGCCATGCAGCTTGTACAACAGCGAATATCAGATATACACCATATGAAGCAATCATAAAATCCCTGCAGTGCAGAAAGAGGCCATTTGGCCCATTGAGCCTACTCTGCCATTCTTTAAGATCATGGCTGATCTATCCATCATCTCAGCTCCTCTCACCTGCATTATCCTGACTACCCTAAATTCACCTACCATCCAAAATCCCATCGAACTGTGTCTTGAATATGCCTGCTTCTATTGCTTCCTTGGGCAAAGAATTCCATAGATTCACCATTCTCCAGGAAATGTAGTCCTCCTCCTCTGCCTTAAACATACCCCTAATCTTGTTACCTCGTCTAACCCACCAGCAGAAACGACGAGATAGGATGGGTCTGGGTGGCAAGTTGTTCGATGGGTCAGTGTGGACGTGATGGGTTGAATGGCCTCCTTCCACACTGTAGGGCTTCTATGATTTACTGCAGTTGTGTTTGCCCAGAACCACAGGTCCTGAAAGACGGGTCCCACCCTGCCCTCTCATATGTGTGTTATCTAACTGCTTCATCGCTCCCAGTGAATACAGCCTACACCTCCCAATGCTGCCGATAACCTTTACAATGCTGATGCAACAATGCAATACCTGCAATACTGAAACCCGTAAGGCTTCTGATGATACCAGTTACTGATTCACCGCTCCTTCTGATGCACAGCATTGGAAGTACATTGTTGGGGACTGAAAGAAATGAGCAGTTTAAAACAAAAACCCACCGAAACCCTTCACTAGGCTTCCCGCTCAGGACACTTTACTTAAAACACTTCAACCCCACATTGCAACAAATTCCCACATTCCATCAAAATCCTGGATGTCCTCACTTACTCAGTTGCTGTCTCTCAAATGAAAGATTTCATTTTAGCTCTACTCCCAGCGTAAGGACAAAATATCTTTGGAAGCTGCTCTGAAAGTCCAGTCTTCACAACAATACTTCTGCTTTCCTTCAGTCCAAATTGTCTGTGCTGACCAGATATCCCAAATTAGCATAGTCACATTTGTCAGCACTTAGCCTATATCCCTCTCAATTCACCCTGTTACCAGATGCCATTTAAAATGCTGTAATTATACCAGCCTCCACCACGTCCTCTGGCAGCTCATTCCATGCTTGCATCACTCTCTGTGTGAGAAAGTTGTCCATATGGTTCCATTTAAATCTTTCCCCTCTCACCTCAAATCTATGCCCTCTAGTTTTGGACTTCCCTACTATGTGAAAATGTTTTTGGCTATTCACCCTATCCATGTTCCATATGAACCTCTATAAAGTCACCCCTCAGCCTTCAATGCTCCAGGGAAAACAGCCCCGGCTTATTCAGCCTCTCCCTATAGCTCAAACCTCCAACCTTGTAAATCTTTGCCAAACCCTGTCAAAGGTTCATAACACTTTTCCTGTAGCAGGGTAACCAGAACTGAACGCAGTATTCCAAAAGTGGCTGAATCAATGTCCAGTACAGGGGCAACATGACCTCCCAAAATCTGTATTGAAAGACACTGACCTATAAAGGCAAGCATACCAAACACCTCCTTCGCAATCCTGTCTACCTGTGACTCCACTTTCAAGAAACTATGAACCGGCACTCCAAGGTATCTTTGGTCAACAACACTCCCCATTAACTTTGCAGATCCTTCCCTGATCTGCCTTTCCAAAATCAAAACTTCAAAATGGGGTTGAGAAACGTATCAGTTGTCATTGAATGGTGGAGTAGATCTGATGGGCTGAATGGCCTAATTTCTGCACCTTTGTCATATGGTCTCTTGCTGTCCTGGACAGCAAGGGTGAGAGAATTTGGAGCAGGAATAGGTCATTTGGTCTTTCAGTCGGCATCAGCATTGAACAATTCGTAACTGGATATAAATATACCGGCATCTAGGTGGTCAGGGTGGGATTTTTTTCACTGCAGCATCGGAGGTTGAGAGATGACCTTAGAGAGGATTATAAAATCTTCAGGGGTATCGATGAAGTGAATAGCAGGTATTCTTTCCCTGGGATGGGTGTTTCAAGTTTAGAGAGCAAACTTTGAAGATGAGAGGAGAAATATTTAAAAAGACATGAGGGGCACCTTTTTATTTTAAGACAGAGAATAGTTCTCATGTGGTATTAATGTCCAGAGGAGGTGATGGATGCAGGTACAGTTACAGTGTTTAAAAGACATTTGGATAAGTACATAGAGATGTACAGCATGGAAACAGACCCTTCGGTCCAACCCGTCCATGCTGACCAGATATCCCAAACCAATCTCGTCCCACCTGCCAGCATATCCCTCCAAAACCTTCCTATTCATATTTCCATCCAAATGCCTCTTAAATGTTGCAATTGTAATAGGAAAGGTTCAGAGAGTCTGGGCCAAACACTGGCAGGTGGGACTAGTTTAGTTTCAGAACACAGTCAGCATGGACTAGTTGGACTTAACGATCTGTTTCTGTGCTGTATGACTGTAACTGTTCTATACTGGTCTTAAAACCATTTTCTTACCTTCCCCCACTTCTATGTTCTTCAAAGTCAAATGAACTCAGCCTTGAATACATTCAATGATTGACCTAACTGCAGGAAGACATCCCCACTTCTGAACTCAACTTCTCTTGCTAATAGGGTAAAAACAATGACTGCAGATGCTGGAAACCAGATTCTGGATCAGTGGAGCTGGAAGAGCACAGCAATTCAGGCAGCATCTGAGGAGCTTCGAAATCGACATTTCGGGCAAAAGCCCTTCATCAGGAATAAAGGCAGAGAGCCTGAAGCGTGGAGAGATAAGCTAGAGGAGGGTGGGGGTGGGGATAGAGTAGCAAAGAGTACAATAGATCAGTGGGGGAGGAGATGAAGGTGATAGGTCAGGGAGGAGAGGGTGGAGTGGATAGGTGGAAAAGGAGCTAGGCAGGTCGGACAAGTCCAGACAAGTCAAGGGGACAGTGTTGCTGGAGGTTAGAAACTAGGATGAGGTGGGGGAAGGGGAAATGAGGATTTCGAAGCTTCTCTTGCTAATATACCACTTGCCTTGCTGATTGCCTGCTGCTCCTGTCTGACAACTGGCAGTGACTGGTGTAGAAGGACGCTGTGGCACCTTTGTCCATCCACACATCATTCCTGATGAAGGGCTCATGCCCAAAACATTGACTCTCCTCCTCCTCAGTTGCTGCCTAACCTGCTGTGCTTTTTCAGCGCCACAATATTCAACTCTGATCTCCATCATCTCACTTTCATCACATCTCAACATATCACCATTTAAACAATGCGCCTCCTCTCTGCGTTTTTTTTTAAACATCAAAGGCTATAGATTGTGTCACTGAATTTGCCATGTGTTTGCAAACTGAGACACAGACCTGGATCAACTTTTCCAGAATTTATTCCCCCGCCGCCCCCCGATTCACTCTTTCCTTTCAGTTGCTGCAAGTTAACAATTGAACCCCAGAGTGAAACAAAAAATGGAAAAAGTGGTGAGAAACAGACTGTTGTACTCACAAAAGTAAGACAGAGGAAGGAAGTTACAGTCTGGGGTGAAGTTCACAGAGAAAGGAGCAGCAGCACCTTCAGAGCTCACGGTCCAACCTCCACATTTCGACAATGGCCGGCTCTGATTGGCAGGAGGACCAGTCTCCTTCCGATCCTCCAAGGTTCTCCATTGGTCCATGGAAAGGAGCTGACGCGCAGTTTCTGCGGGCACTAAGGAATATGCGCAGTGCTTTGCTGACACCGGCGGTCATGCGCAGTGCTTGCTGACACCGCGGAGCATGCTCAGTGTGCAGGAATTTATTACAAATTTTAAAGTCAAAAATCACAAAACACCTGGTTATAGTCCAACAGACTTATTTAGAAGCACTAGCTTTCACAGCGCTGCTCCTCCATCAGGTGGTTGTGGAGTATAAGATCGTAAGACACAGAATATATGATCGTATACTCCACAACCGCCTGATGAAGGAGCGGCGCTCCGAAAGCTAGTGCTTCCAAACAAGCCGATTGGACTGTAACCTGGTGTTGTGTGATTTTTAACTTCGTACACCCCAGTCCAACACGGGCACATCCACAAATTTTAAGTGTCCAAATGCGAATACGAGAGAAAAATACCAAAGCAATTTTTTGTTGAAATGTTTTTTTTTCCCTGTGCCTCGACATGTTATTCCTTTGGCATTTTGTCTTTTGCCCAGGGTAGAGGTATTCCAAAACTAGAGGGTATAGGTTTAGGGTGAGGGGAAAAGATTTTAAAAGATTTAAAAGACTAGGCATAGAACATTCACCCCTTACAGGGCGAAAGTGAGGACTGCAGATGCTGGAAATTAGGGTCGAGAGTGTGGTGCTGGAAAAGCACAGCAGGTCAGGCAGCATCTGAGGAGCAGGAGAATCGACGTTTTGGGCAAAACCCTTCATCAGGAAATAGCCATGGGGAACTGCAGGGCTGTAGCGTAATCGAGTGTGTCTGGGTGGGATGCTGTTGGGAAGGTCGGTGTGAATGGCCTGCAGGGATGATATGCCTTAGCCATACGCATATTGAGAAGTGGTTGCCCCAAATCTGCTGTGGGATGAGTGGGTTCCAGTTCGTGGGACACTGACACCAGTCCTGGGGAAGGTGGGATTTGTGCTGTCTCTCGCTTCCCATTCTGCCCCTTGTCCATTTTCTCCCCACCCACTGCCCCCGCCCTTTCTCCCCTCTTCACACTGCACCCCGATTCTCTCCCCAACCCTCTGAACCCCAGTCATTCTCTACTCCCCAACCTCTGTCCCCTCTCCATTTCTCTCCCTTCTCCACCACCACCAGTGTCCCCGCCCGTCCTTTCTCGTGCCTCAGCCGTCTTTGATCTAGTGGCCGAGCAGAGGTTGATAGCCAAGTTTAGAACACATAAGGATGGCCTCAGCCGAGACCCTGGGTTCATGGCAGACTACAGGAGACCCAGCTACACAATACACTCTCTCACACACAAGCACACTCTCTTACATACTCACACGCTCGTGCAGACCTTCGCTGGTAGACATGCTCTCTCTCAGACACACAGTAATACATCCCCACACTCAAACCTACGCACACACCATCTCACATGCTTATACTCCATAACACACACACAAACACACACAGTACCCAGCATGCACACGCACACGCACACACACGCTCTCTCTCATGCATGCGCTCACATATCGAAGTCTTTGGGGTGAATCTGCGTTTGCAGGATTATATATTTGGAAATAGAACCAGTCTCACTCAAGATTAGGATACAGATAGACCCTACCCTCACAGCGTTCATGCATTGTCTTACCTGAGGTGACACCTCCTTTTATAGAACCTAAAGTCACCTGGAGAATGTGACTTTTAAAAAGTTCTGGGATTTACAGATTAATGAACCGAAATCTACAACCCGTTTTAAAAGATGAAAGACTCAACAGCAATCTAGGTTTCTTCAATATAACATTTATGGTACATGACACTATAATCTTTTCTAATATATTTTGTGTCTTATGATCCTCCTCCACAACTTGCAGAAGAGGACACCGATCCAAATGGATGCAGCTTGAGGTGACACTGAACAATAGTAGAGGATGGTTTCGATCCATCGACCTCTGGGTTATGGGCCCAGCACGCTCCCGCTGCGCCACTCTGCTGCCACACGCGGCGCTCCTTCCACAGAACACTTCAGGTTTCCGTCTGGCACGCGGCAGGCACGTTCGAGCCTGATGTCAAAGACCTCCACTGCTGTCGTGTAATATGCTGTTTCGCAGACGTATGGAGGCTGTGTAAATATAAACTTATTTCTAAATTCCCACATTCTGTTGGTCGAACTGTGATTTCACACTGAATCACAACATGTGTCACAGCGCAGACGGAGGCCATGCGGCCCACCTTCGCTCTGCTGGTTCTACACTTAAGTAAACGTGTGTCTCTATTCGTTTCATTCTCTCGCCTTCTCAGCGTAAATCTGCACATCTGAACGTGACCACCGAATTCCCTTTTGTGTCCATTGAATCTTCCTCTTTGTCAGTGTCAGACAGGGACTTACTAACCCTAACCACTCCCTGTCCGAAAACGTTCTTCCTAATGTCACTTTTACTTCTTTTCCTCGTGACTTTAAAATTCTGCCGAATTGTTGTGGATCCTTTCAGGTGTGGGAGCATTTTCACAACATTATTTCCTGTTTCTAGGTCCCGCATGACTTGGAAAAGTTCGGTTCTCCGAGGAGAGCTGTTCCAATTTTCCAATCTCCCTTGATTGTTGACATTCCTCAAACACCGCACCACTCACGTCAACCTGTTGAACACTATCTCCAACCATTTCACTTCCCTGTTTTCTGCCTCATTCGTACTCCAAACAGCCCAACCTCGTTTCACGAAGGCGTTTTTTGAGAAAATTAATCAGACAATTTTGCACAAGTCAAGTTAAAAAACGCGGGCTCGCTCGGGATTTGAACCCGGGGCCTCTCGCAACTCGGCACTGTAAAGGACCCGAAGCGAGAATCATATGCCAAGACCAAGGAGCCAGAGGGCCAGCGCGCTACCAACCCCCCACTCGACTTGCGCGACCTGAGACTTGCTCAGTATAAAATACATTTGAGATTGCTCTGAGAATTGCAAGCGGCAAAGAGTTTCCCGAACAGCTGCTTCTCATTCAGTCTCCCTGCAGCTGTTTGTCCCGTCCCCGGGAACCGGGCTCTCTCCACTGGCAGATAATTCAACCATTTTGCTTCGAAACTTTTCTCTGACACCCGAGTGGCCAGTGACAAGCATTGCCCTCCTCAACATCGGATACAGAGAACAGGAGAAGACCACGCAAACCTCCACGAGTGTATCAACTCGATTGTGCACATTGGGCCAGTATATCACTGGGAAATATTTATGTCCAAGCTATTTTCGGCAGCAGATGAGAAGGCGAGGTGCAGAACAGAGCGCTGTTATACCGGAAAGCTGCTAAAGACGACATTGAGTGAATAGGAGAGAATGCTTTCTCAGCTGGGTTATGGTCCCAACACGCACCCGTTGTGCCAGGGGTTCCACCTCGGTTCCACTCTTCCTTCACTCGCAACACCCCACACCCACCTCCCATCGTGCCAAGGCACTTTCCCCTGCAACCGCCGAATGTGTAACACCTGCCCATTTACCTGCTCCCTCCTGAATATCCAAGGGCTCAAACATACTGCCAGGTGAAGCAGCACTTTTGCCACAACCTAGTCCACTGCATTCGCTGCTCACAGTGTCGTTTCCCCAATGTGGCATGAAGCATGAACTGGGTGACTGCTTCGCAGAACATCCCGGTTCTGCCCGCAGAAAAAAGGCCCTGACCTTGCGGTTGCCTGCCACTTTAACACATCACCCTGTTCCCTGGCCAACATCTCTGTCTCAGGCTTGCAGCAGTGTTCTCGCTCCAGATGAAAGAAAAACACCTCATTTTCCACTTGGAGACCTTACAACCCTCCGGTCTTCAATATCGAGTTCCATAACTTTAGGGTCTGAACTCCCCCATGTCCTTGACCCCTACCACACAAACGACTCCTTGTTATCACCTCGTCTGCTATGACACACTACGTATTGTTAGCCGCTAACAGTCTCCATTAACAGTTATTCGCCCTCTCACGCGGATCGTTATTCACTCCTACGTCCTTCCTATTGTTCTGTCTCTGAGCTGGCGGCAAACACAGCAATGTACATCGGAGACACTGAGCCAGCTGAAACTTGCTCAGTGTGAAGTACATTCCACATTGCTGCAAGAATTGCAAGCAGCAAAGCGTTTCCAGAAGATCTGCTTGTCATTCTGTCCCCGGGGCAGAATGCCCACTTTGTCTCATCCCCAGGAACCGGACTACCTCCACTGGTGGTTAATTAAACCATTTCATTTTTACTTGCACGTTGTTCTGGGGGGTGGGACGGGGTGTAGGGCGGGGGGCGGGTAGAGTCCATTCGCTCTTCTGCTCTCTCTCTCTCTCTCTCTCTGAAACCCTTGGGATGAGAGGTGTCAGTTACATTAATGCGGGGAACATGAACAACTTTGATTGTGAACTTTCTCCAAGGGTCTGTTATCGGAGAGATAGAAAATGCTGTGCTGGCAGGACAGAAAGAAATGGACGCCGAGGACTCTTCGCTCAGGTAAATTCACATTGTTGTGCAGCCTTGTTGGTGTTCAGAAATCGTCTTCACGCAGCAATCTTACGGAAAGTCTATTGCAAAGTGGGCATCGCTTTCTTTGCTGCGACCGCGCAGCAGTTAACATCTGAGCCCCAAGTGTCCCAGATGAAGAGAATCCGAGTGAAACCTTCACTCACTGAGAGTCATCCCCACGGCCCTGAGCTATTGTTCCATCTTACCTCAAGTAAGATCACCTTAAGATCGGTGCTCTCTTCTGCAAGCTGCTTTTGCATCTACTTACCAAATGTCGCATATCGATGCACTCGCCAAATCCACTCAATTCAAGTGGCATGATTTTAGAGGTCTCAGTGGTATTCTGTACTTCCTCTGTTTTCTCTGAACCGAATCGCAAACCCAGTTCTCTGCGATGCCAATCAGCTGGTAAAGTTGAAACACATGCCTTGCGGTTTCGTCCATTCCTTGCACTAATTCGCCACCCTGGTTCAGACGAGAATGACAAGCATGTCAGAAACCGCATCACGACTCAGACATAGTCCCCTACTATTAGGACGGATACCACCGATTGTGAATCACCTCAGAGAGAGAGACAAGTGACAGACAGTCGCCGTGGACTCGATGGGCTGAACGGCTTCTGTCTGCGCGAGAATGATGCTACGTGTTTATGCCGTCCCACTGCCTGTCTCTGGGACAGAGAGGCTGAGGGAGCAAAACTGGTTCATTTTCAACCGTCCCTTCCGTGTTTCGATCCATCGATCTCTGGGTTATGGGCCCAGCACGCTCCCGCTGCGCCACTCTGCTACCGCACGCGGCGCCCCTTCCACAGAACACTTCAGATTTCCGTCTGGCACGCGGCAGGCACGTTCGAGCCTGATGTCAAAGACCTCCACTGCTGCCGTGTAATATGCTGTTTCGCAGACGTATGGAGGCTGTGTAAATATAAACTTATTTCTAAATTCCCATATTCTGTTGGTCGAACTGTGATTTCACACTGAATCACAACATGTGTCACAGCGCAGACGGAGACCATGCGGCCCACCTTCGCTCTGCTGGTTCTACACTTAAGTAAACGTGTGTCTCTATTCGTTTCATTCTCTCGCCTTCTCAGCGTAAATCTGCACATCTGAACGTGACCACCGAATTCCCTTTTGTGTCCATTGAATCTTACTCTTTGTCAATGACAGACAGGGACTTACTGACCCTAACCACTCCCTGTCCGAAAACGTTCTTCCTAATGTCACTTTTACTTCTTTTCATTGTGACTTTAAAATTCTGCCGATTTTTTGAGGTAGAGGTAAACAGCCAAAGATAATCAACGTCACTGCTTCCCTTCCATCGACTCAACTTTGTGAAACAGTATCTTTCACTGGCAAATAAAACACTTTTGTCCTCAGGTGCCTGCTTCATTTTGACCACGACTTCACGCCCCTCACTGTTCTAGTCTCATTTCCAAACACTTGGCTCATATCCTCAAAAACAGCTCTGTGGGTATCTGCTTGTTCCACCCTGACAGGCAGTGGGTTGCAGATTCCCGACAAGTCCCAATGTGATTGAAATATTTCAACCCCTCCACTGATTTTCATCTTTAAAAAAACCGTGGAGCAATCTCCCTTTCCTTTTGACGACAGTTCTCAACTGTAGTCGGCAGGGTTCACACCTGCGTGGGGAACCCGCAATGGATTTCATGTCTATCGCATTCACCTCTCGGCCCACCAATACAGAACCACACTGACAGCTTCATTTCACAGGTCTCTCTGCCTGTGGAGCTGAGAAAGTGTGAATCATTGCAGAGTTTGTTTGAATCCAATCATTTCACAGGTTTCGAAAGGGTTAAATATCTGCACATGGCGAGTCTGAAAGATGAAATGGACGTTCAGTTAAAAAGAAATACAGAAATTGCAGGAGTAACTTAGCAGGTCAGGTAGCATCTGTAGAAATAGAATCAGAGACAACATTTCAGAACTTTTTTTTATCCTCATCCAGGTGCAGCCAAACCTACTGAGTTGCTCCATCAGTTTCGCTTTCTGTCTCGGACTGTTAGCATCCGCATTCCTTTACTTTAGAAATTCAATCAATTCAGAAACCCCTTTGTGCTTCCTCAGTGGAAAAGATTTCCGTTTGGGAAACATTTTCCTGACACCATTAAAAACGCGCAACTTTGCGGCCAAGAAAGCGGTAGGAGCGTGAATAACAAACACGCCGCCTCTGGGTCGTCTCGAACCATGAACCGCCCGTTTACAGGCCGAACGCGCTGACCATATGCGCCACAGAGACAGGTCCGAGCATCGCGAGCAGTCTCGTTGAGGAAGCTACTATTCAATTCATAATTCAACCTGCCCCGCCCAGAATTACCATTGTCTTCTATCAGTTCAAACACAGCGAATACTGCAGAAAGCCAACGGGTCGAGCTGCATCTGTGGAAAGGTAAACAGAGCCGACGTTTTGAGTGTGTTACGGTTTTTGTTCAGAACTCAGTGTTTTGCCTCTTCCCGAAGTTGGTCCAGGTCTGTATCTCAATTGGCAAACACATGGCAAGTGTAGTGCCGCAATGTGAAGTTATAGCCTTGGCTGTTTAAAAAAAAGCAGTGCATTGTTTAAATGGTGATATATTGGAATGTGGAGAAAGTGAGGACGAGAGGTGAAAGTCGAAAAATGTGGCACTGGAAAAGCAGAACAGGTCAGGCAGCATCTGAGGAGCAGGACAGTGAACGTTTCGGACACAAGCCCTTCATCAGGAATGATGTATGGATGTCCAAAGGGGTCTCAGAGTCCCCTCCACACCAGTCAATGCCAGTTGTCGGGCAGATGCAGCAGGCAATGAGCGAGGCAAGTGGTATATTACGAAGAGGAATTCAGTTCAGAAGTGGGGTCATTAAACATATTCAAGGCTAAATTCATCTGAGTTTTGAACAACAAAGAAGTGGATTGTTATGGGTGGAGGTAAGAAAATGGTTTTAAGACCAGTACAGGTCAGTCACAGAGCATGACAGCACTGAACAGACCCTTCATCCAACTCGTCCATGCTGAGTATGCTCTCAAACTAAACTCGTCCCACCTACCAGTGTTTGGCCCATAAACCTTCGAACCTTTCATATTCATGTACTTATCCAAATGTCTTTTAAACGTTGTAACTGTACGTGTATAAAATCATGAGGGGTATGGATAGGATAAATAGACAAAGTCTTTTCCCAGGGGTGGGGGTGTCCAGAACGAGAGGGCATGGGTTTAGCATTAGAGGGGAAAGATACAAAAGAGATCTAAAGGGCAACGTTTTCACGCAGAGGATTGTACGTTTATTGAATGAACTGCCAGAGGAAGTGGTGAAGTCTAGTACGATTGCAAAATTTAAAAGGAATTTGGTTAGGTATATGAATAGGAAGGGTTTGGAGGGATATGGGGCCGTGTGCTGTCAGGTGGGACGAGATTGGGTTGGGATAGTTGGTCAGCATGGACAAGTTGGACCAAACAGTCTGTTTCTGTGCTGTACATCTCTGTGACTCTATGACTTCTGCTGGACGTTCATTCTGCACTCAGACCACTCTCTTAAAAACGATCCTTGTTCTGTCTTTATAAAATCTTTCTCTACTCACCTCAAAATATTTGCTCCCTGATCCTGAAACCCCCAGCTGAGGGAAAGGACACCTGCTGTTCACCTCATCCGTATCTCTCATGATTTTATAATCCTCTATATGCAGTGCGTAGTGGCTCATTGAAATAATGTCCTGATGCAGCTTCGTTTGTGGGTGTTGGGATGATTGCTTCTGTGGTTAAGCACTTGGTTTGCGTGTGTTGTTTTTCTGTAGACGCTAGTGTGAAGTTCCCTATTGACTGTTCGCTCTACTGTGACATCTAAGACTGGCACTTTGTTGTTGTTCTCCTCCTCTTCAAACCAGGAGCCCCCCTCAGGCCATAGTCTCACTACTTGGAACACCAATATACAGACTAGTCAAAGGCCTCCACTGAAGACTAAAACACCAAGTCGAAGATTCACGCCACTCCATTTATTCCATCCAAGAATTCCTGAACACCAAAGACACTAAGTTAGAAGAGGATGGAATAATGATGTCCTTTGACATAACAGCCCTGTTCACATCCATTAACATCAACGTGGCCAAAGAAAACTGGAGACACTACTCGAAGAACCAAAGATACAAATACAGCACCAACTTCATCAGCAAAGATAGCACTATCCAGCTCGTGGAACTGTGCCTTAACCACCCACTTCATATTCAGTAACAAGCCTCAAACAAATCAACTAAACACCCATGAAACCACCAGTATCAGGATTCCTAGCAGAAGCAATAATGCAGTCTCAAACCAACAGCCCTACCAACGATCCAAATCAAACTTTGTGTCCGCCACAGTGATGACACTTTTGTCATCAAAAAATGAAGTAAATTAGAGGAAACCTACAACACCATCAACAATATCCTTACTGGCATAAAATTCACAAAAGAGGAGAACAACAACAAAGTGCCATTTCGAGATGTCACAGTCAATGGTAAATTCAAAACAGGGTCGACAGGAAAACAACACACACGAACCAAGTACTTAGCTACAGAAGCAATGATCCCTACACATACAAACAAGCCTGAATCAGGACACTATTTCAACGAGGCACGACACACTGCAGTCGCCAGTAACGACGAAGGCCAAAAAGGAACTGTACAGCGCATTTACGGAGAATGGGTAGGCCAAAGATCTACTGAGAAACACTTCCCTGACCGGGAATCGAACCCGGGCCGCAGCGGTGAAAGCGCCGAATCCTAACCACTAGACCACCAGGGAGACAGCAGCGCACCCTCGCAGCGCTATCGTATATTGCTTCCCTGCCCGGAAATCGAACCTGGGCCACGATCGTGAGAAGGCTTCCACCAATGTCATTGCTTGTATCCATTGCTCCCGATGCGGTCTCCTCGACATTGGGGAGACTGGAGACTCCTCGCAGAGTCAAGTCACAGCGCTTGAGGGAACATCTCCAGGACACTCGCAGCAATCAACCCCATCACCCTCTGGCCCAAAATTTCAACTGCCCCTCCCACGCTGCCGAGAACATGCAGGTCCTGGGCCTCCTCCATCGCCGCTCACTCCCCACCCGATGCCTGAAGGAAGAACGCCCCATCTTTCACCTCGGATAAATTCAACCCCAGGACATCAATGTGGACTTCACCAGTTTCCTCATTTCCCCTCCCCCCACCTTACCTCAGTTCCAACCTTCCAGCTCAGCGCTGTCCTCATGACCTGTCCTCCCTGCCAATCTCCCTTCTCAACTGTTCGCTCCACCCTCCTCTCTGACCTGTCACCTCCATCCCCACCCCCATTCACCTATTGTACTCTTTGCTACCTACGGCCCAGCACCCCCCAATTTATCTCGCCATCCCTGGAAGCGTCCTGCCTCTATTCCTGATGAAGGGCTTAAGCCCGAAATGTCGATTTTCCTGCTCCTCGGAAGCTGTCTGACCTGCTGTGCCTTTCCAGTACCACTCTGATCTAAACTCTGGTTTCCAGCATCTGCAGTCCCGACTTTTGCCTACCCAATAAACCCAGTGTGACGATTTCACATCAACAAACTGACACTCGCAGACACAACGTCTGCAGAAACCCTAGCCACATTACTTTACATTAAAGACATCTGTGAAATGATTTCCAGATAACTCAACCCTCTCAGCATTAAACAACGGCTAGTGAACCTTAAATACCCTATACAAACAACCCGCAAACGAATGTTATTTACAAAATACCATACAAGGAAATACATGAATTCTGCCGCACAGTTCTCTGTGGCAAGAAATGCTGGGATGAGATAAGGAAGATTTTTTCAGTCAAAACGAATCGGCACTGACTGGACAGCCATTTAAAATCAACGCTGTCAGGCCAGGATGGAAGACCGGAAGGGATAATCAGTTTTCTTATTTCCTGAAGATTTACAAAGCTGAGACTGGGTTTTGGTGTTTGTTCCCTTTCCACTCCCAGAAGCCGCAGTGGTTGGGGCGGTGAGTTGGGGAAAGTGAAATGTGCCCGTGAGCAGCGTGTGGGGCTCTTTCAGCCTCCCCTCCTCTGACAGCGCTGTGACGTGACTCTGATGTTCTCAGGGACACTGACTGACGCGAGACAGCGAAAAGAGTCTCGTTCCTGCAGATCAGGAATTCAAACCGTATGCCGGCTTCAGGACAATGAGAAAGATTAATTGGGTTGTGTGAAGAAGCTGAGAGCTGCATTTCAAACAGGTAGGTGGAGTCAGATGCGTCATCCATTGCGCCCTGGCACTGTGCCTACCTTACGCCGCCATGATGCAGAGTTCTGACGTTAACACGGACATGCGCAGCAATGGGAACATTCACAAGGTGAACAGCCAAACATAAGCACCGTCACTGCTTCCCTTCCATCGACCCAACTTTGTGAAGCAGTATCTTTCACTGGGAAATAAAACACCTTTGTCCTCAGGTGCTGCTTCATTTCGACCACGACTTCACGCCCCTCACTGTTCTCGTCTCATTTCCAAACACTTGGCTCATATCCTCAAAAGCAGCTCTGGGGATATCTGCTTGTTCCACCCGGACAGGCAGTGGGTTGCAGATTCCCGATCAGTCCCAATGTGATTGAAATATTTCAACCCCTCCACTGATTTGCATCTTTAAAAAAACCGTGGAACAATCTCCCTTTCCTTTTGACGACAGTTCTCAACTGTAGTCGACAGGGTTCACACCTGCGTGGGGAACCCGCAATGGATTTCATGTCCATCGCATTCACCACTCTGCCCACAAATACAGAACCACACTGACAGCTTCATTTCCCAGGTCTCTCTGCCTGTGGAGCTGAGAAAGAGTGAATCATTGCAGAGTTTGTTTGAATCCAATCACTTCACAGTTTTCGAAAGGGTTAAATATTTGCAAATGGCGATTCTGGGTGTTTCATCCCGAAAGATGAAATGGACGTTCAGTTAAAAACAAAACCAGAAATTGCAGGAGCAACTCAGCAGGTCAGCCAGCATCTGTAGAAAGAGAATCAGAGACAACATTTCAGAACTTTTTTTTTCCTCATCCAGGAACATCCAAAACTACTGAGTTGCTCCAGCAGTTTCGCTTTCTGTCTCGGACTGTAAGCATCCGCATTCCTTTACGTTAGAAATTCAATCAATTCAGAAACCCCTTTGTGCTTCCTCAGTGGAAAAGATTTCCGTTTGGGAAACATTTTCCTGACACCATTAAAAACACGCATCTTTGCAGCCCTGAAAGCGGTTGGAGCGTGAACAACAAACGCTCCGTCTCTGGGTGGTCTCGAACCACCAACCTTCCGGTTAACAGCCGAACGCGCTGTCCAATTGCGCCACAGAGACAGGTCCACCCATCGCCCGCACAGTCTCGTTGAGGAAGCTACTATTCAATTCGTAATTTAACCTTCCCGCCCAGAATTACCATTGTCTTCTATCAGTTCAAACACAGCGAATACTGCAGAAAGCCAACGGGTCGAGCTGCATCTGTGGAAAGGTAAACAGAGCCGACGTTTTGAGTGTGTTACGGTTTTTGTTCAGAACTCAGTGTTTTGCCTCTTCCCGAAGTTGGTCCAAGTCTGTATCTCAATTGGCAAACACATGGCAAGTGTAGTGCCGCAATGTGAAGTTATAGCCTTGGCTGTTTAAAAAAAAGCAGTGCATTGTTTAAATGGTGATATATTGGAATGTGGAGAAAGTGAGGACGAGAGGTGAAAGTCGAAAAATGTGGCACTGGAAAAGCAGAACAGGTCAGGCAGCATCTGAGGAGCAGGACAGTGAACGTTTCGGGCACAAGCCCTTCATCAGGAATAATGTATGGATGTATAAAGGGGTGTCAGAGTCCCTCCATTCCAGTCAATGCCAGTTGTCGGGCAGATGCAGCAGGCAATGAGCGAGGCAAGTGGTATATTACGAAGAGGAATTCAGTTCAGAAGTGGGGTCATTGAACATATTCAAGGCTAAATTCATCTGAGTTTTGAACAACAAAGAAGTGGATTGTTATGGGGGGAGGTAAGAAAATGGTTTTAAGACCAGTACAGGACAGTCACAGAGTATGACAGCACTGAACAGACCCTTCATCCAACTCGTCCATGCTGAGTATGTTCTCAAACTAAACTCGTCCCACCTACCAGTGTTTGCCCATAAACCTTCGAACCTTTCATATTCATGGACTTATCCAAACGTTGTAACTCTGCGTGTGTAAAATCATGAGGGGTATGGATAGGATAAATAGACAAAGTTTTTTTCCCTGGGGTGGGGGAGTCCAGAACGAGAGGGCATGGGTTTAGCATTAGAGGGGAAAGATACAAAAGAGATCTAAGGGGCAACGTTTTCACGCAGAGGATTGTACGTTTATTGAATGAACTGCCAGAGGAAGTGGTGAAGTCTAGTACGATTGCAACATTTAAAAGGCATTTGGTTAGGTGTATGAATAGGAAGGGTTTGGAGGGATATGGGGCCGTGCGCTGTCAGGTGGGACTAGATTGTTTTGGGATAGTTGGTCGGCATGGACAAGTTGGACCAAACAGTCTGTTTCTGTGCTGTACATCTCTATGACTCTATGACTTCTTCTGGACATTCATTCTGCACTCAGACCACTCTCTTAAAAAACGATTCTTGTCCTGTCTTATAAAATCTTTCTCTACTCACCTCAAAATATTTGCTCCCTGATCCTGAAAACCCCAGCTGAGGGAAAGGACACCTGCTGTTCACCTCATCCGTACCCCTCATGATTTTATAATCCTCTATATGCAGTGTGTAGTGGCTCATTGAAATAATGTCCTGATGCAGCTTCGTTTGTGGGTGTTGGGATGATTGCTTCTGTGGTTAAGCACTTGGTTTGCGTGTATTGTTTTTCTGTAGACGCTAGTGTGAAGTTCCCTATTGACTGTTCGCTCTACTGTGACATCTAAGAATGGCACTTTGTTGTTGTTCTCCTCCTCTTCAAACCAGGAGCCCCCCTCAGGCCTTAGTCTCACTACTTGGAACACCAACATACAGACTCATCAAAGGCCTCCACTGAAGTCTAAAACACCAAGTCGAAGATTCACGCCACTCCATTTACTCCATCCAAGAATTCCTGAACACCAAAGAACTAAGTTAGAAGAGGATGGAATAATGATGTCCTTTGACATAACAGCCCTGTTCACATCCATTAACATCAACGTGGCCAAAGAAAACTGGAACACTACTCGAAGAACCAAAGACATAAACACAGCACCAACTTCATCAGCAAAGATAGCACTATCCAGCTCGTGGAACTGTGCCTTAACCATCCACTTCATATTCAGTAACAAGCCCTACAAACAAGTAAACGAAACACCCATGAAACCACCAGTATCAGGATTCCTAGCAGAAGCAATAATGCAGAGTCTCAAACCAACAGCCCTTCAAACGATCCAACTCAAACTTTGTTGTCCGCCACAGTGATGACACTTTTGTCATCAAAAAATGAAGTAATTTAGAGGAAACCTACAACACCATCAACAATATCCTTACTGGCATAAAATTCACAAAAGAGGAGAACAACAACAAAGTGCCATTTCGAGATGTCACAGTCGAGCGAACAGTCAATGGTAAATTCAAAACAGCGTCGACAGGAAAACAACGCACACGAACCAAGTACTCAGCTACAGAAACAATGATCCCTACACCTACAAACAAGCCTGAATCAGGACACGATTTCAACGAGGCGCGACACACTGCAGGAGCCAGGAACGACAAACACAAATAAGGAACTGTACAGCGCATTTACGGAGAATGGGTAGGCCAAAGATCCACTGAGAAACACTTCCCTAACCGGGAATCGAACCCGGGTCGCAGCGGTGAAAGCGCCGAATCCTAACCACTAGACCACCAGGGAGACAGCAGCGCACCCTCGCAGCGCTATCGTATATTGCTTCCCTGCCCGGAAATCGAACCTGGGCCACGATCGTGAGAAGGCTTCCACCAATGTCATTGCTTGTATCCATTGCTCCCGATGCGGTCTCCTCGACATTGGGGAGACTGGAGACTCCTCGCAGAGTCAAGTCACAGCGCTTGAGGGAACATCTCCAGGACACTCGCAGCAATCAACCCCATCACCCTCTGGCCCAAAATTTCAACTCCCCCTCCCACGCTGCCGAGAACATGCAGGTCCTGGGCCTCCTCCATCGCCGCTCTCTCCCCACCCGATGCCTGAAGGAAGAACGCCCCATCTTTCACCTCGGATAAATTCAACCCCAGGACATCAATGTGGACTTCACCAGTTTCCTCATTTCCCCTCCCCCCACCTTACCTCAGTTCCAACCTTCCAGCTCAGCGCTGTCCTCATGACCTGTCCTCCCTGCCAATCCACCCTCCTCTCTGACCTGTCACCTCCATCCCCACCCCCATTCACCTATTGTACTCTTTGCTACCTACGGCCCAGCACCCCCCCAATTTATCTCGTCATCCCTGGAAGCGTCCTGCCTCTATTCCTGATGAAGGGCTTTTGCCCAAAACGTCGGTTTTCCTGCTCCTCGGAAGCTGTCTGACCTGCTGTGCTTTTCCAGCACCACTCTGATCAAAACTTTGGTTTCCAGCATCTGCAGTCCTCACTTTTGCCTACCCAATAAACCCAGTGTGACGATTTCACATCAACAAACTGACACTAGCAGACACAACGTCTGCAGAAACCCTAGCCACATTACTTTACATTAAAGACATCTGTGAAATGATTTCCAGATAACTCAACCCTCTCAGCATTAAACAACGGCTAGTGAACCTTAAATACCCTATACAAACAACCCGCAAACGAATGTTATTTACAAAATAACATACAAGGAAATATATACATGAACTCTGCCACACAGTTCTCTGTGGCAAGAAATGCTGCGATGAGATAAGGAAGATTTTTTTCAGCCAAAACGAATCGGCACTAACTGGACAGCCATTTAAAATCAACGCTGTCAGGCCAGGATGGAAGACTGGAAGGGATAATCAGTTTTCTTATTTCCTGAAGATTTACAAAGCTGAGACTGGGTTTTGGTGTTTGTTCCCTTTCCACTCCCAGGAGCCGCAGTGGTTGGGGCGGTGAGTTGGGGAAAGTGAAATGTGCCCGTGAGCAGCGTGTGGGGCTCTTTCAGCTTCCCCTCCTCTGACAGCGCTGTGACGTGACTTTGATGTTCTCAGGGACACTTACTGACGCGAGACAGTGAAACGAGTCTCGTTCCTGCAGATCAGGAATTCAAACCGTATGCCGGCTTCAGGACAATGAGAAAGATTAATTGGGGTGTGTGACGAAGCTGTGAGCTGCATTTCAAAGAGGTAGGTGGAGTCACATGCGTCATCCATTGCGCCCCTGGCACTGTGCCTACCTGACGCCGCCATGATGCAGAGTTCTGACGTTAACACGGACATGCGCAGCAATGGGAACATCCACAAGGTGAACAGCCAAAGATAATCACCGTCACTGCTTCCCTTCCATTGTACCAAATTTGTGAAGCAGTATCTTTCACTGGCAAATAAAACACCTTTGTCCTCAGGTGCCTGCCTCATTTCGACCACGACTTCACGCCCCTCACTGTTCTCGTCTCATTTCCAAACACTGGGCTCATATCCTCAAAAGCAGCTCTGCGGGTATCTGCTTGTTCCACCCTGACAGGCAGTGGGTTGCAGATTCCCGACCAGTCCCAATGTGATTGAAATATTTCAACCCCTCCACTGGTTTGCATCTTTGAAAAAACGTGGAGAAATCTCCTTTTCTTTTTGACGACAGTTCTCAACTGTGGTCGGCAGGATTCACACCTGCGTGGGGAACCCGCAATGGATTTCATGTCTATCGCATTCACCTCTCGGCCCACCAATACAGAACCACACTGACAGCTTCATTTCCCAGGTCTCTCTGCCTGTGGAGCTGAGAACGTGTGAATCATTGCAGAGTTTGTTTGAATCCAATCACTTCACAGGTTTCGAAAGGGTTAAATATCTGCAAATGGCGGGTCTGGGTGTTTCATCCCGAAAGATGGAATGGACGTTCAGTTAAAAACAAAGCCAGAAATTGCAGGAGCAACTCAGCAGGTCAGGCAGCATCTGTAGAAAGAGAATCAGAGACAACATTTCAGAACTTTTTTATCCTCATCCAGGTACTGAGTTGCTCCAGCAGTTTCGCTTTCTGTCTCGGACTGTAAGCATCCGCAGTCCTTTACGTTAGAAATTCAATCAATTCAGAAACCCCTTTGTGCTTCCTCAGTGGAAAAGATTTCCGTTTGGGAAACATTTTCCTGACACCATTATAACCGCGCATCTTTGCAGCCAAGAAAGCGGTTGGAGCGTGAACAACAAACGCGCCGTCTCGGGGTGGTCTCGGAACCAACAACCTCTCAGTTAACAGCCGAACGCGCTGACCAGTTGCGCCACAGAGACAATCCCGGGCTTTCCTGCACAGTCTCCTTGAGGAAGTTACTATTCAATTCATAATTCAACCTGCCCCGCACAGAAGTACCATTGTCAAAGCACTGATAACATGGTAGTCTGGTGTCAGCTCGATTGCAGGTCCTGATTTCTCTGTCCTCTGGTCCCCCTGTTCCCACAGAGTAAAATGTTGTCTGTTCTCAGCTCTACTCGATTTCTGCTGAATCTTTGACCCCCTTTTACACCTTCTGGAGCAATAAAATATTCTGAGCCTCCAGGAAATGACACCTTATTTTTTCCCCCTCCTGATTTTAAAAATCTCTATAAAGTTATCTGTCAACTTGCTAGGCTTCGTTGGAAAAATGTCCCAGCTTCTTCTTAACTCAAACCCTCCATTCCCAGCAGCACGCTGGTAAAGTAGGGAATAGGGATTTGTATCAAATCACATAAATGTACTGTCTGAAAAAATCTGGCTGTGTTCTTGCCTGAGATATTGAGAGTCCCTGTTGTAAGTAATTACGAATGCAATTATTTTGGTCACAGAATTGAACAATCATTTTGCAACAAAGGGGTCTACTCTGATAAGGAGGTACTGGTCATTTCTAGGGTAACTGAACAGTTTTTAGATCAGGGAGATGAAGTTCCAGACACTTGGGAAAGGCAAGAAATGACTGTGATAAATAAGACAAAGAACTGTGGATGCTGGAAATCTGAAACAAACACTGAGAACACTGGAAAAACTCAGCAGGACTGGAAGCATATTTGGAGAGAAAGCAGAGTTAAGGTTTCCAGTCCAACAACTCCTCTTCAGGATTCTGAAATAGTTTGTGAGAACCTCTTAAGACTACTGCTCCGCTTTAAGACCATAATACACAGGAGCAGGATGAGGCCATTTGGCCCATCGAGTCTACTCCACCAGTCGATCATGGCTGATATATTTCTCCATCCCATTCTGCTGCCCTCTCCTCATAACCCTTGACCCCTTACTAATCAAGAACCTATCTCTGTCTTAAATGCCCTCAATGACTTGGCATCCTCAACCCTTCTCCTAGTGGAAACATCATCTCCACATCCACACTATCCGGTCATAGAGTAGCACAGCGCTGCCTGACCCACTGTGATCTTCAGCATTTGTTGTTTTCAGGAAGGATTCCAGCATCTACAACAACGCGCTTCTAAATTTTGTACCCAGTTGGTTAGCTCTCCCTGGATCCTGTGAGATTTAACCTGGCTCAACAATCCACTGTGTGGTACAATTAACAAAGTTCCCAGGCCCCACCTCCTTTTGCACACGTAAGTCGCACGATGGATCAGTGGTGAGCACTGCTGCCTTACCGCACCACGGACCCGTGTTCGATTCCAGCCTTGGGGCGACTATCTGTGTGGAGTTTGCACATTCTCCCTGCCGTGTCTGCGTGGGTTTGCTCTGGTTTCCTCCCAAAGTCTAACGATGTGCGGTTTCGGGAGAAGTGACCATACTAAATGGGCCCAGAGTGTGCAGTAAGTGTATGTAATGGGATAGGGGAAATTGTATGCATGGGTTCCACTTTGGATGGTCTGTGTGGACTTGTTTGGCTGAATGGCGTGTTTCCACATTGTAGGAATTCTACGTGGCATTCCCCCAACTCCAGAGTCTCAGCACTCTTGGTTTTTCCCATGGGCAGTGTTGGGGAGGGAAACAATGTTTTACACGGGAGGGAGGTTCAGCGAGTGTGAAGCTAAAAGTACACGCAGTGCATTACTTGAGCTGTTTTCCCCGGTATACCAGAGGCTGAGGGGTGACCTTACAGACGTTTATAGAGTCATGCGAGGCATGGATAGGTTAAATAGACAAGGTCATTTCCCAGGGATGGGAGAAGTCCAGAACAGGAGGGTAGTATGTTTGGCGTGAGAGAGGCAAGTGTAAGGCATGATCTGCCGGAGGAAATAGTGGATGTAGGTCCAATTATAACATTTAAAAGGCGTCTGGATGGATATATGAATAGGAAGAGTTCAGAGGGATATGGGCCAAGTGCTGGTAAATGAGACGAGATTAATTTAGGCTATCTGGTGGGCACGGATGAGTTGGACTGAAGGACCTGTTTTTGTGCTGTGTATCTCAATGACTCTGGCTTGCCCGTAATGTTTGCCATGCCTGTATGTTCAGTTCCTGTCTGGTGTCGGTGCCAATGCCTTGATATCTCATTTCCTCCACCTCCCCAGATGTTAACCATTCCGTGTCTGGATGTTTCTCAAGAAGCTGCATTGAAGGTTCATCCTGAATTGGTACTTTTTTTGCTTCCCAAAATCAGACTTACTCACTCCTACATATCGTGAAAGATACTAACTTTCAGGTGGAGGTATCCAAAATTCAGAGGTGTCTGTCTTGATGTTTTCACTTTTCGGTCTCTGTAAGATCCTGAATCAGTACCATGGGGAGAATTAGTTTAAGCGGAGTGAGAATAGAGGGTGAGAGGGGTGGGATGGTGCTTTCAATTTTGTGGAAAAAGAAAAGAATGTTCTGCGTAAAGTAGAATTGCTTGTTTGGAATTTCTAACCTGACTGACAGTGATGATTTTTGTAATCTCTTTTTACAGATTATTTGAAGATATGAAGACGGAAGTTTCAATATCAATAGCTGAAGGGCTTTGCCTGAAACATTGACTCGACTGCTCCTCGGATGCTGCCTGATCTGTTGTGATTTTCCAGCATTGCACTTTGACTCTGACTCTCCAGCATTTGCTGTCCTCAATTTCACGTCAATGTCTGACAGTCACTGAATCCATCGGGACTATAACAATTTTCGACTATGATTCTGTGAGAAGGAACCAAGCGTTTTAGTTCCTGTTTCAGTACGTTTTCAGCATCAGTGAGACTGGAAGAGAGACCCTACTGTTGCAGCACTTTGGTTGTGGAGCCAGTAAATGTTATACAGACTGGGAAGAGGAATTCACGGCAGAGAGGTGCTGTACACGCGTTTGTGTGCAGGTGAAGCTTCGGTCATGGAGAAACCTAAGGAATCCCGTCCCGTGGAGAAACCGTGGAAGTGTGGCGACTGTGGGAAAGGCTTCCGTTTCCCATCTGACCTGGAGACTCATGGGCGCAGTCACACCGGGGAGAGACTGTTCTCCTGCTCTGAGTGCGGAAAGGGCTTCAGCAATTCCTCCCGCCTGCTGAGCCATCAGCGAGTCCACATTAGGGAGAGACCCTTCAGCTGCCCTGAGTGCGGGAAGACCTTCAGCATTTCCTCTGTCCTGCAGAGGTACCAGCGGGTCACACAAGCGAGAGGCCATTCTCCTGCCCGAATGCGGGAAGGCCTTCAGCTATTCCTCCGTCCTGCTGACCCACCGCCGGGTCCACATATTGGAGAAGCCCTTCAGCTGCTCCAGGTGCGGGAAGGCCTTCAACGATACCTCTGCCCTGCTGAGGCACCAGCGGGCCCACACCGGGGAGAGCCCGTTCTCCTGCCTCAAGTGCGGGAAGGGCTTTACCCAGGCATCCCACCTTCGGGTCCATACCGGGGAGAGGCCCTTCCCCTGCCCAGAGTGCGGGCAGGCCTTCAGCAATTCCTCCCACCTGCTGAGGCACAGGCGGGGACCATATCGGGGAGAGGCCGTTCACCTGCCCCGAGTGCAGGCGGAGGTTGTCATCATTCTGCACCTTGCAGAAGCACCAGCGGGCACACCAGTGCTCCCAACAATCTGATTCTGCTGGTGAAACTGCTGTGGGTCGCTGCGAGGACTGAACCCCTGCCCATTCTGACAGTGCTTATAGCGGGAGAGTCGGTCGGAATTTTTGGTTTTATGCCGTCGTGCTCCCCACCCCCGCAACTTTGCTTCCAGTGGGCACTGCTGCTCGTTGAGACCAGGAGCTGTTCTCTCTAGTGTTTTCTGTCCAGTTAAAGAATTATTGGCTCTGTCTGGGAACGAGCCCCAGTCTGTAAGAAATAGCTGAATACTTCAGGGTGTCCATTCACATTCAGCAGTGACTTTCAAATTAAATTTACGGTTATGTGCCTGTGAACAACTCATCATCGAAGAATTGCCCAACGGCTTGGCAATCCATTGTTGGGAATTGATTGCTTCAATTGATAATTTTAAAAATTCTCTTCCTTAATTTACCCCTTAATTTTGTGTCTATGGGATGGTGGAGGACTTGATCATGAGGCTTAAATCATCGCTATTAACTGGATTATCTTGTTTAACTTTGCCCTAGTAAATTTGCGGTATTCATAATTGTTTGTTCTTGTTTAACTTATAATTCTGGTGTGCAAGATGTCTTCATCAAGTGTGGCCCTCTTGATGAAACTGCTGTGGGTCACTCCCAGGACTGAGCCCCTGTGCATTCTGACAGTGTGTTTGTGCAGTGGGAGAGTCAGTGGGCTTTTTTGTTTTATGCCCTTGCCCCGCCCTGCCCCGCCGCCAACTTTGCTTCCATTGGGCGTTGCTGCTTGTTGAGCCCAGGAGCTGTTCTCTCGAGATTCTACTGTCAGTTAAAGAATTGTTGGCTCTTTCTGGGAATGAGTCCCAGCCTGTAAGAAATTGCTGAATACTTTGGGGTGTCTCGTCACATTAAGCAGTGACTTTTAAATTGGATTTACAGTGACGTGTCTGTGAAAAACTCATCGTCCAAGTATTGCACAAAGGCTTGGCAATACATTGTTGGAAACTGTTTGTTTGAATTGGTAAGTTTTAAAAAAAAATTCTTTCTTAATTTGCCGCTGAAATTTCTGTTTCTGAGATGATGGGGGACTTGATCAAAGGGTTTAATTCATTGCTATTAATTAGATTATCTACTTAACTTTGGCCTAGAAAAGTTGCCGTATTTATAATTGTTGGTTTTTGTTTAAATTATAATGTTGATGTGCAAGATCTGTTCTTCATCAAGTCTGGTTCGGAACAGTTGAGAAATTGAGGGACATTGCATGTTTTAATTTCACTGTGTTGTGAATCTGGTGAGAGTGACATTCATTTGTAATTGGTTGCTTACCCTTAGTTGTAATGTCTTTCACCCCAACTATTCACTATGGGAGTGAGTTCCACAGTCTCACCACACTCTGAGGTTTTTCATGAAATCTTTAGTACAGAATTGGAAGGGAAAGTGTTGACGAGGGCAGAATATAGGGTCTTAACTGCAAAAGCCAGGAAGTCATTTGACAAAGTAAAACCATGACAATGTAGGGACAAATAAGGAACTTTGACAGCAATGAAGAGGTCACACGTCAGATTTCAAGACAATGGTCGTGACAAAAAGAAAAAGTACTCTGCTGATATTGGATATTGTAATTAAGCAAGTTTCGAGATGCTGCAGTTGGTTGAATATGATGACGTAAGAGATGAAATAACCAAAACCACGAATGTAATTTGATGCCGGTAACCATAAAGCAAGAGTATACTGTTGATTGATATAGGTCAATTGCGTGCAAGTAGGCCGTTCAGCCCATCGAGTCAACATTGACTGACCGTCCCACCCAAAACCAGTTCGTTACTCTATCTCTGTAACCCTGCATCTCCCATGGTCAATCTACACTCACCTGCACATCCTTTGGACTGTGGTAGGAAGCCAGAGCACCAGAGGAAACCAACGCAGACACAAGGGGAGAATGTGCAAACTCCTCACAAAGAGTCGGCCCGAGGGTGGGTTCAAACTCAGATCACTGATGCCGTGAGGCAGCAATGCTATCCACCGTGCCACCACCACATGCTGCTCTCTAAAGAAGTGAATTTCAAAGACTTGGGAACACTTGAGAGAAAAACAAAACTCTCCTATCTTAAATGAGAGGCTAGTCTCTGGCTAGAAATGAGTGGACATTACATTTACATTAAGTCCTCTCCAGATGTTATACAGCTTCATCAGATCATCTGTTTCTTCTAAACGCAAATTGATACAAGCCCAGCCTGACATCCCCTTGTCCCCGATTATCAGTTGAGTAAATCAGCGACCCTCGACCTCACTGGCATGACACAGGATGCCCTCAATCCAAGTTGACCTTAATTGTCTAACCTCTTGACGCCCACGCCACCATGTGGTCAGCCGCAACTCAGCCCTGAACGAGAGCAGAGGAATTGAATAGACAGCAGTGAGGTGGACATTGCATTCCCAGAGAATATAGTTCAAGTAAGAAAGTTGTTCAGCTCACATTCAGATCATTGCAGGGATCATATCTCCTCTCATTTAAATATCTTAGATCCCAATAACGGTCTAGTTTTGTTGTACATTGTGTGTGTTTGACCTGATTTTCTGTTGCTGTCATTCCCATTAGGGTGTGTGAATTCAGTACCAGATAATAGGCTCAGTTCTGAATTATCCTTGAGGATTGGTGTAGAACGTACTAAGTGTCAGTCATAATGGAAGAAGCTGTGCTGTTTATTTAACCCTTTGCTGTCATTGTCCTGGGACTCAATGAATGGGGAAGTGTAGAGGGAGTTTTACTCTGTATCTAACCCAATGCTCTCTCTGTCTTGACAGTGTTTGTTGGGGACAGTGTTGAGGTAGCTTCACTTTCAATTTAAGAGTAGAGGAAGCTTTATTCTGATTGTAATCCCATGCTGTCCTTTTCCTGGGAGTGTGAGATGGCATCTGTAATTGAAGTGAATGCAGACTTGCTGTGGGAGTGGAGGGTACTTCTACCTGAGCACACCCATCTTTGAGATTGCTGTGCTAATCAAGACAATCTCAGACACCTTCATTCACTTTTCCAACCAACCACAGGGTGGTTAAGGATGGTATAAATGCAAGCATTGCCAGCGATGCCCACACACCATGCATGAATAAATACTTTTTGTTTAAAAGTTACATTCACGTTCCAAACCATCTAATGTATGATTACTTACATGGAAAATTCCTGTCAGTTTGGAATATCATTTTAAAACATAGGAATGTGTCAACCATGTAGAAATATAACAAGAACAACAAATGGAGAAGTTAACAGGTAATGAGCAGGACCAGAATGCTGAGTCAGTCTGACCTCCATGGCTGAGAGAGTTCTCCCAGATGTTGAAGTTACACCAGTGCCTTTTACTCTTGCAGCTTGCCAAAAGTTTGTCCCCGATGTAAGATCATTCAATAACCCGAAGAACTAACTGTTTTTATCTCCATAGCTGCTGCCAGACTTGCTGAGTAATCCCAGCCCTTCTGCTTTATTCTTTTATCGGATTTGAGCTTCCCTAAGTCAGTGTAATAAAGAACTGCAATGCTGGAGATCTGAAACACAAAAATGCACCAATTGCTGGAGAAACTCAAAAGGACTGGAAGCACAAGTGGAGAGAGAAGCAGAGTTAGCATTTCAAGTGCTGTGACCCTTCTTCACAACTGTTCTGGACGCATGCCAGGATATTTACTCTGTTTCTTTCTTTCTCTCTCTCCACCGGTGTTCCCAGACTGGCTGAGTTTCTCCAGCAATTTCTGTTCTGACACTTTAACAAGGTTGATGTTTGGTATCCATCCTTAAGTGCAAGGTGTCTTGCTTATGCCAATTCAGAGAGCAATTTAAGAGTCAACCACATTGCTGTGTGTCTGGAGTCACATGTAAGCCAGACCAGGTAAGCATGGCAGTTTCCCTCCTGAAAGGACATTGGTGAACATGGGCTTTTATGACAATTGACGTCAGTGCCATCGATACCATACTGAGACTAATTTTGTGTTCCCCATTTATGATTTGAATTATTCACATCTCACCTCTTGCTGTGGTGGGATTTGAACTCATGTTCCCTGGATTACTCATCCTGTGACATTATGTCCACACTGTTGTTTCCCATCCTTTGCTATTTTGTGTTTGCTCTTTATGTCTTAGTCCTCAGATGTTTGGGAAATTGAACCTGTTTAAAAGATTGCCCTAAACCTGCCCCTTTGACCAAGTCTTTGGCCACCTGTCCTAATCTGTGCTCCACTCTTGTGATTTTTAAAGGAATTCTCATTATGTTCACGTGAAGCACTTTGAGATAGTTAACTGTACCACAGGTATTATTTGAATGCAGCTTGTATCCCTATCTTAATATCTGAAAATAGAGGGTCATATTTTAAAAGTAGAAGACAAAAATGAGGATGATTTTTTTTCTTTCTGATGGTTGTGTGTCTTCCTCAAAAGGCAGTGAATTCAAAATCTTTAAGGCAGAGGTAGACAGGTTCTTGCTAACCAAGTGGGTGACAGATTGTCGGGGATGTGGAGGAATGTAGAGCTGAGGTTGTATTCAGATCAGCCATGATCTTATTGAATGTTGCAGTAGGCTCGTAGGGCCGAGTGGCCTACTCCCGCCCTTTGTATCAAGCAGTCTGTGTCTCCCCTCTTGTAGCTATGAACTGGATAATTCCTTTCCAATATTGCGCCTTGTAGACAGTTAAGTGAACACCAGGTGACCTCCTATTGGGAGCAGGCATATTGTAGCAATTGCAATATTTCTTGTGTTAATTTTGTTGCTTCTTACTCAGTAATGCTGAGAATCATCTAAATAAAAACCAAAACACTTCTATAATTATCGCACCAATGGAAGTGTTGGTTTGGATGTAACATTGTTGAATAAGCCATTCCCAGCTTTTCCACAATTCTGTGTTTAAAGCCCTCGAGTCTGGTTTCTACCCCTGAAACAGTTCTTATCAAGGTCATATTTGACATCCTTTGTAACGGTGATAGGGATGAACATTCCCTCGTCGACCTGCGGACAGCCTTGATCAGGGTTAATGACAGTACTGACCCTCTCCAACATCACTGTATGCTCTGGGAGGGTCTGCTTTTAGCGTCTTCCGTTCTTATTTATTTAACCGTAGCTGCTGGTGTTGGCATCTATACTGATGATATCCAACTGTGCCTGAACACCACTTCTCTCCCGACTCCTCTGTCATTCATAATTTACCAATAATTTCATCTGAATGCCTGCCCAATTTCCAGCATTGGATAACCATAAACATTCCCTTAGTTAAATATTGTGAAGTGTGAAGTCATTGTTTTAGTCCCCAAGTTCGACCTGAGCACCCCCCGCCCCTCCCCCAACCCCAGTAACTCTGTTGACATCCTTCTTGTCACATTTAAAACTCGGATCGATAGATTCGTGATCAGTCGGGGGATGAACAGTTCTAGGGAAAGGGCAGGAAAGTGGATGTGGGGAATGCCAGATCAGCCACGATCCTACTGAATGGAGGAGCAGGCTCAAGAGGCTGAATGGCGTATTGCTGTTCCTATTTCTTGTGGATCCCGAGCCCTTACCTCTGATACAGGGCCCTGGCTTCAGTATGTGCCATTACTGAGAGTGCTGATGTTCCCTTGTGTAATATCAACAACTTAGCAGCTGCTGAAACCTCTTGCTCCTTTGTTACCTCTGAACACAATATGCCAATGTGTTCAGGGGAGGCGATGGCCACTTTATTGTCACCAGACCATTCACCCAGGTAATGTTCACGGGACTTGGGTTCAAAACCTGCCACGGCAGATGTTGGAATCTGAATTCAATATAAATCTGCAATTAAGAGTCAAATGATGAAATCGTTGTGGTTTGTTGTAAAAACTTATCTGGTTTCCTGCTGTCCAAACCTGGTCTGATCTACATGTGATTCAGATCCACTGTCAGCTGGTTGAATCTTCACTGCACTTTCAATCAAAACCTCCAGGCGGAGGTTCACTATAACCTCCCTACTTTTGTACTCCATTTAAAGGCCAATCTCCCTTTTGCCTTCCCGATTACTCACTGAACTTGGATGAAGAGTTCATGTCATCCTTAGCACCTGCATTCTAATCAACTGCAGTCTTGGCAATAGTACTTTCACTTTACTTATCCAAGTAATTCATATAAATATATTAAATAATTTTGTGCCCCTGCACTGATCCCTGTGGAACGTTGCTAGTTGTAAGTTGCGATCCTGAGCATGCCCCTTATCCCTCCTGTATCATTGGTTAGCCAATCATCTATCCATACGATTAGACTGTTTCCAATATCATGTGCATATCATTGGCTCTGCCAGAAAGTCTTCCCAAACCGTCCTTGAAAAAGTGGTGGTGAGCTACCTCTTAAATTACTTCACAAATATGATGTGGTCTATAATAATGGTTCAGGAGCGAGTTCCAGGATTTTGATCAATAACATCGAAGCAATGCGTATATGTCACAGTTGGAATGTTGTGTTCACACTTTTCTCCTCTTGCTGGTTGAAGTGATGGAGTGGAAGTTGCTCTTGAACAGCCGCCACTCATATAATCAAGCCAGACTGATCGATTGTGGCCAGAGACACTGCCATTTTGCCTTCTCATCAATCTACATTCTTTCCATCCAAGTTTTAGTCACATCAAACTGCCACGCAATGCTGTTATGGCCACAGTAAACTATAATAACGTGAAGATCGCTGGGATGATTTTCTACATCCGACTGCAATATAAACACAGATCATTGTTTCCAGTTTTGGTGGAACAAACGACATCGTATTGGTGGATAATTACTGTTAGTGCAGACACAGCTATCCATCGATAAATATTAATTCTGATCACTTCAATGGCCAAATTTCAATTCAGAAACCAAGTGCACTCGGCTGCTTGTAACATAGACAACATGACAAAGTGGCTCAGAGGAGGAGAAATGGGGCATTGAGGAGGAGTGAAATGTTTGCTTTTGGTCACCTCCACAATTGTTAGAAAAACAGGTTGAAACGATTCTTAAAAGGTAGCTGAAGTAATAATGTGGCATAACACTTCAGACAGCGCAAAGTGGAAGATCACTTTCTAGTGGAAGAAAAAGATATTTCTTATTTCTGAAAGAACTGGGAAACAGAAGAGGGAATGAAATCTGACTTGGGAGCTATTTCCTATTTGTTGAGAATGTTGTTTCATAACAGTCTTGGTTTAGAGCATAAGCTCTTCATCAGGAATAAAGGGTGGCCCAAGGGGGCTGAGAGGTAAATGGGAAGGAAGTGGGGCTGGATGAATGGCAGCTGGGAATGCAATAGGTAGATGGAGGTAGGGATTGATGGTAATAGGTCAGAGATGAGGGTGGAGCAAATAGGTGAGAAGCAAGGTGGACAGGTATGACAGGTCAAGAGGTTGGTGTCGAATTGGAAGGTTGGATCTGGGACAAGGTGGGGGAGAGGAAATGACCATGCCCCTCATGATTTTGTAACCTCTATGAGGTCACTCCGCTGCCTCCGATGCTTCAGGTAAAACAGCTCCAGCCTTGGCCTCTCCCTGGAGCTCAAACCCTACAACCCCCAGCATCATTCCCATAAATCGTTTCTCATGGAGAAGTTAACGTTTCAGTCCTGAAGAAGGGTTAATACTCAAAACGCTGACTCCTCCACATTCTGAGGCTGTATTCTCCCAACCTCCTGCTTGCAACCTCGGGTTGCAATATGTAGTGGCTCAGTGGTTACCACTGCAGCCTGACAGCGCACGGGACCCAGGTTTGATTCCAGCCTTGGATAGCTGTCTGTGAGGAGTTTGCACAATCTCCCAGTGTCTGCATGGGTTTTCTCTGGGCGATCCTGTCTTCTTACATAAACCAAAGATGTGCAGGTCATGTTGATTGGCCATGCTTAATTGCCCATAGAGTTAGGTACATTAGTTAGAGGGAAATGGGTGTGGATGGGTTACTCTTCGGAGGGTTTGTGTGGACTTGTTGGGACAAATGGCCTATTTCCTGTAGCTAATCTCATCTGCACTAATTTTGTCTCTAACGAATGGCAGAGTAGACTCGACGGGCCCAATGGCCTAACTTCTGCTCAGATGGTCTTGCGGTCTGAGGTTTATTTGGATCATTTCATTGACGATGTGCAGTCCCTGGCTCAATGAGCAGCAGTGCCCCCGCTGGTGCTTCCGCAAGTTGCAAGCAAACATGAACCTCTTCCCACACTCGGGCCAGCTGAAGGGCCTCCCACTGCTGAAGGACACACAGGTGTTTCAGCAGGGTGGAGGAATTGCTGAAGGCCTTCCCGCACTCAGGTCAGCAGAATGGCCTCCCCCCGCCCCCCCACGCCCCCGTGTGGACCAGCTGGTGCTTCCGCAGTGTGGAGGAGCGGATAAAGCCCTTCCCACACTCGGGGCAGGAGAACGGCTTCTCCCCGGTGTGGACGGACTGGTGCCTCAGCAGGGCTGAGGAATTGCTGAAGGACGTCCTGCACTTAGGGCAACTGAACGACCACTCCCCCATGTGGACTCACCAATGGGCCAGCAGGTCGGAGGAAAGAGCAAAGCCCTTCCTGCACTCGGGGCAGAAGAACGGCCTCTCCTCAGTGTGGACCCATTGGTGTCTCAGCAGGTGGGAAGAACTGCTGAAGGCCATCTCGCACTTCCCCGGTGTGGACCAACTGGTGCGGCAGCAGGCAGAGGAATCACTGAAGGCCTTCCCACACTCAGGGCAGCAGAAGGGCCTCTTCCCCTCTGTGGACCCACTGGTGCTTCAGAACCCTTTCAAATTTCACAGTATCCTTCTGATAGGAGACCAGAATTGCACACAATATTCCAAAACTGGTCTAACCAATGTCCTGTACATCCACAACATAACTTCCCAACTCCAATACTCAGTCAGAGGATTGCGAAAGCTTTCAAAACCCGCAAAAAACAAACAGGAAAGAATGGAGGGCCAAACGAATTTTTGAAAGTCAGCTTGGAAGCATCAATGAGAAATCGGCGGACTGGGTCTATTGGGTACCCGTTCTCCTTAAATACACTATATACGTATTCCTCTTCTGCTCTTCGTAGTTTCTCTGTGCTGCAGTGTGTAGTGGCTCGTTGAAATAATGTCCTGATGCAGCAACGTTTGTGGGTGTTGGGATGATTGTTTCTGTGGTTAAGTATTTGGTTTGTGTATGTTGTTTTTCTGTAGACGCTAGTTTGAAGTTCCCCATTGACTGTTCGCTCTACTGTGACATCTAAGAATGGTACTATGTTGTTGTTCTCCTCTTCAAACCAGGAGCTCCCCTCAGGCCCAAAGCCTCACCATCTGGAACACCAATATACAGACTAGTCAAAGGCCTCCAGTGAAGACTAAAACACCAAGTCGAAGATTCACGCCACTCCATTTACTCCATCCAAGAATTCCTGAACACCAAAGACACTAAGATGGAAGAGAATGGAATAATGATGTCCTATGACATAACAGCCCTGTTCACACCCATTAACATCAACTTGGCCAAAGAAAACTGAAGACACTACTCGAAGAACCAGAGACACAAACACAGCACCAACTTCATCAGCAAAGATAGCACTGTCAACCTCGTAGAACTGTGTCTGTAGATTAGATTACTGTAGATTAGATTACTTACAGTGTGGAAACAGGCCCTTCGGCCCAACAAGTCCACACTGACCCGCCGAAGCGCAACCCACCCATACCCCTACATTTACCCCTTTAACCTAACACTACGGGCAATTTTAGCGTGGCCAATTCACCTGACACGCACATCTTTGTGACTGTGGGAGGAAACCGGAGCACCCGGAGGAAACCCACGCAGACACGGGGAGAATGTGCAAACTCCACACAGTCAGTCGCCTGAGTCGTGAATTGAACCCGGGTCTCTGGCGCTATGAAGCAGCAGTGCTAACCACTGTGCCACCGTACCGCCCCGTGTCTTACCACCCACTTCGTATTCAGTAACAAGCCCTCCAAACAAATCAACGAAATACCCATGAAACCACCAGTATCAGGATTCCTCGCAGAAGCAATAATGCAGAGACTCGAACAAACAGCCCTTCCAACGATCCATCCAAACTTTGGGTCCACTACAGTGATGACACTTTTGTCATCAAAAAATGAAACAAATTAGAGGACACCTACAACACCATCAACAATATCCTCGCTGACATATAATTCACAAAAGAGGAGAACAACAACAAAGTGCCATTTCTAGATGTCACAGTAGAGCAAACAGTCAATGGTAAATTCAAAACAGCCTCTACAGGAAAACAACGCACGCGAACCAAGTACTCAACTACAGAAGCAATCATCCCTCCACATACAAACAAATCTGAATCAGGACACTATTTCAACGAGCCACGACACACTACAGCACCCAGGAACGACTATAAATAATTACACAGCGCATTTAAGAAGAATGGGTAGCCTGCACCCCTGAAAATGGTTTCCCTGACCGGGAATCGAATCCGGGCCGCGGGGGTGAGAGCGCCGAATCCTAACCACTAGACCACCAGGGAGATGCGGATGCTGCTTGTCAGCTCTCCTAAAAATTACTTTCCTGCCCGGAAATCGAACCTGGGCCGCGGTCGTCAGCAAGCTTTCACCTGTGCAACCAACAATGTCATTTCTTGTATCCATTGCTCCTGATGCGGTCTCCTCTACATTGGGGAGGCTGGAGACTCCTCGCAGAGTCCAGTCACGGCGCTTGAGGGGATATTTCCAGGACAACCGCAACAATCAACCCCATCGCCCTCTGGCCCAACATTTCAACACCCCCTCCCACTCTGCCGAGGACATGCAAGTCCTGTGCCTCCTCCATCGCCGCTCCCTCCCCTCCCGATGCCTGGAGGAAGAACGCCCCATCTTCCGCCTCGGATAAATTCAAACCCAGAACATTAATGTAGACTTCACCAGTTTCCTCATTTCCCCTCCCCACACCTTACTTCAGTTCCAAACTTCCAGCACAGTGCTATCCTCATGACCTGTCCTACCTGCCAATCTCCCTTCCCACCTATCCGCTCCACCCTCCTCTCTGACTTTTCACCTCCATCCCCACCCCCATTCACCTATTGTACTCTTTGCTACCTTCGGCCCAGCACACCCCCACCCCCCAATTTATCTCTCCGCCCTGGAGGCGTCCTGCTTCCATTCCTGATGAAGGGCTTTTGCCCGAAAAGTCGATTTTCCTACTCCTCGGAAGTTGTCTGACCTGCTGTGCTTTTCCAGCACCACTCTGATCTAAACTCTGGTTTTCAGCATCTGCAATCCGCACTTTTGCCTACCCAATAAACCCAGTGTGTCGATTTCACATCAACAAACTGACACAAGCAGGCACAACGTGTGCAGAAACCCTAGCCACATTACTTTACATAAAAGACATCTGGGAAATGAGATGTCCAGACAACTCAACGCTCTCAGCATCATGGTAGCCCACAAACCTACCAACACACTTAAACAGCGGCTAATGAACCTGGAATAGTCTATACAAACAACCCGCAAACGAATGTTATTTACAAAATACCATGCAAGGAAATATATACATGAACTCTGCCGCACAGTTCTCTGTGGCAAGAAATGCTGGGATGAGATAAGGAAGATTTTTTTCAGCCAAAACGAATCGGCACTGACTGGACAGCCATTTAAAATCAACGCTGTCAGCCCAGGATGGAAGATCCAACAGGATGAACAGATTTCTTAATTCCTGAAGATTTACAAAGCTGAGACTGGGTTTTGTTGTTTGTTCCCTTTCCACTCCCAGGAGCCGCAGTGGTTGGGGAGGTGAGTTGGAGAAAGTGAAATATGTCCATGAGCAGCGTGTGGGGCGATTTCAGCTTCCCCTCCTCTGACAGCGCTGTGACGTGACTCTGATGTTCTCAGGGACACTTACTGACGCGAGACAGTGAAAAGATTCCCATTCCCGCAAATCAGGAATTCAAACCGTATGCCGGCTTCAGGACAATGAGAAAGATTAATTGGAGTGTGTGAAGAAGCTGTGAGCTGCATTTCAAAGAGGTAGGTGGAGTCAGATGCGTCATCCATTGCGCCCCGGCCCTGTGCGTACCTGACGCCGCCATGCTGCAGAGTTCTGACGTTAACACGGACATGCGCGGCAATGGGAACATTCACAAGAGGAACAGCCAAAGATTATCACCATCACTGCTTCCCTTCCATTGTCCCAACTTGGTGAAGCAGTATCTTTCACTGGCAAATAAAACACATTCGTCCTCACGTGCCTGCTTCATTTCGATCACGACTTCACGCCCCTCACTCTTCTCATCTCATTTCCAAACACTTGGCTCATAGCCTCAAAAGTAGTTCTGTGGGTATCTGCTTGTTCTACCCTGACAGGCAATGGGTTGCAGATTTCCAACCCCTCCACTGATGTGAATCTTAAAGAAGAAACCGGGGAACAGTCTTCCTTTCTTTTTGACGACATTTCTCAACTGTAGTCGGCAAGGTTCACACCTGCGTGGGGAAACCGCAATCGATCTCAAATCCATCGTATTAACCACTCGACCCACGAATAAAGAACCACACTGACAGCTTCATTTCCCAGGTCTCTCTGCCTGTGGAGCTGAGAAATAGTGAGTTATTGCTGGGTTTGTTTGAAAACAATCACTTCACAGGTTTCAAAAGGGTTACATATCTGCACATGGCGAGTCTGGTTGTTTCATCCCGAAAGATGCAATAAACTTTCAGTTAAAAGCAAAAACAGAAATTGCAGGAGCAACTCAGCAGGTCAGGCACCATCGGTGGAAAGAGAATCAGAGACAACATTTCAGAACTCTGTTTTCTCCCACAGGTACTGCCAAACCGGCTGAGTTTCTCCAGCAGCTCCTCTTTGTGTCTCTGATTCTCAGCATCCGCAGTCCTTTACGTTAGAAATTAAATCAATTCAGCCTCATGTGCAGGAATGAGAATCCTTTCAATTTCCCAAAAAATTGGCAGAAATTTCAAGGCATTTGGAAAAAAAAGTAAAAGTGACATTAGGAAGAACACTTTCTTGTCCCTGTCTGACCGTGACAAGGAAGCAGATTCAAGAACACAAAAGGGAATTCGGTGGTCATGTCCAAAGTAACAATGTGGAGATTTACAGGGCGAAGGCAAGAGAATGATACGAATAGAGACTCTCATTTACTTGCTGTGTAGAACCAGCAGAGCTAATGTGGGCCTCAAATTGCGCTGTGACACGTGTTGTGATTCAGAGTGAACTCACAGTTCAATCAACGGAAGGTGGGGATTTAGAAAAGTTTATATTTATACAATCTCCTCACGTCAACGCAACAACAAAGTGGTTTAATTATCCGCCAGTGGAGAGAACCCGGTTCCTGGAGATGGGACAAAGAGCTGGCTCAGGGATATCAATCCACATTGCTCTCTTTGCCACGAGTTCAGACGGAGAACATTGGAGGGACAAAGGAGAGAATAACGATCTGTGTCGGAGGGTGACTAACTGTTCATGGAGACTATTCCTGGCTAACAATAAGTCGTGTGTAACAGCAGACGATATGATAACACGGCCTCGTGTGGGTGTGGTAGGGATCAAGGGCATGCGGGAGTTCGGGTCCAAATAATATTGAACTCGATCTTGAAGACTGGAGGATTCCAAACGGAAAATGAGGCGCTGGTCTTCCATCTGGAGCGGAGCTTTGCTGGAACACTGCGGAATGCCTGAGACAGAGATGGAGGCCAGGCAACAGGGGGACGTGTTAAAGTGACAGGCAACCAGAAGCTCATCGCCTCTGGGTGGGCTCGAACCACCAACTTTTCGGTTAACAGCCGAACGCGCTGAACAATTGCGCCACAGAGACAGGCGATGACATGGGCTGCCCCATCGCTTAGGGGAGGCAATTAGTGAATTCATAATTCAGCCTCCTGGCCTCGAATTCCAGTTGTCGTCTCTAAGTTTTACTTTTCCATAATAAAGCCTGGGACATTCATTGTGGAGACACCGGGGACAGGCTGGAGACACATCCATGTCAGGAGGAACTCGCTTTCTTACTCCGGGCCGTCACCCTTCGAGACTTTCCGTGTTTTGCCTGTTCCCGAGTTCTCTCATTGGCTCGGAGACGAGAAGGTGTTTGAATTCCTGAGGTTCAGAAACAACAATTCTTTCAATGTCTCAGATCAGGTCATGTCCCGAGAACATCAGAGTCAATCTCCCGGCCTCTTCAACAAGGGGACGGTGTCTGGACTGTCTCTGCTCAGTCGGACAGTTCATCTTTCATTCTCCTCGAAATCCGCTTCCCAAAGAGTTTCTAAAGATTCACAAAGCTGGAGACTGGGATTTCTGTTTTGCTTCATGAACGTTTTTCCATTTCCTAAGTGACAATATTTTGCCAAAACCTCTTCCCAATTGTACGCCATGATTCATTTCCAGGGATGAGGAATTTCCATTTTGGAGAGACATTCCCAAGGTTGGGAATGTTCGCTTTGGAGCAAAGAAGGTTAACTGGAGATTTCCTGGGGCTGTTGGTCATGATGGGAGAAGACGCGGTGGGAATGGGCAGATTAATGATCAGAAGAATCAATTGCCACTGACGAGAGTCAGTTACCAGAGGACAGGGATTGAAGTTCTTGAATGAAAAGCAGCACTTGTGCCTAAAAAACACAGAGAATACTGCAGAAAGCCAACAGGTCGAGCAGCATCCGTGGAAAGGTAAACAGAGCTGACGTTGTGAGGCTGGTACGTTGTTTGTTCACAACCCGACTTTCCTGCATGGCAATCAATTCCCAGACATGAGAAAACTGGATTTTATCGAGACGGGTTTTGTGAAGTTTGGGCGATAATGCAGCCAACAGGAAGTCATTTAAAATCGTCAGTGAAGAAAGCATAGTCAGCAGGTTACTACCCTGAGCGGGGGAGCCCCAAAGGATCTCTAGCCCAGCACCTTAAGTGTTCGGCGACAACTACACGCCCAAAGTTGTGGTCTAAAATTTCTCATGGAATGGTTCTAACAGGAAAGGTGAGTATTGGGCTTTTCCTGTCCGCGCCATAGTTCCAACGGATTCTGTTCCCCTGGATTTGATCAGGACAGAGGAGGCTGATGGGAGATCGACCTGAACGACACACATTGATGAGTGATAGAACGGGTGGGAAAGATCCATTCCCATGCATAGAGAGATTAATAATCAGGGCCGAAAATAAGGAGCCACTTCAAGAAATTTGGGGTTCATTCAGCAAAGCTAATGTGGAACTGTTCACAGAAAATTGTGAGGAAAGTCTCTCGAGTTATTTTGATGAGAAGTGTTGATGCTAATACAATCGATAGGATGAACGTAGATTGGTAAATGTATTTGGTGACAGTTCTGTTCTAGCCCTGTGAGCGAAACCTGGATCTGAAGGAATAAAAGTGATATTAACAACATCGATCTGAAATTGGATACGTGACAAGAAACCGAGCCATCATTAACAGTTGGCTTTTGAACTGGAGAAGTTTTCTCGTGAAATTAGCTTGAGGCTTGAGGTATGCAAGGTCAAGATAATTTAGGTAAAACACGGAAATGCTATCCTCATTAGCAGACAGTGAAAGGATTACAAGATGCCAATTAAACAGTTTCGATAAGTGATACAGGGGACTGGGAAGATAAGTATTATAAACTATGAACAACAAAGTTCTGGAGCACAACACTTACATTCAAAGACCGAAAACATCCAGGTCCTGATTAATCAGATTGCATTGTGGTGCTTTTCTGCAAAACATCCACTTGCAATGTCCTACAAAAGAGTGACAAAACTCATCCCTGTCAGCCCAGGATAGAAAATCCGAAGGGATGAACCTTTGCTTATTTTCTGAAGATACACAAAGCTAAGACTGGGTTTTGGTGATTGTTTCCTTTCCACTCCCAGGAGCCGCAGTGGTTGAGGCGTTGAGTTGGGGAAAGGAAAGTGTGCCCGTGAGCAGCGTGTGGGGCTATTTCAGCTTCCCCTCATCTGACAGCGCTGTGACGTGACTCCGATGTTCTCAGGGACATTTACTGACGCGAGATAGTGAAAAGATTCTCATTCCCGCAGATCGGGAATTCAAACCATATGCCGGCTTCAGGACAATGAGAAAGATTAATTGGGGTGTGTGAAGAAACTGTGAGCTGCATTTCAAACAGGTAGGTGGAGTCAGATGCGTCATCCATTGCACCCCGGCCCTGTGCGTACCTGACGCCGCCATGATGCAGAGTTCTGACGTTAACACGGACATGCGCAGCAATGGGAACCTTCACAAGGTGAACAACCAAAGATAATCACCGTCACTGATTCCCTTCCACAGGCCCAACTTTGTGAAGCAGTATCTTTCACTGGCAAAGGAAACACCCTTGTCGTCATGTGCCTGCTTCATTTCGATCACGATTTCATGACCCTCACTGTTCTCGTCTCATTTCCAAACACTTGGCTCATAGCTTCTAAAGAAGCTCTGCGGGTATCTGCTTGTTCCACCCGAACAGGCAGTGGGTTGCAGATTCCCACCAGTCCCAATGTGAGTGAAATATTGTTCCCCCTCCACTGATTTGAATCTTAAAGAAGAAGCCGGGGTGCAAGCTCCCTTTCTTTTCGACGACATTTCTCATTTTGTAGTCGGCAGGGTTCATACCTGCGTGGGGAAACCGCAATGGATTTCAAGTCCATCGCATTAACCACTCGGCCCACGAATACAGAACCACACTGACAACTTCACTTCCCATGTCTGTCTGCCTGTGGAGCTGAGAAAGAGTGAATCATCGCAGAGTTTGTTTGAATCCAATCACTTCACAGTGTTTCGAAAGGGTTAAATATCTGCACATGGCGAGTCGAGGTGTTTCATCCCAAAAGGTGAAATGACATTTCCGTTCAAAACAAAACGAGAAATTGCAGGAGGAACTCAGCAGGTTAGGCAACATCTGTGGAAAGAGAATCAGAGACAACATTTCGAAATTCTGTTTTCTCCGACAGGTACTGTCAAACCTGCTGAGTTTGTCTTTTTGTCTCGGCTTCTCAGAATCCGCAGTCCCTGACGTTAGACATGAATTCAATTCAGAAACCCCTTTGTGGAGAGGATTTCCGTTTGGGGAACATTTTCCTGACCCCATTAAAAGCGTTCAGCTTCGAAGCCAAGGAAGAAAAGCGAACACAGCACCCCTGGGTGGGCTCGAACCACCAACCTTTCGGTTAACAGCCGAACGCGCTGACCAATTGCGCCACAGCGACATGCGTTGGCCTGGCCTGCACCATCGCTTAGGTGAGGCTATTAGTGAATTCATAATTCAGCCTCCCCGCCGAGAATTACAATTGTTGTCTTCCGCGCAGTATTGCGAGGGATCACGGCTTTCTTAACTTGACTTGTGCAAAAATGCCCGATTAAACTTCTCAAAAAGAACCTTCGGTAAAAGAGGCTGGGCTCCCTGGATTACGAATGGGACAGCAAGTGAAATGATTGGAGATAGCATTGAACAGGTTGACGTGTTTACTTCCCTAATTTTCTTATCCCTATGCCAATTGGCACGTGACTTGGGCAGTAATGTTATTACACACACTGGAGCAGTGGGATTTGAACCTGAGCCTCAGGGCTCTATGGGAGACTACAGCTGCACCACAAAAAAGAACTCTAGTAAATAGGTCCTCTTCTGTTGAATGAGAGGAAACAGCTTCCTCCTCAACATGATACACGACCACTGTACCCTCCGTGCCCATTACAATAAATTGAGCCTTCTCCTGTTGAATGAATGAGTGGGAACCCCTCTCGGAGCTCCAAGAAGCGGGGCGCCCGGCTGGAGGCTGGATTTGCTCAAGGCTTGTATCTATTAACTTATTTATATGGTTTCTACTGTGTGGGAGTATGGTTTACATTAAAACCGGAGGATCATGTCAGAGTGTTTGTTTATATTTAGCAGTTGTTGTTGGTAAAATACACTCCCTGGAGGAGCACCTTCTCTGCTGCTGCATTTCCTGCCTTCTGCCCTTCCCCGATTTGTTATCTCTCATCTCGATTTTCCATTTTCAGTCAAATTTAATTTCACATTAATCAGCCTTGTATTCACTGTGTGTTATTACTTAATCTGTTGGATTGTTGTAATGGTGTAATTTCATTTATGTTGTCTGAGTTTGACATTGAATGTGCAGGTGTGAATGCCAGTAAGTTGTAAAAATAAATCAAGAACTTGTGGTTTTTAAACAAAAAGACGAGTTCAATGGTATTACTGGCGTTGTCTCCTTTGAGGATGATGATTATAGTCTGACCAACAAACCATTTCATGCAGTCACCCAGTTTAATTAAAGTCTTTTGGAAAATAATTCTGGCAGGCAAAGATTTATACAACCCAAAATACGGTTGGTAATCATGTGTATTCTTATCTTTTGCTTAACCTGTCTATATCCCTCTCCAGATATCTAATGTCATCCTCATCACCTGCTTTCACATCAACTGTCTCTTCTGCAAATTTAGCAATAGTACCTTCACTTTACTTATCCAAGTAATTCGTGTATATATTGTAAATAATGTTGCCCCCAGCGCTGATCCCTGTGGTACACCACTAGTTACAAGTTGTCATCCTGAACGTGCCACTTACCACAACTGTGGTATTTAGCCAATCATCTATCCATGCTAACATACAGCCTCCCAACACCGTGGGCTCTTTGCTTACTATTTGATAAGATGTGAATATCATTGGCTGTGCCAACAACTCTTCCCAAACTGACCTTGAAAATGTGGTGCTGATCTGCTTCTTAAATTGCTTCACAAATATGATGTGGACTGCAACAATGTTCAGGAGTGAGTTCCAGCATTTTGGTCAATAACAAAGAAACAATGCGATATATCTTGCAGTCGGAATCCTGTGTTCACACTTGTTTGTTCTTGGTGGTTGAGGTCATGACTTGGAAGGTGCTTTTGAAGAACCACCACTCATGCAATCAAGCCGGACTGATAGATTGTGGCCCCAGACTCTGCCATTTTGACTTCCCTCATCAATCTACATTCTTTCCAGCGAAGTTTCAGTCTCAAACCACCACGCAATGCGCTGGAGATTATTGGCGTTTGCACACCGGGCAGCGGCTGTTCACCTGCACTCAGTTACACCACCTCCTGGCCCACCAGTGGGTCCACACCATCAAGAACCCGTTCATCTGTCCCGTGTGTGGGCAGGGCTTCACTCAGTCACACCACCTGCTGCCGCACCAGCGGATGCACACCAGGGAGAAACAGTTTTCCTGCTCCGTGGAGGGCTACACCCAGTCGTATCACCTGCTGCTCAGTTTCTGCGTCCACACTGGGGAGAAGCCGTTCACCTGTCCCGTGTGGAGCAATATCTTCTGTGATTCCTTCACCCTGCGCAAACACCAGCGCATCCACACCAAGGAGCGGCCGTTCACCTGTCTAGTGTGTGGGAAGGGCTTCACCCAGTCGTACAACTTGTGGAGACACCAGCAACTTCACAAGTGAGATGGCGCAGGGATTCAGGTTGGACTCTGCTGTTACCGCTGCTGAGAGTCACATCTTGAACCCTGTTTAGTGGGTAAAGTGGGAGGGGTAAGGGGTTCCTTTATGCAGAATGGCCGCTCTGTCACCCATTTTACTTCCAGTGGGGGCTGACGCTCTCTGAGCCTGGGATTGCACCTTCCCTACGGAAACAGTCCACAGAAGCGGCTGAAGTGCAGGTAGATCTGAAATAGATACATTTGTCTCTGTCCGATTGAGTCTCCAGCACAGTCGATCCAATTGGCCTCTGTCAGTGTTTATGCTCCACCTGAGCCTCCACCCACCCCTTCATCAGCATAAAGGTATCCCCTGCTTTTTGAAAGTTCACTTTACCCCCTACCCCCTCCCCACCCAAGCCTGTGCCAATTCTTAATCCTAACTTAGGCCTGCTATTTATTGCCGATGCGTGGTTTCTGTCCCTGCATACATCTCCCATTCATGTGTCTATCCAGATACACCTTAAGTGTTGCTAAGGTGCCTCTTACCACTACATCCATTGGCAATGCATTCCAGGCATCCACCATCCAACTGTGTGAAAAATCTTCCCTTTCAATTCTCCCGCAGACTGTACCCCTCTCGCCTTGAACTTGTGCCTTCTTGTCGTTGACTTTTCCACCCTGGTGGGGCGGGGGCGGGGGGGAGCCTCTGACTATCTAACAGACTATCTGGCCCAACACCAAACATCCAAAGAATAATCCACACAGACCCATTTCCCTACCCCGATTACTCGACATTTACCCCTGACTAATGTACCTAACTTTCACATTCTTGAACACTGTGGGGCAATTTTAGCACGGATAATCCAACTTAACCTGCCAATCCCTGGGCATTGGCGTAATTTAGCATAGCCACTCCACCCTAACCTACACATTTGGATTGTGAGACGAAACCGGAGGAAAACCATATCGACACAGGGAGAATGTGCAAACTCCACACAGACAGTCACCTGGGACTGAAATTGAACCAGTGTCCCTGGCGCTGTGAGGCATCAGTGCTAATGTTTGAGCCATCACGTCGCCCCGTCCAGTCAATCTGTGTGTCTCATCATTTTGTTGAGGCCATCCCTCTGCCTCCATCTTTACAGTGAAAATAATCCAGGTTTATCCCATCTCTTCTCATAATGAGACCTCCAGACCAGGCAATGTCCGAGTGAACCTTCTCTATACCCTCTCCCAGAGCATCCATGTCCTTCTGGTAGTGTGGGGACCAGAACTGCACGCAATATTCTGAATGTGACCGGAATAAATAGCTGTAACATAACTCACCAACTCTTACACTCAAGGCAAACGTGCTATGTGCCTTCTTGATCTCGTTACCCACCTGTATTGCCACTTTTGGAGATCTATATGGCCAGATCCTTCTGTATGCCAGTGCTTCTATGTGGTCTGAAATTTATCGTACAATTCTTGTATTTCCTATATATCTGTATCCAGCTTCACCTTAATTGTGTTCTCCTCTTTAACTCTTCTCCCCCATTCTCACCCCTCCACACATCAGCATATCATAAGATTATAGGAGCAGACATTATGCCATTCAACCCATTGAGTCTGCTCCACCATTCAATTATGGCTGATAAGTTTCTCAACCCCTTTCTCCCCGTAACATTCGATCCTCTTGATATTCAAGAACCTAGTTATCCCCATCTTAAATATATTCAACGATCTGGTCTCCACAGCCTTCTGTGGCAGTGAATTCCATAGATACACCACTCTCTGTCTGAAGAAGTTCTCCTTATCTCCGTTCCAAAAGGTCTTCCCTTTACTTGAAGGCTGAGCCCTTGGCCCCTCGTTTCTCCTACCCATGGAAATATTTTCCCAACATCCACTCTGTCTAAGCTGTTCAGTATGCTGTAGGTTTCAATTAGTTCCCTTGTCATCTTCTAAACTCCATTGAGTATAGACCCAGAATCCTCAAATGTTCTTCATATGTTAAGCTTTTCAATCCTGGGACCTTTCTCATCAACCTCCTCTGAACATGTTCCAGGGCCAGTACATCCTTCCTGAGATATGGGGCCCAAAACTGTGTACAGTACTCCAATTGTGGCCTGACTGGAGCCTTACAGATCCTCAGAAGTGTTTCCCTGCTTTTATATCCAAGTCCTGTCAAAATAAATGCCATTGTTGCATTTGCCTTCCTAACTACTGACTCAACCTGTAAGTTTACCTTGAGAGAATCCTGGGCTAGAAGTCCCAAGTCTCTTTGCTCTTCGGATTTCTGAATTTTCTTCCCATAATCCTTCTGTTCCAGGGTAGCAGCAGAGACTTCCAGACACACTGATTTGTATTCCGGGATATCCAGGGATCTCAAGAACTGCCAGTATCTCAGGAGGAATCGTTATTCTGGGAGGAGGCAGAGAGGAGCGTGGTGTGCACCTGTAAACTCCAGAGCTTCCCAAACTTCACGAGTCAACAAGAACTCTTTCTGGACCAAGAAACGAAAGGGCGGACGAGAAACTGTGGCACCACAGGAAGTGAAATTAGGCCATTCAGCCCATTGAGTCTGCTCCACCATTTACTCATTCTTGAGTATCAAGGGGCTCAAAGGTGATAGGGAGAATGGGGTTAAGAAACATATCAGCCATAATTGAATGGCAGAGCAGATTCAATACAATAAATGGCTTAATTTCTGCTAGTTAACATCCATGGAAAGAAGGAGGCAACACAAAAAGTTGTTTCTTGGGACAGGCAAGATAATGTTGTTTAATAATGGTGTGACAAAAGGACAATTAATTCTGCCTGTCGAAGGAAAGCCCTGACATAGAGGGGTTAATTGCAGGGCAGGCTGTTTCAAACAAATAGCTAACCCTCAAGGATAAGAAGGTAAGCTGCAGACCTGAGGTCTCCAGCAATGTGAGGTGATGTTAGAGTCTTTAAAAAAAAACTCACACCACAGATTTGAAATTGAGGAAACGCCACCAAAATTCAACTCCAGAATGATGCAGCAGCAGCAGTACTTAGAAGAATAAGATTACATCAAACCCCTGGACACTTCCAGAGATGGGCACTGTCGGTGGAAACCCAGATAAATTCAGCCATCAACTGGGTGATAGCCAAGTTTGGTGGGGGGTGACGCTGAATGAACTTGAGGGGGTTTATTTGTGGTTGCTACATGCAATAAAGTGCAAATCATTGTTTCAGCAGTTGATTCTATGTGCGGTTTCTGAGTCAGGAGCCAAATTAAGGTGATTCACCCACAACCACACGAAGAGGCTGGGATTAATATTGACTCCATTGCATTCAAGAGAATGTCATCAATACTGTTACAAAGCGAAGGCTGAACCCACCCACCTCACTCACCAAGATCTCAAACTGAAACATCCAAAGAGTGGCACGTTGCCCTTTAATCTGTAAAGTCAGTGTGATAAGTGGTGTAACCTGCTGTATTGTTAAAAGTAAATCCCTGACACTTTAAAATCGACAATCGACAATTTATTTAGCCAACTCTCACGGTGAACAAATGAACAAAACTACTAACAAACTGAATAAATCCGTCCGAACTACTGGGTATTCTGGAATAAATCAAGATTCTTCTGGTATGCTGTTCCAATCAATACATGTCCCACTCAGATAACGCAAAATAGAATTTAATCTCTCAGATTACAACCAGGTTATGTGTCTTCCGGAATATTCTGTGCCATCTTCTGTCGGGGATGCCTCCTCCGATTACTCTGTCAGGAATGCCCTTCTCTGTTTTTCTAAATGATGCTTTCTCTAATACACAGATGACTGAGAGCGCCAATTCTTTATGATAGGATTGGCCATGTTGTCAAAACTTTAGTATTTAAATTTAATTAGTTTTTGGTAGCCAATGCGGCTGATTTAAATTGATTGGTGAAATTGAAAACCGTTTTCTTGTCCTGCTAACTGTACAGCCTTTTGTAACAAATGTTTCAGTTCAAGTGCTTTTTGTTGTGATCATGTTGCTCCTTTAAGATTACGTTGTTGGTTTATTTTCAGGAGGGGTTGTAAAAGGCTTCCCATTTATCTAGGATTAAGGTTTTTGCTAATGGTTAACAGATACTGGCTAAGGCAACAATCTGGGAAAAGGGTTTGACATTTTTTCTTCTAAAACACTTCTACGATGAAACGGCAGTTGTCCCATTCTTTTCCCCTGCTTTTGATTTTAGCAAGCAGTCTGTCTGAAGCTGCTGCAGGAAGAGATGTTTCCTGATTCAACAGATGTTTCTGGCTGACTCTAAAGCTTCAGGGAAAATAGTACCAGGGTATTCAGCCTCTCCCTGTAGCTCAAACCTTGCAACCCTGGCAACATCCTTCCAAACCTTTTCTGAACCCTTTCAAGTTTCACAATGTCTTAAAAAGACGTCAACTTTGTTCGACTAATGTGGGAGAATTTTCTGCATGATGCGTTCTGTCTGAAAGAGCCCTCCTCTGTGCTATGACAGAGCTGCAGTGACTTTCAAAAGCCTGACAAATGCGGTTATCAGTCAAAGATTCATTGGGAGAAGCTTCTCAATCACATCTGTAAATGGAGAAAGTGTTTTTAACAATGAGACATGAATAAAGGGCTGCATTAATCTTTTGTTCTGAACATTTACTCATACATCACAAAACAGAGCATATGAACCCGGTCACAAGAAGTCTACGGGAATATAAGACACCACTGCCTATTTCCTGACCAGGACCGACTTTGCACAGAAAACATGGACATTTTAAATGAATGGGGTGCCATTCGTTTTAAGATCAGGTGAACTTAAGAGGCACAGCATTGGCTTAGTAATGAGAGATCCTTGACACACGCACAGCCAAAATCATCACTGCCATTATTATCAAATTAGAAGTTAGGCTGGATAGGGTGGGATGTTTTTCCACTGGAGCAGAGGAAGTTGAGAGGCAATATTTCCAAACCATGAGGGGTAGAGTTGGGTTAACGGTAGCTGTCTCTTCCCTCGGGGGAGGATTTCAAGAGCAAGGACGCGTTTTTATGGTGAGAGGAGAAAGATGGAAGAAAGGATGTGGGGCAAAATATTTACAGAGTGTAGTTCGTCTGGGGAAACAGCTGCCAGTGGAAGTGGTTGAAGCAGGTACATTAACAACATTGAAAAGGCGTTTCAACAAATACATGGATAGCAAAGCTTTAGAAGGATATGGGCCAAGTGCAGGGAAATGAGGTTAGTGTTGACAAACATTTTGGTCAGCATTGATCGGTTTGGGCTGAAGGGCCTGTCTCTGTGCTATAGTACTCGATGACTGGCGTCTCTTTGTAACTCTGACAGTGTTGAATTTCCACATGAACCAGGAAAAAGTGAGGACTGCAAATGCTGGAGATCAGAGTTGAGAGTGTGGTGCTGGAAAAGCACCGCAGGTCAGGCAGCACCAGAGGCGCAGGAGAATCGATGTTTCAGGCATAAGGACATCCAGATGAATATCTCACTAAATCATGCTGAATCAAATCTCATCTCATTCGTCAAAACTGATGCGGAGGTGCTGGGGATGGACAGGTCAGCAGTCACACAACACCAGGTGAGAATCCCAATAGATTGATTTGAACTCATGAGCTTTCGAAGCACAATTTCCGTCATCAGGTGAAGTGATGAAGGAGCAGCACTGATGAAGGAGCAATTCTCCCAAAGCTTGGGATTTCAAATAAACCTGTTGGACTGTAACCTGGTGTTGTGTGACTTCTGACTTCAACTTCTTCAACTGCGCATTCATGTTGAACTTGATGGGATACTTTATCCAACTCGGTATAGTTAAATCATATCGCTTGGAGGGGTTCATTTGAAACCTTCCAGGAGGTGAATTCAACAAGATTGAATTATTCAAAGTTACTCAATTCTAAACTTACCTCAGGACCAGTAGTCATAGAGGTACAGCGCGGAAACAGATCCTTCAGTCCAACTCGTCCACGCTGACCAGATATTCTAAATTAATCTAGTCCCATTTGCCAGCACTTGGCCCAAATCCCTCTAACCTTTTCTATGCATGTCCCCAACCAAATGTCTTTTAAATTCTACCAGCCTCCTCCACTTCCTCTGGCAGCTTGTTCCATACACGCACCACACTGCATGAAACGTTTTCCCTTTAGGTCCCTTTTAAATCCTTCCCCTCTCACTCTAAACCTATGCCCTCTCGTTCAAACTGATAAATCACTTCTGATGGAGATGTCAACGTTTCGGGTAGAACCCTTCTTCAGTCCTGAGGGGTAATACCTGAATTGCTGCCTTCTCCACCTCCTGGTCTGCCTGCCTTGTTGTGCCCAGCCTCCTGCTTGAAACTTTTGGATTCCAGCATCTGCAGTTTTTTATTTTGTCTCTAACAAATGGTGGAGCAGATTCGATGGGTCAAAATATCCTAACTTCTGCTCCAATGGTCTTGTGGTCTTAGGTTTGTGCGGGCCCTGGGCTCAATGAGCAGCAGCGCCCACTGGAAGCAATATTCACAGAACCATAGAATCACGACAGTGTGGAAACAGGCCCTTCTGACCAACAAGTTCAGAGCGACCTTTGAAGAGTAATTCACCCAGATACATTCTCCTACCCCATCACTCTGCACTTACACCTAACTAATGCACCACACCTACACATTCCTGAACACTATGGGACTATTTCGCTTGGCCAATTCGCCCAAACATGCGCACGTTTGGACTTTGGGAAGACACTGCAACACGCAGAGGAAACCCACGCAGACACAGGGGGGAATTACATGCAAACTGCACACAGACAGTCACCCTGAGGATGGAATCAAATCTGGGTCCCTGGCGCTATGAGGCAGCAGTGCTAACCACGGAGACACCACCCCCCCTTTCCCCCCACTCCCCCAGTAGAAAACAAAAAACCCTACCAACTCTCCCACGGCCCCCACTGTCAGCAAGGGCAGGAGGTTCAGTCCTGGGGGTGACCCTCAGCAGCGTTACCGGCAGAATCTGATTGTTGGGAGCATTGGTGCCTCCGCTGGTGCGTGTTCAAGCTGCAGGACATTGTGAACCCCTGTCCACACTCGGGCCAGGCAAACGGCCTGCCCCCAGTGTGGACCCGCTGGTTCGTCAGTAGAGTGGAGGAGACAGCAAAGCCCTTCTCGCACTCGAGGCAGGTGAACGGCCTCTCCACAGTCTGGACCCACCGGTGTGTCAGCAGGTGGGAGGCCTGGGTAAAGCCCTTCCCACACACAGAGCAGCTGAAGGGCCTTTCCCCAGTGTGGACCCACTGGTGCTTCAGCAGGTCGGAAAGCGTGTAAAGTACTTCCCGCAGACAGAGCAGGTGAATGGCCTCTCGCCGGTGTGGACCCGCCAGTGGGCCAGCAGACCAGAGGAATCGCTGAAGGCCTTCCCACATTTGGGGCAGGGGAAGGGTTTCTCACCGGTTCTGGACCCGCCGGTGAATCACGAGGTGGGAGGAGCGAGTGAACACCTTCCCACAATCGGGGCAGCTTCCAACCCATATAAGTACCACATGGGAACTGACAATTTTTAATGCCATTGGATTGCTTGGACAGAACATTGGCTGGTGAAATTGGCAATATAGCTGTCTCGGACCATGTTCCAGTGTAATTAGATGGTAAAATCAAGAGTGGTGGAATGGATGCACAGCACTGGTGCATGGATCCATTCCTGTTAAGGGATAGCAAATTTGTTGAGTACATCACTAGAGTTCAGAGCTTTCTGGGATAGCAACTCGGGTACGGCCAGTAATCCGGAAATACTGGAGGAGGCCACTAAGGCATAGTTATGAGGCCTGATTATTTTTTATTCAACGACGAGAAGGACGCAGAGGAAGAAGCAACAACAGATGCTGGAGACCCGTCTGCAGAGAGCTGAGGAAGTATATTATAATAGGCCTTCACTGGTCAAGCTGCAGCTCTCTGGGCTGCTCCCAACTCATTGCACACACTGGGAAAAAAAATGGTCTGCTTTGCTCTACAAAGATTGTTTGAATTTGGAGATAAGCCAGGTAGATATCTGACTAGAAAGAAAATGCTTCCCAATCTATTACGTCTGTTAGAGAGAAGGTTGGCACAGTTACCCGTGAATTAAAGAAGATTAATGTTAGATTTAGGGAATACTTTGAAGGGTTATATCGGTCGGAGGGAGATGAACACAGTGCAGCGAGAATGCAGGCCTTTTTTGAGGTCCTGCACCTCCCTAGTATAAGCGCGGAACAGGTTTCCTTTTGAATACGCCTTTGACGATGCATGAGGTGCAGGATGCAATAAAGCATCTCCAAGGTAGCAAAGCACCGCGGTCAGATGGATTCCCAAGTGAATTCTATAAGGAATTCATAAATGTGTTGGTGGAGCCACCGCTGGGGATGTATAGCTAGTCATATGTACAGGATTAGGGAGGCTAGTATCTCCCTCATTTTAAAGAAGGGGAAAGAGCCCGAAGAATGTGCTTCATACAGACCCATTTCACTGTTGAATGTAGATTTTAAAATTCTACCCAAGACGCTGGCCCTGAGGTTGGAAAAGGTGTTGTTCTGTATTGTGAAAGAAGATCAGATGGGTTTTGTTAAGGGCCGTAGCTCCTCCAACAATATCAGGAGGGTACTGAACATGGTGCAGGTATGCCAGCAAAGGTTGATCCTGGGTTCAGTGGCCTCCCTAGATGCAGAAAAGGCATTTGACCAGATAGAATGGCTGTACCTGTTTGTGGTCCTCAAGCGCTTTGGTCTGGGGGCAATCTTTGCTAGATGGGTGGTGGTGTTGTATAATGATCCTAAGGCAGCAGTCATCACAAATGGCACTAAGTCAGATAACTTTTATACTGGGAGAGGTAGTCGACAGGGATGTCCTCTTTCACCGCTGCTATTTACCTTGGCAATTGAGCCATTATCTGAGGCTATCAGGAGGGATCCTGAAATAGTGGCGCCAGGAGTGGGAATGGGGGAACATAAGATTACCCTATATGCTGATGACGTCCTTTTGTTCTTGGCCAATCTGGAGGAGTCCGTTCCTCGATTGATTCAAACAATTAATTTATTTGGCAGTTTTTCAGGCTGCAGGATCAACTTTACAAAATCAGAAGCCATGCCGATGGTGGGTGGGGGGTGGGAGAATTAGTGGAGGTGCCTGATCTGAAGGATGGAATGCAGTTCCTGTTTAGATGGTCGTCAAAAGGGTTTTTGTATTTGGGAATTTTTATTACCCCTGCCTTCCACCAGCTGTATAAAGCTAACTATGTACAATTACTGGAGAGGATAAAGCAGGATTTGCAGCGATGGGACGGATTACCGTTATCATGGTTAGGCCGAATAGCTCTGATTAAAATGAATGTTGTTCCTCGCCTACTGTACCCCATGAGAATGCTCCTGTTGTTGCTACCCAGATGAGTATTACTGAGGCTCAATGGTTGGCTAGGTTCTTTTATTTGGTGTCGCAGCCGCCCCCGAATTAAGTTGACCAAATTGAAGCTCTCACAGGATGAGGAGGAGTGGATCTTTTGGACTTGAAGAGATATCAAATAAGCGCTTTCTTAGCATATGTGGGTGACTGGGTACGGGGGGACTCGGGGTCGATTTTGCTTGACGTTGAAGCATTGCAGTCGAGATGTCCCCTAGTTAATCTATTATTCGTTGATCAGATGAAATCCGAGAGTGAGCAGTGTAAGAGTACAATCATTTTAAATACAGTGAAAACCTGGAGGATAATGAGGCAAGACAAGGGCAATTGGCTGATGACCTCGCTGATTACCCCACTGGCGGCAGCCCAAGGATTTAAACCTGGGGCAAGGGACTCCGGCTTTAAGTCATGGGAGAATAAGGGAATCTCCTGAAGGGAAGATTTATTCGAGGGTTAGGTCTTGATGTCATTTAGCCAGCTAAGTCAGAAATATGCATTGTCTAATAGGGACCTTTTCCGGTACTTTCAGCTAAGGGATTATATACAGAGGAAGACCACGCTCCTGGCTCAGCATTACAGGACAAATGTGGAGTAAAGAGTACTCTGGTGTACAGGCGCTCTTTCAGTTAGTACGTTGTATCATTTACAGAAGGGACGTACCTTAGGGGATGTGGAGGGACTTTCTAGGATGTGGAATCGGGAGCTAGGATAGGATATTTCATTAGAAGCATGGCAAGATTTTTGGGAAAATTTCAATATGTAACAAAGCACAGGGCATGCAATTGAAGATTTTACACAGGGCTTATGTGGCTTATGTGGTGCCAGAGAGGAGCATCACCAGGGTGTCCCAAATGTAAAATTAGTATAGGCACTCACACACTGCTATTGTTCATGTTGTAAGATCCAGAGACACTGGAGTGCTATAGTAAGGGAGCTGAAGGACATCCTGGGGGATTGAAGTTAAAGTGAATCCGGTATTTCTTCTTCTGGGGTTGCTAAATTTGCCTTCTCTCAGAGAACACAGGAACAGACGGTGTAAGGAAGAACATTTTAATGAATTGGATGTTGGAAAACCCCCGAGGGCTTATGGGGTGGCATATGCTGGTGATGGAGCATCCCCCCCAAGATGACCTCACAAATATGGTGCACCACAAAATAGTAGTTTTACAAGACGTGGCGGCCCTTTCCAAATTATATTGATGCAGACTGATCAGCAGTATTAATTAGAGCCGTGGTATAACTGTGGGAATCAGTCTGGGCGCTCATGGGCCCCTGGGAGGGCAAGGCTGGGTGAAAGGAATACGGGTGCAATAACTGGTACTCCCATGGATTGGAGCCTTAATGGAGGTGTGGTGAGTGAAATAGAATAAAGTAATGTGATAGAATTCAAATTAACTTAAATTATGTTTAATTTTATTTGTTTTCAGTTTGATTGTAGCTTAGTTTAAGCTAAGTTTGTTCTTGTAGAATAATAGGTAACTCATTATTAATAGTATCATAATATGACATTGTTGTACTGCTATTTTTCTGTATTTTGGTATTGTTCTTTTTTGTATACAGAGGTCTTGTGAGAGATTTGAAAAAGTTTCGAATAAAAATATTTTAAAACAAATTTTCACCTTCCCCCATAACTATTTTTGACATTGAAAAGTCAGATGAACTCAGCTTTGAATATATTCAATATCTCCCTAACTACAGGAAGGCATCCCCACTTTGAACTCAGTTCCTCTTGCTAATATATCACTTGCCTTGCTGATTGCTTGCTTCACCTATGTGACAACTGGCATTGACTGGAGTAGAAAGCCTGAGCAGAAGGTAGCTGAGGCACGTTTGTACATCCACACATCATTCCTGATGAAGGGCTTTTGCCCAAAACGTTGACTGTTCTGCACCTCGGATGCTGTCAGACCAGCTGTGCTTTTCCAGCGCCACAATTTTCGACTCTGATTTCCGGTATCTGCAGTCCTCACTTTCTCCACATCCCAATATATCACCATTTAAACAATGTACCTCCTTTCTGTTTTTATTTCATAGGAAAGGCTATAATTTCACACTGCGTTACTACATTTACCATGTGTTTGCCAATTAAGACACATACCTGAACCAACTTTGCTGCAAGTCAAGAACTGAACACCAGAGTGAAAAAATAAAATGGAAAAGGGGGTGAGAACAGTGTGTTGTACTCACAGATGTTGGACAGAGGAAAGAAGTTGCAGTCTGGGATGAAGTTCAATCTTCATTCATAGAGAGAGGAGCAGCAACACCTTCACAAGCGCATGGTCCAACTTGCGCATTCCGCCAATAGTGGGGAGGCTCTCAATGGCAGGAGGACCACACTCCTTCCGGTCCTTCAGGGTCGATCAGAAGAATATTGAGTGCCATTTCCGCTGACAGCAAAGAGCATGCGCAGTATTTTGCTGACACCAGCGTACATGCGCAATGCTTCCTGACATCGAGAAGCATGCGCAGTATGCCCAGTGGAGATGCTGGTCCAACTGCCAATCGGAGAGAAGAAAAGGCTGGAGCCCACTTCTTTTGTTTTCCTGGAGCTCAACAGTTTATTCCTTTTGCATTTTGTCTGGCTGCTCAACTTTTGAATGTCTTTTCCCCAGGGTAGAGGAAATCTAAAACTGGAGGGGCATAGGTTTAGGTTGAGAGGGGAAAGGTTTAAATGAGACAGAACTGGTAACATTTTCATGCAGAGCGTGGTATATGTATGGAATGAGCTGCCAGAGACAGTGGTCGAGGCTGGAACAATTACAACATTTAAAAGGCATCTGAACGGGTATATGAATAGGAAGGGTTGAGAGAGATATGGGCCAAATGGTGGCAAATGGATCACCAGATTAATTTAGAATATGTGGTTGGCATGCACCGAAAGGTTTGTTTCCCTGCTCTGCAACTCTATGACTCTATTTCTACTTAATCTGAACCAACTTCACAAGACGAGTAATTGGCCATTCCATCCGGACAGCCGGCCCTCAACTGTGGCCTAATTGCACAGATTTCAATGCAAGTTTCAGAAAAATGTCTGCAGCGTTTTTTAAAAATAATTGAATTTGCTTTCAAACTTTACTGATGTTTTTGAAAATATCATTTTAGCAGTTCTCAATGTTAAAGATCAGCCTTTCTCACACCATACCCTCCCATTTCCCAGGTAGAGTGATCACCAACCGCTCTCTCTCTATCCTTAGAAGGGCTGATACAGTGATCAAAGAGCGCTCGAGGCACAAGAAAGGATCAGGGTGGGGGTGCGGGTAGAGAAATTGAACAGGAAACAGAGGCTAGGGGGAAGAGAGAGAGAGAAATGGATACGGGGACAGAGCATTGGAATTAGAGAAACCTTGGGGGTGCACAGGGTGGGGGGCAGAGCGTTTGTCAGAGAGAGAGAGAATGGGGTTGCAGAGTGTGGGGAGAGAGAATGGACGTGTTTCAGTGGGTGGGGAGAGAATGGAAGGGGCAGAGGGTGGAGGAGAAAGAGAGCAACAATGAATGTTCGGAGAGAGTCGGGGGAGAGAGAGGGAATAGATGGAGAGCAGAGGGTGGGGGAAGAGAGAGAATGAGTGTAGGAAGAGAGAGAATGAGTGTAGGAAGAGGGGCTGGATGGAGGAAGGCAGAGGGTGGACGAGAGACTGGACTGGACAGGGGGCAGAGGGTATGGCGATAGAATGCACGGAGGTGCAGTGGGTGGCATGTGTGTGAGAGGGGTGAAGCTAGGGATAGCGAGAGAGAATAGACAGGGGGCGCTGTGGGCATGATTGGGTCTTGATTGAATGGGGAGTTGGTGAATGCGTCCCACCCACTCCCAGCATCCCCTTCTTTGTACATGTGCAGTGCAGATTATTGTGAATGACGCGAGAGAGAATCTGGAGCGTGAGCGCAATTACCCTCAGATCCTGACATCAGCAAACCACTGCCTTTCTGCTTTAAAAACTAAATAAAGATGTGGGCAATATACTGGGAATGGCAAGAAGTGAGTAAGAAACTGAACCGAGAGTAAGCGCTTTCTGGTGAGGGGAGCTGGGCAAAAACAGGAGGATGGAAGGATGAATTCGAGTTGGAATCCATTGAAAGGTGGAGGAAATGGGAGACAGAGATTTCGGGTAGGAGATAGGGAAGGCTGCTCGGTACAAGCTAGAATTATCTTATCCTTTTTCCTGCCCTGCACTGACAGCAATGATCTGTTTTCTCAAGGTATCAGCAGAGGAGGATTTGCTGTTCAGGCGTGCACAAGAAATTTACTCAGGGCCTGAATATCAGCAGCGTTTAAATCCAGGAGGGGAAATTATTTCAAACATCAACGTGACTTGAAAAGCCCCGCGATTACACGCAGCCTGCGTGGGAGTGTTCCAGGGTTCTGACTGTGCAGAGAACTTTAACTCTGTCGTGAAATGTGGACGAGTGTTTTCGCTGTAGACGAGCCCTTCTTTTGGTCGTTGAAGCTGCTGAGACGCAATGACCCCTGTACCGTGGAAACTCTGTGGAAGCAAATTCAATTTCCCATGTTGGACGATAGCCTGGTGTTGTATGATTTTTAACTTTGTTTCTTGTGAATACATCCCACACCTCCAGGTGCTGCCAGTAAACCTTACAATGTCGATGAAACGATGCAATACCTGCAGGGATGAAAAAATTACAATTTCTAATGATATTAGCTACTCATTCACTGCTCCTTCTGATACACGATATTGGAAACTTAGTGCAAGAGGTTGAAAGAAATAAGCAGTTTTAAAACAAAAACCTATTGGATCTCATAGCTTTCATTGACAGTCTGAGACTGGGGTTAAGTTCAAGTAACCTTTCTTGCCACCCAACTTTGTTACAGCTTCAGATCTCCCCAGCAAAAAAAGTGCATGAAAAGAAGCGTTTTTTTAAGCAGCTCAAAGCTCACACACTCCTCCCAACTCCACTTCCTTTACTGTTGGTCAGCACCGAGTTGTCCCTTTATAATTGGATCCTTGGTACAGCCTTAAGCTGAAGGATGTATTGCCTCACTCAGCAATTTCAACCCACACGCTGTATCCATTTAAGCTACTCCCACTCATTTGACATGGGGGGGGGGGGGGGGAGGGGGCAGTCAATGGTCAACCATGCTGCTGTGGGTCTGGAGTCAGGTGGACGCCAGACCGATAAAGGATGCAGTTGAGATGACTGAGTGAATCCTTTCCCACAATGCCAGTTTTCTTTCCTAAATGGGACACGAGTGAATTTGGATGGCACTTTCTACCCCCCAAAATGGTTTCATTATTAGATTCAGAACTCCAAATTTCTGAACGAAATCCAATCCCACTATCTGCCTCGGCTGGATTCAAACCCCGGAACTGGGTTGATAGTCCAGTCAATAATGGCACTCGGTCGTCGCTCCTTCAATCCCCCTGCAATGGCACGTGAACTCAATAGACAATAGGTGCAGGAGTAGGCCATTCTGCCCTTCGAGCCTGCACCACCATTCATTATGATCATGGTTGATCATCCTCAATCAGTATCCTGTTCCTGCCTTATCTCCATAACCCTTGATTCCACTATCTTTGAGAGCAATATCCAACTCTTTCTTCAACGAATCCAGAGTCTGGGCCTCCACTGCCTTCTGGGGCAGAGCATTCCACACAGCCACCACTCTCTGGGTGAAGAAGTTTCTCCTCATCTCTGTGCTAAATGGCCTCCCCCTTATTTTTAAGTTGTGTCCTCTGGTTCGGGACTCACCCATCAGCGGAAACATATTTCCTGCCTCCAGAGTGTCCAATCATTTAATAATCTTATACGTCTCAATCAGATCCCCTCTCAGTCTTCTAAACTCAAGGGTATACAAGCCCAGTCGGTCCAATCTTTCAGCATAAGATAGTCCCTCTATTCAAAGAATTGACCTCGTGAACCTACGCTGCACTCCCTCAATAGCCAGAATGTCTTTCCTCAAATTTGGAGACCAGAACTGCACACAATATTCCAGGCCAGCATGCTATTAGCTTTCTTCACTACCTGCTGTACCTGCATGCTTACCTTCATTGACTGGTGTACAAGAACATCCAGATCTCTTTGTACTGCCCCTTTACCTAACTTGACTCCATTTAGGTAGTAATCTGCCTTCCTGTTCTTGCCACCAATGTGGATAACCATACATTTATCCACATTAAACTGCATCTGCCATGCATCTGTCCACTCACCTAACCTGTCCAGGTCACCCTGTAATCTCCTAACATCCTCCTCACATTTCACCCTGCCACCCAGCTCTGTATCATCAGCAAATTTGCTAATATTACTATTAATACCATCTTCTATATCATTAATATATATTGTAAAAAGCTGGGGACCCAGCACTGATCCCTGCGGTACCCCACTGGTCTCCACCTGCCATTCCGGAAGGGCGCCATTGATCACTACTCTTGTTTCCTGTCAGCCAACAAATTTTCAATCCAAGTCAGTACTTTGCCCCCAGTACCATGCGCCCTTAGTTTGCTCACTAACGTCCTATGTGGGATCTTATCAAAGGCTTTCTGAAAGTCCAGGTACACTACATCCACTGGATCTCCCTTGTCCATCTTCAGAGTTACATCCTCAAAAAATTCCAGAACTCGCTGGTGGCTCCGCAGTTGGGAGGAGCGGGTGAAGCCCTTTCCACACTGAAAGCAGATGAAGCCCTCTCCATGATATGGACCCTTTGGTAGATTACAGTGTAGATGTCTGAGTGAACCCCTTCCCGCACACAGAGCATGTGAACAGCCCCTCTCTGGTGTGGATCGGCTGGTGCCTCCACAAGTTGCCCACATGACTGAAGCTCTTCTCGCACTTAAGGCAGCTAAACGACGCTTCACCGATGTGGACCTGCTGGTGGGTCTGCAGGGTGTAGGAATCGACAAATCCCTTCCTGCACTCAGAGCAGGTGAACGGCCTCTCCCCCAGGTGAACCCACTGGCGTTTCGGGAGGTGGGATGCATCGATGAATCGCTGCCCACACAGAGAGCAGGAGAACGGCCTCTCCCTACTGTGAACCTGCTGGTGTGTCTACAGGTGGGACGACTGAATGAATCCTTTCCCACAATGGTGGCAGATGAATAGCCGCTCCCTGATGTGAACTCGCTGGTGTGTCTGCAGGCTGCACAGCCAACTGAATCCCTTCCCGCAAACTAAGCAGGAGAACGGCGTCTCCCCAGTGAGAACGCATCTGTGGGTGTCTAGCCCCAATGGGGAAGGGAACCCTATCCCACAGTCCCCACATTTCCATGATTTCCCCATGAGGAGAGCATTCTTTGTGTCGCGCTCACACATTCTCTCACACAGACAAAAGCAAACATTTCTTCTCGAATTGAATGGCTGCTGATATTCAAGCCCCATTGATTCAAGTGGCTCTGTCAGATGATGACGTTTCATTTGTTTTCAGATTTCTTTCTGCATGTCTTCCTGCAAAAAGAATCACAAATTGAGTGATCACTGTCAGTACTGTTAAATGAACATAACATCAGTGGCAATTCCTGTAGATTGCTAGATGAGTGCTGACCATATATTATGCAGGACGCAGAAAACCCTAATGCAACAAGATAGCCTTAAGTGTGTATGGAGGAAAACGTAATTTAGATCGCAATGACCTGGAACAAGCTGTCGACAAAGGTGTTGGAAATGGAGCTGAATCAAGAATATGATCCTGAAATGTCAAGGCTGCTTGGGAAAAGAAAGCCAGTGAAGTTACTGAATGACTTCCTGCTGTCCTAGTAAATTAAAAAAGACAAGAAATATAGAACGTAACTCCATTACTGCATTAGAAGGTGAAAAATCATAGACACAAAGTTTTTATAACAGCCAACAATATCAGATATATACCATATGAAGCAACATATGTCTTCCTTTGAAATCAATGTGCCAATCCCTTAAATACTGCTCAGTTCCATGAGAAACTACCCTTATAATTCTGAACATGAGGAAAGAAGGAAACCTTTTCCAGGGTGCAAACTCTATACGTGCCAAACTGAGGGAATACACAAGGAAAATACCTTTGAGAGGGACAGAGAGCATCTGAGCAATCCATGGAGTCACTCCAGTTGCTACAAGTGAACAGTCTCCACCCCCACTCCACACACGCCCCCCCCCCCCCACCCTCCCCCCCAAACGCCTGTCTCTCTCTCTCCCCCTCCCAGGTTGAGGAATGGAAAGGGGGAGACATTGATTTGCTCCCAGATGTTGCCCAGAGGGAGAGAGTTTCACTCTGAAATTGACAGGGCTACCTCCACGTTGAGACGTCCACAATGGGGTGGGGACGCATTGCCCCTGCGCTGCCCTGCAGCTGAGGCACATGGGGAGGGGAGGACACTTTGCAAACTCCTTTCGATCTCCTCCACGTCAACGTGGTTTGAGTTCAAGCAAAGCACAGGGTTTAATTTTAGCTTTACACTCTCAGCATCCAACACTCTGTGAATCCAACACTTTACTCCCCACTCCACTCCATGGAAATACCGATTTGAGAGACTCTAGAGTTGGAGTTGCTACCATACCTGCTGTAAGGGGTTTGGTAGAAGCTGTTTATTTTAATGAACCATTTCAATTCAACTTCATCCTTGCCATTCAAATACTAATTTTACACAGAGGGTGGTTGATGTGTGGAATGAACCTCCTCAGGAAGCGGTGGATGCGGGTACAATAAAAAGACATTTGTTTTAGTACATGAATAGGAAAGGTTTGGAGGGATACAGGCCAACAGCAGGCAGGAGAGACTGATTTAGTTTGGGATTATGGTTGGCATGGACTGGTTGGACCAAAGGTCCATGATCATGCTGTATGACTCGATGGTAAGTTCATAGTTCCTTGAAAGGGGAGTCGCACATAGACAGCATAGTGAAGAAGGTGTTTGATATGCTTGCCTTTATTGGTCAGTGCGCTGAGTGCAGGAGTCGGGAGGTCATGTTGCGACTGTAGAAGACATTGGTTAGGCCACGTTTGGATTATTGCATGCAATTCTGGTACCGGTGATCCCACCCTGACACACCATAAACCAGAGATAGTGACTGAAATTGACTCTGATACAAAATCAAATCATTAGATCGCTGCAGTGCAGAAAGAGGCCATTTGGCCCATTGAATGCATTGTGTACAGGCGTTGGGAGGTCATGTTGTAGCTGTATAGGACATTGGTTCGGCCACTTTTGGATTATTGCATTCGATTCTGGTCTCCCTACTGGAGGATAGGAACGATGTTGTGAAACTTGAAAGTGTGCAGAAAAGATTGATAGGGATGTCGCCAGGGTAGGAGAGTTTGTGGTATAAGGAGACCCTGAATAGGATTGGGCTGCTTCCCTGGAGTGTCGGAGGCTGAGGGGTGATCTTATGGACATTTATAAAATCATGAGGGGCATGGATAGGGTAAATAGGTTAGAGGAAGTGGTGGAGGCTGGTACAATTACAACATTTAAAAGGCATCTGGATGGGTGTGTGAATAGGAAAGGTTTGGAGGGATATGGGCCAAATGCTGGCAAATGGGACACTAGATTTTTATAGGACATCTTGTCAGCATGGATGTGTTGGATCAAAAAGTCTATTTCCGTGCTGTATATCTCTATGTCTATTTGATAACAGATGCTTTATTTCTGTTGATGTAAATATTGTTAGGGAGAGAGAATTCCTCAAGTAGGGGATGATAAGAATCCTGGGAGACCCCTAATTCTGATGTACTATCTAATGAACACACTTTAAGTGCCAAATGTGCATTTATGTCTCATTTTGTTTCATTTTTCTTGTTTTATTCCCTGCTCCAATAACTCTCTCAGTCTGGACGGTTGTCAGGCTGAGAACATTGTGGATTGGGCCTTGATCGACTGAATGTTTTATTGCTCTGGAAGGTGTAAAAGGGGCTCAAAGTTTCAGCAGAAAGCCAGCTGAGCTGAGGACAGACAACGTCTTACTCTGTAGGAACAGGGAGAAGAGGACAGAGAAATCAGGACCTGAAATCCGAGCTGACACCAGAGTACCATGTTGTTAGTGCTTTGATTAGCAGTGCCAACCCTCGACCTTTACCTCGCTTCCTATTCAACTTGAATGCCACGTACCCCCTCAATATTCAGATCCAATCCTTGTCATCATGAAGCCATGTCCCTGTAAGGAGTCTCAGATCATAACTATTCTCTTCAATGTGTGCAGTCAATTCATTCAGTTGTGTTACATTGCAGCACACATTCAGCCATACAGTCTTCAGTTTCAATTCTTGTGTTCTGAAGAATCCAGTTTTGATTGATTAGATTCGATTCCCTTCAGTGTGGAAACAGGCCCTTCGGTCCAACAAGTCCACACCAACACCCTGAAGAGTAACCCACCCAGACCCATTTCTTTCTGATTAATGAACCTAACACTATGGACAATTTAGCATGATCATTTGACCTGACCCGCACATCTTTGGACTGGGACATTTACTTTCCGTGTCCCTTTCTATCATTCTCTGATGTTCATTTCCACATCACCACATTGTTCACCTGCCTTGATACGGATTGGCCATGAAAAATGCATGTTCATACATTTGCAGCAACAGAAGCAAGAGTAGGTCATTTGGTCCATCGAACTACTCCACCATTCATTAATATCATGGCTTATCTATCCATCGTCTCAGCTCCTCATACCTGCATTATCCTGACTATCCTAAATTCACCTACCATACAAAGTCCCATCGAACTATGTCTTGAATTTGGCTGCTTCTACTGCTTCTTTGGGCAGAGAATTCCAATGGTTCACCACTCTCCGGGAAAAGCAGTTCCTTCTCCTCTGTCTTAAACCTACTCCCCCTAATCTTGTGACCTAGTCTCACTCACCAGCACAAACAACTAGATAGGGTGGGTCTGGGTGGCATGCTCGTCGGATGGGTCAGTGTGGACTTGATGGGATGAATGGCCTGCTTCCACGCTGCAGTGATTCTATGATTTACCGCAGTTGTGTTTGCCATGGACCACAGCACCAGAACTTCCCACCTTCTGCAAATCGAAAGACAAGTCCCACCCTGCCCTCTTATACGTAGGTTATCAAACTGCTTAATAATTTCCAGTGAATCCAGCCCACGCCTCCCGCTGCTGCCAGTAACCTTTACAAAGCTGATGAGACAATGCTATACCTGCAGTACTGAAAATCATAAGGCTTCTAACGATACCAGTTACTGATTCACGACTCCCACTGATGGACAGCATTGGAAATACAATGTTGGAGGCTGAAAGGAATGAGCAGTTTAAAACAAAAACTCACCTAACCCTTTACTAGGCTCCTTACTCAGCACACTTTACTTAAATCACTTCAACTCCACATTGCAACAAATTCCCACTTTCCACCAATATCCTGAATGTCCTCACTCACTCAGTTGCTGTCTCACAAATGAAAGATTTCATTGCAGCTTCTGCTCCCAGTAAGGACAAAACATCTTTGAAAGCTGCTTTGAAAGTCCAGTCTTCACAATGACACTTCTGCTTTCCTTCAGTCCAAATTGTCCGTGCTGAACAGATATCCCAAATTAACATGGTGCTCATTTGTCAGCACATAACCCATATCCCTCTCAATTCTCCCTATTACCAGATGCCTTTTAACATGCTTTAATTATACCAGCCTCCACCACTTCCTCTGGCAGCTCATTCCATACACACAACACCCTCTGTGTGAGAAAGGTGCCTGTAAAGTTCCTTTTTAAATATTTCCCCTCTTACATCACACCTATGCCCTCTAGTTTTGGACTCCCCCACTCTGGGGAAAAGATTTTGGCTGTTCACCCTATCCATGCTCCTTATGAACTTCTATAAAGTCATCCCTCAGCCCCCAATGATCCAGAGTAAACAGCCCCGGCCTATTCAGCCTCTCCATATAGATTAGATTAGATTACAGTGTGGAAACAGGCTCTTCGGCCCAACAAGTCCACACCGACCCGCCGAAGCGAAACCCACCCATACCCCTACATTTACCCCTTACCTAACACTACGGGCAATTTAGTATGGCCAATTCACCTAACCTGCACATCTTTGGACTGTGGGAGGAAACCGGAGCACCCGGAGGAAACCCACGCAGACACGGGGAGAACGTGCAAACTCCACACAGTCAGTCGCCTGAGTCGGGAAATGAACCCGGGTCTCTGGCGCTGCGAGGCAGCAGTGCTAACCACTGTGCCACCGTGCCGCCCACAAACCCTCCAACTCTTGCAATAGCCTTGTAAATCTTTTCCAAATCCTTGCAATGGTTCGTAACACTTTTCCTGTAGCAGAGAAACCAGAACCGAACACAGTATTCCAAAAGTGGCCTAATCAATGTCCTGTACAGCCGCAACATGACCTCCCAACATCTGTATTGAAATGCACTGACCTTTTAAAGCAAATATACCAAAAACCTTCTTTGCTATCCTGCCTACCTGCGACTCCACTATGAACCAACACTAGAAGGTATGTTTATTCAACAACACTCCCCATTAAATGTGTAGATCCTGCCCTGATCTGCCTTTCCAAAATCCATATTTCAAAATGGGGTCGAGAAACGTATAAGCCGTGATTGAATGGTGGAGCAGATCTGATGGGCTAAATGGCTTAATTTCTGCACCAATGTCGTATGGTCTCTTGCCGTCCTGGACACAGTGAGAGAATTGGAAGCAGGAATAGGTCATTTGTCTTTCCAGCTGGCACCAGTATTGAACAGTTCATAACTGGATATAAATATACCTGCATCTAGATGGAAAGGCTGGGTCTTTTTTCACTGGAGCATCAGAGGTTGAGAGGTGACCTGAGAGAGGATTATAAAATCATGAGAGGTATAGATGAGGTGAACGGCAGGTATTCTTTCCCTGGTGTGGGTGTTTCAAGATCAGGGAGCAAATTTTGAAGGTTAAGAAAGAAATATTTTAAAAAGAAATGAGGGGCACCTTTTTTTAAAAAGATAAAGAGTAGTTCGTGTGAGGAATCAATGTCCAGAGGAGTTGCTGGATGCAGGTACAGTTACAATGTTTAAAAGACATTTGGATAAGTACATGAATAGGAAAGGGTCGGAGGGATATGGGACAATCACTGGCAGGTGGGACCAGTTTAGTTTCAGAACACCGTCAGCATGGACTCGTTCGATTGTATGGTCTGTTTCTGTGCTGTATGACTCTGTAACTGTTCTGTACTGGTTTTAAAACCGTTTTCTTGCCGTTTCCCATAACTTCTTTGTTCTTCAAAGTCACATGAACTCAGCCTTGAATACATTCAATAACCGACCTAACTGCAGAAAGACATCCCCACTTCTGAACTCAATTCCTCTTGCTGATATACCAATTGCTTTGCTCATTGCTTGCTGCACTTTCTGACAACTGGCAGTGACTGGTGTAGAAGGACAGTAAGGCCCCTTTGTCTATCCACACATCACTCCTGATGAAGGGCTCGTGCCCGAAACGTCGACTCTCCTCCTCCTCAGTTGCTGCCTGACCGACTGTGGTTTTCCAGCGCCACAATATTCAACTCTGAACTCCAGCATCTCACTTTCGCCACATCTCAACATATCACCATTTAAACAATGCACCTCCTTTCTGCTATTTTTTCACACTACAAAGGCTATAACTTCACATTGTGATATTGCATTTTCCATGTGTTTGCAAGTTGACACACAGACCTGGATCAACTTTTCCAGAGTCTGGCCCCTCCCTCGGTTCACTCTTGAACCCCAGAATGAAAAAGTGGTGAGAAAAACACTGTTGTACTAACAAATGTTAGACAGAGGAAGGAAGTTACAGTCTGGGGTGAAGTTTAACCTTATGCAGAGAGAAAAGAACAGCAGCAGCTTCAGAGTTCATGGTCCAATCTCCGCATTTCCACAATGGCTGGCTCTGATTGGCAGGAGGACCAGACTCCTTCCGGTCCTCCAAGGTTCTCCATTGCTCCATGGAAAGGAGCTCGCTCGCCGTTTCTGTGGACACCCAAGAGTATGCGCAGTGCTTGCTGACACCATGGAGCATGCACAGTGTGCAGGAATTTGTTACAAATTTTAACGTTAAAAATCACAAAGCACCTGGTGATAGTCCAACAGACTTATTTGGAGGCACTAGCTTTCGGAGCCCTGCGCCTTCATCAGCTGATTGTAGAGTATAACATCGTAAGACACAGAATTTATGATCTTACGATCTTATATTCCACAACCACCTGATGAAGTAGCAGCGCTCCGAAAGCTAGTGCTTCCAAACAAGCCTATTGGACTGTAACCTGGAGTTGTGTGATTTTTAACTTCGTACACCTTAGTCCAACACGGGCACCTCCCGATCATGACAAATATTAAGCGTCCAAATGCTGGAAAATTATGATTTTATTTCTTTTGCATTTTGTCTGTCTGCTCAACGTTTCTGTCTTTTCCCTAGGTAAGAGGTATTCCAAAACTAGAGGGTAAAGGTTTAGGGTGTGGGGGAAAGATTTTAAAAGATCTAAAAGACGAGGAATAGAACATTCACCCCTTACTGGGCGAAAGTGAGGACTGCAGATGCTGGAGATTAGGGTCGAGAGTGTGGTGCTGGAAAAGCACAGCAGGTCAGGGAGCATCCGAGGAGCAGTACACTCGACGTTTCGGGCAAAACCCTTCGTCAGGAAATAGCCATGGGGAACTGCAGGGCTGTAGCCTAAACGAGTGAGTCTCAGTGGGATGCTGTTGGGAAGGTCGGTGTGAATGGCCTGTAGAGATGATATGGTTCCACTGCCTTAGCCACGCGTCTTTTGAGAAATGTGGGAGGAGTGGGTTCCAGTTCGTGCGACACTGACACGAGTCCTGGAGAAGGTGGCATTTGTGCTGTCTCTATCTTCACATTCTGCCCCCCTGTCCATTTTCTCCCCATCCACTGCCCCCTGCCTATTCTCTCTCCTCATACTGCACCCTCTATTCTCTCCCCCAAACCTCTGAACCCCAGTCTGTTCCCCTGTCCATTTTCCTCCCTTCTCCGCCACCACCAGCGACCCCTTCACCCACCCACCCCACCCCCACAATCGTCCTTTCTCGTGCCTCAGTCCTCTTTGATCGCTGTATGAAGTTTTTCTCAGGGAAGAGAGAGAATGGATGGTGATGACTTTATCTGGGAAACACGGCATGTGAGAAATAGCTGATTTTTAAAATTGAGAATAACTAAAACCAAATATTCAGAAACTTCGTTACAGTCGGGAAGAATGTTATTTTTTTTTCAAAAAAAAGCTGCACAAATCTTTCTGAAACTTGCATTGATGTATGTGCAGTTAGGCCACAACAAACGACAGGCTGTAAGGAGTGAATGAGTGAATGAAAGACAAGTCCAACCTTGCCCTCGAGGAGAAGGTGAAAACTGCTGATGCTGGCGATCAGAGTCGAGAATGTGGTGTTGGAAAAGCACAGCAGGTCCGGCAGCATCCAAGGAGCAGGAGAATCGACGTTTCGTGCATAAGCACTTGGCACTCGGCCATCGCTCCTTCAACCCCGCTGTGATGGCGCGTGAACTCACTGGTGCCTCCGCAGGTGGGAGGAGCAGGTGAATCCCTTCCGGCACATACAGCAGGTGAATGGCCTCCCTCCAGGGTGGACCCGCTGGTGGGTCAGCAGTGCAGCTGACTGAGTGAAACCCCTCCCGCACATGGGGCACGTGAATAGCTTCTCTCCCTTGTGGACTCACTCATGCGTCTGCAGATGGCAGATCCGACTGAAGCCCTTCCGACACACTGAGCAGGTGAATGGCCTCACCCGGTGTGAATGCGTCTGTGGGTTTCCAGCAAGGATGGGGAAGGGAATCCATTCCCACAGACCCCACATTTCCAACGTTTCCCCATTGGAGGGAGCTTTCCTTGTGTTGCTCTGGGATTGAAATTACAAACAGAACGGATACATAGTCTTTCTCACCTTGAGGGGTGAGACTTTGATTCCTCCAAGCTGAGTAAATGGTTTGAAGCACTTTTCACAGTCAGCGCACTGAATCTCCCTCACTCGGTGTCTCAGTATTCTTCCTGCCACAGGACTGTCCAAAATCTCTCAAACAAACAAAAGCAAACATGCCTTCTTGATTGGAATGGCTGCTGATATTCAAGTTCCAATGAATGAAGTGGCTCTGTCAGAAGTTGATGTATCATTTGTTTTCAGATTTCTTTCTTCACGTCTTCTTGCAAAGAAAAATCACAAAATAAGTGATCACTGTCAGTACAGTTAATGAACATAACATAGGTGGCAATTCCTGTAGATTGCGAGATGTCTGCTGATCACATATTATCCAGGCCACAGAAACCTGAAAACCCTCATGCAGCCAGATAGCCTTAGCTGTGCATGGAGGAAAACTTCATTTCAGTGACAATAACGTGGAACAAACTGCCTACAAAGATGCTGGAAATGGAGCTGAATCAAGGATATGAAAATGAAATGTTAAGGCTGTTTGAGAAAAGGAAGGCAGTAAAATTGCTGAATGACTTCCTGCTGACCTATTAAATAAAACATTATGACAAAAAAAGGACGTAACTCCATTACTACATTAGAAGGTGAATAATAATTACAAAGAAACTTTTACAACAGTCAACAATATCAGATATACACCATATAGAACAAAGAAAGTTTACAGCTCAGGAACAGGCCCTTCAAGCTTGAGCCGATCCAAATGTACTGTCTAAACCTGTCGGTCAATTCCGAAGCATCTGTATCCCTCTACTCCCCACCCATTCATGCATTTACCCAGACGCATTTTAAATGATTCTGCCGTGCCTGCCTCTGCTGGCAACGCGTTCCGAACTCCCACCAACCTCTGTGTGAAGTCAAGCACGTATTCTCTTTGAATAAGTGCTGCCCTTGCCGCGTTCATAAGCTGCTTTTTGAAAGTATTGACTGGCCGTTTTTGCACAAGGCAGTGTAAGAAACAAGGGCTCGTCCGGGATTTGAACCCGGGATCTCTCGCATGCCCACGCACCAGAAGGCCCGAAGCGAGAATCATACCCCTAGACGAACGAGCCACAGGCCCAGGTAGCCCTCCATTTTTCGAGCAATGTGCCAATCCCTTAAATGCTGCTCAGTTCCTTGAGAATCTAACCTTTTAGTTGTGAACATGAGGAAAGGAGCAATCCTTTTCTAGGGTGCAAACTGTATACGTGCCAAACTGAGGGAATACACAAGGAAAATAGCTTTAAGAGAGATAGAAAGTATTTGAGCACCTTTGGAGTGTCTGCTCCCTCCCTGGATTCACTCCAGTTGCTACAAGTGAACAGTGTTTCACCCACCCCTACCTCCCCTTCCCCCTCGCTGCTGGAGGATGGTATATGGAAAGGGGGAGACATTGCTTTACCCACAGATGTTGCCCAGAGGGAGGGAGTTTCACTCTGAAACTGACAGGGCTGCATCCGCATTGTGACGTCAACAATGGAGGGCGGGCCGGACAGCTGTCCTGCAGTTAAGGCACGTGTGGAGGGGAGGACACTTTGCAAATCCCACTCTCCTCCAAGTCTATGCAGTTTGAGTTCAAGCAAAGCAAGGGGTTTAAATATACTATAGAAAACCTCCTTTGTGCCGTGGGAAAACTCCGGCCGCGGGAAATGCAGTGTTACAGATTCAAAGTAACAGAAGCAGGAGTAGACCATTTGGTCAAGCCTGCTCCGTCATTCATTAAGATCACAGCTCCACCAACCTGCACTATCCCGACTACCCTTAATTCCCCTACCATGCAAAAACCGATCCAACTGCGTCTTCAATAAACTTCATGAAGCTGTCTCAACTGCTCTCTTGGGCAGAGAATCCCATGGAGTCTCACAGAGTGACACAGATGTACAGCACGGAAACAGACCCTTCGGCCCAGCTCATCCATGCAGCCCAGATATCCTAACCTAATCTAGTCCCATTTGCCAGCACTTGGCCCAAATCCCCATAAAACCTTCCTACCCTCCAATCTCCAACCCTGGCAACATCCCTGTAAATCTTTTCTACACATTTTCTAGTTTCACAACATCTTTCCGATAGGAAGCAGACCAAAATTACATGCAATATTCCAAACGTGGCCTGACCAATGTTCTGTACATTGGCAACATGAGCTCCCAACATCTATCCTCGATGCTCTGACCAACAAAGAAAGCACACCAAACGCCTTCTTTACTATCCAATCTGCCTGCGTCTCTACTTCTAAGGAACTATCAACCTGAACTCCAAGGTCTCTTTGTTCAGCAACACTTCCAAGGAACTTACCATTAAGTGTAAAAGTCCTGCTCTGATTTGATTTTCCAAAATGCAGCACCTCATATTTATCTACATTAACCTCCAACTGCCATTCCTCAGCCCATTGGCCCATCTGATCAAGGTCCCGTTGTAATCTGAGGCAACCTTCTTTACTGTCCACTACACCTCCAATTTTGGTGTCATCTACAAACTTGCTAACTATACCTCCTCCGTTTACATACAAATCATTTATATAAATGACAAAAAGTAGCGGACCCAGCATCAATCCTTGTGATACACCATTGGTCACAGGCCTTCAGTCTGAAAAGCAACCTCCATCACCACCCTCTGTCTTCTGCCTTCTAGCCAGTTCTGTATCCAAATGGCTAGTTGTCCCTGCATGCCATGAGATTAAACCTTGCTCACCAGTCTCCCATGAGGAACCTTGATGATCGCCTTCCTGAAGACCATATAGATCACGTCCATCGCTCTGCCCTCATCAATCCACTTTGTTACTTCTTCAAAAAACCCAATCATGTTCATGAGACATGATTTCCCAAGCATAAAGCCATGCTGACTATCCCTAATCAATTCTTACCTTTCCAAATACATGTAAATCCTGTCTCTTAGGATTCTCTCCAAAACGTTGCCCATCACGGATGTCAGGTTCACTGGTCTATAGTTCCCTGGCTTTTCCTTTCCACCTTTCTTAAATAGTGGCACCACGTTAGCCACCCTCTAGCCTTCCGGCACCTCACCTGTGACTATTGATGATACAAATATCTCAGTAAGAGGCCCAGCAATCACTTCCCCAGTTTCCCATAGAGTTCTAGGGTACTCCTGATCAGGTCCTTGGGATTTATCCACTTTTATGCATATCACGATATCCAGCAATTTCTCATCTGTAATATGGGCATTTTTTGAACATGTCACCATCTACTTTCTCACATTCTAGATCTTCCATGCCCTTCTCCACAGTAAACACTGATGCACAATATCCGTTCAGTATCTCGCCCCCCCCCCCCCCCCCACCCCACCCGCCCCCCATCTACTGCAGCTCCACACAAAGGCCGCCTTGCTGATCTTTGACGGGCCCTATTCTCTCCCTTGTTATCCTTTTGTCCTTAATGTATTTATAAAAATCCTTTGGGTTATCCATGACTATTTGCCAAAGCTATCTCATGTCCCCTTTTTTGCCCTCATGATTTCCCTCTTAAGTATGCTCGTACTGCCTTTATACTCTAAGGATTCACTCGATCTCTCTGCCGATACCTGATATATACATCCTTCTTTATCTTAACCAAAATCTCATTTTCTCTAGTCATCCAGCATTCCCCAACCTACCAGCCTTTCCTTTCACCCGAACAGGAATACACTCAGATGAAGGAGCGTCGCTCAGAAAGCTAGTGTGCTTCCAAGTAAACCTGTTGGACTATAACCTGGTGTGGTGTGATTTTTTAACTTTGTACTCCCCAGTCCAACACCGGCATCTCCGAATCAGGAATATACTGTGTCTGAACTCTTGTTATCTCATATTTGAAGGCTTCCCATTTTCCAGCAGTCCTTTAACCTGCGAACATCTGCCCCCAATCAGCTTTTGAAAGATCTTGCCTAATACCTGAGTCTTCCTCCAATTTAGAACTACAACTTTTAGATCTGATATATTATTTTCAATCACTGTTCTAAAGTTAATAGAATTATGGTTTACCCTTAGGTTTTGCACCCTCGCCAGTATGTACATCCACATTGTGAATTAGTAAATAGAACATAGAACATAGAAGAATACAGCGCAGTACAGGCCCTTTGGCCCTCGATGTTGCGCCGATCCAAGCCCACCTAACCTACACTAACCCACTATCCTCCATATACCTATCCAATGCCTGCTTAAATGCCCATAAAGAGGGAGAGTCCACCACTGCTACTGGCAGGGCATTCCATGAACTTACGACTCGCTGAGTGAAGAACCTACCCCTAACTTCAGTCCTATATCTACCCCCCCTTAATTTAAAGCTATGCCCCCTTGTAATACCCGACTCCATACGCGGGAAAAGGTTCACACTGTCAACCCTATCTAACCCCCTAATCATCTTGTACACCTCAATCAAGTCACCCCTAAACCTTCTTTTCTCTAATGAAAACAGCCCCAAGTGTCTCAGTCTTTCCTCATACGATCTTCCTTCCATACCAGGCAACATCCTGGTAAACCTCCTCTGCACCCGTTCCAGTGCCTCCACATCCTTCCTATAGTATGGCGACCAAAACTGCACACAATATTCCAGATGCGGCCGCACCAGAGTCTTATACAACTGCATCATGACCTCAGGACTCCGGAACTCAATTCCTCTACCAATAAAAGCCAGTACGACATATGCCTTCCTCACCACACTATTTACCTGGGTGGCAACTTTCAGAGATCTGTGTACCTGGACACCAAGATCCCTCTGCTCATCCACACTACCAAGTATCCGACCATTAGCCCAGTACCCCATCTTTTTGTTATTCTTCCCAAAGTGAATCACCTCACACTTAGCTACATTGAATTCCATTTGCCACCTTTCTGCCCAGCTCTGCAGCTTCTCTATATCCTGCTGTAACCTGCCACGTCCTTCCTCACTGTCAACAACTCCTCCGACTTTCGTATCATAAATGTCCTTGTACACACTTAACAAATTCCTCTATTTGGCAGATAGGAAAATGGGCAGGAGTTATACCTTGGGTCCACTCTTCCTTCATTCCCACCAAGCCTAACCCCATTCCCACCCCAATAGTCCAACGGCACTTTCCCCTGCAACTGCCGAATGTGTGACACCAGCCCATTTACCTGCTCCCTCCTCTCTATCCAAGGGTCCAAACTTACCTACCAGGTGAAGCAGCACTTGACGTGCACTTCCCACAACCCAGTCGACTGCAGTTGCTGCTCATAATGTGGTCTCAACTACATTGGGGAAAACGAAGCATAAACTGGGTGACTGCTGCACAGAACATCTACGTTCTACCTGCAAAAAAGACCCTGAGCTTCCAGTTGCCTGCCAATTCCACACACCACCCTGTTCCTGGCCAACATCTTTGTCTCAGGTTTGCTGTAGTGTTCCAGCGAAGCTCAGCACCAGCAGAACGAAGAGCACCGAATATTACACTTGGGGAGCATACATCCCTCCGGTCCCAATATCGAATTCAATAATTCTCGGGCCTGAAATGCATAGTATCCTCGTCCCTTCCACACACACCAAGCCTTGTTATCACATAGTCTGTCATTACACACTACCTATTCTTAGCCACGAACAGTCTCCATTCACCCTCCCACGCAGATCGTTATCAACTCCCTTTCCTGTCCAACAGTTCTTCCCTCGCTTTGGGCTCTGTCCTGATCTATCATTTACTGCATCCGCCTTCCTCCCACAATATCTTCTGCATATAAACCAACGTTTTCCCAATCACCATCAGTTCTGTGGAAGGGTCACCGGCAACTTCTGTTTTTTGTTTCAGATATGCAGCATCCACAGTTCTTTCACCTTTTTATTGAGATAGAGTTGGAACTTACTTCGAGAGACAGAAGGAGAGGGGGCAGAGACATAACACCCATGAACTGTTGATCTCCGTTGTTTCTCATCACGAAAAATCATTGCAGTGCGATCACTTCCCTTAAGCATGAATGGAAGGGATGGACGATCTGTGAGTTTGTGGCGCAACGGTAGCGCGTCTGACTTCAGATCAGAAAGTTGCGTGTTCGAATCACGTCAAGCTCACTGACATCAACTTCTTGTATTTCAAATCAAGAAAGGAGCACTTCACTCGGGATATCTGTTGAGCCAAATCTTCTTTGCGGAAATTTTCGATCACACGTGAAGCTTTGCTGTCAGTTTGATTTGTGAACACTGTGTCAGGGAGGTGGTGTGCCCATTGTCTGGGTAAATGCTCAGCTCCCCCAGTTCATCACGGGATTTAAACACAGCCGTCTCCCTCTGGGCAGCCGCTTCGTTCAGTTGGTGACAGCGCGGTGAGAATAACGTAATACCGATAGTTTTACAACATAATCCAGAGACTCCCAGCTTTATGTTTCAATCTATCAGGAGAGTGTTAGCGAGTTCAGATAGAAATGATTCCCACCAACTGCAAATCCTTTCTTTCACTGGACACAGTTAAAATTATCTTTATTCAACAGGAGAAGCAGAAACTCTAGTCTGACGGCCCCTCTCCACATTAACGGTGAGCCTGAATTTTATAAACGGTGTCAGTAAAATCCAGTGGCGGACACTGATTTGGTTCAATCGATTTTTTTGCCAAGCGTAATTCACCGAGAGGATGCTGCTGTGTGAAACAGCGTGGGGAATTACTGCAGGGCCTCCTGCGCATGAGACACACCGCAACTGATGTGTTTCACCTTCACCAGGCTCAACACAATATGTAAATAAGTGTCTCATTTTGTCGCCTTCTACCTGTAAATCTGCATATTGTCACATTGAACATGCCCATCGAATTCCCTTTTGTGTCCAGTGAATCTGCCTCTTTGTCACTGTCAGACTGCGACTTTCTGACCCCACTCCCTGTGCGAAAACGGTCTTCCTAATGTCACTTTTACTTATTTTCCTGATGACTTTAAATCTCTGCCAAATCATTCTCGATCCTTTCAGGCCTGGGAGCATTTTCACTGCATTATTTCCTCTGTCTAAAACCCTCATGACGTGGAAAACTTCAATCAGACCAGCTTTCAGCCCTCTGTTCTCCAAAGAGAGCTGCCCCAAACCTTCCAATCTCCCTTCATTGCTGACATTCCTCAGGACGGTACCATTCACGTTAACTTGTTCAGAGCTGTCTGTAATCACTTCACTTCCCCGCTTCCTGAAGTGTCACCCTCAGAATTGAGCGTAATACAGGTGGAGGATTCATTCAGACTCGGATTGCGCGGGCGAAAAATCTGCAATACTTGTTTTCACTTTGAACAAGTGTTTCTCTTCGCCGTGTTCACTGCAATGGCAGCTCTGCGCCGTCCCTAGTTCAGGCAGTCCGATCTTATTTAACGAAGCTCCTTTTTGAGAAAATTCATCAGGTATTTTTGCTCAGGTCAATTTAAGGAATGATGGTTCGCCTGGGATTGGAACCCGGGAATTCTCACACGGCTGCATATGCTCGAAGACCCAAAGCTAGAATCATATCCCAGACTAACGAGCCACCAGCCATGGGTGCAGCCACCTCCGGAAGCAGCTGAGACTTGCTCAGTACGAAATACATTGTGCATTGCTCACAGAATTGCAAGTAAGGAAGAGTTTCAAGAACATGTGCTTCTCAATCTGTCTCCCTGCTCCTAGGACGCTGCTGTTTGTCCCGTCCCCAGGGACCGGGCTCTCTCCACTGGTGGATAATTGAACCATTTCGTTTCTACTTGCAAGCTGTGCTGGTGGAAGGCAGAGCCCATTCACTCTTCTGCTGTCTCACACTATTACGTGATGCAGGATAAGTCAGTTACAGTTATGCGTAGGAAATGGGCAACTTTGAACTTGTTCCAAAGGTCTTGTTAACGGAGAGATAGAAAGATGCTGTGCTGCCGGGACAGAGAGAAATGGACACCGGAGACTCTTCCCGCAGGTAAATTGATATGAGTGCATTTTTGTGCAGCCTGCTTGGTGTTCAGAATTTGTCTTGACACAGCAATCCTGCAGAAAGTCTTTTATTACACGGCTGTTGGTTTCTTTACTGCAGGAAATGGACAAAAACAGCAAGTCATGTGTTTCAACTTCACCGGTTCATTGCCATCTGAGAGAAGAGGTTTCACACGAGATCAGGACACACCGACAGAGAACACGACAAGACAACTCAGAGCTCCACAAGGGTGCCAGCGCAACTGTGTTTGACTTGTGTTTCGATGTGACATATCCAGCTCAGATACTCTAAGTTTTGGGAAGCAAATGACATGGCAAGGAAAAGAATAGAGCGCCAGGAGAGACATTCAGGAAGTCGTTTGAAAGGCAAGATGCTGGACAGGATACCATCACAAATGAAAGCCGCTCCAGGAGACACTGAACAATAGCAGAGGATTGCTTCGATCCATCGACCTCGGAGTTATGGGCCCAGCACGCTCCCGCTGCACGACTCGGCTCCCAAGCACAGCATCGTCTCCTACAGCCCCCCTCAGCCTTTCGTTTGGCGCGTAGCATGCACGTTCGAGACTGATGTCAAAGATCTCCACTGCTGTCGCTTTATATGGTGTTGCGCAGACGTATGGAGGCTGTGCAAATATAAACTTTTTCTAACTTCCAACATTCTGTTGGCCGAACTGTGATTTCACTCTGAATAGACGCCGTGCGGCCCAGCTTCGCTCTGCTTGGGTCGACACAGTAAGTAAACGTGGGTCTCTATTCGTATCATTCTCTTGCTTTCCCCATGTAATTCTGCACATTGTTACTTTAAACATGACCACCGAATTCCCGTTCGCGTCTAATGAATCTGCCTCTTTGTCAGTGTCAGTTAGGGATTTACTGACCCCAACCACGTTCTTCCTAATGTCACTTTTGGTTTATTTCCTCATGACTTTAAAACTCTGCCGAATCTTTCAGGCGTGGGAGCATTTTGACGACATTACTTTCTCTGTCTCGACTTCGCAAGCTTCAATCGGGCCAGATTTCAAACTTCTGTTCTCCGAAGAGAGCTGTCCCAAATTTCCAATCGACCCTCTTCGCTGACAGCCCTCAAACACCGCACCACTCACGTCAACCTATTCAACGCTATCTCCAATCATTTCACTTCGCTGCTTTCTGTCCCATTGGTCCTCCAGGGAGCCCAAACCCGTTTAACGAAGGTGCTTTTTTTGTTTTATAGATATTTTTATTAGAAATTTAACATTTTTACAAGTTTACAAAAATAAACAAAACTCTCAGATATAAACATTGATATACAATTAGCTCAAATATACAATAGCCAAAATTTGACAAAAAAAAACAAAACAACAAAAAAAACCGAAAAGAAAAAAAAACAAACAAAACTCAACTATCTACTAATCTAACCTACAACTAACCAGGGTGTATATTTAAGTCTCTTACATGCTCGGGATGTGTTAACATCAGATATGATAAAACCCGTATTCGTGCGGGATTCCTCCCCCGAGGGGCCGCGGACCAGCCAGGTTTGTAGTCTCAATTAAATAAAAGCCCTTGTTAGGATAGCCGAAATATCTGTATTTATGTAATTCAAAAAGGGCTGCCATATTTTACAAAATAATTCGGTCTTTCGGTGCACCATATTTGTAAGGAAGTCAAGGGGAATACATTCCATAATTAGTCTGTGCCAATTTGAAAGTCCAGGGGGGCCCTCCGCCACCCAGTTCATCAAAATATTTTTCCTTGCACAGAAAGAAAGAATAGAAAATAGTCTCTTCCCGTACGTGTCCAGGGAGGGAAAGTTCGAAAAGCCCAAGAGGAGAGATACGGGGTCCACTTTTATTTCCGTTCCTAAAATTTCTGTCAGGGTACTTGCTACTTTAGTCCAATATCTACGGATCTTATGACAGGTCCATAAGCAATGTACAAGAGTGCCCACCTCTATTTTGCATTTAGGACACATTGGAGATGCTCCTGCCTTAAATTTTGCCAATCGAACCGGTGCTATATGGGCCCTATGAAGTATCTTCAGCTGGATAGCCTGGGTTCTGTTACAAATAGTAATTCTTCTAGCATTTTCCCAGATATCATTCCACGTTTCTGTGGAGATTTCTAGTCCCAGATCCTGATCCCATGTTTTAAGCAGATTATCCATATCTCCCGATACTTCATCATGTAGCAAATGATAAATATTACTGACGGAAGATACCCCCACTGGTCGTAGGACACTACATTCTCTATCGGATTTATAAAGACTATTTAATAATGTAGTCTTCTTCTGTATAAAATCTCGAATTTGGAAGTATCGAAAGAGGTCTCCATTGGGTAATCCGAATTTCTGACGCAGCTGTCCGAAAGACATCAGGACCCCATCTTTAAATAAATCCCCGAGACATGAGATACCCCTGGATCTCCAGAGTTTAAAAGTGGCATCTGTTAACCCCGGTTGGAATCCCCATGCTCCCACTATCGGTGCATAGGGGGATGTTTTATGTGAATTACCCTCATTTTGCCGCATTATATTCCAAGCCTTGATTGTATTCAGTATTATAGGGTTTTTACAGTGATCTGTAATGATTTTCCTCTTGTCTGAGAATAAAAGGTTAATAAGTGGGTATTTTACTTGAGAAGCCTCGATGTCCAACCAGATTGATTGTGGATCAGACAAGACCCAATCAGCTATATAACTTAATAGGGAACTTAATTGATATTTCCTAAAATCTGGGAAGTCCAATCCACCCCTTGCCTGTGGAAGCTGTAGCTTCTTCAGCTTAATAAGGGGCCGCCTATGGTTCCAGATAAAGGAACTCAGCCAGCCGTATAATTTACATAAAGCTGTCCTCGGCAGCATCACCGGAAGCATTCTCATAGGATATAGGAGACGGGGCAGGATATTCATTTTGATTAATGCTATTCTACCCAACCAGGAAATTGGCAGGTCTCCCCATCGCTGGAGGTCCTGCCTTATCCTTTCCAATAAATACACAAAATTAGCCTTATACAACTGACCAAATACTGGAGTAATAAAAATGCCTAAATATAAGAAACCCTCCAGGGACCAGCGAAAGGGGAAAAGGGAACCGTCCGCTAAGTGGGGTATCACAGCAAGGCCACCCATTGGCATAGCCTCCGATTTTGAAAAATTAATTTTATAGCCTGAGAATGCACTAAATGTATTAATAACTTGGATTAAGCGAGGTATGGACATCAAAGGGTTACTGAGGAATAGAAGAACATCATCTGCATAAAGGGTAATTTTATGTTTACCTGTACCAATCCTTGGGGCCACTATATTAGGATCAGCTCGTATAGCTTCTGCTAGTGGTTCAATTATTAGCGTGAATAACAATGGCGAGAGGGGACATCCCTGACGGCAGCCCCTACCCACACTGAAGCTATCCGAGCCTAATCCATTGGTAACCACAACTGTTTTGGGATCACTATACAATGTTGAGATCCATTTGATAAACACCTGTCCAACACCAAACCTCTCCAATGTGTAAAACAAATATGACCATTCGACCCTATCAAATGCCTTTTCCGCGTCTAATGAAACCACTACTCCTGGTATCTTTCCCTGATGACAAGCTTGAATCATATTCAGAGCCCTTCTAACATTATTGGATGATCTACGGCCCTTAATAAACCCCGTCTGATCCTCCTTTATAATATGTGGCAGTATCCTTTCTAATCTCAGTGCTAACGTTTTAGAGAGGATTTTAAAATCTACATTTAGCAAGGATATTGGTCTGTATGATGTACAATCTTCTGGGTCCTTTCCTTTTTTAAGGATAAGAGAGATATTTGCCTCTTTCAGCGAAGGCGGGAGACAGCCCTGACTATATGCATAGTTATACATGTCCATAAGTGGACCAACCAGTATTTCTGTAAATTCTTTATAGAATTCAGCTTGAAAGCCATCTGGGCCCGGCGTCTTACCATTTTGAAGGTGCCTAATTGCATCAACTATTTCTTGGGGTGTAAGAGGAGCATTTAGGACCGATACTTGTTCCGGAGTTAGGTCTGGAAAAGTCAAATTTTTAAAAAATGACTGCATCCTCTTCGTCCTATCTTCACAATCCTGTGATTTATATAACTCAGAATAGAATTCTCTAAAGGTCGCATTAATCTTTTTATGATCATGAGTCAAAATACCCGTACTTTCCTTGATAGACATAATAGTCTGAGGGGCCTTTTTTTACTTTGCAAGAAATGCTAAGTATCTACCTGGTTTGTCGCCATATTCATATAACCTTTGCTTTGCAAATAATATTTCCCTCTTAGCCGTTTGAGTAAGTGTAGTATTTAGAGCTGTCCTAAGAGCTGTAATCCTTTGCAATTTAATAATAGAGGGTCTATCAGTGTATGCTGTTTCAGCCGCTTTTAAGCGGGCTTCAAGCAGACGCTGTTGTTCTCCCTTTAATTTCTTCTGGGTCGCTGAGTAGGAGATGATCAAGCCTCGCGTGTAAGCTTTGATGGTCTCCCACATCATTGACGGGTTGCTAGCTGTACCTGAATTAATTTCTAAAAAAGTTTTAAATTCTTGAGAGAAGTACTTTACAAATTTACTATCTTTCATTAAGAAGGGGTCCATACGCCAATGCCGAGGGGATGTCCCACTGTTCCTCGCCTTAGTTTCCATATATACAGCAGCGTGGTCAGAAATTGCTATATTACCTATTTTACAGGATGATATGCAATTTAAAAAAATTGATGGGGCAAAAAACATATCAATTCTGGTATGACATTTATGTGGATTAGAGTAGAAAGAAAAATCTCTACCCTGTGGATGAAGACATCTCCATACATCTACTAATCCTAATTCTTTGTTCAGATCCATCAATTGTCTAGATCTGGGAGATACTCCTGCAGTACTCTTGGGAATCCTGTCTATTTCCGGATCCATAATACAATTAAAGTCTCCCCCTATAATTATATGACGGGCATCAAAAGCCATCAATTTTGAAAAGGCTTCCGTTATAAATTTAAAGGGGTGTGCCGGGGGGCAGTACAAATTTAAAATCCCATATTCCTCTCCATTTATGAGAGCTTTAATCAAGATATATCGTCCAGATTCGTCTTTTATCTGCTTTAGGATTTTGAAAGGGAAATTCTTCCGAACAAGAATAACAACTCCCCTGCTTTTTGAGCTAAAAGAAGAAAAAAAGGCCTGATCAAATCCGCCCTGTCGTAATTTCAAGTGTTCTTTATCTGACAGGTGTGTCTCCTGTAGGAGAGCTATATCAACTCTTTCCTTCTTAAGATTTGATAATATTTTCTTCCTTTTAAGTGGCGAATTACTCCCCTTGACATTCCAGGTGCACCACTTAACCGATTGATCAACCATAATCCTCTGGGCCAATCCGAGACCCCTCGGGAGGGGGAACCCTATCCAGAACATCCCGAGCATGGAACATGTAAAATTTACAAAAATAAACCCTCTTTAATACACCCACAACAATACAGTAAAAAACTATTTCTAAATAAAAAAAATATAAAACGTATCTAAGTGGAGACTTTCCCCCTTGTTCCCAGGGGGCATCACTTCCTCTCCAAAAATCCCTCATATCCTCTCCCAACCAATGCCCCACCCTTGACCCAGGCACTCCTCAATAAAATGAGGAAAATTCAAATATAATACAAAGCTAGAGTTAACAGTGAGCACCCCACCCCCACCTCTACCAACACCTGGGTATATTTGGTAATGTTAATACCATATATAAACATATAACTATAAAATTACCAGTTCAACAAATAATAATTAAATATGATAATACAAAATAACGAAGGGAAAAACAACCCCGCTCCTAAAGACAGAGGTAAACTCGAATAAGGTAACCACCTCCCCCCACCAACATTAACCAAATCCCCCAGCTTATATATACATATATATACATACACATACTTATATATATACATACATACACACACACACATATACATCCACCCCTCATATATACATAAAATAATAACAGAAAACAACTCCAAGGGGGGGGGGGGAGAAAATCAAATCCCTCTCCCCACCCCCCATAATAATATTAAGCAATAAGGTAAGAAAAAAAAGGGAGGGGATATAAACCAAAACGGGGGGGGGGGGGGGGTGGAAGGCAGACCAACATCCATTATGTCCTACAGTTTATCTAAGACAGTCCAAGAATTCCTTAGCCTTTTCTGGTGATCCAAAGTTATATACGGATCCTTCATGGTTAAAACGTAACATCGCTGGGTAGCGTAAGGAGTACTGAACACTTAAGTCCCTTAAACGCTTCTTCGCCTCGTCGAATGCCTTCCTCTTTCGAACCAGAGCCGGGGAAAAGTCCTGAAATAGCATGATCTTGGATCCTTTGTAGATCATAGCTTGGGGGTCTTTTCCAAGATTTCTAGAGGCTTCTAGGAGTATCTGCCTCTCCCTGTAGCTCTGCAGCCGGAACAGGACCGGGCGTGGGCGCTGGTTCGAGCCGGGCCCGCGTACTGCTACCCGGTAGGCCCATTCCACCCTTACCTGGCCTGATCCAGCTTGCAGATTTAAAAGCTGTGGCAGCCACTGCTCCAGGAATGCTGTAAGCTGGCCTTCCTCTTCCTGTTCGGGAAGGCCCAGCAAACGAATATTTTTTCGACGACCTCGATTGAGCGGTCGTCAATATGATTTTCCAAGGTCCGGACTCGCTGCTCGAGAGTCCGGACCTGATCCACGGCCGATTGAGCGGTTGTCTCCGAGGTCGCGGCCTTTAGCTCCGCCTCTCCGACTCGGCGTTCAATTTCTTCAATTTCACGGTCGTGCTTCTGCAGCGCGGCCGAGAGCGACTCCCAACGATTCCTGGATTCGACGATAAAGGCATCGATCTTCGAGTCAAGCTTGGAAAGCATTTCTGCAAGACTTGCTACTGTAGGTAAGTCCCCCGGGGCGGTTGTGGACGTCTCTGCTGCAGCTGGAGAGTGTGGGGGAGGGGTTCCTGCTTGCTGAGAGCTGCGGGCTCCCTTCCCTTTAGTCATTTTAACTTAGGATAAAGTTGCTTAAATGTAATATTACACAACTAATTGAGTTACTAAACTATTATAAATGATTTGGCGAGCTTGGTAGGGGGTAGGTGACCCACTGTGCCCAAGTCTTGGGAGGAGCACTATAGACTCAGTCTGACTGGGTCGCCGCCATCTTGGATCCCCCGAAGGTGCTTTTTGAGAAAATAAAGCAGGCACTTTCGCACAAGTCATGAAACGCGGGCTCGTCCGGGATTTCTCGCACGACTGCGTCGACGAAAACCCAAAGCGAGAATCATACCCCTAGACCAACGAGCCACACCGCCGGGGGGCCTGCGGCACCCTCTTGAACCAGCTGAGTCTTGCTCAGAGTGAAGTATAGTTGACATTGAACAGGCTGGGGCTGTTTTCTCTGCAACGTCGGAGGCTTAAGGGTGACTTTATGGAGGTTTACAAAATTATGAGGGGCATGGATAGGATAAATAGGCAAAGTCTTTTCCCTGGGGTCGGAGAGTCAAGAACGAGAGGGCAGAGATTTAGGGTGAGAGGGGAAAGATATAAAAGAGACCTAAGGGGCAACTTTTTCACGCAGAGGGTGGTGCGTGCATGGAATGAGCTGCCAGAGAAAGTGGCGGAGGCTGGTACAATTGCAACATTTAAGAGGCTTTTGGATGGATATATGAATAGGAAGGGTTTGGAGGTATATGGGCCGGGTGTTGGCAGGTGGGACTAGATTGGGGTGGGATATCTGATCTGCATGGATGGGTTGGACCGAAGGGTCTGTTTCCACGCTGTACATCTCTATGACTCTATGAACAGCTGCTTCTCATTCTGTCTCTCTGCTGCCGTTCGCCCATCCCCAGGAACCGGGCCCTCTCTACTGGCAGAAAATTAAACCGTTTTCTTACTCAACTTTTCTCTGACACCGGAGTGACCAGTGACAAGCACTGCCCTCCTCAACATAGGGTACAGAGAACAGGAGAAGACCCCGCAGACTTCCACGAGTGTGTCATCTCAACTGTGCACATTGGGCCTGTGCATCAATGTGAAATATTTACGTCGAAGTTTTTTGGGAAGCAGATGAGAAGGCGAGTTGCACAACAGTGTCCCGTTATACGGGAAAGCTGCGAAAGACGACATTGAGTGAATAGGAAAGATGGTTTCCCTTCTGGGTTATGCTCCCATCACGCACCGGCAGGCATATCGCCAGCAAGCAAATATTAATTGTGTCTAAATTGCCACATTCTGTTTTTACGAACCGTGACTTCACTCAGAAGCACAATTTACCCGCTCCCTCCTGAATATCCTTCCCGGCTCCAACATACCTTCCAGGTGAAAGCAGCACATTACCTGCACATTTGCCGCAACCTAGTCTACTGCATTCGCTGCTCATAGTGTCGTTTCCCCAACAGAGCATGAAGTATAAACTGGGTGACTGCTTCGCAGAACATCTCGGTTCTGCCCGCAAATAAAGGTCCTGAGCTTCTGCTTTCCTGCCACTTTAACACGCCACCCTGTTCCCTGGCCAACATCTCTGTCTCAGGCTTGTAGCAGTGTTCCAGCAAAGCTCAGCTCCAGATGGAAGAACAACGCCTCATATTCCACTTCAAAACCCTACAGCCCTCCGGTCTTCAAGATCGAGTTGCATGACTTTCGGGTCTGAAATCCCCCATGTCCTTGACCCCTACCACACACATACGAGCCCTTGTTATCACATAGTCTGCTACGACACACTACTTATTGTTAGCCACTAACGGTCTCCATTAACAGCTATTCACCCTCCCACACTGATCGTTATTCACTCCTTTGTCCCTCCTATTGTTCTCTCTCTCTGAGTTGGCGGGAAAGAGAGCAATGTACACTGGAGACTCTGAACCAGCTGAAACTTGCTCAGTGTGAAACACATTCCACTTTGCTCCAAGAATTGCAAGCAGCAAAGAGTTTCCAGAACATCTGTCCCCGGGATGCGGTTTCTGACATGCGGATCGTCTTGTCATACACGTCGGAACCAGCGTGGTGCACTACTGCAGGGAAGGCACGAAACCACAAGGTATGCGTTTCAACTTTATCAGCTCATTGGCATCTCAGAGAAGTGGGTTTGCGATTCAGTTCATAGGAAACCGACGAAGAACAGGAGAAGACCACTCAGACCTCCAAAAGCACGTTACTTGAACGGTGTGAGTTTCGCGACAGAAACGGTATGATACGGGGTATTTAGACACTCAGGAAGTCTGATTGCCGAACAGAGTGACATCACAAAGGAAAGTCGCTCAAGGAGACAGTGAACAATCGCAGAGGATGGTTTTGATCCATCGACCTCTGGGTTATGGGCCCAGCACGCTCCCGCTGCACCAATCTGCTCCTACGCCAGGCGCCCTCTTCCACAGGTCCTTTCAGCCTTTCGTCGGGCGCGTGGCATGCACGTTCGAGACTGATGTCAAAGATCTCCACTGCTGTCGTCTTATATAGTGTTGCGCAGACGTATGGAGGCTGTGTAAATATAAACTTTTTCTAACTTCCCACATTCTGTTGGTCGAACTGTGATTTCACTCTGAATAGATGCCATGCGGCCCAGCTTCGCTCTGCTGGGTCGACACAGTAAGTGAACGTGGGTCTCTATTCGTATCATTCTCTTGCCTTCTCCATGTAATTCTGCACATTGTTACTTTAAACATGACCACCGAATTCCCGTTTGCGTCTCATGAATCTGCCTCTTTGTCAGTGTCAGTTAGGGATTTACTGACCCCAACCACCACTCCCTGTACGAAAGCATTCTTCCTAATGTCACTTTTGGTTCTTTTCCTCATGACTTTAAAACACTGCCGAATCGTTGCCGATCCTTTCAGGCGTGGGAGCATTTTGACGACATTACTTTCTCTGTTTCGACGTCGCATGACTTGGAAAGCTTCAATCGGGCCAGATTTTGAAACTTCTGTTCTCCGAAGAGAGCTGTCCCAAATTTCCAATCGACCCTCATCGCTGACAGCCCTCAAATACCGCACCACTGACGTCAACCTATTCAACGGTATCGCCAATCATTTCCCTTCGCTGCTTTCTGTCCCATTGGTACGCCAGGGAGCCCAACCTCGTTTAACGAAGGTGCTTTTTGAGAAAATTAAGCAGCCACTTTTGCACGAGCCACGAAACGCGGGCTCGTCCGGGATTTGAACCCGGGATCTCTCGCACGTCTGCGTCGACGAAGACCCAAAGCGAGAATCATACCCCCAGACCAACGAGCCACACCGCCAGGCTGCCTGCGGCCCCGCTCTACCTCTTGAACCAGCTGAGTCTTGCTCAGAGTGAAGTATAGTTGACATTGAACAGGCTGGAGCTGTTTTCTCTGGAACGTCGGAGGCTGAAGAGTGACTTTATGGAGGTTTACAAAATTATGAGGGGCATGGATAGGATAAATAGGCAAAGTCTTTTCCCTGGAGTCGGAGAGTCAAGAACTAAAGGGCATCGATTTCGGGTGAGAGGGAAAAGATATAAAAGAGACCTCAGGGGCAACTTTTTCACGCAGAGGGTGGTGCGTGCATGGAATGAGCTGCCAGAGAACGTGGCGGAGGCTGGTACAATTGCAACATTTAAGAGGCGTTTGGATGGATATATGAATAGGAAGGGTTTGGAGGGATATGGGCCAGGTGCTGGCTGGCGGGACTAGATTGGGGTGGGATATCTGATCGGCATGGATGGGTTGGACCTCAGACGTATGGAGGCTGTGTAAATATAAACTATTTCTAACTTCCCACATTCTGTTCGTCTAACTGTGATTTCACTCTGAATAGACGCCATGCAGCCCACCTTCGCTCTGCTGGCTCGACACCATTTCACTTGCCTGTTTTCTGCCCCATTCGTTCTCCAGGCAGCCCAACCTCGTTTCACGACGGTGCTTTTTGAGAAAATAAATGGGGCATTTTTGCACAAATCAAGTTCAGAGACGCAGCTTTTTTGGGAAGCGGATGAGAAGGCGAGGTGCAGAACAAAGCGCCGTTATACGGGAAAGCTACTCAAGACGACGTTGAATGAATTGGGGAGAATGTTTTTTTCTTTTGGGTTATGGTCCCAACACGCACGCGTTGTGTCATTCTCCTGCATTGCTCGGCAGTTTTTCCAGAGAAGTATTCAGCTTTTCATCTGGCGTGTGGCAGGCACGTTTGAGAATGACGTCAAAAGATCTTCACTGCTGTCGTGTCATATGCTGTTGTGCAGACATATCGTCGATGTGCAAAAATAAACTCTGTCTAAATTCCCACATTCTGTTTTTCGAACTGTGATTTCGCTCAGAATCACTAATTTTCAAAACTCGCAATATTCAAACTTAAACAAAGTGCTCATAGAAATGGTTAGTGAACACCTGGAAGAAATTCTTCCAACCTTACCTGGGGAATTTCGCTTTGAGGGGTCTTTAACTTTAAGTGGAAGGAAAGGGAAGTTTGCCTCGAGGCTGCTTAATGTGGAGATGTGTTCTCCATGTAAACTGGTCGTAGTTGACCATCCCAGTGCTTCCCGATGCAGGGCTGCCTGACCCCCAGGGAGGTTTACTTGTAGCAACTGGAGTGAATCCAGAGAGGGAGCAGATTCTGCAAAGATGCTCAAATACTTTCTATCTCTCTTTTAGGTATTTTCCTTGTGTATTCCCTCAGTTTGGCACGTATGCAGTTTGCACCCTGGAAAATGATTGCTTTTTTCCTCATGTTCACAATTAAAAGTGTAGTTTCTCATGGAACTGAGCCGCAATGAAAGGATTGGCATATTGATATATATATGTACACGCATTTAGTTGAATATTAGATTAGATTCGATTTGAATGAAGTTTTCCTCTAAACACACCTCAGCCTATCTGGTTGCATGAGGGATTTCAGGTTTCTGTGTGCTGGGTATTATGTGATCAGCAGGCATCTGGCAAACTACGGGAACTGCCACCTATGTTATGTTCGTTCAAGTGTACTGCCAATGATCACTTATTGTGTATTTTTTTTGCAGGAAGACGTGCTGAAAGAATTCTGAAAACAAATGATACATCAACTTCTGACAGAGCCACTTGATTCACTGGGACTTGAATATCAGCGTTGAAACTTTATTGCTGGAACAGCACAGCAGGTCAGGCAGCATCCAGGGAACAGGAGATTCGACGTTTCGGGCACAGGCCCTTCTTCAGGAATGCATTCCTGAAGAAGGGCCTGTGCCCGAAACGTCGAATCTCCTGTTCCTGGATACTGCCTGACCTGCTGTGCTGTTCCAGCAATAAAGTTTCAACTTTGATCTCCAGCATCTGCAGACCTCACTTTCTCCTTGAATATCAGCAGCCATTCCAATCAAGAAGACATGGTTGCTTTTGTTTGCTTGAAAGATATTGGACACTGGTGCGGGAGGAAGAATACTGAGACACCGAGTGAGGGAGATTCAGTGCGCTGACTGTGAAAAGTGCTTCACACCATTTACTCAGCTTGGGGGAATCAAAGTCTCATCCCTCACGGTGGGGATAGACTATGTCCCCGTTCTGATTGTAATTTCAAACCCAGACCAACACAAGGAAAGCTCCCCCAATGGGGAAACTGGGGAAATGTGGGGACTGAAGGAAAGGATTCCCTTCCCCATCCCTGCTGGAAACCCACAGACGTATTCACAGCGGGAAGACGCCATTCACCTGCTCGGTGTGCAGGAAGGGATTCAGTCGGATCAGCCATCTGGAGACGCACGAGTGGGTCCACAAGGGAGAGACGCCATTCACGTGTCCCATGTACGGGAGGGGGTTCACTCAGTCAGCTGCACTGCTGACCCACCAGTTGGTCCACACCGGAGAGAAGCAATTCACCTGCTGTCAGTGCCGGAAGGGCTTCACCTGCTCCTCCCACCTGGGGAGGCACCAGCGCGTTCACGTGCCATCGCAGGGGGATGGAAGGAGCGATGGCCGAGCGCCGCTAACAACCCCGCTCTGGGGACTCTCAGGTTCGAATCCCGTCGCGGCAGATGGCAGAATTGGGATTCGGTCAGTCGTCTGGACTTCAGAATCTGAGGATGAAACCATTTTCAGAGGGCAAAAACCCATCTGATTCTCTCATGTCCTTTTCAGTGATGGAAACTGCCGTTGCGGGAAAGGATTCACTCAGTCGTCCCAGCTGCATGCTTTACCCGGCTGTACGAAGGATCCAGTTACAAAGGGACAGCTCAACTGACCAATAATAAAGAAAGTGTGGTGGGGGGAGTGGGGGTGAGTGCGTGCACTTTGAGCTTGAGGTGCTTTTTTTAAATAAAAGCTACTTTTTGTACGCCTTGCGATGTGGAGATCTGAAGCTGTAACAAAGTTGGGTCGCAGTAAAGGTTACCTGAACTTACTGTCAGGCTTAAACTCTCATTGAAAGCTGTGAGATCCAACAGCTTCTCATTTCTTTCAGCCACCAGCACCGAGTTTCCAATGTCGTGTCTCAGAAGGAGCAGTGAATGAGTAGCTAGTATTGTTCGAAATTGTAAATTTTTCAGGACTGCAGGTTTATTGTTTCATTGGCATTGCAAAGTTTACTGGCAACAGTGGGAGGTGTGGGCTGTACTCACTGGAAACAAAGTTTTAAAATTATACAAACACCAGGGTATAGTCCAACAGGTTTATTTGGAAGCACTAGGTTTTGGAGCGCTGTTCCTTCATCAGGTAGCTGTTGAGTAGGATGGTAAGACACAGAATATATAGCAATAAATTATCGTGTCATGCAACATAAATGATATATTGAAGAAACCTGTTAAGTCTTTCATCTTTTAAAATGGGTTGCAGATTTCGGTTCATTAATCTGTAAATCCCAGAACTTCTTTTTAGTAACATTCTCCAGGTAACTTAATGTTTTATAAAGGGAGGTGACGCCTCAGGTCAGATAACGCATGAGAGCTGTGAGGTTAGTCTTTCTGTATCCCAGTCTTGAGTCAGACTGGTTTTATTTCCAAAAATATAATCCTGCAAATGCAATTCACCCCAAAGACTTCTATGTGTGAGTGCATGCATGAGACAGCGCGTCTGTGTGTGTGCGTGTGCATGCTGGGTAAAGTGCGCGTGTGATGGAGTATAATTGTGTGAGAAGGTGTGTGCATGGATGCGAGTGTGAGGAGTGTATCAATGTGTGTCTGAGAGAGAGCCTGTCTATCAGAGAGGGTCTGCACGACCGTGTGAGTGCTTGTGTGTGTGTGTGTGTGCGTGAGAGAGAGAGAGCGAGAGAGGGTTTGTATGTGTATTGTGTAGCTGGGTTTCCTGTAGTGAGACATGAATCCAAGGTCTCAGCTGAGGTCATTCTCGTGTGTTCCAAACTTGTTATCAGCCTCTGCTCGGCCACTAGAATTGATTAAGCAGTTAAGCAGTTTCACAACACACACTGGAGAGGGCAAGGTTAAGGGCTTATGTCTGAAACGTTGATTCTCCTGCTCCTTGGATGCTGCCTGACCTGCTGTGCTTTTTCAACACCACACTCTCGACTCTGATCTCCAGCATCTGCAGTTCTTACTTTCTCCTCATGGGCGAGGTGGGACTTGTCTTTTATTCACTCATTCATTCTGACAGCCTGTCCTTGGTTGTGGCCTAACTGTGCATATATCAATGCAAGTTTCGGAAAGATTTCTACAGCTTGTTTTTTTTTTTTAGAAGAACATTCTTCCAGACTTTAACAACGTTTCTGAATATATGATTTTAACTATTCTCAATTTTAAAAATCAGTCAATTCTTGCACACCCTGTTTCCCAGGTAGAATCGTCACCACCTATTCTCTCTCTCTCCTTAAAAGGGCTTGATAAAGCGATCAAAGAGGGCTGAGGCACCAGAAAGGACGGGGAGGGGCGCTGGTGGGGGTGGAGAAGGGAGACAAATGGAGAGGGGGACAGAAGTTGGGAGGTAGAGAAGGACTGGGCTTCAGAGGGTTTTGGGGAGAGAATGGGGGTGCAGTGTAAGGAGAGAGAATGGGCAGGGGGCAGTGGGTGGGGAGAAAATGGACGAGGTGGGGGGCAGTGTGTGAAGAGAGAGACAGCACAATCCTACCTTCCACAGAACTGGTATCAGTGTCCCACGGACGAACCCACTCCTCCCACAGCAGACTTGGGGCAATCATTTCTCAATATACGCGTGGCTAAGGCAGTGGAATCATATCATCCCTACAGGCCATTCAGACCGACCTTCCCAACAGCATCCCATCCAGACCCACTCGATTGTGCTACAGCTCTGCAATTCCACATAGCTATTTCCTGATGAAGGGGTTTGCCGGAAACGTCGATTCTCCTGCTCCTCGCACGCTGCCTGACCTGCTGTCCTTTTTCAGCACACACTCTCGTCCCTAATCTCCAGCATCTGAAAGTCGTCACTTTCGCCCTGTAGGGGGTGAATGTTCTATGCCGAGTCTTTTGAATCTCTTCAAATCTTTCCTCCTCACCCTAAACCTGTACCCTCTAGTTTTGGAATACCTCTACCCTGGCGTAAAGGCAGGAACGTTGAGCAGCCAGACAAAATGCAAAAGGAATAAAACGTCGAGGCACAGGGGGAAAAAAACTTTTCGGTAAAAGAAATGGCGTTTGCATTTTTCTCTCGTAGTCGCATTTGGACACTTGAAATTTGTCATGATCTGGAGGTGCCCGTGTTGGACTGGGGTGTACAAAGTTAAAAATCACACAACACCAGGTTACAGTCCAATCGGCTTGTTTAGAAACACTTTGCTTTCGGAGCGTGGCTCCTTCATCAGGCGGTTGTGGAGTGTAAGATCAGAAGATCATAAATTCTGTGTTACCATGTTATACTCCACAACCACCTGATGAAGGAGCAGCGCTCCAAAAACCCGTGCTTCCAAATAAGCCTGTTGGACTATAACCAGATGTTTTGTGATTTTTATCTCCAAAATTTGTCAGTCATACCAGCATCGTGACAGAGCATACTGAGCATGCTCCACGGTGTCAGTAAGCACTGCGCATGTCTGCCGGTGTCAGCACTGAACTGCGCATACTCCTGGGTGTCCGCAGAAAAGGCGCACGAGCTCCTAACCATGGACCAATGGAGAACCTTGGAGGATCCGAAGGAGGCTGGTCCTCCTGCCAATCAGAGTCGGCCGTTGTCGAAATGCGGAAGTTGGACCGTGAGCTCTGAAGTCGCTGATGGTACTCTTTTGTCACTGAAAGAAGATTAAACCTCACCCCAGACTATAAATTCCTTCCTCTGTCTAAAATTTGTGAGTATAATAGTGTTTTTGTCACCACGTTTTCCATTATCTTTTCATTCTGGGGTTCAATTATTGATTTGTCGCAACTGAAAGGAAAGAGTGAATCGAGGGAGGGGACAGACTCTGGAAAAGTTGATCCAGGTCTGTGTCTCACTTTGCAAACGGAGTGCCACAATGTGAAGGTATTGCCTTTGATGTATGTAAAATAAAAAGCAGAAAGGAGGTGCATTGTTTATGTAGTGATATATTGAGATCTGGCGAAAGTGAGATGCTGGAGAATAGAGTTCAAAAGTGTGGCGCTGGCAAACCACAGCAGGTAAGGCAGCAACTGAGGAGGAGAGTCGACGTTTCGGGCACGAGCTCTTCATCAGGAAAGATGTGTGGATGGACAAAGGGGCCTCAGCGTCCTTCGAAACCAGTTACTGCCAGTTGTCAGACAGGTGCAGCAAGCAATGAGCAAAGCAAGTGATATATTAGCAAGAGGAAGTGAGTTCAGAAGTGTGGATGTCTTTCAGCAGTTAGGCCGGTCATTGAATGTATTTAAGGCTGAGTTCATTTGACTTTGATGAACAAAGAAGTGGATGGTTTTGGGGGAAGGCAAGAAAATGGTTTTAAGACCAGTATAGAACAGTTACAGAGTCGTACAGCACAGAAACAGACCCGTCAGTCCAACTAGTCCATGCTGAATATATTCACAAACTAAACTAGTCCCAACTGTCTATGTTTGGCCCATATCCTTCTAAAACGTTTCTATTCGTGCCCTTATTCAAATTTATTTTAAATGTTGTTATTGTACCTGCATTCACTACTTCCTCTGGGCATTCATTTGACACACACTCCACGCTCTTAAACGAAAAATGTGCTCCTCATGTCTTTTTAAAATTTTTCTCCTCTCGCCTTAAAAAGACTGCTCCCTATTCTTGAAACAACAGCTGATATTGACCTCATCTATGCCCCTCGTGATTTTATAAGCCTCAATAAGGTCACCTCTCAACCTCCTAAGTTCCAGTGAAAACGTTCCAGCCTATTCACCTGGATGTAAGTAGATCCATATTCAGTTATGATCTGTTCAATGCTTGTGCAGGCTCGAAAGACCAAATGGCCAACTCCTGCTCCCAATTCTCTCACTGTGGCCAGGACAGCAAGAGACCATAAGACATAGGAGCAGAAATTAGGCCATTCAGCCCATCAGGTCTGTGCATACCATTCAATCGTGGCTGATAGGTTTCTCAACCCCATTCTCCCGCGCTCTCCCTGGAACTCTCCATCCCCATGATACTCAGGAACCTATCTACCTCAGTCTTAAATATCCTCAGTGACCTGGCCTCTACAACCTTCTGTAGAAATGAATTCCACAGATTCACCACTCTTTCACTGAAGAAGTATCTCCTTACCTGCGTTCTAAAACGCCTTCCCTTTTCTCGAAGGCTGTGCCCTCCCGACCTAGTCTTTCCTACCAATGGAAACATCCTCTGAAAGTCTACTCTGTCCAGGCCATTCAGTATTCTGTATGTTTCCATTAGATCCCCCTCAGTGTGGGCCTATGAATCAGCATGAAACAGACCCTTCAGGATGAGGTACAGCAGGGATGAGGTTCAGCAATGAGAGAATGGAGGGAGAGTATGTGGGACAAAGATTTTCAGCTTCGAGGGAATAAGAGAGGAAAGAGAGTTTAGCATAAATTAGAATTGATCGGATGGGCCAAGGAGTGGCAGATGGGGTTTAATTAAGAGAAATGTGAGATGTTGCATTTTGGTTTAGCAATCCAGGCAGGACTGACACAGTTAAGGGGAGTGTCGCAGAACAAAGAGACCGTGGAGTCCAGGTTCATAGTTCCTTGAAGGTGGAGTCTTCATAGACAGTATAGTGAACAAGGTGTTTGGTATGCTTTCCTTTATTGGTCAGAGCATTCAGTATAGGAACTGGGAGATCATTTTCAGGCTGTACAGGACATTGGTTAGGCCACTTTTGGAATACTGCATTCAATTCTGGTCTCTCTGACGTAGGAAAGATGTTATGAAACTTTGAGAGGGGTCAGAAAATATTTAGAAGCCTGTTGCCAGATTTGGAGGGTTTGAGCTGCAGGAAGAGGCTGAAAAGGCCAGGGAGATGTTTTCTTTGGAGCATCAGAGGCTGAGTGGTAATCTTTAAAGACGTTTATAAGGGGCATGGATAGGGTGAATACCCAAGGTCTTTTCTCCATGGTCAGGGAGTCCAGAACTAAAGAGGCAGAAGTTTAAGGTGAGTAGGGAAAGGGACCTGAGGGGCAACATATTTTCAGACAGAGGGTGGAACGTGTATGGAACGAACTGCCAGAGGAAGTGGGGAGGCTGGTACAATGACAACATTTAAAAGCCACTGGATAGGTACTTGAATAGGAAGGATTTAGAGGGATGAGTCAAATGCTGGCAAATGGGACTAGATTAGTTTGTGATATATAGTTGGCACGGATGAGTTGGGCCAAAGGGTCTGTTTCTGTGGTGTATGACTTTAATCATCTTCAGCGAAAGCAGAAGTGTTGTTGTGAAGACTGGACTTTCAGAGCAGCTCTCAAAAATGTTTTGCCCTTACTCAGAGCTGAAGAAGTTACAATGAAATCTTTCATTTGTGAGACAGCAACTGAGTGAGTGAGTGAGTACATCTGGGATTTGGTGGAAAGTGGGAATTCATTGCACTGTGGGGATGAAACCCTACCCTATCCAGTCATTTCTGCTGGTAGATGAGACTAGGCCCCAAGATTAGGGGAAGTAGATTTAGGACAGAGATGATGAGGAACTGCTTTTCCTGGAGAGTAGTGAAACTATGGAAGTCTCTGCCCAAGGAAGCAGAGAAGGCAGCTTCGTTAAGTATATTCAAGACACAATTAGATGGGTTTCTGCATGATTGGGGAATTAAGGATGGTTGGGACACAGCAGGGAGGAGGAGCTGAGATGATGGATAGATCAGCCATAATCTTAATGAATGGCAGAGCAGGCAGGACAGGCCAAATGGCTGACTCCTGCTTCTATTACTATGAACCTATAACCCTGCATTTCCCAAGGCTAACCCAAATAACCCGCACATCCCTGGACACTCTGGGCAATTTAGCCTGGCAAATCCAAATCAAGGCTGGTGAGCAATGTCGTGATGTGGAAAGGAGCATCAGGGAATGATAGAAAGGGACAAGGAGAGTAAATATACCAGCAATCAAAACTGGATTCAGAAGATCACAAAAACTGAAACTAAAAACTGAATGTGAGCTGCATTGTAACAGAAGTGAATGAAATCACTGAACACATTGAAGAGAATAATTATGATCTGAGACTCCTTACAGGGACATGGCTTCAGGATGGCAAGAACTGGATCCTGAATATTGAAGGGGAAGTCAAATGGGAAGCTCAATAAAGGTAGAGGGTTGGTGCTGTTCATCAAAGCACTGATCACAGGGTAGTCTGGTGTCAGCTTTGATTTCAGGTCCGGATTTCTCTGTCCTCTGTTGATCTCCCTGTTCCCACAGAGTAAGATGTTGGTCTGTTCTCAGCTCTGCTGGATTTCTGCTGAAGCTTGTATGCCCCCTTTTACACGTTCGGGAAAAATAAAATATTTAGTCAATCGAGACCCAATCCATCATCTCCCAGACTGTCAACCAGTCCAAGTAAATCTGAAGTAGGGGTCTCCAAGGATTCTGATAGTGCTCTACCTGAGGAATTCTCTCTCCCTTACATCTAACTATTAATATCCAGCTATGATTTTCAACCATACTTGCACCAACAGAAATAAAGCATCTGTAATCAAATAGACATATAGATATACAGCATGGAAACAGGGTTTCTCTATTACACACATAGAACCACACTCTCCATGGGGATGAATTTGTATTTGCAGCATTACATTTGCAGATACATTCTATTTTGCTTAAAAATTCTAAATTGGAGGAAGGACACATTTGACGGTATTAGGCAAGAACTTTGAAAAGCTGATTGTGCGCCAATGTTTGCAGGTAAAGGGACGGCTGGAAAATGGGAAGCCTTCAAAACTGTGATAACTAGAATCCAGAGAAAGTATATTATTGTTAGGGTGAAAGGAAATGCTGGTAGGTATAGGGAATGCTGGATGACTGGAGAAATTGAGGCTTTGGTTCAGAAAATGAAGGAAGCATATATCAGGTACAGACAGGATAGATCGAGTGAAGCCTTACAGTATAAAGGCATCAGGAGTATATTTAAGAGAGAAATCAAGAGGGAAAAACAGGGGACATGAGATAGCTTTGGCAACTAGAGTTAAGGAGAATCCAAAGGATTTTTACAAATACATTAAGGACAAAAGAATAAGTAGGGAGAGAATAGGGTCCCTCAAAGATCAGCTAGGTGGCCTTTGTGTGGAACCGCTGGAGATGGGGGAGATACTAAACAGGTATTTTGCATCAGAGTTTACTGTGGAAAAGGACATGGAAGATATAGAATGTACGGAAATAGATAGTGACATCCTGAAAAATGTCCAGATTACAGAGGAGCAAGTGCTGGCTGCATTGTAATGAATAGAAGTGGATAAATCCCCAGGACCTGATCAAGTGTACCCTAGAACTCTGTGGGAATCTAGAGAAGTGATTGCTGGGCCTCTTGCTGAGATATTTGTATCATTGATAGTCCCAGGTGAGGTGTCGGAAGACTGGAGGTTGATAAACGTTGTATCACTGTCAAAGAAAGGTGGTAAAGACAAGCCACGGAACTATAGACCAGTGAGCCAGACGTCGGTGTCGTTGGAGGGAATCCAACTGAGGGACAAGATGTACCTATATTGGAAAGGCAAGGACTAATTAGGGATAGTCAACATGGCTTTACGTGTGGGAAATCATGTCTCACAAACCTGAATGAGTTTTTTTTGAAGAACTAACGAAGGGAACTGATGAGGGCAGAGAATACATATGATCTATATGGACTTCAGTAAGGTGTTCGACAAGGTTCCCCATGGGAGACTGGTGAGCAAGGTTAGATCTCATGGAATACAGGGAGAACTTGCCATTTGGATACAGAACTGGCTCAAAGATAGAAGGTGGTGGTGGAGGGTTGTTTTTCTGACAGGAGGCCTGTGACCAGTGGAGTGCCACAAGGATCTGTGCTGAGTCCACTACTTTTCATCATTTATATAAATGATTTGGATGTGAGCACAAGAGGTATAGCTATAAGTTTGCTGATGACACTAAAATTGGAGGTGTAGTGGACAGCGAAGAAGGTTACCTCAGATTACAACGAGATCTTGATCAGATGGGCCAATGGGCTGAGAAGTGGCAGATGGAATTTAATACAAATAAATGTGAGGTGCTGCATTTTGGGAAAGCAAATCTTAGCAGTACTTGTACACTTAATGGTAAGGTCCTAGAGAGTGTTGCTGAACAAAGAGGTCTTGGAGTGCAGTTTCATAGCTACTTGAAAGTGGAGTCGCAGGTAGTGAAGAAAAGGATAGTGATTGGATAGTGAAGAAGGCATTTGGTCTGCTTTCCTTTAATGGTCAGAGTATTGAGTACAGGAATTGGGAGGTCATGTTGTGGCTGCACAGGACATTGGTTAGGCCAATGTTGGAATATTACGTGCAATTCTGGTCTCCTTCCTATCGGAAAGATGTTGTGAAACCTGACAGGGTTCAGAAAATATTTACAAGGATGTTGGTAGGATTGGAAGATTTGAGCTATAGGGAGAGGTTGAATAGGCTGGGGCTGTTTTCCCTGGAGCGTCAGAGGCTAAGGGGTGATCTTACAGAGATTTATAAAATCATGAGGGGCTTGGATAGGATAAATGGACAAAGTCTTTCCCCTGGGGTGGGGGAGTCCAGAATTGAGGGCATTGGTTTAGGGTGAAAGGGACCTAACGAGGCAAATTCTTCACTCAGGGGGTGGTATGTGGTATGGAATGAACCGCCAGAGGAAGTGGTGGAGGCTAGTCAGGATGGGCATATGAGTCGGAAGAGTTTGGAGGGATATGGGCAAGTTGCTGGCAGGAGGGACTTGATTGGGTTGGGATATCTGGTCGTCATGGATGAGTTGGACTGAAGGGTCTGTTTCCATGCTGTCCATCTATGACTGTATAACTCTAAATGCACAATGTGCTGGCAGTCAATGCAGGCAGCGAATACATGTAATATTTTGTAAATTCCACTTTGCAAATCGAAGCGGGCTGACTCAAGATTGGGATACAGACAGACTCTGACCTCACTCCTTTCATGCATTATCTGAGCTGAGATGTCACCTTTTCTTATAAAACCTGAAGTTATCTCGAGAAGGAGCCTGACAGGAAGTTCTGGGACTTGCATATTATTGATACATGCAACCCTTTCTAAAAGATGAAAGACTTAACAATCCAGGTTTGTTCAGTATATAATTTCAGTGGCAGGACACTGTAATGTTTTTCCATAAATTCTGTGTCTTATGATCTTGTACTCCACAACCAACTGAATAAGATGCAGCACTCCGAAAGCCGGTGCTTCGAAATAAACTTGTTGGACTATAACCTGGTATTGTGTTATATGTAACTTTGTCCATGTTGGGGTGGATTCGCCATGTTAAATGACCCATAGTGTTCTGTTTTGGACGGGTTCAGGTGGATTGGCAGTGTTCTGTTCCCCATATCATCGAGGGATGTGCAGGTTAGAGTGGATTGGCTGTGCTAACTTAACCTACACACCCCTGGGCACTATGGGTAAAATGGATTCACTGTGGGAAATTCACTCTTTCATTAAGAGAGTGGTGCGTGTTAGGAATGAGCTGCCAGAGGAAATGGTGGATGCTTGTACAATTATGACATTTGAAAGGCATCTGGATGGAAATATAAAATGGAAGGGTTTAGAGGGATGTGGGCCAAATGCTGGCAAATGGGTCTAGATTAATTTAGAATATCTGGTTGGCATCGACGAGTTGGACTGTTTCCATGCTGTATATCTCTGACTCTGGCTTGCCACATCTGAATGTTCAGTTTCTTCCTGGTGTCGGTGTTAATGCCTTTGATGTCTCATTTTGCTCTCTCCTTTCCAGGGATGTTAACCACTTCATGTCTGGTTGTTCCTCAAGAACTTGCATTGCAGGTTCACCCTGAACTGACACTATTTTTTGAGCTTCCCAAAATCAGACCTGCTCACTCTCAGCAGTGGAGTTATCCAAAATTCAGAAAGATGTCAGTCTTGAAGTTTTTGCTGTTCTGCCCCTGTAAGATACTGAATCAACACCTTGAGGAAAATTAGTTAGAGCGGTGTGAGAACAGAGGGGCAGAGAGAGTGGGATGGTGCTTTCAATTTTCAGTGTGGAATAACAAAAGAAAAGAATGTTCTACAGAAAGTAGAATTGCTTGTTCTGAATTTCTACCTTGCACTGACAGTCATGACTTTTGTAATCTCTTTTTACAAAGCATTTGATGATCTGAAGACGGAAGTTTCAAAATCAACAGATGAAGGGCTGATGCCCGAAACATCAACTTTCCTGCTCCTCGGATGCTGCCGGACCTGTTGTACTTTTCCAGCGCCGCACTGTTCAACTCTGACTCTCCAGCTTCTGCTGTCCTCACTTCGACGTCAATGTCCGACAGTCACTCAATCCATCAGGACTGCAACAATTTTTGACTGTGATTCTGTGAGAAGGAGCAAAGCCTTTTGGTTCCTGTTGGAGCACGTCCTCAGCATCAATGGGACTGGATGAGAGACCCTACTGTTGCAGCGCACTGATTGTGGAACCTGAAGTAGTTATACGGCCTGGAAAGAGGAACTCACGGCAGAGAGGGGCTGTACATGCGTTTGTCTGCAGCTAAAGCTTTGGCGATGGAGAAACCCAATGGATCCTGCCCCGTGCAGAAACCGTGGAAGTGTGGCGACTGCGGAAAAGGCTTCCGTGTCCCTTCTATCCTGGAGACTCATCAGCGCAGTCCTACTGGGGAGAGGCCATTCACCTGCCCCGAGTGCGGAAAGGGCTTCAGCTATGCCTCCGACCTGGTGAGGCACCAGCGGGTCCACACCAGGGAGAGGCCCTTTAGCTGCCCCGAGTGTGGGAAGGGCGTTAACCAGGCCTCCACCCTGTTGGCTCACAGGCAGGGGCACACCGGAGAGAGGCCGTTCTTCTGCACTGAGTGTGGGAAGACCTTCAGCAATTCCTCCATCCTGCTGACCCACCGGCAGGTGCACACTGGGGAGAGGCAGTTCACCTGCTCTCAGTGTGAGAAGGGCTTTACCTGCGCTTCCCATCTGCGGAGGCACCAGCGAGTTCATGAGCCATCGCAGGGGGATTAAAGGAGGGATAGCCAACTGCCTGATTGACTGGACCATCAACCCAGTTCCGGGGACTGCCAGGTTTGAATCCCGCCGTGACAGATGGTGGAATTGGATTTCGGTCAGAAATCTGGAGTTCAGAACCTAATGAAGAAATGATTGTTTGGGGGACATCACCCATCTGATTCACTCACATCCCTTTTTAGGAAAGGACACTGCTGTTGTGGGGAAGGATTCACTCAGTTGTCCCAGCCGCATCCTTTACCCGGTCTGGCCTACATGTAACTCCAGACCCACAACAGCATGGTTGACTCTTCATTGCCCATCACTGCCACCGGTCATTGAGTGGGGAAAGACTTACTTGTTTACAGGGTATGGGTTGAAATTGCTGAGTGAGGCAATACTTCCTATAGTTAAGGCTGTACCAAGGATCCAATTACAAACTGACAAGTCGGTGGTGACCATAGTAATGAAGGTGAGGTGGTGTGGGGTGGGGGTGCACGCTTTGACCTTGAGCTATTTAAAAAGCAGCTACTTTTTCTACACCTGTATGCTGGGGAGGGATCTGCAGCTGTAACAACATTGGGACACAATAAAGGTTACCTGAACGTATCGCCGGGCTCAGACTCTCATTGAAGGCTTTGAGCTCCAAGAGGTTTTTGTTTTAAAGCTGCTCATTTCATTTCAGCCTCCTGCACTAAGTTTCCAATGCCATGTATCAGATGGAGCAGTGAATGAGTAGCTAGTATCGTTAGAAGTTGTAAATTTTTCAGAAGTGCAGGTACTGCACCGTTTCATCAGCATTGTATAGTTTACTGGCAGCAGCAGGAGATGTGGGCTGCGTTCACTGGAAACGGTGTGGAGGTGCTGGTGTTGGACTGGGGTAGATAAAGTTAAAAATCACACAACACCAGGTTATAATCCAACAGGTTTGTTTGGAAGCACTAGCTTTCAGAGTGCTGTTCCTTCATCGGGTAGCTGTTGGTCGGGGAATAACACACCGATTGTACAGCAAAAGATCACAGTGTCATGCGACTGATAGGATATATTGAACAAACCTAGATTATTGTTATGTCCTTCATCTTTTAGAATGGGTTGCAGGTTTTGGTTCATTAATATGTAAATCCCAGAACATCTTTAAAGTCACGTTCTTGAGATGACTTAATGTTTTATTAAAAAGAGTGACATCTCAGCTCAGACAATACATTAAAGATGTGAGGTTCGAGTCTGTCGGTATTCCAATCTTGAATCAGACTGGTTCTATTTCCAAAGTATTTATAAAATATTGCATGGATTGACTGCCTGCAGATTGTATGCTTTTTGAGCAAAATTGAAAGTATCTGCAAAGATAATTTTGCCAATACAGATTCACACCATAGAGTTTTGTGTGTGTGTGTGTGTGTGTGTGTGTGTGTGTGTGTGTGTGTGTGTGTGTGTGTGTGTGTTAGAGTGAAGTGTGAGTGTGATGCAGTTTAAGACTGTGAGTGCGTTGTGAGGTGTATGTGTGTGTGTTTTTGAGAGAGGTATGAATAAAAGTGAGAGGTTGCATTTTGCTAAACAAGGAAGGGCTAGACATAGTGAGTTTTGAGAAGATTTGGAGCTCAGGTTGAGGTTTTGGATGTAGGTTTGCTTGCTGAGCTGCAAGGTTCATTTCCAGACGTTTCGTTACCTACTGGGTAACGTCTTCAGTAAGCTTCAGGCGAAGAATGCAGGAATTTTCAGCATTGCTATGTACAGATAATGGTAGGTCCCTGGGTCGTGTTGTAGAACAGAGACTCTTTGGCGGTGGGGGGGAGGGATTTAGGGGGTTCAGATATATAGTTCTTTGAAAGTTGCATCACTGGTAGACAGGTGGTAAAGAAGGCATTTCGCACCATTCCCTTCACTGTCCACCCCATTGAGTACAGAAGTTGGGACTTCACGTTGAGGTTGTACAGGATGTTGGTGAGGCCACTTTCTGGGTACTGAGTACAGTTTTGGTGGCTCTGTGATAGGAAGAATACTATTAGAGAGGGTTCCGTAAAGATTTACCAGGATGTTGCCAGGACTGGAGGGATTGAGTTATAAGGAAAGGTTGGGACTGTCTTCATTGGAGTGTAAGGGGTTGAGGGGTGACCTTACTAAGATTTATAAAATCATTAGGAGTGGAGGTAAAGTCAATAGCAAAGAGCTCTTCCTCAAAACCATAAGACACAGGAGTGGAAGTAAGGTCATAAGTCCACTCCGCCATTTAATCATGGCTGATGGGCATTTCAACTCCACTTATCATACTCTCCCTATAGAGATACCAAGAATTTATCAATCTCTGCCTTGAAGACATTTAATGTCCCAGTCTCCACTGCGCTCCATGGCAATGAATTCCACAGACCCACCACTCTCTGGCTGAAGAAATGTCTCCTCATTTCCATTCTAAATTGACCCCCTCTAATTATCAGGCTGTGCCCATGGGTCCTAGTCTCCCTGCCTAATGGAAAAAAACTTACCAGCATCCACGCTTTTTAAGCCATGCACTATCTTGTAAGTTTCTATTAGATCTCCCCTCAACTTTCTAAACACTAATGAATATAATTCAAGGATCCTCAGCTGTTCATCGTCTGTTGGGCCTATGATACCAGCGATCATCGTGTGAATCTCTACTGGACACGCTCCAGTGCCACTATGTCCTTACTGAGGTGAAGGGCCCAAACTTGGACACAGTATTCTAAATGGAGCCTAACCAGAGCTTTATAAAGTCTAAGTAGTACATCGCTGCTTTTACATTCCAACTCTCTTGAGATAAATGACAACATTATATTTGCTTTCTTAAGCATGGACTCAACCCGCAAGTCAACCTTTAGAGAATCCTGGACTAGCAGTCCCAGATCCCTTTGTACTTTGGCTTTATGAATGTTCTCACTGTTTAGAAAGTAGTCCATACTGTATTCATTTTTCTGAAGTGCAAGACCTCAAAGTGGTTACATTAAATTTCATCAGCCATTTCCTGCACCACACTCCTAAACTGTCCAAATCTTTCTGCAGCCTCCCCACCTCCTCAGAACTACCTGCCTGTCTGCCTAACTTTGTATCATCAGCGAACTTCGTGGGAATGCCCCCAGTCCCTTTATCCAGATCATTAATATATAAAGTGAACAGCTGCAGCCCCAACACTGAGCCCTGTGGGACACCACTTGTCACCAGCTGCCATTCCGAAAAAGAACCTTTTATCCCAACTCTCTGCCTTCTCTCAGGCAGCCTATCCTCAATCCATGCCAGTAGTCAACTCCAATACCATGGACCCTCACTTAACTCAGCAGCCCCCTATGAGGCACCTTATCAAAGGCCTTTTGGAAATCTAGGTAGATAACAGCCTCTGGCTTTCCCCAAGTATAACCTACTTGTTAACTCTTCAAGTTTGTCAGGCACGACCTCCCCTTACTAAATCCATGCTGACTTATTTTAATCCAACCATGCACTTCCAAGAATTTAGAAATCTCATCCTTAACGATAGATTTTAGAATTTTATCTACAATTGAGGTTAGGCTAATCGGCATATAATTTTCCAGCTTTTGTCTTGATCCTTTCTTGAACAAAGGACTTACAACAGTGATTTTCCAATCATCTGGGACTTTCCCTGACTCCAGTGATTTTTGAAAGATTACAACCAACGTCTCCGCTAATTCTTCAACCACCTCCCTCAGAACGCGAGGCTGTAACCATCAGGGCCAGGAGATTTCTCAATTTTTAGACCTATTAACTTTTCTAGCACTTTCTTTTTTGTAATGGCTAGCATACTCAACTCTGCACCTTAACTCTCCTTGTTAGGATATTACTCATGTCTTCCACTGTGAAAACTGACACAAAGTATTTATTAAGTTCTTCAGCTATTTTCTTATCTCCCATCACTAACCTTCCTGCATCAATTTGGAGCAGCCCAATTTCTACTTTTGCCTCTTGTTTGTTTCTTATGTATTGCAAAAAACTTTTACCATCATTTCTAACATTACTGGTCCGCTTACCTTCATATCTGATCCTCTCCTTCCTTATTTCTCTCTTTGTTATCTTCTGTTTGTTTTTGTAGTCTTCCCAAGTTTCTGATTTCCCAATGGTCTTGGCCACTTTATAGGCTCTCATTTTCGTTGATACGTTTCCTGACTTCCTTTGTCAGCCATGGCAGTCTTCTTCCCCCCCACCCTGCCCGATAATCTTTATTTTTTGATGGATGAACCGCTGTACTGTGTCCTCAATTACACCCAGAAATTCCTGCCATTGTTGCTTTACTGTCTTCCCCACTAGGCTCTGCTTCCAGTCAATTTTTGACAGTTCCTCTCTTATTGCCCTTTATTTAACTGTAACACCATTACATCTAATTTTGCCTTGTCTCTTTCAAACTGCACACTGATCTCTACCATATTACAATCGCTGCCTCCTAAGTGTTCATTTGCTTTAAGATTTTTAATAAAGTCTGGCTCATTACATAGCACTAAGAATTGAAATATGCTCAGTTAGGCCACAGTTGAGGACAGTGTGTAAGGAGCGAATGGCCTATTCCTAGCCTTTTGAAATTGGTTCTGGCTCTGTGGAAATAGAACCATTGAGTTGTCGAGCACAAAAAACAATCTTTCAGTATGTGCCGACCAGATAGCCTAAATTAATCTCTTCCCATTGGCCAGCACTTTGTCCATATCCCTCTAAAACTTCCTATTCATGTACCTATTCAGATGCCTTTTAAATGTTGTATTTGTACCAACCTCCACCATTTTTCCTGGCACACCAACCTATATGTCAAAAAGTTGCCCCTTGGGGTCGTTTTAAATCTTTCTCCTCTCACTCAAAAACTAATGCCCTCTTGTACTGGACTCCCCCGCCCCAGGGAACACCTTATCTTTTTCTCACATCCATACCTGTCAAGTTCTTATGAACCTCCATAAGGTCACCCCTCAGCCTCCAATGCTCCAGGGAAAATAGCCCCAGCCAATTCAGCCTCTCCCTGTAGCTCAAACACTCCAACCCGAGCAACATTCTTCTAAATAATTTCTGAACTCTTTTAAGTTTCACAACATCCTTCTTGTTTGGTGAGTAATAGGCTGTGACCAATCTATTTTGTTCAGGTTGTAAGAGGGGGCTTTTTCTTGAGGCGAATTAACTTGCACACTTTTTTTAAAATCCTTGGGTTCCTTTTAAATCTTTCCCCTCTCACCCTAAACCTGTGCCCTCTAGTTTGGGATTCCCCCTTCCCTGCGGAAGAGACAGGCAAAAGGAATGAGATCTGCAGTCACAGGGGAAAAAATTGTGGCTCCCGCCTTTTTTATCCCAAATTGGCAATTGGACACAAACTCTGTCAGTAACAAACAGCGCCGGTCGCCATTGGTCAGATGGAGTAAGGTGCGCTCTGATTGGGCGGAGCGTGGATGACGCGCGTCACAGAAGGAGGAGACAGAAAGAAGAAGAAAACAAAGATGGCGGCGCGAGGCTGCGGTTTTCTCATCGACTCAGCGGGCGGTTTCTGACGGAGGGAGGGGGGCAGATAGGCACCGTTTACCTCAGAAAATACCTTTAAAATACATTTCACATTAAAGACGGAACCTTTCAAACTCGGTGGGGTTTATTGTTTATTTGTGTATAATTCCCGGGGCCCGGGAAGGGGGAGGTGACGGTTACCGGGTGAACGAGAAAACAAATTAAAAATGTCGGCGGTGGAGGAGAGAGAGCCGGCGCCCGCGGCTTCTTCGGCGGCGGGGGATAAAGTCCGGCGGAGCACAAGGTGGAGGAGAGGCTGCACTCGGTGCTGTGCTGGACCGTGAGCCTCGAGCTACCCGCGGCTTCACTCTACCAGGTACCGGGCTGGGCTGAGGGGGAACCCGGGGGATAAGGCGGATCGCCATTAGCCTGGAGCCACAATCACTCCCATTCCTAAAACAAACATAATTTCTATTAGAATCCTATCTAATCCTCCATACACCTCCTATAATCCATGTAGGAGGGCAGGCTGTACCATCTGACTGAACTGTTCCGATATTCAATTGTGTATAATGTATAGATATCTTTTTTATAAAATATACAATGTTATTTAACACATTGGATATGAAATACTGTCATCATGGGATTTGCAGCACTTTACAGCGCTGTAGAAGGTCACAGGCAATATTGTGTACGAGAGCCTGTGTAAACGTCTATGGTTATGTTTTATAATTGTGATTTGAGGTAATTGCACGTCAAATGTGGTCACATGCAGTCATTGGGTAGGATTGTGTGTGTGTGTATGTAGGTATGTTATTTAGATCCTAGGGTTTTGTCTTGTCCAGTGATGATTCGGCTGTGGAGGGAGGGGAGTGGGCATACTAATTAATCGTTCTACCAAATCCAGCATCTTGAAGACCGTCACTTCTTTGCGATTGTTATCTTCCAAAGAATCAACCTACCCAGTATTTAAATGGACATATGCATATGTATCGTTGTGCCTGAATGCTAGAACTCTTTTTTTAAAAAAAAATCCTTTGGTATATTTCCTGTGTTCCATGCATGGCAATTGGACGTGTTTGATTTTTTATCTTGCAAGTGTTGTGAAAAGTAGTCTGATCATGTAAAAGTCGATCCAAGTTCTTCAAAGACAAACAGACCAATATTTGAGAGTCAGTGTGATGGCCGTCATGTTCCACTCCAGCTTTGTAGTCTGTCGGTTGTTCGGCTCTGCTCCCGTCTTGTCAGTATGTTCCACTCAGTTTTCAGAATTACCATAACTTTTTTTTTTGCTTTATTCATCATTTGAGCTTCTGCTTATGATACGGTATGAATCTTGACAGGCATGAATTTCAAGTAGTATCCAAGTAACAGTTGACCCCCTAAATTTAACCTTGAAAAGTAGTCAAAACTTTAACTATTATTTGAGTATATACAATATAAATGAATTAATGTTCATTGCTTCTTCACTTTACGCTATTTTGCCTTATGAAAGGTTTCATATGAACGCTCCACTTTCGGATAGTGGGGAAACCTGTATCAGTACAATACAGCACAGTCACAAGCCCTTCTTATTTGGTTTAGGCACCCCTGTCAAGCCTGTGCCAATTCTTAATCCTCACTTGGACCTGCTATTTATTGCCCATTTGCGGTTTCTATCCTTCTGTTCATCTCACGTTCATGTGTCTATCAAGATACACCTTAAACGTTGCGAAGGTGCTTGCTTCCACCACCCATCACCCCTCTGTGTGAAAAACCTTCCCCTCCACTTCTCCTGTAGACTGCCCTCTTCTTGCCTTGAACCTGTGCCCTTTTGTAGTTGACCTTTTCACCCAGGGGAATTAAAAAAAACCTCTGAGTGACATAGAATCCCTAGTGTGGAAAAGACCATTCGGCGCAACATGTGCACACTGACCCTCTGAAGAGTAACCGACACAGACTTATTCACCTACTCCTATTATGCAACATTAGCCCTTGACAAAAGCACCCTCTCCCAGAGCATCCACGTCCTTCTGATAGCATGGTGACCAGTACTGCATACAATATTCCGAATGTGGTTGAAATAGATAGCTGTAACATAACTTGCCAACTCTTACACTCAGGGAAGGCAAGCATGCTGTATGCCTTCTTGACCATCATACCCACCTCTGTTTCCACTTTCAGGGATCTATATGCCCTCTGCATGCCAGTGCTCCTAAGAGTTCTGTTATTTATTGTACAGTTCTTGTATTTCTTTCTTCCTTGTGTCTGTATCCAGCTTCTCCCTAATTCTACTCCCCTCTTCATCTCTTTGCCTATTCATCACCTCTCCACACATCAGCATATCATAAGACCATAGGAGCTGAAATTAGGCCATTCACGCCATTGAGTCGACTCCTCCATTCAATCGTGGCTGTTAACTTTCTCAAGCCCATTCGTCCCAGAACCCTTGATCCCCTTTAATACTCAAAAACATTTCTGTCTCCATCTTAAATATGCTCAATGACCTGGCCTCCACAGCCTTCTGTGGCAGTGAATTCCATAAATACACCACTCTCTGGCTGAAGAAGTTTCTCCTTATCTCCCAACTAAAGGGTCTTCCTTTTCCTCTAAGGCTGTACCCTCGGGTCCTAGTTTGTCCTAACAATGGAAACATCTTCCCAACATCCACTCCCTCCAGGCCGTTCAGTATCCTGTAGGTTTCAATTGCAACCCCCCTCATCCTTCTAAACTCCATGTTGTCCCAGAGTCCTCAAAAGTCCCTCATATGTTAACATTTTCATTCCTGGGACCATTCTCGTGAACCTCCTCTGAACACTCTCCTGGGCCAACACATCCTTTCTAATAGGAGGCCCAAAACTGCTCTCAATGCTGCAAATGTGGCCTGATCAGAGCCTCAGAGTCTCAGAAGTACATCCCTGCTTTTGTATTCAAGTCCTGTGTAAAATAAATGCCATCATTGCATTTGCTTTCCTAACTACTGACTCAACCTGCAAGTTTACTTTGAGAAAATCCTGGACTTGAACTCCCAAGTCTCTTTGCACTTCGGATTACTGTATTTTCTCCCCATAATCCTTCTGTTCCAACAGTGGCTGCCTGGTGTTAGGGCAGCACTAGTGATTTCCTGACATATGGATTGTATTTGGGGATACCAAGGAATGTCAGGAACTGCGAGTATCTCGGGAGCAATCGTTATTCCTGGGGGAGACAGTGAGGAATGTGATGTGGTCCTGTAAACTCCAGAACTTTGATAACTTCAGGAGTCAGCAATACCTCTTTCTGGACCAAGAAACGAAAGGGCCAATGAGAAACTGCTACAAGGAAGTTAACAAATAACATACATTAACTATCGCTTGGAAGAAGGAGGCAAAACAATGAGTTATTTCTTTGGACAGATGAGATAATGATGTTTAATAACTGTGTGACAAAAGGACAATTAATTCTGCCTGTAGAAGGAAGGCCTTGGCGTAAAGGGGTTAATTGCAGGACAGGCTGTTTCAAACAGGTGGAAAACCCTCAAGGATAAGAAGGTAAGCTACAGACCTGAGGTCTCCAGAAGGGTGGGGAGGTGGTGTCAGAATCTAAAGAAACGTTACACCACAAATCTGAAAGTGACGGAACTCCACCAGAATTCAACTCCAGAATGATTTAGCAGCAGTACTTGGAAGAACAACACTGCATCAAACGCCTGTCAACTTCCAGAGATGGGCACTGTTGGGAGAAACAATGTTAAATTCCGCCATCACTTGGGCGATAGCCAAGATGGGGGGCGGTGGGGGCAAGAGGCTGAACTTGCTTACTTGAGGGGTTTTATTTTTTGGTTGCTACCTACAATAAAGTGTAAATCATTGTTTCAACAGTTGGTTGTCTGTGCAGTTTCTGTGTCTGTATTCAAAATAAAGCGATTCACTCACAATCAGAGTGAGGGGCTGGGATTAATAATGACTCCTTTGCATTCAGCAGGACGGCACATCAATACTGTTATAAAGCAAATGCTGAATCCCCTCCCTCTCCGAGATCTCAAACCAAAACACCAAAAGAGGAGCGCGTTGCCCTATAATCTATAAAATTAGTGTGAAAAGTGGTGTCATCTGCTCTCGTCTTAAAAACAAAACTAAACCCTGACACTTTAAAATCAACAAAAAGCAATTTTCATATCCAACTTGAATGGTGAACAAATTTTCATATCCAACTTGAATGGTGAACAACTGAACTAATTTATTAACAAACTGAATAAATCCCTTCGAACTACAGACAATTCTGGCATAAAACAGGATTTTTGTCATATGCTGTTCCAATAAATACAAGACCCACTAATATAACAAGAAATAGAATTTAGTCTCTCTGATGACAGCCAGGTTACATGTCTTCCAGAATATTCTGTGCATCCTTCTATTGAATCTTTTGTCAGGAATGTCTCCTCCAATTCCTGCTCTTCTGGTTTTTTTGTAAATGATGCTCTCTCATTCACAAATGACTGTCAGGGCTGATTTCTCTCTCTCGTGCTGAGGACTCTTAGCTCTAGCAATGGGGAGTTAGCACTGGGACTCTGTTCAACTGTCCCCTTCTTTTATACCCTTGATGCTATATTGAGTTTTTACAATAGGATTGGTCCTCTGTTGTCAGATTTAAACTTAATAGGTTTTAGTAGCCAAAGGACCCGATTTAAATTAATTGGCTCAATTGAAAAGTCATTATCTCGGCCTGCTAACTGTACGACCTTTTGATAGAAATGTTTCAGCTTGTGTGCTCTCTGTTGTGATGATGTTACTCCTTTAAGGAGATTATGTTGTTCTTGATTTTTTTTTCCGCAACAGGGGTTGTAAAAGGCAGACGGTCTGATTCATTTGGGCCAAAGGACTTCACTAATGGCCAACAGATATTGGCAAAGGCAACAAAGGTTTGAGATTTTTTTTCTAAAACGCTTCTACCGCAAAACCGTCTGCAAGGTCACCCCTCAGCCTTTGACCCTCCAGGGAAAATAGCCCCAGTCTATTTCAGCCTCTTGCAGCAGCTCAAACCCTCCAACCCTGGCAGTATCTTTGTAAATCTTTTCAGAACCCTTTCATGTTTCACAACTTGTTACAAACATGTCGACTAATTCAGAGAAGCCTCTCAATTACAGCTGTAAATGGAGAAAGTGTGTTTAATAATGAGTCATGAATAAAGGCTGCATTAATCTTTTACCATGAAGTTTTACTCCTACATCTCAAAACAGAGCATACAAACCTGGTCAAAAGCAGTCCATGTGATTTAAGACACTATTGGCTGTTTTCCAATGAGGACTGACTTTGCACAGAAACCATAGATATTTTAAATGAAGGGGTACCATTCATTTTAAGGTCAGGTAAACTTAAGTGGCACTGCATTGGTTTAGAAATGAGAGATCCTTGACACACGCACAGCTGAAATCATCACTGCACCACTATTAACAAATTGGAATTAAGGCTGGGATGTTTTCCCCCTGGAGCAGAGGAGGATGAGAGGCGAAGTTTATAAAACCGTGAGGGTTACAGATAGGGTTAAGGATTGTTGTCTCTTCCCAAGTATGGCGGAATTTCAAGACTGGAGACACATTTGTATGGTGAGAGGGGAGAGATTGTAAAATTTTTGCCCCACATATTTTTTTCAGAGTGTGGTTTGCGTATGGACTGAGCTGCTAGTGTAAGTGGTTAAGGTCGGTACATTAACAACATTTAAAATGCATTTGGTCAAATACATGGAGAGGAAAGGCTTAGAAGGATAGAGGCCAATTGCAAGTAAATGAGGTTACTTTTGATGGACATTTTGTTCGGCATGGACCAGTTGGGCCGATGAGCCTGTCTCCGTGCTGTAGCACTGACTCATGTCTTTTTGTCGCTCCAACAGTTTTGAGTTTTCAGATGAGCATCTCACTTAATCACACTGAATAAAATCTGATCTCATTAGTCAACTCTGATGTGGAAGTGCTGGTGTTGGATTGGGCTGGACAAGGTCAGAAGTCAAATGGCACCAGGTTAGAGTCCAACAGGTTTATCTGAACTCACGAGATTTCGGAGCACTGCTCCTTTGTCAGTGAAGTGACGAAGGAGCAGCATTGAAGAAGGAGCAATGCTTCTAAAGCTTGTGATTTCAAATAAACCTGTTGGTCTGTAAGCTGGTGTTGTGTGACTTCTGATGTCTTCAGCTGTGGGTTTGTGTCGAACTTAATGGGATATTTTGTCCAATACGGCATTTTTAAACAGTATCATTTGGTGGGATACATTTGAAACCTTTCAAGAGGTGAGTTCAACAAGACTGAACTATTCAAAGTTACTTGGACTCCATTTTAAAACTTACATCAGGACCGGTAGACATGGAGACTTACAGCACAGAAACAGACCCTTTGGTCCAACTCATCGATGCTGACAAGACATCCTAAATTAATTTGGTCCAATTTGTCAGTATTTGGCCCATATCCTTCTCAACCCTTACTATTCATGTCCGAAACCAGATGCCTAAGTGGTATAATTGTACCAGCCTCCACTTTCTCTGGAAACTCATTCCATACACACACTACCCTCTGCGTGAAAACATTGCCCCTTACGTCCCTTTTAAATCTCTCACCAGCCAAATAGCCTCTCCCTGCAGCTCAAACCCTCCAACCCCCGGCAACATCCTGGTAAATTGTTTCTGATACAGAAGTCAATGTTTCGGGAAGAACCCTTCTTCAGTCCTGAAGGAGAGTTAATACCTGAAATGCTAACTTCACCTTCTAATGCTACCTGGCTTGCTGCGTTCTCCCAGCCTCCTGCTTGCCTACTTTGATTTCCAGCAACCACAATTTTTTTTGTTTCTAACAAATGGCGGAGCAGACACAATGGGCTGAATGGCCTCATGTCTGCTCTTGTGGTCTTCGCTTTCTGTGGATTGTTTAAGTGGGAACGTGCAGTCCCAGACTCCGAGTAGCGTTGCCCACTGGAAGCAAAGTTTTTGGATCACAGAATCCCTCCAGAATGTAAACAGTCCCTTTGGCCCAACAAGGCAACACCAACCTTCCGTAGAGTTACCCACCCAGATCCATTCTCTTAACCCTATTACTTTACATTTACTTGGAGAAAGTGAGGACTGCAGATGCTGAAGATCACAGTCGAGAGTGTGGTGCTGGAAAAGCACAGCAGATCAGGCAGTATCCGAAGAGCAGGAGAATCAATGTTTCAGGCATCATTGCTGAGGAAGGACTTATGCCCAAAACGTCGATGCTCCTGCGCCTCAGATGCTGCCTGATCTGCTGTGCTTTTCCAGCACCACACTCTTGACCAGTCTACATTGACCACGCTGACACATCCCTGAACACTATGGACAATTTAGCTAGGCTAACTCACCCTAACTTGTACATCTTTGTATTGTGGGAGCAAACCGGAACACCCTGAGGAAACCCACGCAGACACGGCAGGAGAACGTACAAACTCCATTCAGTCTCCCCAAGAGTAGAATTAAATCCGGTCCATGGCTCGATGAGGCAGCTGTGCTAACCACTGAGCCACCATGCCGCCCTGAGCCACTGTGGGGTTGCAGTTGGGGGTGCGAGGCGGTGTGCAGTCCAGAATTCTTTTTTTAAAAAGCCCACCAACTTTCCCACTGCACCCATTGCAAGAATGGGGCAAGATTTAGTCCACAGCAGCGTCACTGACTGAATCCGATTGCTGGGAGCACTGGTGCCCCCGCTGGTGTCTTCGCAAGTTGCTGGAAAATGTGAACCTCTGACCACACTCAGGGCAGCTGAATGGCCTCTCCCCTGTATGGACCCGCCGATGGGTCAGCAGAGCAGAAGAATTGCTGAAGCCCTTCCTGCACTCGGCAATAGAATGGCCACTCTCCCATGTGGACCCGCTGGTGGGTCAGTAGGTGGGAGGAGCGGTTAAAGAGTTTCTCGCACTCTGGGCAGGAGAACGGCTTCTCCCCAGTGTGGACCCGCTGGTACCGCAGCAGGTGGGAGGAATTGCTGAAAGCCTTCCCGCACTCAGGACAGCTGAAGGGCCTCTTTCCCCCGTGTGGACCCACTGGTGTGACAGCAGGGAGGAGGAACTGCTGAATCCCTTCCCACATTCAGGGCAGGGGAACGGCTTCTTGCCTGTGTGGACCCACTGGTGCCTCAACAGGGCAGAGGAATCGCTAAAGGCCTTCCCGCACTCGGGGCAACTGAATCGCCTCTCCCCCGTGTGGACCCGCTGGTGCTTCAGCAGGTCAGAGGATTTGCTGAAGGCCTTCCCACAATCAGAGCAGGGGAAGGGCCTCTCCCCAGTGTGGACACGCTGGTGCGCCAGCAAGTGGGAGGAGTGGGTGAAGCTGTTCCCGCACTCGGGGCAGGTGAATGGTCTCCCCAGTGTGGACTCGGCGGTGGTCCAGCAGGTGGGAAGAGCGGATAAATCCCTTCCCACACTCTGGGCAGGAGAACGGCCTCTCCCTGGTGTGACTGCGCTGATGAATTTCCAGGACAGATGGGACACTGAAGCCTTTCCCGCAGTCACCACACTTCCACGGTTTCTCCATGGGGCGAGATTCCTCTGGTTTCTCCATGGCCAAAGCTTCAGCTGCACACAAACGCATGTACAAACCCTCCCCGCCGTGAATTCCTCTTTCCAGGCTGCAAAATTGTTACAGGCTGCACATTCAATGCGCTGCCACAGTAGTGTCTCTCATCAAGCTCCACTGATGCTGAAAGCGTACTGAAACAGAAACACAAAACAAAGAGTTTTGCTCCTTCTCACAGAATCATAGTCGAAAATCATTACAGTCCCAATGGATTGATTGACTGTCTGTCATTGACATGAAAATGAGGACTGCAGATGCTGGAGAGTCAGTCAAAATGTATGGTGCTGGAAATACACAGCAGGTCAGGCAGCATCCAGGGAGCAGGAGAGTTGCTGTTTCGGGCATAAGCCCTTCAACTACTGAATTTGAAACTTCAGTCTTCAAATCTTCAAATGCACTGGAAAAAACAGATTATGAAAGTCATCACTGTCAGTCAGGGTAGAAATTCAGAACAAGCAATTCTACTTTATGCGGAACATTCTTTTCTTTTGTAATTCCATGAAATTGAAAGCACCATTACCCTACTCTGATTGGTCTACATTTACACCTGATTAATGCATCTAACCTACACATCCTGGACACTATGGACAATTTAACATGGCTAATTCACCCAAACCTGCACATCTTTGGATAGTGGTAAGAAACAGGTGCACTGGAAGAAATCCGCCGCAAACACCAGACGGAGAATGTGCAATATCCACACAGACAACGGCCCCGAGGCTGGAATTGTATCTAGCTCCCTGGTGCTGTGAGGCAGCATCACTAACCACAGACACCGTACCTTCCTTTTCCAGTCCTGTCACCAAGTCACTCAGCTTGAGCTCAAGCAAAGCACTACGTTTAATTTTCACTTCACACACACTGAACTTTTGGCCTGTCCCCACTTCCCCCACAGGAAATGCAAACAGCTGGGGGGTTGCCACATCGAATCCCTACAGTGCGGAATGAGGCCATTTGGCCCAACAACTCTCCATTTACCTCCGACTAATATACCTAATCCACACATCCCTGAACTCTATGGGGCAATTTAGCATGGCCAATTCACCCTAACCTGTCCATCTTTGGACTGTGGGAGGAAACTGGAGCATCTAAATGAAACCCACACAGCTACGCGGGGGGAGGGGGGACAATGTGCAAACTCCACACAGACAGACAGTCACCTGAAGCTGGAGTCAAATCCTTGTCCCTGGTGCTGTGAGGCAGCAGTGTAACCACTGAGCCACGTGCTGCGCGTGTGTGCTGAAAGAGATGCAATGTGGAACTTTATTGACTGTACCGCACAGTGGATTGTTGAGTAACGTTGAGACTCAAAGGATCTGGAAAGAGTTAGCCAACATTTAGGAGCGCATTGCGACAGATGCTGGAATCCGTCCTGAAAACAACAAATGCTGTCGATCACAGCTGGTCAGACAGCGTCCACATAGAGAGAGCAAGCTAACATTTCAGGTCTTCTTTGAGATTTATAAAATCTTGCTGGATACAGAGAAGGTGAATGCCAGGAGTCATTTCCCTGGAATGAGGGATTTCAAGACTAGTGGACATATTTTTAAGGTGAGAACAGAAAGATTTAAAAACAAAATAAGGGGCAACATTTTTACAAAGAGTGCTTCACGTGTGGAATGAATTTCCAGAGGAAGTGGTAGATGTGCCTACAGTCACAACATTTAAATGACATTTGGATAAGTACATGAATAAGAAATGTTCAGAGGGATATTGGGCCAAGTACATGTAGGTGGGACTAGTTTAGTTTGGGATTATGGTCAACATGGACTGGTTGGACCGAAGGATCTGTTTCCGTGCTGCGTGACTCTGACTGGATACAGTGGATGTGGGGAAGATGTTTCCACCAGTAGGAGAAACGAGGACCAGAGGACACAGGCTCAGGGTGAAGGAATGCCTTCAGAACTGAGATGAGGAGGAAATTCTGCAGCCAGAGGATGGTGAATCTGTGGATCTCATTGCTGCAGAGCGCTGTGGAGGCCAAGTCGTTGAGGGCATTTAAGACAGGGATGGATAGGTCTTTGATAAGTAAGGGGATCAAGGGTTACGAGGAGAAGGCAACAGAATGGGGTTGAGAAACATATCGGCCATGATCGACTGGTGGAGCAGACTCAATGGGCGAAATGGCCTCATTCTGCTCCTGTATATTGTCGTCTTAAAACTGGGCAGATTACTGAAGTGGTTTTCATGAACAATTTCAGAGTCCTGAAGTAAAGCCGTAGAGGTGTACAGCACGGAAACAGACCCTTTAGTCCAACTCGTCCATGCCGACCAGTTATCCTAACCTAATCTCGTCCCATTTGCCAGGACGTGGCCACTATCGCTCTAAACCTTTCCTATTCATATACCCATCCAGATGCCTTTTAAATGCCTTAGTTGTACCATCCTCCATCACGTACTCTGACACTCATTCCATACATTCACCACCCTCTGCATGAAACACTTGTCCCTGAGGTCCCTTTTAAAATCTTTCCCCTCTCACTCTAAACCTATGCCCTCTAGTTCTGGACTCCACAACCCAGGGAGAAGACCTTGTCTGTTTATAAAATCATGAGGATTATGGATAGAATAAACGTGTCGAAGGTCACCCCCCCCCCCCCCCCACCTCCCCCCAACAAAAGCTTCTGACGCTCCAGGAAAACAGCCCGAGTCTATTCTGCCTCTCCAGATAGCTAAAATCCTCCAAACCTGGCAACATTCTTGTAAATCTTTTCTGAACCCTTTCAAGTTTCACAGCATCCTCCTGTTAGGAAGGAGACCAGAATTGCACACAATATTCCGAAAGTGGCCTAACCAGTGTCCTATACAGCTGCAACGTGACCTCTCAACTTTCATACCCAATGCTCTGACCGATAAAGGAAGGCATACCAAATGCCTTCCTCACTGTTCTATCTACCTGCGACTCTATTGTCAAGAAGCTATGAACCTGCACTCCAAAGTCTCTTTGTTCAGTAACACTCCCTCAGACCTTACCTGATTTGCTTTTCCAAATGTAGTACCTCACATTTATCGAAATTAAACTCCATCTGCCATTCCTTAGCCCATTGGCCCATCGGATCAAGATCCCATTGTCATCTGAGGTAACCTTATTTGCTGTCCACTACACCTCCAATTTTGGTGTCATCTGCAAACTTACTAACTATACCTCTTATGCTCACATCCAAATCATTCATATGAATGATGAAAAGTAGTGGGACCAGCACCAATCCATGTGGCACAACACTGGTCACAGGCCTCCAATCTGAAAATCAACCCTTCACCACCACTCTCTGTCTACTACCTTCAAGCCAGATCTGTATCCAAATGGCTAGTTCTCCCCGTATTTCTCGAGATCTAACCTTGCTAACCAGTCTCTCATGAGGAACCTTGTTGAATGCCTTTCTGAAGTTCATGGAGATCATGTCGACTGCTCTGCCCTCGTCAATCCCTTGTTGCTTCTTCAAAAAATTCAATCAAGTTCGTGAGGCATGATTTCTCACGCACAAAGCCATGCTGACTATCCCTAATCAGTCCTTGCCTTTCCAAATACATGTAAATCCTGTCCCTCAGGATTACCTCCAACCACTTGCCCTCCGGCAATGTCAGGCTCACTGGTTGATAGTTCCCTGGCTTTTCCTTGCAATCTTTCTGAAATATTGGTACCACGTTAGACAACCTCCAGTCTTTCATCACCTCACTTGTGACTATCGATGGTACAAATACCTCAGCAAGGGACCCAGCAATCACTTCTCTAGCTTCCCACAGAGTTCTAGGGTACAACTGATCAGGTTCTGGGGATTTATCCACTTGCATGCATTTCAAGACATCCAGCACCACCTCCTTTGTAGTATGGACATTTTTACATTTTTCAAGATATCATCATCTATTTCCACACATTCTATTTCTTCCATGTCCTTCCCTACAGTAAACACTGATGCAAAATACTTGTTTATTATCTCCCCCAACTCCTGCAGCTCCACACATAGGCTGTCTTGCTGATCTTTGAGGGGCCCTGTTCTCTCCCCAGTTACCCTTTTCTCCTTAATGTATTTATAAAAACCCTTTGGATTTTCCTTAACTCTACTTGTCGAAGCTATCTCATGTTCCCTTTTTGCCCTCCTGAGTTTACACTTAAGTATACTCCAACTGCTTTATACTGTCAGGATTCACTCGATCTCTCCTGTCTATACTTGTCATATGCTTCCTTCTTTTTCTGAACCAAAACCTCAATTCCTCTAGTCATTCAGCATTCACTACACCTACCAGCCTCCCCTTTCACCCTGGGTTCCAGATGAGAGTGGTGCTGGAAAAACACAGCAGTTCAGGCAGCATCCGAGGAGCAGGAAAATCGATGTTTTGGGCAAAAGTCCTTCATCTAATCTAGAATCTGGTTTCCAGCATCTGCAGTCCTTGTTTTTAACCTAGTTTTTCCCCTTTCACCCTAACAGGAATATACTGTCTCTGGACTCTCAGTTTCTTATTTTTGAAGGCTTCCCATTTTCTAGCCATCCCTTTACCTGCGAACATCTGCTCCCAGTTAGCTTTTGAAAGATCTTGCCTAATACCAAGTTAGCCATCTTCCAATTTAGATCTGGTCTATACTTTATCATCACTCTTTTATAGCTCATAGAATTATGGTCACTGGCCCCAAAGTGCTCCTCCACTGATAGCTCAGTCACCTGCACTGCCTTATTTCCCAAGAGTAGGTCACGGTTTGCACCTTCACTAGTCAGACCATCCACTTACTGAATCAGAAAATTTTCTTGTACACATTTAAATTCCTCCTTAACTCTACTTGTCGAAGCTATCTCATGTTCCCTTTTTGCCCTCCTGAGTTTACTCTTAAGTATACTCCAACTGCCTTTGTACTGCCTTTAAACACTATAGCAGTCCCAGTCTATGTTTGGAAAGTTAAAATTCCTGACCATAACAACCCTATTATTATTACAGATAGCTGAAATCTCCTTACAATTTTTTTCTCAATTTCCCTCTGACTATTAGGGAGTCTTTAATAAAATCCCAATAAGGTGATCATCCCTTTTCTTATTTCTCAGTTCCACCCAAATAAGCTTCCTGCATGTATTCCCAGGAACATCCTCCCTAAGCACAGTAATATATCCCTTATCAAAAAAGCCACTCTCCCTCCTCTCCTGCCCCCCTTTCTATCCTTCCAATACCATGTGTGTTCTAGAACATTAAGCTGCCAGTGCTGTCCATCCTTGAGCCATGTTTCTGTAACTGCATGATATCTCAGTCCCAAGTTCCTAACCATCACCTGCCTTCCCTGTTCGGCCTCTTGCAATTGAAATAAATGCAGTTTAATTTACCAGTCCTACCTTGTTCTCTGCTTTGTTACTTCCTGCTCTGATTGTTTAACTCAGTCCCTTTCCCAACTGGACCAGTCACAGACTGATCTCTTTCCTCACTATTTCTCTGGGTCCCAGCAATCCGTGCCCCCCACCCACCCCTACCTTACTAGTTTAAATCCTCCTGAGCAGCTCTCGCAAATCTCGCCGCAAAATATTAGTCCCCTTCCAATTCGGGTGCAATCCATCCTTATTGTCCAGGTCTTTTCTACCCCAGAAGAGATTCCAATATTCACATTTTTGGATCCTTTCTCCCATGCACCAGTTCCTTAGCCACGCATTCATCTGCCCTGTCCACCTATTCTCACCCTCACTAGCAACATTCCCCATTAACTGGTTAAGTCCTGGATTGCTTTCCTAAAATGCAACACCTCACGTTCGTCTAAATTAAACTCCATCTGCCAATCCTCGGTCCATTATTCCATCCGATCGATTATAATTTATAGCAAACTCTCTTTCCTCCCTTATTCCCTAAAAGCTGAAAATCTCCATCCCACACACTCTCCTTTCATTCTCATTTTACTGAACCTAATCCCTGCTCTGCCTCATCCTGGAAAGTCTGGTTCATGCTGATTAACAGGCCTACACTCAGGGGGGATTTAATTGAAACATAAGAATGCTGAATGGCTTGGACAGAGTGCATGTTGGGGGAGATGTTTCCAGTGGTAGGAGAGATGGGGACTCGAGGGCACAGTCTTCGAGTAAACGGAAGATCTTTTCGAACGGAGATAAGGAGAAACTTCTTCAGCCAGACAGTGGCGAATCTATGAAATTTACTGCCACAGAAAGCTGCGGTAGCCAAGTCACTGAGTATATTTAAGACTGAAACAGATGATAGGTTCTTGAGTATCAAGGGGAGAAAGCTGGAGAATGGGGTTAAGAAACTTATCAGCCATGATTGAATGGTGGAGCAGACCCAGTGGGCTGATTGGCCTAATTTCTGCTCCTGTGTCTTATGGTCTCTTGCTGTTCTGGACACAGTGAGAGAAACTTGGGAGCAGGAGTAGGCCATTTGGTCTTTCAAGCCTGCACCAGTATTCAACAGATCATGACTGGATATTAATCTACCTACATCTAGGTGGATACACTGGGATTTTTTTTCACTGGAGCACAGAGGTGACCTCACAGAGGATTATAAAATCACGAAGGATAGAGATGTCCTTTCGCTCAGATGTGAGCATCAAGATTAGGGTGCACATTTTTAAGGCCAGAGGAGAAAGATTTTAAAAAGACATCAGAAGCACCCTTTTTTAAGAGAGTAGTTTGTGTGTGGAATGAATGTCCAGAGAAAGCCCAGAGGTCAGATCAGTTTTCCTTCGTGTGAATCCAAGGAAAGCGATGGGATCAGACGCAGGACCAGGCCGTGCACTCAGAGCATGGGCAGATCAACTGACAGAAGTCTTCTCGCACACCTTCAACCTGTCCCTGCAGCAGGCCATTGTCCCTGCCTGTTTCAAGAGGGCCAACATCATCCCTGTGCCTCAGAAGACTCATGCAGCACTTCTCAATGACTACCACCCAGTTGTCCTAACTTCGGTGGTCATGAATTGCTTTGAAAAGTTGGTCATGGCATTAATCAACTCCAGCCTTCCCACTACTCTTGCCCCACTCCAATTTGCCTATCGGCAAATTGGGATCCACGTCAGATGCCATATCATTTGCCCTTCCCTCCTCCCTAGAACATCTTGACACCAAGAACAGGTACGTAAGAATCCTACTTGACTACAGTTCAGCCTTCAACACTGTTATCCCTTCGAGACTGATTACTAAACTTAGTGATCTCGGACTAAGCCCCACTCTCTGCAACTGGATCCTCAGTTTCCTGACCCACAGGCCACAATCAGTGAAGACTGGGGACAATATTTGATCCTCACTAACACTCAACACTGGAGCCCTCCAGGGGTGCATACTCAGCCCCCTACTGTACTCACTGTATACCCATGACTGCGTCACCAAATGCAAGACTAATGCCATTTACAAGTTCACTGGCACCACTATAGTCAGTCAAATCTCAGATGGCAACAAAACAGACTGCAGACGGGAGATGGAAGACCTGGAAAAATGATGCACTGAAAACAAACTAGATCTCAATGCTAGCAAAATCAAGAAACTCGTTATTGACTTTTGGCGGGATGTTACTCATGCCCCCATACACATTAACAGCACAGAGGTGGAATGAGAGGAGAGTGTCAAGCTCCTGGGAGTGGTCATCCACAACAAGCTGTCTTGGATGTATCACGACCTGGTATGGCAACTGTACCATTCAAGATTGGAGACGGTTACAGAGAGTGGTGAACTCAGCCCGGAAAATCACAAAGGCCAACCTCCCATCTATAGAATCCATCTACCAGGCCTGCTGTCAAGGGAAGCCACCAGCATTCTTAAAGATCCATCCCACTCTGGCAATGTTTGTCTACAACCTCTACCATCGAGGAGAAGGTACAGAAGCCTGAACAAACGCACCAGCCAGTTTTGTAACAGTTTCTCCCTACTGTTGTTAGAACACTGAATGGACTCTCAGGATTTGCCTGAACCTTTGTTTTTGTTTTTGCCGCTGTTTACCTATTATTTACTATGCTACTTAACTATGTGATCGCAAGACAACGCTTTTCACTGTGCCTCAGTACATGTGACAATAAATAAATTCAATTCAGTTCAAGTGGTGGATGTAGTCCAGTTAAAAGGGTTAAAAAGCATTTGGATCAGTACATGAACACGAATGGTTCAGAGGGATATGGGCCAAACACTGGCAGGTGCAACTAGTTTAGTTTGAGAACATAGTCAGCATGGACTAGTTGGACAGAACAGTCTGTTTCTGCACTGTCTGACTGTCTAACTGTTCTATACTGGTCTTAAACCCATTTTCTTGCCTCCCCCCATGACCATCCACTTCCTTGTTGTCGAAAATTCAAATGAACTCAGCCTTGAATATATTCAATGAACCCCACCCCCAACTGCAGGAAGACATCGCCACCTCTGAATTCCTCTTGCTAATGTACCACTTGTCTTGCTCATTGCTTGCTGATATAGAAGGACGCTGCGGCCTGTTTGTACATCAACACATCATTCCTGATGAAGGGCTCGAGCCTGAAACGTCGAATCTCCTGCTCCTCAGATGCTGCCTGAACCTGCTATGCTTTTCCAGCGCTTCACTTTTCGACTCTGATCTCCAGCATATGCAGTCCTCACTTTCTTCACATCCCAATATATCACTATTTAAGGAATGCGTCTCCTTTCTGCTTTTTTTTTAAAAACAGCAAATGCGATAACTTCACATTGTGCTACTACATTTGCCACGTGTTTGCTAACTGAGACACAATCTTGGACCAACTTTTCCAGACTCTCTCCCCTCGCCGGGATTCACTCCCTTCCCTTTCAATTGCTGCAAAACAAAAATTGAACCCCAGAATGAAAACAAATGGAAAAGGGGGTAAGAAAAGAGAGTGCCGTACTCACAGATGTTGTACAGAGGAAAGAAGTTGCAGTCTGGGGTGAAGCTCAATCTTCATTCAGAGCGGAACAACAGCAATAGCAGCTTCAGAAGCTCATGGTCAAACTTCCGTATTCAGACAATAGCAAGGCTCTGATTGACAAAGGAACCAGGCTCCTTCCGGTCATCCCGAGCTCCCCATTGGCCCATCAAAAGAAAGTTGCGGTCCGTAATTGCGGACAGCGTGGGCATGCGCAGGTCTTGTTAACGCCGCCGAACATGCGCAGTACTTTCTGACACCGAGGTGTATGCGCAGTGTGGTCTGTGGCGATGCTGGTGTTGCTGACAAGATTTTGTACCCGAATGTCAAATGTCAACAGGAGTTAAAAAAAGCTGAAGCCACATTTTTTTAAACCTGTAGCTCGACATTTTATTGCGTTTGCATTTTGTGTGACTCCTCAACTTTTGAATGTCTTTTCCCCAGGGTTGGGGAGTCCCCTAGAGGCATAGATTTCGGTTGAGAGGGAAAAGATTTAAAGGGACCTCAGGGTCAGAAAAAAAACAGTTTGAAAGTTAATTCCCCTCAACAAATGCCCCCTCTTATGCCCTGAACAAGATAGATTGTTCACAGCCTATTAATCATGAGTAGCATTGATGTTGTGAAACTTAGATGGGTTCAAAAACGATTTACAAATATGTTGCAAAGGTTGGAGGGGTTCAGCTGCAGGGAGAGGCTGAATAGGCTGGGGCTGTTTTTCATACAGCGTTGGATGCTGAGGGTTTATAAAACCTTATAGAGATTTATAAAATCATGAGGGGCATTGACAGGTTAAATACACAAGGTCTTTTCACTGGGGTGGGAGAGTCCAGAACTAGAGGGCATTCATTTTGGGTGAGAGGGGAAAGATATTAAAAGGACCTAAGGGGCAAATTTTTCACGCAAAGGGTGGTGCATGTATTGAATTAGCTGCCAGAAGAAGTGGTGGAGGCTGGTACAATTACAAAATTTAAAAGACATTTGGATGGGTATAAGGGCCAAGAATAATTTAGGATACCTGGTCAGCATGGACCGACGGGTTTGTACAACTCTATGGTTCTATTTCTGCATAGTCAGAATCAATTTCACAAGACTAGGAATAGGCCATCCACAAATTACACCCTGTCCTCAACTGTGGACTAACTGGACATATTTGAGTGCAAGTTTCAGAAAGATGTCTGCAGCTTTTCTATAAAGTTGAACATGCTTTCATGATATTTCTGAATATATCATTTTAGCTATTCTCAATTTTAAAGATCAGCCATTTCTCGTGCAGTCGTGTCTACCAGGTAGAGTCATCAACATCCATTCTCTTTCTCTCTTCCTAGAAGGGTTTGATACAGCGATCGAAGAGGTTTTGAGGCATCCGCAAGGACAGGGAGTGGGTGGAAGAGAAGGAGAGAGAATGGACGGAGGGGCAGAGTGTCAGGGGGTGAGAGAGATAGTTGACAGGGGGACAGAGGGTGGGAGGATGAGAACACTGGGGGGAACAGAGGGTGATGGGAATGGAGAAGATTGTGGGGACCGATGGTGAGGGAAAGAGAAAGACTGGTGAGCAGAGGTGGGGAGGAAGAGAATGCAGGGCAGAGGGTGGGGGTTGAGAGAGAATGGACGGGGACAGTGGGTGGGGAGAGATTGGACGGGGGGGCGAGACTGCCCAAATCCCACCTTCCCCAGGACCGGTGTTGATATCTCACGAACTGGAACCCACTCCTCCCACAGCAGACTTGTGTCAATCATTTCTCAATATATACGTGGCGAAAGCAGTAGAATCATAATTCTGACAGGCCATTCGGCCCATGGAATTCACACTGACATTCCAAATAGCATCCCATCCAGACCAATCTGCTGACCCTACAGCCCTGCAGTTCCTCATGGATAACCCACTCTAATCTGCACACTCCAGCATGGCCAATCCACCCTAAACCGCAGATCTTTGGACTGTGGGAGGAAACCAGAGCACTCGCAGATAACCTACACAGACACAAGGAGGAGGACGTGCCAAAGACCACACAGACAGTTGCCCAAGGATGGAATCAAACATGGATCCCTGGCACTGTGAGGCAGTGGTACTAACCACTGAGCCACTGTGCCATCCAGAGTTGGCTTCTAATTTTTCACGTACCCTCAGCAGAGGCTCTCTCCTGACATTTGTGGATCACACCGCTGTAACCTCCCTTTCCCACATCTTCAGCTCTGAGCACATTGGTTCCCGAATCCTGGCACCAGATAGACACCGATGTCATCTGGCCTCCTGCTACCAACTGCAGAGACCGGAGACAATCCGTCACTATTCTGTCCATTACCACCACCTCCCCAGTGTTGTTCGTATTCCCAGCACCTAGCCAGTTCGCTCCTCCACTCCCTTGCAGCCCTCTCTCAGATCCCCTTTACCTGCCTGATCCACGCTCACACCTCCTGACCCTGTCCACTGACTCAATCAGAAGGGTCTGTCGGGAGAGGAAGACTAACTCCTGGAGTAAAATGTCTGGTAATCTTTTTCATCAAAGGTCTGCAGCCTGGCTTTCAGCTCCATCTCTCTGAGCCGAATGTCCACCAGCATGTGTTTGCCCTGGATCACAGCATCCAGAGCCTCCCACCTTCTGCAAATCAAAAGACAAGTCCCACCTTACAGTCTCCAATGTGTGTTGTGTAACTGCTTAATCATTTCTGGTGGCCGAGCAGAGGCTAAGTTCAACTTGGATTCCAAACTTGGGTATCAATAGCCATGAGGATGGCTTCAAATGGACCTTGGGTTGATGTCACACTACATGTGACTCCACTACACTATCCAGTCTCTCTCTCTCTCTCTCTCTCTCTCACACACACACACACACACACACACACACATGCACGTAAGTCAATAGGGTGAATTTGCGGAATTATATTAGCAAATACATTGTATTTTGCTCAAAAAGTGCACAATCTGCAGGCAGTCAATGCATGTAATAATTTTATAAATTCCTACTTTGGAAATAGAACCAGTCTGACTCAAGATTGGGATACTGACAGACTTGAACCTCACACCTTCCATGCATTGTCTGAGCTGTCACTTCTTTTTATAAAATTGAGTCATAGAGTCTTAGAGATGTACAGCATGGAAACAGACCTTTCGGTCCAATCCGTCTACGCCGACCAGACATCCCAACCCAATCTAATCCCACCTGCCAGCACCCAGCCCAATTCCCTCCAACCCCTTCCTATTCATATACCCATCCAAATGCCTCTTATATGTTACAATTGTACCAGCCTCCACGACATCCTCTGGCAGCTCATTCCATATACGTACCACCCTCTGCATGAAAAAGTTGCCCCTTAGGTCTCTTTTATATCTTTCCCCTCTCACCCAAAAGGAATGACCTCTAGTTCTGGACTCCCCGATCCCAGGAAAATACTTTGTCTATTTATCGTATCCATGCCCCTCATAATTTTTTAAACCTCCATAAAGTCACCCCCCAGCCTCCGACGCTCCAGGGAAAACAGACCCAGCCTGTTCAGCCTATCCCTATAACTCAAATCCTCCAACCCTGGCAAAATCCTTGTAAATCTTTTCTGAACCCTTTCAAGTTTCACAACCTCTTATGGGTGGCACAGTGGTTAGCAATGCTGCCTCACAGCGCCAGAGACCCGGATTCAATTCCCGCCTCAGGCGACTGACTGTGTGGAGTTTGCACGTTCTCCCCGTGTCTGCATGGGTTTGCTCCGGTTTCCTCCCACAGTCCAAAGATGTGCAGGTCAGGTGAATTGGCCATGCTAAATTGCCCCTAGTGTTAGGTAAGGGGTAAATGTAGGGGTGTGGGTGGGTTGTGCTTCAGCGGGTCGGTATGGATTTGTTGGGCCGAAGGGCCTGTTTCCACACTGTAATGTAATCTGTAATCTTTCCGATAGGATGGATACCAGAATTGCATGCGATATTCCAACAGTGGCCTAACCAATGTCCTGAACAGCTGCAGCATCATCTCCCAATTCCTGTACTCAATACTCTGACCAATAAAGGAAAGCATACCAAATGCCTTCTTCACTATCCAATCTACCTTAAGTTATCGCGAGGATATGACTTAAAAGAAGTTCTAGGATTTGCATATTAATGAACTGAAACCTGCAACCCATTCGAAAAGATGAAAGACTTAACAGCAATCTTGTTCAATATATCATTTCAGTTGCATGACACAGATCTTTTGCTATAAATTCTGTGTCTTATGATCCTGCTCCACAGCTACCTGCTGAAGGAGCAGCGCTCCGAAAGCTAGTGCTCCCAAATAAACCTGTTGGACTATATCCTGGTGTTATGTGATTTTTAACGTTGTTTCTCATGAACACAGCCACAACACTTCCTGCTGCTGCCAGTAAACATTACAATGCTGATGAAACGATGCAGTACCTGCAGAGATGAAAATCTTAACAGTTTCTAACGATACTTGCTACTGATTCACTGCTCCTTCTGATACACGACTTTGGTAACGTAGTGCTGGAAGCTGAGTGAGCAGCTTTAAAACAGAAACTGTTGGATTTTAAATCTTTCAATGTCTGAGTCCGAATTTAGGTAACCATTATTGCGACCCAACTTTGTTGCAGCTTCATGATCTCCCCAGCAAAAAAATTACAAAAAGTAGCTTTCCTTTTCTTCAACAGCTGAAGCTCAAAGCACACACACACACACGCACACACCCCTGACCTCCCCTGACACCCCAGTTGCTTTATTATTGGTAAGCACTGAGGTGTCCCTTTGTAACTGAATCCTTCATACAGTCTTAACCCGGAGGAAGTAATGCCTCACTCAACAATTTCAACCCATATACTGTATCCAAGTAAGTTTCTCCCCACTCATTTTCCGGGGGCAGGGGTGGGGACAGGGGTTTAAAGTCGACCATATTGCTGAGAGTCTGGAGTCATGTGTAGGCCAGACCGGGTAAAGGATGCATCTGGGATGACTGAGTGAATCCTTTCCCACAACAGCAGGTTCCTTCCCTAAAAAAATCATGAGTGAATCAGATGAGGATGTTTTCCCCCTGAAAATGGTTTCACCATTAGATTCTGAACTCCAGATTTCTGACCAAATTCCAATCTGCCATGGCGGGATTCAAAACCGGGAATTCCCAGAGCTGAGGTAGTAATCCAGTTGATAATACCACTCGGCCATTGCTCCTTCGATCCCAGTGATGGCACATGAACTCACTAATGCCTCTGGAAGTTGTCCACCCAACCAAATCCCTTCCTGCACTCAGGGCAGGAGAACAGCCTCTCCCAGTGTGGACCCACTGATATGTCTGCAGGGCAGATGAACTCATGAACCTCTTCCTTCAGTGACAGTAGGTGAACGGCCTCTCCCCAGTGCGGACCCAAGGATGTTTCAGCAGGCCAGGAGAATTGACGAATGTATTCCTGTACTTGGAGCAAGTGAATGGCTTCTCCCCAGTGTGAACATGCCAGTGCATCAGCTGGTTGCACAGCCAACTGAATCCCTTCCCACACACAGAGCAGGAGAATGGCCTCTCCCCTTTGTGAATGCTTCTATGAGTCTCCAGCACTTGACGGGGAAGGGAACCCTTTCCCACAGTCCCCACATTTCCACAGTTTCCCCATGGGGAGAGCTTTCCTTGTGTCGCTCTGAGTTTGAAATTACCAACAGAATGGGTACACAGTCTCTCTCCACCGTGAGGGGTGAGACTTTGATTCCCCAAACTGAGTAACTGGTTTCAAGCACTTTTCACAGTCAGTGCACTGAATCTCCCTCACTTGGGTGTCTCCGTATTCTTCCTGCCAAAGTGTCCAAAATCTCTCAAGCAGACAAAAGCAAACATTTCTTCTCAATTGGAATGGTTGCTGATATTCAAGTCCCAATGAATCAAGTGGCTCTGTCAGAAGTTGATGTATCATTTGCTTTCAGATTTCTTTCTACATGTCTTCCTGCAAAAATAAATTCACAAAATATGTGATCACAGTCAATACTGTTAAATGAACATAACATAGGTGACAATTCCTGTAGTTTGCCAGATGCCTGATCACATATTATCCAGGACACAGAAACCAGAAAACCCTCATGCAGCCAGATAGCCTTAAGTGTGTATGGAGGAAATCTTTATTTCGGTGACAATAACCTGGAACAAGCTGCCGACAAAGACACTGAAAATGGAGCTGAATCAAGGACAATGAAAATGAAATGTCAAGGCTACTTGAGAAAAACAAACCAGTAAAGTTGCTGAATGACTTTCTGCTGTCCTATTCAATAAAAAAGATGACAAGAAATACAGAATATAACTTCAGTGCTAGATTAGAATGTGAAAAATAATGGCCACAAGGCTTTTATAACAGCGAATAATATCAGATATACACCATATGAAGCAACATATGTCTACATTTTATATCAACGTGCCAATCCCTTAGATTCTGCTTCATCCCATGAGTAACTACCCTTTTAATTCTGAACATGAGGAAAGAAGTGATTTTTTTCCACAATGCAAATTGTAGATAAATAAACGTATCAAACTGAGGGGAAAAAAATTAATATACCGTTAAGAAGGACAGAGAGCATCTGACACCTGTGCAGAGTCTGCTCCTTCCCTGGATTCACTTCAGTTGCTACAAGTGATTAGTGTTTCCTCCCTCTCTCTCTCCCTCCCAGGATGAGGAATAGAAAGGGTGAAGATATTGCTTTGCTCCCACGATTTCTCCATGATGTGGGAATCCTTGTCTCTCTCCAGCTTTAACAATCGGTTGAAAGACCACTCATGTGTGGAACGTGTTCCATCTATTGCTGCTGCGAATGGGGTGTTGCTATTTCAGGCTGTGTACCCGCTGAAAGCTCTTCCCACGGTCAGTTCATTGGAACATGCTCACTCAGGTATGCATACCTCAGTCTCACTGATGTTTGAAACCTTGTGAAGCAGACAGGACAGGAGAGAAATAAAAAAATTCTACTAGATTCATAGGCCGATGATATTCCCGTGCCAATGAATTGATTGTCTCTATCAGATCTTGTTTTGAGATTTCTGGCTGTAAATCCTCCCTTTCTCATATCCTGTAAAAGGAGATTACAGAAGACATTGCTGTCTACACAGTATAGAAATTCAAAACAGACAATTCTGGTTTCTGTGGAACATTCTTTCTTTTCTCCTTCCCTCAAAAATGTGAATCGCAATGCTACAGTTTCCCTCCATTCTTACTCTACTGTGGCTATTATCACCCTCACTCCCGTTCTCCTAAAAATGCTGAAAAATGTTGACTGACAGATCCTGTGGAACCCTAGGTCTGAATATCATACATAAGTTGAAGCATTTTATCCATATCTCCCCTGTCAAGGTCCCACAGGATGTTTATAAGCCCTTTGGACAAAATAATCCATTCACCCCATTGAATCTGCTCCACCATTTATTAAGAGAAAATGAGGTCTGCAGATGCTGGAGATCAGAGATGGAAATGTGTTGCTGGAGAAGCGCAGCAGGTCAGGCAGCATCAAGGGAACAGGAGAATCGACGTTTCGGGCATTAGCCCTTCTTCAGGAATGAGGAAAGTTTGTCCGGCAGGCTAAGATAAAAGATAGGGAGGAGGGACTTGGGGGAGGGGCGTCGGAAATGTGATAGGTGGAAAAAGGTCAAGGTGAGGGTGATAGGACAGATTGGGGTGGGGGCGGAGAGGTCGGGAAGAAGATTTCAGGTTAGGGAGGCGGTGCTGAATTTGATGGATTTGACTGAGACAGGCTGGGGGGAGGGGAAATGAGGAAACTGGTGAAATCCGAGTTCATCCCTTGTGGTTGGAGGGTTCCTAGCCGGAAGATGAGGCGTTCTTCCTCCAACCGTCGTTTCGCTGTGGTCTGACGATGGAGGAGTCCAAAGACCTACATATCCTTGGTGGAGTGGGAGGGGGAATTGAAATGTTGAGCTACAGGGTGGTTGGGTTGGTTGGACCGGGTGTCCCAGAGGTGTTCTCTGAAACGCTCCGCAAGTAGGCGGCCTGTCTCCCCAATATAGAGGAGGCCACATCGGGTACAGAGGATGCAATAGATGATATGTGTGGAGGTACAGGTGAATCTGTGGCGGATATGGAAGTTTCCTTTGGGGCCTTGGAGGGAGGTGAGAGGGGAGGTGTGGGCGCAAGTCTTGCACCTCCTGCGGTTGCAGGGGAAGGTGCCGGGAGTGGGGGTTGGGTTGGTGGGGGGTGTGGATCTGACGAGGGAGTCACGGAGGGAGTGGTCTTTACGGAATGCTGATAGGGGAGGGGAGGGAAATATATCCTTGGTGATGGGGTCCGTTTGGAGGTGGCGGAAATGACGGCGGATGATGCGCTGTACATGGAGGTTAGTGGGGTGGTAGGTGAGGACCAGTGGGGTTCTGTCCTGGTGGCGGTTGGAGGGGCGGGGTTCAAGGGCGGAGGATCGGGAAGTGGAAGAGATGCGGTGTTTTTGTGACATTAGTATCCAGTTTCGATTGTTGGTCCAATGGTGCCGCTGTTGCTTGGTGACGGTGAGGCTCCCCCGGCCCCGCCCATCCCCCCGTGCAGATGTCACGCGGTGGCGAAGGCGGTTGGGAGGAGAAGTCGCTCGAGCGGGGAAGCGGCGGGAGGGCGGCCGTTAGGAAAATGGCGCCGAGCGGCCCGGGGCAGACACCTGTCACTAACCTTGTACTTGTGCTTTTTACCGTCACTGATTTTTTCACCCTTGCAGACTAATCTAATTTATAGATTAACGTGTAGGTTATGGTGGATTGGTCATGCTAAATTCCCCATAGTGCCCCGGGATGGGCAGGTTGTGGTGGATGAGCCATGGGAAATACAGGGTAAAAACAAGGACTGCAGATGCTGGAAACCAGATTCTTGATTAGAGTGGTGCTGGAAAAGCACAGCAGTACAGGCAGCATCCAAGGAGCAGGAAAATGGACATTTCAGGCAAATGCCCTTCATCAGGAATAGAGGCAGAGTGCCTGCAGGGTGGAGAGACAATTGAGGTGAGGGTGAGGGTGAGGGTGGGGAGAAAGTAGCATACAGTACAAGGTGAATGGGGGTGGGGATGAAGGGGATAGGTCAGGGAGGAGGGTGGGGGAAGGTAGCAAAGAGTATGATGGGTGAATGGGGGTGGGGATGAAGGTGATAGGTCAGAGAGAAGGGTGGAGTGGATAGGTGGAAAGGAAGATAGGCAGGTAGGACAAGTCATGGGGACAGTGCTGAGCTGGAAGTTTGAAGCTGGGGTGAGGTGGGGGAAGGGGAAATACAGAGTGAGGGGATGGATATGGGTGGGACACTCTTCAGATGGCCAGTGTGGAATAGATAGGCCAAATGGCCTGTTTCCACATTGTTGGAATTGTATTGACTCTCCCCAAAAAGGAGCATTTTATCGGCATCTATCTTATCAAGCCCTTTTCAGAATTCTATTGGTTTCAATAAGATCACCTCCAGTTCATAGAGGTATACAGCACAGAAACAGACCCTACGGTCCAACGTGTCCATGCCGACCAGGATTCCCAAACTAAACCAGTCCCACTTGCCTGCATTTGGCCCATATTCCTCTAAACGTTTCTATTAATGTACCCATCTGAATGTCGTTTAAACGTTGTAACTGTACCTGCATCTACCACTTCCTCAGCAAGTTCATTCCACACACAAACCACCCTCTGTCAAAACAGTGCCCCTCTGGTTCCTTTTAAATCTCTCTCCTCTCACCTTGAAAGAATATGCCCCCTAGTTTTGAGCTCCCCTGCACGAAGGGAGAGCCCTTTGCTATTCACCGAACTTCACTCCTCATGATTTTATAAATCTCGATGAGGTCACCCCTCAACCTCCTTGTGCTTAGTGAAAGATGTCCCGGCCTCTCCTTATAACTCAAACCTTCCAGTCCTGGCAATGTCCTAGTAAATCTTTACCGAACCCACTCTAATAGTCTTCTTCGTATTACAGGGCCACCCGAACTGTATCCAGTACTCTAAACCACCCTGTCTACCAGTGATACAACTTTCAAAGAACTACGTACCTAAACCCCACCTCCCCATATCTCGGGTTTGGAGAGATACGGGCCGGGTGCTGGCAGGTGGGACTAGATTGGGTTGGGATATCTGGTCGGCGTGGATAGGTTGGACCGAAGGGTCTGTTTCCATGCTGTATATCTCTATGACTCTATGTCTCTCTCTTTTACAACATGACCCAGGGTCCTACAATTAACTGTACACATCCTGCCCTTTCTTGTTTTAGTAAAACGTAAAGCACACATACTCCCACACTTTCACAGACTTATACTCCAACACACTTTCACTTTACCAAGCATGCACACACTCTTACATGCACACTCACGCACAAACTCACATGCACACAATCACAGCAATCTAGGTTTGTTCAATATATCCTATCAGTTGCATGACACGGTGATCTTTTGCTATAAAATGTAATGTCTTTGATCCTGCTTCACAGCTATCCAATGAAGGAGCAGCACTCCAAAAGCTGGTGCTTTCAAATAAATCTGGTGTTTTGTGAGTTTTTAAATTTTATCCACCCCAGTCCAAAACTGGCACCTCCACATCTAGTGAACACAGCCCAAACGTCCCAGTGCTGCCAGGAAACTTTACAATGCTGATGAAATGACGCAATGCCTGCACTCCTGAAAAATTTACGATTTCTAACGATACTAGCTACTCATTCACTGCTCGATCTGAAACACAACATTGGAAACTCAGTAAGTTCAGGTAACCTTTATTGCGATCCAGCTTTGTTACAGCTTCAGATCCCCCCAGCAGAAAGGCAGAGAAAAAGTAGCTACTTTTCAAACAGCTCAAGACCGAAGTGCGCACACATTCCCTCACAACCACACTTTCCTTACTATTGGTCACCACCAAGTTGTCCCTTTGTAATTGGATCCTTGGTACAGCCTTAACCTGTGGGAAGTATTGCCTCACTCAGTAATTTCAACCCGTATCCTGTATTCCAAGTAAATTGGATGGGCAGTGTCGAGTCAACCACACTACTGTGGGTCTGGAGTCACGTGTAGGCCAGCCTGGGTAAAGAATGCAGCTGAGTGAATCCTTTCCCACAACGGCAGTTTCCTCCCCTAAAAAGGATGTGAGTGAATCGGATGGGGGTTTTCTCCACCCACCCCCACCCCAACAAAAAATGGTTTCATCGTTAGATTCTGAACTCCAGTTTCTGACCAAATTCCAATTCCGCCATCTACTGCGGTCGGATTCGAACCCAGCAGCCCCAAAACTGGGTTGACAGTCCAGTCGATAAATGTCACTCGGCCGTCGCCGCTTCAGTGCGTCCACAGTTGGGAGGAGCAGGTGAACGGCCTCTCCCTGGTGTGGAGACACTGGTGGGTCAGCAGCTTAAATCGAGCAGGTGAACCCCGTCCTGCACTCGGGGCCCCTGAAGGGCCTCTTCCCCCTAGTGGAGTCGCTAGTGCCTCTGCAGGTGGCTCACCTGACAACCCCTCCCCACACTCTGAGCAGCTGAAAGGCCTCTCCCCCGTGTGGATCCGCCGGTGGGACAGCAGGGTGGAGACCTGGGTAAAGGTCTTCCCGCACTCGGGGCAGCTGAAGGGCCTCTCCCCCATGTGGATCCTCCGGTGCCTCAGCAGGGCAGAGGCCTGGGTAAAGGCCTTCTTGCACTGGGGGCAGCTGAATGGCCTCTCCCCCGTGTGGACTCGCCGGTGCGTCAGTAGGTTGGAGGAATTGCTAAAGGCCTTCCCGCACTCTGTGCAGGGGAACGGCCTCTCCCCCAAGTGGATCCGCCCGTGCCTCAGCAGGGTGGAGGCCTGGGTAAAGGCCTTCCTGCACTGGGGGCAGCTGAACGGCCTCTCCCCCATGTGGACCTGCAGGTGGGTCAGTAGGTTGGAGGAATTACTGAAGGCCTTCCCACACTCGGAGCAGCTGAAGGGCCTCTCCCCCGTGTGGACCCGCCGGTGGGTCAGCAGGGCTGAGGAATCACGAAAAGCCTTCCCACACACGGGGCAGCTGAAGGGCCTCTCCCCTGTGTGGATCCGTCGGTGGGTCAGCAGGGCTGAGGAATCACGAAAAGCCTTTCTGCACAGAGGGCAGATGAAGGGCCTCTCCCCTGTGTGGATCCGCCGGTGGGTCAGCAGGGCGGAGGAATCACGAAAAGCCTTCCCGCAATCGGGGCAGCTGAAGGGCCTCTCATCCGTGTGGACTCGCTGGTGGGTCAGCAGGTTGGAGGAATCGCTGAAGCCTTTCCCGCAGACATAGCAGAAGAACGGCTTCTCCCCAGTGTGGCTGCGCCGATGAGTCTCCAGGACAGACGGGACATGGAAACCTTTCCCACAGTCGCCACACTTCCACGGTTTCTCTACGAGGCAGGATTCCTCGGGCTTCTCCATGGCCAACGCTTCAGCCACACACAAACGCGTGTGGAGCCGCTCCCCACCGTGAATTTCTTTTTCCAGGCTGTATAACTGCTTCAGGCTCCACACTCAGTGCACTGCAACAGTAGGGTCTCTCATCCAGTCCCACTGATGCTGAAGACGTACTCAAACCGGAACCAAAAAGCTTTGCTCCTTCTCACAGAATCATAGTTGGAAAATTGTTGTCGTCCCGATGGAGTGAGTGACTGTCAGACATTGATGTCAAAGTGAAGTCTGCAGACAATGGAGAGCCCTTCATCTGTTGATTTTGAAACTTCTGTCTTCAGATCGTCCAATACTCTGTTAAAAAGAGATTACAAAATTCATCATTGTCAGTGCAGGGTAGAAATTCAGAACAAGGAATTCTACTTTCTGTGGAATATTCTTTTCTTTTGTTATTCCACAAAATTGAAAGCACCATCCCACTCTCTCTCTCCCCGTCTGTTCTCACTCTGCTCGAACTAATTCCCCTGAAGATGCTGATTCAGGATCTTACAGGGGCAGAAAAGCAAAAATGTCAAGACTAATGTCAAGATAAATCCACCTGAAAGTGAATATCTTTCACAACACTGGGATACTGCTGAGAGCGAGCAGGTCTGCCCCTCAGGTCCCTATTAAATCATTCCCCTCTCAGCTCAAATATATGCCCTCTAGTTCTAGACTCCCAAACCCAGGGGAAAAGACCTTGGATATTCACCCAATCCATGCCCCTTATGAACATCCATCAGACAATAGACAATAGGTGCAGGAGTAGGCCATTCTGCCCTTCGAGCCAGCACCATTATGGCTGATCATCCGCAATCAGTATCCTGTTCCTGCCTTATCCCCATAACCTTGGATTCCACTATCCTTAAGAGCTCTATCCAACTCTTTCTTGAAAGTATCCAGAGACTTGGCCTCCACAGCCTTCTGGGGCAGAGCATTCCATACACCCACCACTCTCTGGGTGAAGAAGTTTCTCTTCAACTCCGTTCTAAGTGGCCTACCTCTTGTTTTTAAATTGTGTCATCTGGTTCAGGACTCACCCATCAGTGGAAACATGCTTCCTGTCTCCAGAGTGTCCAATCCTTTAATAATCCTGTACATCTCAATCAGATCCCCTCTCAGCCTTCCAAACTCAAGTGTACACAAGCCCAGTTGCTCCAATCTTTCAGCATAAGATATTCCCGCCATTCTGGGAATTGACCTCGTGAACCTATGCTGCATTCCCTCAATAGCCGGAATGTCTTTCCTCAAATTTGGAGACCAAAACTGCGCACAATATTCCAGGTGCAGTCTCACCAGGGCCCTGTACAACTGCAGAAGGACCTCTTTGTTTCTATACTCAATTCCTCTTGTTATGAAGGCCAGCATGCTATTAGCTGACTTCACTGCCTGCTGTACCTGCATGCTTACTTTCATTGACTGATGTACAAGAACACCTAGATCTCCTTTACCTAACTTGACTCCATTTAGGTAGTAATCTGCCTTCCTGTTCTTGCCACCACAGTGGATAACCACACATTTATCCACATTAAACACCATCTGCCATGCATCCGTCCACCCACCTAGCCTATCCAGGTCACCCTGTATTCTCCTAACATCCTCCCCACATTTCACCCTGCCACCCAGCTTTGTGTCATCATCAAATTTGCTAATATTATTTTTAATATCTTCATCTATATCATTAATGTACATTGTAAAAAGCTGCAGTCCCAGCACTGATCCCTGCGGCACACCATTGGTCACTGCCTGCCATTATTCTTACTTTCATTATCACTATTCTTTGTTTCCTGTCAGCCAACCAATTTTCAATCCATGTCAGTATTTTGCCCTTAATACCATGTGCCCTAATCTTGCTCACTAACCTCCTATGTGGGACTTTGTCAAAGACTTTCTGAAAGTCCAGGTATACTACATCCACTGGATCTCCCTTTTCCGTCTTCAGAGTTTCATCCTCAAAAAATTCCAGAAGATTAGTCAAGCATGATTTCTCCTTCATAAATCCACGCCAACTCTGACCTATCCTGTCACTGCTATCCAGATGTGTTGTAATTTCATCCTTTATAATTGACTCCAGCATTTTACCCACCACTGAGGTCAGACTAACTGGTCTATAATTCTGTTTTCTCTCTCCCTCCCTTCTTAAAAAGTGGGACAACATTAGCCACCCTCCAATCTGCAGGAACTGATCCTGAATTTATAGAACATTGGAAAATGATCACCAATGCATCCACGATTTCTCCCAGTCTACCTGCATGTTGAAATCCCCCATAACAACTGTACTAATATCTTTGCGACAGGCCAATTTCAGCCCCTTATTCAACTTACACACTACATCCAATAAAGTGCAGATTTGAGACGGCCCAAGGAATTCCTTATGAACTCAACTTGCAAGCCTCTCTTGGTTCATCCCGGAGATCGTACCTTTGGTAGTCTGGAATTTCACAAAAACTCTTGCAGACAGTTTTAGTTTAATTTTAATCATCCCTTTAATTTACTAATAGCATCACTGTTACAACATAACCCTGATACCTATAAGCCAGGCTAACTGGATTCTAATAACCCAGGAGAGTAGGACATTGTTCTTCCTTCAAGAGCCCTGGCAGGCTACTCTGTTGTACTATCACAAACAGACTACCTTTATAGCTGAAAACGTGTTGCTGGAAAAGCGCAGCAGGTCAGGCAGCATCCAAGGAGCAGGAGAATCGACGTTTCGGGCATGAGCTCCTGCTCCTTGAATGCTGCCTGACCTCCTGCGCTTTTCCAGCAACTCATTTTCAGCTTGATCTCCAGTCCTCACTTTCTCCTAGAAGACTACCTTTATACACAAGTTTACAAAGGCTATACTGTCACAAACACAAAAAGTTAACAAAAGCACTGCATGTTCTGAACTAGACAGATAATAGTGAAGGATAATAATTCAAGGGAGAAGTCAATTTGTAGCGAGTTTCATTTTGAGGTCAGAATCAAACATTGTTATTAATTTCACAAAGGAACAGCCATGAATGTTATCACTCGGTGTCCTGTTTATACAGATTCACTGATGTTCAGGCAAACGTTCTTAATTGTCTTACTCTCCCTGCCTATTTTCTATTGTGCAGCAAATGTGTTGTATAATTCAAAATTAAACATTTTAGTCAAAATGTTTAAGGATAAGTTTTCCAATACTGTATGAGCCCTCCTGCCACCTGTTTGCTGATGTCTTTTAACTCTACTGCAGGGTCGTATGAGAATTGCTTTAATGGAACCAGCTATGGGTGTGCATGTTCCACATAACATCTCTTACCTATTTGAGACTTGTCTCACCCACTCCTGTAAGACAAAGGGGCCATATACCTCCTGCCCGTATAGACAAACAGCTTGTGTTCCACTGGCTGGGATACAGCAGGCCTTATGTGGCATAAGTAACTATACCCATCTCCATGTACGGAATCCTTCCCTTGTGCATTTATGGGTCCTGTTTCTTGTCAGAATCTCATACTGTCACCAAGACCATTTGCAAGAGAGTTAAGGGAGAGCCTAATGGGAACAGAATTCTGAGGACCACTATCTACCAGATGCACAGCATAGAAACAGGCCCTTCAGTCCAACTCATCTATGCTGATCAGATATCCTAAATCAATCTGGTCCCATTTACCAGCACTTGGCCCATATCCCTGTAAACCCTTCCTATTTGTGAAGGGCACTGCTTGTCATTGGCCACTCAGGTGTTTCCTTTCTTCCTGGTGGTGGAAATTAAATAAAGATTCATACACCTTGTGTCTCTCACTGTATCTCACACCTGCACACACACAACATGGGTTCTGGGGAAAAAATAAGCACTACCGCAGTTAGGCAGTAGCATGGGGGTTAAAAGGAAAAAAAAATTAAAAAAAAATACACAGGAGTGACAGACATCCTGTTCATTCTGAGAGCTGCCAATTTAAAAAAAATGAACTATTCCTATTCATTTACACATCCAGATGCCTTTTAAATGTTGTGATTGTACCAGCCTCCACCACTTCCTCTGGCAGCTCATTCCTTACATGCACTACCCTCAACATAGGCATTGCCCCAAAGGTCTCTTTTAAATCTTCCCCACACCCTCACCCTAAACCTATTATCCTGTAGTTCTGGACTCCCCCATCCCAGGGAAAACATCTTGTCTATTTATCCTATCCATGCCCCTCATGATTTTATAGAAATCTGTAGGGTCACCCTTCAGCCTCTGGCGCTCGAAGGAAAAACAGCCCAACCCTGTTCAGCTCAAACCCTGACAACATTCTTGTCAATCTTTTCTGAATCCTTTCAGGTTTCACAACATCCTTCCTCTAGCAGAGAGACCAGAACTGCACACAACATTCCAAAAGTGGCCTAACCTGGTGCAGCTACAACATAACTTCCCAACTCATCTACTCAATTAAAGGATTGAACAAGTTTTCAAAACCCACAGAAGAAACTGGAGGAACTTTTGCGGGTCAGCTTGGACATCAGGGCGGGGGGATGGGAATGAGTGAAGGAAGCTGAATGTGCTGGAGCCAAGGTGGAGGAAGAACAGAGGGTGCAAAACCGGCTTGAAGCTGCAATGAGGAATATTGCATGTGCTGTACTTGTTACTGGTGGGAATCGGGTGCATTTTAAACATCAAAACAGAAAAAATGTCCACCCCTCCCCCTTTCCAATCTCTATTCTTCCGTCCCTCATCACTGGGGTAATTAAGAAACCTACCTGAGTTTGCGGAGACTGCTCCCTCCCTGAATTCACTCCAGTTCTAACAAGGGAACAGACTTCCCCGCCTCCCGTCTCTCCGGCCCTCCCAGGTTGAGGAGTTGCCCAGAGGGAGGGAGTGTCACTCAAACTGACAGGGCCACTTCTGTCTTGTGACGTCATTAATGGGGCGGGGAAAGGTGACGGTAAAGGGGCGGGGCGAGGTGGACAGCGGGCCACCTCACTGCACCTGCGGGGCCCTGCAGCAGAAGGGGAGGAGAACCCCTTCCCTTCAGGGAATCCCCACAGTGTGGAAGCAGGCTACTCTGACCCACGAGTCCACACTGACCTTCCCAAGGGTAACCCACCCATACCCATTCCCCCACCGCTCTACATTTAACCCTGAGTAATACACCGAACCTGCACATCCCTGGATATTATGCGGAATTTGGCATAACCAATCCACCCTAACCTGCACATACCTGGGCACTATGGGTAACTTAGCAGGGTCAACCCACCCTAATCTGGACAAAGTTAAAAACCACACAACACCAGGTTTTGTCCAACAGGTTTCTTTGGAACCAGCAGCAATTGTGAGAGGTAATTTCGGTTTAAACTTTAAGATGTGCCTGGACCACGGACTGGTCTATAATAAAAGACAAAACTTTTGTTTCTTTTCTAGAACATTTTATATACTCAAAAGTAGAATAGTTTAAATTGTGCAGAATGCTGACAATTTGTGAGCAGAGTAAAAACAAACAGGCTAGTTTAAATTGTGCAGAATGCTGACAATTTGTGAGCAGAGTAAAAACAAACAGGCCCTTGATTGATGAAACCATTGACACAGGAGGGAAGGATGAGTCCTTGACTGATAAGACTCCAGGATGGGGGAACGACTTGAGAGACATCTGTTTCAGATTAAAGCTTTTGACTGATAAGACTACAGGGTGAGAAAAACAACAAACTTTGGAGACTCTGGAGCCTTTTGTTGCAGACTTTGTGATAAAAATAATGATGTTTTTAAGAATGTGAACCTCATGGCTTGTTGGAGCCAAGGAGAAGAGGGACTTGTGCTGTATATAATGGGAGACTTTGTAAGCCTCAGCGCGCCTTTTCTTCAAGGGTGCCCGACTCTGCAGACTTGACTTGTTAATAAAACTTTGTTTTCCTGAATTTGTCTAGAGCGATTATTGAGAAGCGATTTTCGTTTCTAACAACTTGGGGGCTCGTCATCCGGGATCAACACTCCGGCCGCAAGGGGAGTTGAGGAAGGATATCAGAGAAGGTGCACCCTGCCGAGTTCGGCAGTCCCTGATTCCTTGCTTGTCGCCCCGCGCGGCTTGAGCGAGTGATATCCGGGAGGCTCAGGAAAACAAAGGAGGGGTGTACCCGAGGCAGTGGGGACGGTTAACGATCGAGTAATTTTGGTGCACCGAACCCAGGTAAGAAAAAACTTGCGGGGACCGTGTTTCCGGAGGACTGGGTACCTACGGGGTGCCTGTGGATTTTTTTTTTCTACAGAGACGTGGGACTCAGGAATCTAGAGACCGGGGCTCGCCTGTGAGGGATTTTGCAGAGACCGTGTTTGAGGAGGAACGTGTACCTACGGGGTGCCTGTGATTTGTGTCACAGAGACGTAGGACACAGGAATCCAAAGACAGGGGGTGCCTGCAAAGGAACCTGGGCGATCACGGGACTGAAGGTCCGGGAATTGGCTACATTGTGATAGATTATCACGGGAAAAATACGATGTCCTCGGAAATGGGAAATAAGGGATCTAAGGCGATTAAGGGAAAGGTAGGCTTAAACAGGGACAATGACACATACCCCGGGGTACCTGACGATAGTCCGTTAGGGAGAATGCTAAATAATTGGGATCAGGGTGGAAGAAAGGGAAAATCTAAAAGGAAGATGGTAAAATACTGTCAAAAGTGGTCCCAGAAACCTATTCAGGGCGACTCAGTGTGGTGGCCTAGATTCGGTACTGACGAAGACTGGGTCCGGCAAGCCCTCATTTTATATGTCAATTCAAAACCTGATGTTAATCTGGAAGAAAGTGATTATGCCCTTTGTTGGCTGCCGGTTACGATATCTTGCCAAATGCAGGTGACTAATAAAGATTCGAAAGGGCAGAAAGAATGGGACCCTTTAGATCACTTACCGCCGCCCTACGTGACCCCGTCTGCCCCACAGAATGTTCCTTCGGGTGACGACGATTCAGGGGAAGGGGAAGAAAATGGGGAGGAATCACAAACTACCTCAGGGGTACAGACAGATCTCAAGCTGAAAAGGGTCACAGACAAAACCCTGTCTCGATTGCAAGAATGAATCCACTCCGGGAAGTGCCCATGGGGGGTGAGGAGGGAAGGACGGGATATGTGAACGTTCCCTTAACGAGTACTGAAGTACGGAATTTCAGGAGGGAGATGAAGGGTCTACTAGAGGACCCCATGGGACTTGCTGAACAATTGGATCAGTTCCTGGGTCCGAATACTTACACGTGGGAAGAGATGTGTTCCATCATGAAAACATTGTTCTCTAGCCAGGAGCGTCAGATGATACGACAAGCTGCGCTCTTGGTCTGGGAGAGAGAGGGGGGAGAAGGAGGGGAACAGAAGTTTCCCCTCACCGACCCTGAGTGGGATAAGAACACGGAGGGAGGACGGCGCAACATGAGAGACATGCGGGAATATTGGATAAAAGGAATAAGACACGCAGCCCCGAAGGGGCACAATTTTACCAAGGCCTTTGGTAATCATCAAAACCCGGAGGAAACCCCTACGGACTTCCTAGACAGGATTAGGAAGAATTTGCAGCAGTTTGCTGGGGTGGACCCTGAGACGGACGTGGGGCAACACCTCATACGGGTAGAGTTTGTATCAAAAGCCTGGCCGGACATACGAAAGAAATTAGAGAAAATGGATGATTGGGATAGTAAATCTTTAAGTGAACTACTACGGGAGGCGCAAAAGGTGTTTGTGAGAAGGGACGATGAGAAGCAAAGGAAGGCGACAAAGATAATGATGCAAACGGTGCAACAAATGACAGCTGGAAGAAAGGAAAAGGGAGAGCCATGGCAGAAACAGGAAAGGGGAGAGTCGTGGCAGGAGCAGAGGAAAAGAGAACCATGGCCGGAACAAAGGAAGGGTGGAGGAACGCGAGACCGTGACAGGGAAACGAAGAGGACACTCAGATGTTACTATTGTAATGAAGAGGGACATTTTAAACGGGAGTGCTCCCGCTACAAGCGGGAGGTGAGGTCGTACGCCCTGATGGAGGAAGATTAGGGAGGTCGGGGGTTCCTACCCTTGGGGCAAAAGGACTATCGACAGAAACCCCTGGTAAACTTGAAAGTAGGGCCCCAAGGATCGGAGATCACATTTATGGTGGACTCGGGAGCCGAAAGATCGAGTATAATCCAAATACCCCCCGGCACCCGAGCAGGAGGAAAAGTTATGGGGGTATCTGGAATTGGAGGACAGAAATTACAAGTCCCAGTGGTGGAGGACGTGGAAATTGGGTATGAAAACAGAACTACTAAACGAGACCTCCTTCTACTGCCATCGGCGGGGTTTAATTTGTTAGGAAGAGACTTGCAGGTCAAACTAGGGATCGGAACGGTACCAAATAACGGGGAAATGGTGGTAAGGTTGTTCGCCCTCACCGAAGAAGATGATCAACAAATAGACCCGGACGTATGGTACCGAGAGGGGAACAGAGGGGGTCTAAACATCAAACCTCTCCAAATCACCATGTTACCAGGAAGAGGCCCGGTAAGAAGGAAACAATACCCGATTGCTATGGAAGGACGGGAGGGGTTACAACCTGTGATAGAAAGATTAATCACAGATGGACTACTGGATGAATGCATGTCCCCTTTCAATACTCCAATACTCCCTGTGAGGAAGCCGGACGGGACATATAGGCTGGTGCAAGACTTGCGGGGGTTGAATGAAGTAGTCCAGGCTAGATACCTGGTGGTACCTAATCCCTACACGTTAATGAGTAAAATTCCCCCCGAACATGAATGGTTCAGCGTAATAGATCTGAAGGATGCTTTCTGGAGTTGCCCCCTTGACGAAGAAAGTCGGAACCTTTTTGCCTTTGAATGGGAGAATCCCTTCTCAGGACGAAAGCGACAGTTAAGATGGACGGTCTTGCCGCAGGGATTCACGGAGTCACCCAATTTGTTTGGACAAATACTGGAGCAGATCTTAGGAGGATTTTAGTGTAACGCGGAGAATCAATTGCTCCAATATGTCGATGATCTCTTACTCTCAGGACCAAGAGAAGAGGAGGTACGAGCAGACACCGTTGCCCTGTTGAACTTCCTGGGGAAACAGGGTCTACGCGTCTCCAGGACAAAACTCCAGTTTGTGGAGCGAGAAGTAAGATATCTGGGCCATCAAGTCAGTAAGGGGCACCGCCGTATCACGCCAGAACGAATATCAGGAATTACGGGTATGCCAATACCCAGGACGAAGAAGGAAGTCAGACAATTCCTGGGACTAGTAGGGTATTGCCGGATATGGATTGAAAGTTACACCACTTTAGTAAAATTTTTGTACGACAAACTGGGACAAGAAGGACAAAAGGTGGACTGGTCAGATGAGGAGGAGCAGCGATTTAATATTATTAAAAATAAACTGATTCGAGCTCCGGTATTGGCTTTACCCACCCTGAAGGAACCGTTCCAGTTATATGTCAATAGCGCCGGCGGAATTGCCCAGGGTGTGCTTACTCAGCTGCGGGCAGGGAAACGTCAGCCGGTTGCATTTTTGTCAAAAATGTTAGACCCTGTGTCATGTGGATGGCCGACCTGTATACAGGCAGTGGCAGCTACGGCAATGTTAGTAGAAGAGGCCCGAAAACTTACCTTTGGAGGAAGGATCACAGTATACTCCCCACATTCGGTTAGTGCCATACTGGCTCAAAAGGCTCACCGCTGGTTAACAGACTCTCGCATCCTGAAGTATGAGACGATTTTGATGACCGGGAACGATCTCAATTTTGCAAAAGATCTCAGTTGCAACCCAGCCCAGTTTCTGTACGGACTTCCTGCAGACGGGGAACAGGAGCATGATTGTGTGGAATTTGTGGACTTGCAGACCAAGAGCCGAGAGGACCTGCAAGAAGCCCCGCTGGGTGAGGGACAGGAACTGTATATCGACGGGTCCTCCCGGTGCATCAGTGGAGTGCGATACAGTGGCTATGCTGTCATAGATGGTGCAACGAAACGGGCGATTGAGTCCGGACGACTGCCCGGGAAGTGGTCAGCCCAATCCTGTGAGTTGTACGCCCTCCAGAGGGCCCTGAAGTTGTTGGAAGGGAAAGTGGGAACTATATATACAGACTCAAAGTATGCATACGGAGTCGTTCATACTTTCGGAAAAATCTGGAAAGAGCGAGGATTGATAACTTCCCGGGGAAAAGAATTAGCTCACGAACAAATGATCAGCCTAACATTGGAAGCCCTGGCGTTACCTACGGAACTTGCAGTAGTCCATGTACCCGGTCACCAGAAGGGGTTGACACCGGAAGCGGTGGGAAACCGGCTGGCAGACGAGGAAGCCAAGCGGGCAGCGGTCGAAAAATCCGTCCAATTGATAACGTTAATACCGTTGCGGGAAGGGCTCGCTAAACAACCCGTCTTCACCCAGGGGGAGATTGATAAAATGGATCAATTGGGTGCCCGGCTAGATACTAACGGGAAGTGGACGGATCCTGATGGGAGACAAGTACTGAACAAACAGATCACCCGGGGTATTCTGCACCGATTACACCATCAGACCCACTGGGGGGTGCAAGCCATGTGTGACACAATCCTGAGAGACTATGTATGCAGGGGGATATACACATTAGCCCAACAAGAGGTAGTCGGATGCCCCACTTGCCGGCGTATTAATCGGAAGGCCAGCCGGTGGTCAGCCCCTAGCGATTAGGCCATTTCAGAGGATCCAAGTCGACTTTACAGAATTACCCCCAGTACAGAGATGGAAATATCTGCTAGTAATAGTAGACCATTTCACTCACTGGGTAGAGGCTTTCCCAACTGCCAAAGACGATGCACCAACCGTGGCCCGACTGTTGTTAGAGAACATAATCCCGAGATATGGCATAATGGAATCTATCGACTCCGACTGCGGGACGCATTTTATTTCTAAGCTACACCATTTGATCTGTACTACCCTGGGTATCCAATGGAAATTCCACGCACCCTGGCATCCTCAGAGTTCGGGTCGAGTTGAGAGAATGAATGGCACGCTTAAGACCCAATTGACTAAGCTGATGTTAGAAACTAAGTTACCCTGGCCCAAGTGCCTGCCCATTGCCCTATTGAGGATACGTACGGCACCTCGCCGAGATGTCGGGGTTTCCCCCTATGAAATGCTGTTCGGATTACCGTATTGGAATAAGGTTGATGGATGTCCCACTCTACAAGGGGGGGATGTATTTATCCGAACCTATTTACTGCCCTTATCCCGTTCTTTTGCAGAACTCCGGAGGAAAGGTCTCCTGGCTCAGACTCCGCCGCTTGACTTCCTCCTGCATAAGGTGGAGCCCGGAGATTGGATACTTGTTAAGACCTGGAAGGCCGAAAAGCTCCAGCCGCGGTGGGAAGGACCGTTCCTGGTTCTGTTAACAACTGAAGCAGCTGTTCGGACGAAAGAAAAAGGGTGGGTCCACGCATCAAGGATAAAGGGGCCTGTTCCGCCTGAAGAAGAAAGCACCTGGACATGCGAGCAAGGGGACAAGCCGTTGTCGGTAAAACTGAAAAGACAGCAATAATGAACTCTACTTGGACTGTATTGCTGGGGATATTGATCAGTTTACTCCTGTATGTGGGGGAGGGTGAGGGGAGATGTGACAAATGTCGAACTACAGTAAGACTTGGGATTCGAATCTATTCGGGATCATTTATGTCCCATTCCTATGTGGACGATAGGTGTTACGATGTGAGTGCACGCCATGAATGTTGGGAGGATGGGACCCTATTATCAGATATATAATAAAGGATACGGTGGCAAAATCCATGGATGCCCTATAAATGACCGCTGGGTGTGTATTAGCAAAACTGGGAGGTGGGACCTATCCTCCGTGTTGCTCAGGGAGCAGGTTGACAGAGTCAAGGAGACCAAGATACAGATCCCTGATCGGGGGTTGGGGAAAGAGCAAGACCGTCAGGGAACGGTCGTGCTCCCTAAAGTGCCATCTGTATACGAAGAGGTAGAAGGACAGATTGAACTCCCTGATGTTACACAAAACCTGTTTATTGATCTCACCTCTAGAATAGCCACTGTTTTAAATGTTAGCAATTGCTGGGTCTGTGGGGGGCCGCATATGTCGGAACAATGGCCGTGGACTGGTCAAAGCTTAGACATAGGGGAATTGCTGCAAACCACTTGGACTCATGACAACGACAGAAAAAGCCAGGGGTGGAGACTGACAAACAGCCCTGAGGGCCAGTTCTGTATTGAAGGCAAGGGGACCGTGAAGGTAGGGATTAGCCCCTGTCAGAATATATTGGATGCAACCACGCGAGTATGGTGGCCTGAGAATATTGCTTGGTACATTGCACACCGAGATCATCAAAATTGCATTCGGTTACGTTCTGATTCCTCCTCTTACGAGCTAAGTGCTGACCCTTCCGATGGCATGAAAAGAGTGTGGAGTGGTGGTTGTCAGGGGAATCAATGCTGGAATAATCCTGTCCAGACTCTGCCACGGGGTCAACAATCCGAATACTGGAATTGCAGTGGTCCTGGTCCTTATGAGGGTGTCCCTGGGGTAAAGGAGTTGTGGGATGACGTTGTGAGGCAGGGAGGGCCTGCTCCAGATGGCCTATTTTGGATATGCGGTAATCAGGCATATTCCAAACTGCCCATGGGATGGGCTGGAGTATGCTTCCTGGGTCTAATAAGACCTGAATTCTTCCTATTACCCCGGGAGGAAGGCGATGATTTGGGAGTTAAACTCTTTGACTCCCTGCGTAGGTCGCCAAGGGATATCCAAGTCGGTGATTGGGGGGATGAGTGGCCACCGGCCCGGATTATTGAATACTACGGGCCGGCTACATGGGCACAGGACGGATCATGGGGATATCGTACTCCTATCTATATGCTAAATCGAATTATCAGGCTCCAAGCAGTCGTAGAGGTCATTACTAACCAGACTGCCCTGGCCCTAGAGTTGTTGGCTCAGCAGCAGGATCAGATGAGGGCTGCGACATATCAAAACCGACTTGCCTTGGATTATCTGTTGGCCTCGGAGGGGGGTGTGTGCGGGAAATTTAACCTGACAAACTGCTGTCTAGAAATTGACGATAATGGTAAAGCGGTTGTGAAAATTTCCGATGAAATTCGGAGATTGGCCCATGTGCCAGTACAATCTTGGCATCCTCTTAGTGGCATCGGATGGTGGGATGGTCTCCTAGGTGGTAGCTGGTGGCGCACGGCGTTGCTGGTGGTTGGGGGAGGCATGATTCTTCTTCTCGTATTACCCTGCCTCACTCCCTGTATTCAGTTTTTAATTCAGAAAAATATTTCCCGACTCCAGGCAGTGGTGGTTCCACAACATGGGACGCGGGAACTTAAAGTGATGTTGCTGCGAAAGACCAAGGATTTCCCGGGCCCTTGAGGGAGGGGGGGCTTATTTGGTCAGGCACATCTTAAAGAAAGAAAAGGGTGGAATTGTGAGAGGTAATTTCGGTTTAAACTTTAAGATGTGCCTGGACCACGGACTGGTCTATAATAAAAGACAAAACTTTTGTTTCTTTTCTAGAACATTTTATATACTCAAAAGTAGAATAGTTTAAATTGTGCAGGATGCTGACAATTTGTGAGCAGAGTAAAAACAAACAGGCTAGTTTAAATTGTGCAGAATGCTGACAATTTGTGAGCAGAGTAAAAACAAACAGGCCCTTGATTGATGAAACCATTGACACAGGAGGGAAGGATGAGCCCTTGACTGATAAGACTCCAGGATGGGGGAACGACTTGAGAGACATCTGTTTCAGATTAAAGCCTTTGACTGATAAGACTACAGGGTGAGAAAAACAACAAACTTTGGAGACTCTGGAGCCTTTTGTTGCAGACTTTGTGATAAAAATAATGATGTTTTTAAGAATGTGAACCTCATGGCTTGTTGGAGCCAAGGAGAGGAGGGACTTGTGCTGTATATAATGGGAGACTTTGTAAGCCTCAGCGCGCCTTTTCTTCAAGGGTGCCCGACTCTGCAGACTTGACTTGTTAATAAAACTTTGTTTTCCTGAATTTGTCTAGAGCGATTATTGAGAAGCGATTTTCGTTTCTAACACATAACCAATCCACCCTAACCTGCACATACCTGGGCACTATGGGTAATTTAGCAGGGTCAACCCACCCTAATCTGGACAAAGTTAAAAACCACACAACACCAGGTTTTGTCCAACAGGTTTCTTTGGAACCAGCAGCTTTCGGAGTGCTGCTCCTCCATCAGGTGGTTGTGGATAATAATATCATCAAACACAGAATTTATAGCAAAACATTCTAGTGTCCTGCCACTGAAATGATATATTGAACAAACCTGAATTGTTAAGTTTTTCATCTTTTCAAATGGGTTGCAGGTATCATTACTGTGTAAATTCCACATCTTCTGTCTGTCACCTTCTCAAGATAACTCAAGGTTTTATAGCAAAATGTGACATCTCAGCTCAGACAATGCATTAAAGGTGTGAGGTCAGAGTCTTCTGCGTCCCAGTCTTGAGTCAGACTGATTCTATTTCCAAAGCAAAATTCACAAAATATTGCATGTATTGACTGCCTGCAGATTGTGCATTTTTTGAGCAAAATAGAATGTATCTGCAAGTTTAATTCTGCAGATACACATTCACTGCCATGGACTTCTAAGTGTGCGTATGAGCATGGGGGAGGCAGATAAATAGAGAGAAAAAGAGAAAGAGAGAACAGAGAGAGAGAGAAAGGGGGAGGGAGAGAGTGGTGCAGGCAGGTTGAGAGAGAGGTGCAGGCTGGCAGGCAGACAGAGAGTGTATTTGTGAACCACCTCCTTGCCTGGTCAGCCTTTTTCCCTGTCTACAATTTGCTTTTATAGAATCACCTCGCGTACATTGTTATGAATATTGTCGAATAAGAGTAGATGTATTTAGTCGATGAATCAAAACCATCCCAATGGCTGAAACAGCTGACACTCTAGTGTTGGACAAGTGGGAAATATTTGCACCAGTTAACCAAAACTCTTCAGAGTTCACATTCATGGGTACGCCAAGCCTCAGCATTAGGACCGGACATATTGGAGCTGAGATGGAAAGGCCCGTTCCTAGTCCTGCTGGGTTACCCGGTCAGCAGTCAGGGCCAAGGGGAGGCCGCACACACAACACAATGCAACTGAGCGCCACCTCCTGGAGGAACACCAAAAGACCCCTTCAGAGACACATCTTCAGCCTTCATCCGTGAATGGCTCAGCCTGATCATTCTGCCTTTCACTGCACTCTTCCTTATCTTTCTTTCACGAACTATGTTTGATTGGGTCTGATAACCTCTAGTAAACAGAAATTACAGTTTAATACTTTTCTTTATGCACAGAAGGTCAACCACTCTAGCTGCTGGCTATGTGCCCATATCCCCATCAATCCCGAACTCGTACCAAGCGAGCCCTTATGTAATTTGAGCGACTTGAAGCTTTCTTTCCCCCTGCCTTTGGAACTGCTCGATTGGAAATCAAAGTCACCCCGCAGACAATCCTGTGCTCGGCTCAGTTCACTGTTGTGGCCCTCCTCTCCAGTGATCTCCCAGTTGCCGAGATTTCCTCTTCCTGATGAAACACCTGATGATGATTCCCCTTCCCTGGAGCCTCTGCCCCTGTCCTGACTGAACCCGAGGACTAACAGTCCGATCTCCAAACACTACCTCCTGACAATCCCCCTGGCTCTGGGTATAATCCCCCTTTTGCTGACACCCCCAATCTCCTCTTTTTAATAAAAAAGGAGGGATTGTGGGAGAATTTGATCAAAATTGACACAAAACTGCGTGGAAGCCATTTTATCACAAAGCAATGTTTAGAGGAAAATGTAGACTGTTAACATAATGCTGTCTGAGCCCTGGCTAAGGAATTCTGTTTTGATAGCCTGACCTTGTAGCTGCAGGCTGTCTCTGTTCCTCAGGCCATCATACTGTGCTGCTTCATAGAATGATGGATTGGTTATCTCTGTCCCTTATTAGTAATTCGAGCCTAGCTGAACCTGCAGTATAAGAAAACATTCAGTTTTGCAGGCATTAGGAAGTGTAGGCCTGGACAATGTATGTGAACCTTACAACTGCCCCTCAGTTGCATAACTAATGGAGAGTGGGGCTTGTGTTTTACACAAAACTTGTAACATTCTGTATTTTATTGGAATACGTCGGATTTTGTTTTGAACTAAGAGGTATTCCCCATGGCAACGAATAAAGCTAGTTAATTGCTCAAGGTCTCCTCTCCTGACTACTTTGCTTTAAATGATTTGACACACGAGTTACTTTGCCCCAACAATACGAATAGTTACATCTAGGGAGAGAGAATTCCTCAAATAGGGCACTCTCAAGATCCTGGGAGGCTCCTATTTCTGGTTTACTTCCTAATGAACAAACATTAAGCATTTATTTATTTCTGAGTTTGTTTCATTTTTCTTGTTTGATTCCCTGCTCTGACTACACTCTGTGTCTGGATGGGTGACAGGCTGAGATTGTGGGTTTGCTTTCGATTGACTGAATGTTTTCTTGTTCTGGAAGCTGTAAAAGAGGCGTGAAAGCTTCAGCAGACGTCCAGCAAAGCTGAGAACAGACCGACATCTTACTCTGTGGGAACAGGGAGATCAGAGGACAGAGAAATCAGGCCCTGAAACCCGAACTGACATCAGACTACCGTGTGCTCAGTGCTTTGGTGAGCAGCGCCAACCCTCTGCCTGTACCTCGCTTCCCATCTGACTACACCTCAATATCCAGGATCCAATCCTTGCCATCCTGAAGCCATGTCTCTGTAAGGAGTCTCAGATCATAATTATTCACTTCAATGTGTGCAGTCAATTCATTCACTTTTGTTACAATGCAGCACCTATTCAGACTCACCATGTTTCATTTCAATTTTTGTGACATTAGTATTCAGTCTTGATCGCTGATACATTTACTCTCCTTGTCCCTTTCTATTGTTCTCTGATGTTCATTTTCCACATCACTACATTGCTCACCGACCATGATTTGGATTGGCCATGCTAAATTGGCCACAGTTTCCAGGGATGTGCAGGTTAGGTGGGTTAGCCATGGGAAATACAGGGTTATAGTTTCATAGTAATAGAAGCAGGAATAGGCCATTTGGCCCTTCCAGCCAGCTCCGCCATTCCTTAAGATCATGGTGCGCATGTGTGAGATCGGAATGGGGCTCCGCCCCTCGTCGTTCTGATGGACGGTGCGACCAACCTTTGGGAATCCCAGGAGGACCGGAAGGAGTCTGGTCCTGCTGCCTGAATTGTCCCAACTACCCTTAATTCCCAGACTCAACAGAGATACTCAGCCTTGCAGATGTACTGCTACCTGATAAACAAATTCTTTCCTTCCATGGGAATATCCGTCTCTTTGCAAGGACCTATTGCACACTTATCAGCTACTAACCAACACCGTCCAGACACTACGTCGCTGGGCAATGTGACTTAGTTACTCAATATCCTGCAATTAACAGTTTGCTAATTGTTAAATGACTGTAACCTATATAATCACGTAACTCTCTGTTTCTCGTCAGAGTGACTTGTGACTATTAGGTCGACTTGGCTCTCCCCGTGAGCTCCCGAATAAACAGTCAATAACTCAAGGTTTGTGTGTCATGATTACTTATCCAATACTTATTGGACGACTACGAGCAAGTCACCCACAGCATAATCCACTTCCATCCCGAACATGGATCAAGAGGCCATCCTTTTTTGCCAGACAAGTGAATGTATCAAGCTCAGGAAACAAAGCCTGTCAAACATTAACAGGCACAGATCTAAACCAACCTTTTCCAGAATCTGCCCCTTTCCCTCGATTGACTTTCTTTTTGCCTCAGCTCCTACAAACCAACAGCTGAACCCAAGGATAAGAAAATAAATGGGAAAGGGGGCGAGAAAAGAGAGTGCGGTACTCCAGATGTTAAACAGAGAAAGGAAGATGCAGTATGTACTGAAGCTCAGTCTTCATTCAGCGAGAGAGGAGCAACAGAACTTCAGAAGTTCATGGTCAAACATCGCATTCAGACAATGGCGGGGGTTTTAATTGGCAGGAGGACCAGACTCCTTCCGGTCCTCCTGGGATTCCCAAAGGTTGGTCGCACCGTCCATCAGAACGACGAGGGGCGGAGCCCCATTCCGATCTCACACATGCGCACCATGAACATTGCTCACAGCCGAGAGAGCAGTATCTGGGTCGCATGGGATTGTGAGTAGGACATCAGCCATGAACGAGATGAAATAAAGAGTCCCATATGCCTTCTTAACGGTCCTTTTTCATGTGTTCATGACGTACAGGCCAGGAGACAATCTTTAATCGATTTTCAATTGATCCACTGAGTGAAACACTACAGATGTTTAACTCGAAACTCTATTTCCAATTCAGTGTCAGTATATCGCTCTTTGTCCGTCCTCAAATAAGGACCAAATCATGCCTGCCTTGAAGAAGTTTTCCTCCTCTCTCTACAAGAATCTCAGGGAGACCCTCTCCCACTGCAACTCCCAGGTCTTTTCCTCTGCCCTGAAGCTCTTCAAACTTCCAGCTCAGCACTGTCCCCATGACTTGTTCGGACGTGTCCGACCTGCCTAGCTCCTTTTCCACCTATCCACTCCACCCCCTCCTCCCTGACCTATCACCTTCGTCTCCTCCCCCACTCACCCATTGTACTCTATGCTACTCTCTCCCCACCCCCACCCTCCCCTAGCTTATCTCTTCACGCTTCAGGCTCACTGTCTTTATTCCTGATGAAGGGCTTTTGCCTGAAACGTCGATTTCAAAGCTCCTTGGATGCTGCCTGAACTGCTGTGCTCTTCCAGCACCACTAATCCAGAACCAAATCAAAGCCCGACGTCTATTCCACCTGAACATTGATTTTTTTTTAGTTTGCAGATTCCAACCATTTATTAAAAGTTATTCATGGTACATGAGCATTGCTGGCTGGCCAGCATTTAGTTCCGCTTGAAAAGGTAATGGTGACCTGCCTTCTTCAACTGCTGTGGTCCACACCCTGTACGGTGACCCATAATGTCCTTACGGAGGGTATTCCAGGGTTTAGACCCAGCAACACTGAAGGAACAGCAATATATTTCCAAGTCAAGATGGTGAGTGGCTTGGAGGGGTACTTGCAAGAAGTTGTGTTCCTAAGTATCTGTTGCCTGATCCTTCTAGATGGAAGTGGTTGTTGGTTTGGAAGGTATTTTCTAAGGATCTTTGGTGAATTTCAGTGTTGTGTCTTGTAGATCATATGCACTCCTGCTTCTGAACAGTCGGGCAGAGGGAGTGGATGTATGTGGAGATGGTGCCAATCAAGCAGGCGACTTTGTCCTGGATGGTATCAAGCTTTTTGAATGTTGTTGAAGCCGCACCCATCCAAGATGGTGGGAGAGTATTCCGTTATACTGTTGACTTCTGCCTTGTAGAAGATGGGCAGGATTTGGGGAGTTTCTAGCCACAATATTCCTGACCTGTTGCCTGCTCTTGTTGCCATTGTGTCTGTTGTTAGTCTAGTTGAGTTTCTGGTCAATGGTAAACCCCAAGGATGTTGATAGTGGGGTGTTTAGTGACAGTAACACTGTTGAATATCACGGGGCAGTGGTCAGATTATCACTTTTGGGGATGAGTCATTGTTTGGCATTGGCGTGGCATAAATGTTATTTGTCACTCATCAGCCCATTGGATATTGTTAAGATCTTGTTGTATTTCAAACTGAACTGCTTCAGTTTGTGAGGAATTGTGAACATTGTGCAATTATTGGTGAATATCTCCACCTCTGACCTTATGATGGAGGAAGGTCATTGATGAAGATGGTTGAGCCTAAGACACTACCCCATGAATTCCTGCAGAGACGGTCCTGGAACTGAGGTGACTGACCTCCAACAACCACAGCCATCTCTCTGGGTGCCAGGTACACCTTAACAATTAAGATACATAACAATTATTTTAAAACAAATGGAAGGAATACATACGAGACACCCCTCTTCTGGGAGACGCCAGTGCAACTTTTTCTGTTCCAGAAACAATCTGATAAATGTTTACTGTCATCAACTTTTTTGATCTTGGCCAGCTACAGCTTCCCCTGTCCATTCCCCCCATCACCCACAGATCCCACAGTCTATTCTCCCCCGCCATCCACAGCGCCCCTTGTCCATTCTCTTTCCATCCCCAGCTTCTTGTCCATTCTCCCTCTATACTTCAAACAACCTGTCCATTCTCTCTCACGCAACCCTCTGCAACCCTGTCATTTCATTCCTCACCCTCTGCCTTCTGACCAGTCCTTTTACACACCCTCTGCCCCATCTATTCTCTCTCCACCACACCTTCTGCTCCCATCTATTCTCTCACCACACCCTCTGTCCCATTTCTATTCTTCCAGGCCTCCACCATCTCCTCTCTATCTATTCTCTCTCTCTCCCTCCCCCCACCATCAGCCATCCCCGCCCATTCTCTCTCCCCTATTGTGGGGAAAAAACACTAGGCTCGGATTCAGAATTGAGGTTCAATGTCAGAGTTTATTGCACGAGGAAATACCGGGGCTCCGGGAAGAGAAAGGCACCAACAGAACAGTGTCAGCTGCGAGACTTCTCTCGACCTGGAGCACACGTCAAGAAACTTTTATACATCTTGTGATACAATCGGTCAGGGATGAGATTATTGTCTTTGAAACATGATTTGTTTATGGTAATCCTTGTAGAATTGTTGATAGTTTACAGTCTTTGTCAGTTCAGGCACAGCCTTTGTTAATTTCCGCACAGTCGTTGTCAGTTTCAGTGCAGACATTGTCCATTTCAATGTCTGCATGGAAATCCATTGTTGTAGTAATGGGCGCTAATTGCTCTTCCTGAGAAGGGGGATTCCTGCAGCCCTGGCTATTAGCATTTGGTATTGAGTCTGTATCAAGCTGTTAGCACTTCTATAATGGGTGTTGGCTGGACCCAGACAATTCGGCGGACAGTGTTCATTACTCATGTGTATTCTCTCCCCCACCCGCCTTAAACTAATCACCTGGGTTGTGAGTCCATTGTGCTGGCATTCTGGTGGCCCCAGGCAGTATCTGTATCAGCTCTGCTGTTTCTCTCCGTATTGTCATCTGGCGGCCATCTTGTGTGTCAAGTTGGCCAACTGATGGCTCAGTGATCATCTTGTGTATCCGTGTGCCTAGTGTCACCCTGCCCTGTGCCATCTCCCACTTCTCCGCCACGCCCATTCTTTCTCCCCCGCCCAATCTCTCTATCAACCCCACTTATTCTCTCTCTCTCTCTGTTCCCCCCCACAGTTTCTCTCTGTCCCCCATCCATTCTGTCTCTTTTCTCCCCAGCCCCAACCACACCCTTCTTTTCTCATGCCTCGAACCAGCTTTGACCGCTGTATCAAGCCCTTCAAAGGACACACACACACACAGAAAATGGATGGTGATGACTCTACCTGGGAGTCGGGTGGGGTGAAAAATGGAGAAAGTGAGGACTGCAGATGCTGGAGATCAGAGCTGAAAATGTGTTGCTGGAAAAGCACAGCAGGTCAGGCAGCATTTAAGGCTTTTGTCTGAAACGTCGATTTTCCTGCTCCCTTGGATGTTGCCTGATCTGCTGTACATTTCCAGCACCACTCTGATCTTGACTGTAAGGGGTGAATGGCCTAATGAAGTTGTTCCAACTATCTAGAAATAGCGTCACAGAGCACAGAAACATACCCTTCGGTCTATGCCGACCAGATATCCTGAATTAATCTAGTGACTCATTTGCCAGTATTTGGCCCCTTATCCCTCCGAATCTGTCCTATTCATATCCCCATGCAGATGCATTTTAAATATTATCATACGTACTAGCCTCCACCAATTCCTCTGGCTGACACGCACCACCGTCTGTGCAAAAAGGTTACCCCTCAGAAACCTTTCCCCTCTCACCCTAAACCCATGCCCTCCAGTTCTGGACTCGCCCCCCAACGTGGTGAAAAGACATACAAAAGTTGAGCAGCCAGACAGAATGCAAAAGCAATGAAGTGTCGAACCACAGCGAAAAAACAAATTGTGCCTCAACCCCTTTTTTACCCATTGGCATTTGGCCTCTTAAAATCTGACAGGAACACCAGCATCCCCAGTGAGCATTCTGCGCATGTTACCCGGTGTCAGCAACGCAGTGCGTATGCCCACCGGTATCAGCAAAACTCTGGGCATGCTCATCACGTTCCGCAAAAAAAGGCTCGCGACCTTCCTTTGATGGCCCAGAAGGGAACCCTGGAGGACCGGAAGGAGAATGGTCCTCCTGCCAATCAGAGCCACAGCATTGTCTGAATGCGGAAATTGGACCATGAGTTTCTGAAGCTGCTACTCCTGCTCCTCTCTTTCTGAATCAACATTGAGCTTCACCCAGACTGCAAATTCCTTCCTCTGTCTAAGATCTGTGAGTACAGCACTCTCTTTTCTCGCCCCCTTTTCCGTTTCGTTTTCATTCTGGGATTCAATTGTTGATTTGCAGGAACTGAAAGGAAAGGGAGTGAACCCAGGGAGGGGACAGACTCTGGAAACATGGTCGAGGTCTGTGTCTCAATTGGCAAAATAGACAGGCAGGAGGCTGGAACGACACAGCAAACCAATAAGCATCAGGAAGTGGAGAAGTTGATGTTTTGGGTGTAACTCTTCTTCAGGACTGGGGATGGGTGCTGGGGCAGGGGACTAAAGTGGGGATAAATGAAGACAGGGAGAGGTTACGGCCTGATGAGTCAATGGGTGAAAGAAATCAGGTTAATGAAAGGGAGAAGTGGAAATGAGGGGCACGGGGCTGAGAAGGGAGTCGGGGGATGGAAAGGGAGGTTATTTGAAATTGGAGAACTTGATGTTGAGTCCCACAGGCTGTAGGCTGCCCGGGCGGAAGATGGGGTGTTGTTCCCCCAATTTGCGGTTTGGTTCGTTGTGGCAATAGAGGAAGCCTAAGATGTTCTTGTCAGAAAGGGAGTGGGAAGGGGAATTAAAATAAGTGGTGATTGGGAGGTCTGGTCAGCCTCTGCAGACCCAGCTGTGATGTTCGCCAAACTGTTCCCTAAGTTTACACTGGGTCTTCCCAATGTAGATAAGACCACAATTTACAAACACGTGACAAATGCAGTATCTCAATGTGAAGTTATAGCCATTGCTGCGGGGAAAAAAAAGCAGAAAGGAGATGTATTGTTAAAATGGCGATATATTGGGATGTGGAGAAAGTGAGAACTGCAGATGCTGGAGATGAGAGTCAAAGTGTGGGGCTGGAAAAAGGCAGTAGGTCAGGCAGCATCCGAGGACCAGGAAAGTCGACATTTCGTTCCCGAGCACTTCATCAGGAATGATGTGTGGATGTGCAAAGGGACCTCAGCATCCTTCTACACCAGTCACTGCCAGTTGTCAGACAGGTGCAGATGAAGAGCTTTTGCCTGAAATGTCGATTTTTCCTGTTCCTCAGATGCTGCCTGACTGGCTGTGCTTTTCCAGCATCACTCTAATCTCGACTCTGATTTCCAGCATCTTCAGTCCTCACTTTTGCCTGGACAGGTGCAGCAAGCAATCAGCAAGGGAAGGGGAATTGCGTTCAGAAGTGGGGATGTCTTCCTGCGTTAGGGGGTCATTGAATATTATTCAAGGCTGAGTTCATCTGATTTTTGAACACCAAAGAAGTGGATGTTTCTGGGGGAAGGCAAGTAAATGATTTAACACCAGTATAGAACAGTTACAGAGTCAGACACCAACAAAACCAGACCCTTTAGTCAAACTAGTCTAAGGCCGACTCTCTTCACAAACTAAACTAATTCCACCTACCTGTGATTGGCACATATTCCTCCGAACCTTTCCTATTCATATACTTATCCAAATGTCTTTTAAATGTTGTTACTCAACCTGCATCCACATTCATTCCACATACAAACCACTCTGTGTAAAAAGAAAAGTGCTCCCCCCCCCCCCCCGCCTTTTTAAAATCCTTTCTCCTCGAACCTTCAAATTTGCTGCCTAAACTTGAAACCCCCACCTTAGGGAAAGGATACCAGCGGTCACCTCATCTCTGCCCCTCGTGATTTTATAAACCTCTGTCAGGTCACCTCTAAACCTCCTGTAATCCAGTGAACAAGTCCCAACCTATTCATCTCGATGGTTGTGAATCTGCCGATAATCTGTTGAATGTTGGTGCAGGCTTGAAAGACCAAACAGCCGACTCCTGCTTCCAATGCACTCTGTGTGTGTCCAGGACAGCAAGAGAACATAAGGCATCGGAGCAGAAATTGGACCATTCAAGATTTGCTCTGCCATTCAATCATGGCTGATAGGTTCCTCAGCCACATTCTCCCACTTCATCTCCGTAACCCTCCATCACCTTGAGACTCAAGAACGTCTCCATCTCACTCTTGAATATCCTCGGTGACCTGGCCTGCACAGTCTTCTGTGGCAGTGAATTCCATAGATTCACCGCTGTCTGGCTGAAGAAGTTTCTCCTTATCTCCATGCTGAAAGGTCTTCCCTTTACTCTAAGGCTGTGCCCACTGGTTCTAATCCCTCCAACCAATGGAATCACCTTTCCAAATTCCACTCTGTCCAAGCTGTTCAGTATTCCTTGTTTCAATTAGGTCCCCACCCCCTCTCCACCCTGAGTGTGGGCCTGTTAATCAGCATGAAGCAGACCCTTCAGGATGAGGTCCAGCAGGGATTAGGTTCAGCAAACTGAGAACGGAGAGAGGGTGTGTGGGGTGGAGATTTTCAACTTCAAAGGAATAAGAGAGGAAACAGAGTTCACTATGAATGAGAATTGATCAGGTGAGCTGATGGGCCAAGAAGTCGCAGTTTAGTTTAAGAGGTGTGTAGTTTGCATTTTGGTCAAGCAATCCAGGCAGGACTGACACCGTTAAGGGGAGTGTTGCAGAACAAAGAGACCTTGGAGTGCAGGTTCATAGTTCCTTGAAAGTGGAGTCACCGGTAGACAGGATAGTGAAGAAGGCATTTGGTATGCTTTCCTTTCTTGGTCAGAGCAGAGAGTACAGGAATTGGGAGGTCATGTTGCAGCTGTGTAAGTCCACATTTGGAAGACTGCATTCATTTCTGGTCTCCCTGTTATAGAAAAGATGTTGTGAAACTTTGAAAGGGGTCGGAAAAGATTTTTAAGGCTCCTGTCAGAGTTGGAGGGTTCGAGCTACAGGGAGAGACTCAAATGGCTGGGGATATTTTCCCTAGAGCACTGGAGGCTGAAGGGTGACCTTATAGACATTCGTAAGGGGCATGGATAGGGTGAATAACCAAGTTACGTTTGCCAAAGTAGAAAGGTCCAAACTAGAAAGTATATGTTTGAGGTGAAGAAGAATTTTAAAAGGCATTTGGATGGGTACATGAAAAGGAAGGGTTTTGAGGGATATGAGCCACATGCAGGCAAATTGGATGAGGTTGATTTAGGATATCTGTTTGGCCGGACACGTTGGACCAAATGGGCTGTTTCCGTGCTGTATGACTCTAATCTTTGGTGAAAGCAGAAGTGTGATTGTGAAGGCTGGAGTTTCAGAGCAGCTTTCAAAGATGTTTTGCCCTTAATGGGAACAGAAGAAGTTACAATGAAATCTTGCATTTGTGAGACAGCAACTGAATGAGTTGCATCCAGGATTTTGGTGGAAAGTGGGAATTCATTGCACTGTGGGGATGAAGCTCTACCTATTGAGTAATTTCTGCTGGTGAATGAAACCAGGCCTCAAGATTAGGAGGAGTAAATTTAGGACAGAGATGAGGAGGAACTGCTTTTCCTGGATAGTGGTGAATCTATGGAATTCTTTGCCCAAAGAAGCAGTAGAGGCAGCTTCATTAAGAATATTCAAGACACAGTTGGATGGGTTTTTGCAATGGTAGGGGAATTAAGGGTAGTTGGGATAATGCAGGGAGGAGAAGCTGAGAGAATGGATAGATCAGCAATGATCTTAATGAATGGCGGAGCGGCTGGATGGGCCAAATGGCCCTACTCCTGCTTCTATTACCCCGAAACTATAACCCTGCATTTCCCATGGCTAACCCACCTAACATGCACGTCCCTGGACATTATGGCCAATCCAAATCAAGGCCAGTGACTAATGTAGTGATGTGGAAAATGAACATCAGAGAACAATTGAAAGGGACAAGGAGAGTAAATGTACCAGCAATCAAAACTAGATTCTAAAGATCACAAAAATTGAAACTAAAAATGGTGTGTCTAAATGTGTGCTGCATTGTAACAAAAGTGAATGAATTGACTACATACATTGAAGTGAATAATTGCAATCTGACACTCCTACAGAGACATGGCTTCAGGATGACAAGGATTGGATCCTGAATATTGAGGGTGTCCTCAAATGGGAAGCTAGGTAAAGGTGGAGGGTTGGCACTGCTAATCAATGCACTGATCATTGTAGTCTGGTAGTCTGGTGTCAGCTCAGATTTCAGGTCCTGATTTCTCTGTCCTCTGTTGATCTCCCTGTTCCCTTCTACACCTTCTGGAACAATAAAACATTCAGTCAATCAAGCCCCAACCCACAATCTCCCAGCCTGTCAACATCCAGGCACAGTGTAGTCACAGCAGGGAATCACACAAGGAAAATGAAACCAAATTTGAAATAAATAGGTGCTTGTGTTTAATGTTTGTTCATTAGCAAGTAATCCAGAAATAGAGCTCTCCAGGGATTCTTATACTGCCCTATTTGAGGAATTCTCTTCCCCCTCATATCTAACTATTAGTACCTAGCTATGATTTACAACAATACTTACACCAACAGAAGTAAGGCATCTGTTCTCAAATAGGTAGAGACATACAGGATGGAAATAGACATTTTTCTCTCTCATGACCGCACCGCACTACACTTCACTTGCAGAGCTGGGCTAAAATGTCACTTTTTGTTATAAAACTTGAAGTTCTCTTGAGAAGGTGCCTGACAGGTAGTTCTGGGATTTGCATGTTAATGATGTCTGCAACCCAATCGAAAAGATGAAAGACTGAACAATCCAGGTTTGTTCAACATGTCATTTCAATGACATGGACACTGTCCTGTTTTTCCATAAATTCTATGTCTTATGACCTTATTCTTGACAACCACCTAATGAAGGAGCAGCGCTCCAAATGCTAGTGCTTCCAAACAAACCTGTTAGTCTCCAACCTGGTGTTGTGTGATGTTTAACTTTATCCATGTTAGGGGGGGATTTGCAATACAAAATTATCCATGGTGTGTAGGGATGTGCAGGTTAGGGTGGATTGGCAGTTCTAAATTACCCATAGTGCCCAGGGATGTGCAGGTTAGGTGCATTAGTCAGGAGCGTTAGTATTGTTAGAAACAAGTTTAATAAAATTTAGACGAGACCACCAAAACTGGAAACAAGATAATTTATTCTACGATCTTGCAAGAAAGGGCATCAAATGCAGAAGCAAATGAGCAAATTAGAACTTAGGTTAGTGTACAGTTGAGCTGAGTGAGGGCATCTCTCCAGACTTCTAATTACCCAATCTCTCTTACTGTACCAGACCACTGAGGAGAAAGTGAGGTCTGCAGATGCTGGAGATCAGAGCTGAAAATGTGTTGCTGGAAAAGCGCAGCAGGTCAGGCAGCATCCAGAGAACAGGAGAATCGACGTTTAGGGCATAAGCCCTTCCAGACTACTGCCCAGCTGCACTCCACCCTTATTACTTCCCCCTTCCCCAGGTTGGCAACCTTCCTTTCTGTAAATGCTGACACATACATTTATTTTGTCAAGATCTGGTTTCACATTTTGTATCAATTCTGCTGGTACATTCCATCCTCGGACATTTCATTAACTTGTATCGTTTTGTATAGCTCAAACATTTCGGTTATCTCAGCTTTTTGCTGAAAGCATAACTTTACAAAAAGAACTTTTTGTTATAGTAATTAAACACCAAAGTTAGCATTTAATTAACCACAATTATACACTAAATTCACTAAAGTCCCTAAATACCTGCAGGGTTAATAGTTCTCTTGCTGTACCCCTTTTCTGTATGCTTTTTCTATATCTGCAAAAACATACTTTACCCATTTCGAACAATTCCCCCATTTCTTTTCTTAACCATTTGTTGTTTTTGCAATCTTATTTTCTGCCCTATTTTCACCCTATGGTATCGAGGTTCACAATCTAGTCATTCCTGTCCTTCTAAGTTTGTACCATTATTGGTTGTTGTCCTCCCAAAGACATTACCAGCTTAGTCATTATCCATTTTAACACATTAAACCCCTATCAGTAAACCTACAATTATTAGTAGCACATAAATGCCTAAATTCACTAACCGTTTTCCCACCCGGTCAATCTCCAGTTACCCCATCCCCATCCTTCATCTTTTCGGAGTTCATCTTCAATTTCTCTCATATTGCTTATCTTTTTCTTTACTATTTCTGCCTTATCTTCCACTATGGAAGAGGTGTCTGGGATGAAGGTGCAGCATTCTTTACCAATCAGAGCACAGGTTTCCCCTTTTTCGGCCAAAAGATAGTCTAAAGCCATTCGATTCTGTAAAGCTGTCAGTCTTGTGGCAATCATTTCAGTGGTTATGGCCGAGTTTCTCCCATCGCGCCGGTGGTATCATTAATTAAATTTTCAAGGGCAGCTGCTATTTCTGTATTTCCACCCCTGCCCTTGTAGTGCCGTAGTTTGGGAGTAGTGTCCACAGTAGACGGTCTCCTTCTGAGACCTCTCTGGTCTTGCGTCTTATCCCCCCTTCCTTTCTCAGGTTGGGCTCATGCTTTTCTATTCGGAGGTGAGGGACTATATAAGCGAGGTAACAGCAGCCACTCCAACCTTTCTGGTTTTGGGGAAGTGTTTCGTCAACTTCATAACATGACACATTTGATCACACGAACATATTTTTCCCCGGGATGGATAGGCCTTCAGACCGCATACCCAATATGTTCCGTTTAATATTCGGGAAGTGGTCATGGCAATGGCTTGACTGGTGTGGACACAAGATGATTTTCCCAGTTGGAAAAGTGCAGCATCATTCTGATTACAGAAACAGGTGGTATTTACTGCTCCTTTCGGTGGGGAAATTCTAAGACTATCAATAGGGCCCTGATTTTTCGGGGCTGGCCTTGGGAACCATCCCGCAAAGTTATATTTGCTCCTTTCAGATCTCCACTTTGTATTATTTGAACCCACATCAAATTATTGTACATCGTACACTTTTTTTAGTGAGCAATATTACTGAGGGGGGGATTCCAGATTCGCCTTGGTGTGGGACCTCTGCACAGACCCAACAGTCGGCAAGTCCCTCTTGTTTAGCATAATTCTGGCACAGCGTAGTGAAGTGATTTTTCGCTTTTCCTTGAATAGTTAGTACTACTAACGTTACAATACTATACCAGTATCTACCCATCTCTGAACTCTGCCTACTGTCCTGTCTTAACATTTTAGGTGTCACACAGCCCTTACAATCAATAACAATATATATATATATATATATATATATATATATATATATATATATATATCAGCAAACGTTAAAAGAGTCTTTTGTCTCCGTTCATTCTTTCTTTCTTAACTTTCAGAGGGTTGTCTGTAGGATGAGCGTGCCACTCCGCCTTTGGGGCATTCACAGGACCTTTAACGCGAGTGTGATGACTCCACCCTTTCTCAGCAGTCCGAATAGCAGTTTCACTAGTCAGGAGGGTTAGGAATGGTCCCTCCCAGCACGGGTGCAGTTTGGTATCTTTCCAGGTCTTGATCAGGACCCAATCACCCGGTTGTATTCGATGTACTGCAAACTTGAGTGGCAGTGTCTGTACCAACAGGCTTTTATTCCTAAGAATAGACAAAGAAGAGCCGAGCGCCACAGTATAGTTCTTTAAAAACTTATCATTGAACTCTGACCAGCCGTTAGGCAGTCTTTCAGCCTCGATAATGCTTCCCTCTATCCTGTCTACTACAGTATATTCATTGTGCTTTTTACCCTCAATCAGCCGGGAGGACCCATCGATAAACAACCGAGCTCCCGCATGCAACAGTACGTCTCTTAAGTTCATTCGCACTTTAGTCTGATATTCAGTAATATCAAGACAGTCATGTTCTGGATTGCCAGGGGCTACCCCCCTCTCTCCGCCACAGAAATGCAGTTGGATTCAAGCAACTGTCTGTGACTAACACAAGGTCATTCTGTTCTATTAAGATTGTCTCATATTTCAAGATCCTGGAGTCTGTGAGCCATTGTCCTGCATTCTGATTTAAGAATTCTTTGCCTTTTACTCCAGAAACCTTGAGACCTTTGTTAGTTAATTTAACATGGGCGGCACGGTAGCACAGTGGTTAGCACTGCTGCTTCACGGCGCCAGAGACCCGGGTTCAATTCCCGCCTCAGGCGACTCTCTGTGTGGAGTTTGCACATTCTCCCCGTGTCTGCGTGGGTTTCCTCCGGGTGCTCCGGTTTCCTCCCACAATCCAAAAAAAAAATGTGCAGGGGTTAGGTGAATTGGCCATGCTAAATTGCCCGTAGTGTTAGGTGAAGGGGTAAATGTAGGAGAGTGGGTCTGGGTGGGTTGCGCTTCGGCGGGTCAGTGTGGACTTGTTGGCCCGAAGGGCCTGTTTCCACGCTGTAAGTAATCTAATCTAATCTAAAGCTTAGGGATGATCGTTCTGCTCCCGTATCCACTAAAAATACTGTTTCCTCTCCTTCAGGTCCCACCTTTAAATTTATCAAGGGTTCCCGGTGGGTCACAGGAGGAGGGAACCCCTGACTCCCCTAATCTTCATCAAAAATCATCAATGATACCGCTTCTCTTTGTCGTCCTAACCTTGGACATTGTCTATCGTAGTTTTTTCAACCGCTGCAACCATTATTTTACCTTTTTGTTTTTGTTTTTGTTTCTCCTCTTCCCTTTTCACATACACTTTCTGTGCCTCATATCGCAGATCATCTATCTGTTTTTCACTCCAGCCTTCTAATTTCTGTAATTTCTTTTGTATGTCCGGCTATGATTTAGTCACAAATTGGACCTTTAAAAGTCCCTGTGCTACCGGATCATCGGGATTCATTCCCGAATATTTTCTAGTGGCTTATTTTAATCTCTGTAAAAAGGATGACAGGGCTTCCTCCTTTTCCTGTCTTACTTGAAAAGCTTTAAAAAACTTCTGAGATTTAGGTGCTGCTTCTTTAATACCCAAAATGACCATTTCTCGTAAGTCCCTCATTTTTCCTCTATCATGTTCATCCATACCCTTCCAATGTGGGTCCACATTGGGGAATTTGTTTTTGGCTGGTATCACTCCCTCACCCACCGGATCTCTCTTTTCCATTCCCTCAGAGCAGCTCTTCTAATCATGCCCCTTTCTTCTCCTGACCGTACCTGATGTGGGGTGCTGACTACTAAGGCTCCCCTAAAAGTAAGTTTCCGACTCTCCTCTACCAATAAGGCTATTGCTACCACTGCCTGCACACACACTGGCCAGTAATGTAGTTTACCATTCTTTAATTAACAATGAATTAATGCAGTCATGTTTTAAATTAACCATGAATCAATAAGACAGGTCACTGAGAATGTATGAAGGAATCCTGCCAATTAATATTGATTCAGGCTAACACAATTGAATTATTATAAATATTAATTATTAATTATATATTTTTGCTCAAGCACATTCATTTATAAGAACCTCAACAGATTCAATAGCACCTTTTGCAGTTAATCAAATCCCCAATTTGGTGGCAATATCTCATCATGAACGCAAAACTGATTCTTCGTGCCTCTCATCACAAAACTGTTGCCACAATCCAATTAACTTTTGTTTTTGTTCCCACTCCCTTGGGCTTAAAATTTAAGGATGACCTTGCTGTCCCCATATTGACTAGGAAAACTACGTCCTCTTTGTAAGGTCCCATCTTTAAATTTATCAAGGGTTCCTGGTGGGTCCCCGGGGGAGGAACTCCTGACACCCCTATTTTTCATCAAGGTTCATAAACGACACTGCCTTTACTTCCGTTTTCGGATCTGGACACTCTCTCTTAAAGTGACCTGTCTTTCCACAGTAATAACATCCTGCCTGTGGGGATTTCCACTTTGATCCTTGTTCCTGTCTACCAGCCCCCTTAACATCTCCTCCCCGATCCTTTCTCCTCCCTTTTGTAACATCTCCTCACCCAATGTTTTGTTTAAACCTTGATTCTTTTAAAGAAATATTGCAATTTTTCTTGCTCCCTGTAATCTCAAATACAATTTATCAATTGATGCTTGCTTTTCTTTAAAGCCTGTTCCTAACTATACATTTTGGAATCTTACTTGTAAATATATATTTATATATTATAAATTCTTTTATTCAGTGTTTAATATTCAAAATGCAAAATGCACACAGTTCCGAACTCTGAAATCCACCACAATCACCCGGTTCCAGTCCCCTGATTCAAATCCAAAACTAGTCCTCCCAAGTAGTCCTGACCAGTCATTGCTCAATTACAATGCTATAGGTCGTGAAATAACCAGAGCTGCCTTAAAAGGATTTGTCTATTCAAGTTAAAACTTCAACTGTCCTCCATAAATCGCTTTTATGTAAGGATAAAAGGGATTAGTTAGAAACTGATAGGAAAGCAGTCATGACCTGTAAAAAGAACATTTTATTTCATAATCTTGCAAAATCCTTAACCTTAAAAAAAACGATGTTAAAATTTCCATAATAGAAATCAGACTCAAAACAGTCCCGGATCTCAAGCTCCAGGGAACATTCAATCACCAACAAACAAATGTGCATTCACACTGAATCACAAAGTGTTAAACTTTCTACTAGCTGTACAGCTCTTTTCTCTCTCACACAGACACCATGTCTCACAGACACTTTGAGTTTCCCGCAACGACTCCTCTAGCTTTTGAATATTTTTCTGGGCGTCTGCCATAAGTTAGTTACGAAGTGCACCCTCAGTAGCCCTTCAGCTACTAGCCCTTCTGATACGAAGCATGATCTGATTCCTCCTGACTGTAAGGCTGTTTTTCATTGACATTTAATCTTTTTGTTTTTTATCCTTTCCTCGCGTCCAAGGATTGTACTTCCAATCTCTTAACATTTTTCCTCAAGGACTGTCCATTGGGATGTGGTCCTCGAACGTCCCTCTCATGTCCCCTTCTACATCTAAATTGCTATTCTTATTTCCCATTTTAATACTCGGCCGTTTTCTTTATATAATTTCAATTAACCTCTCTGAAGTTCGGTGTTACCTTCTTCCACACCCACTTCGGGGTCCTAATCTCCGCGTGGGGGTTTCCCTTCTTAATAACCCGTCTAAGGCTGGGTGATCGAATCAGTTAGACACCTTACCTGTTAGATTAACCTAGCCAATTAAAGACCTTTATTCTCTATTTTTATAAGTTGCCAATTCCCCCGTACTTCTCGTACGGAACCAACCACCAAGGTAATACTTAAAGGTCAATTTTCATACCTTGGTCTGTGCACATATGTTACTTGGTCGAATGCGCACCCCGTCCCGCGGCAATACCAGACAGCAAAGTATGTTGTCAATCGAGGTCGCCCGAAATTTACCTTTACCCGGGTCTTATGTACACAAGAGTAACCTGACTGAACCACCACGTCTTACTGCCCTTCGCACTGCGGCGAAACAGCAAGTAATGCTGCAAATCCTGGCCGCCCGCGAATGTGGGTCTTAAGTCCATAAGAGTTACCCGACCAACCCGCCGTGTCTTAGTGCGCCTCGCTCGTGGCAAAGACTGACAACAAAACAAAACCCGCTGCCTACCCCAGTCACCCAGATAATACTTATTTAAGACCTTTTTCTTACCCGGGTCTTGTGCACAAGAGTTACCCGACCGACCCCGCTGCGTCGCGTCTGCCCGTCCGGTCTCCAGGGTCTCCCAGTCCGGATCACACTCGCCCAGAGCCGCCTCGGCAACAAGGGGAAACTAGAGATCGCCGAAATTAGCGAGGTGCACCTTCTCCGTTTCTCCAAGAATGCCGAGCGTTCGGAGCTTGGGATCCTGGAACACGCCCCCAAATCTTTTAGAAACAAGTTTAATAAAATTTAGACGAGACCACCAAAACTGGAAACAAGACAATTTATTCTACGATCTTGCACGAAAGGGCATCAAATGCAGAAGCAAATGAGCAAATTAGCACTCAGGTTAGTGTACAGTTATACCCTTTGAGCTGAGTGAGAGCATCTCTCCAGACTCCTAATTACCCAATCTCTCTTACTGTACCTGACCACTGCCCAGCTGCGCTCCACCCTTATTACGTCCCCCTTCCCCAGGTTGGCAACCTTCCTTTCTGTAAATGCTGACACATACATTTATTTTGTCAAGATCTGGTTTCACACTTTGTATCAATTCTGCTGGTACATTCCATCCTCGGACATTTCATTAACTTGTATCGTTTTGTGTAGCTCAAGCATTTCGGTTATCTCAGCTTTTTGCTGAAAGCATAATTTTACAAAAAGAATTTTTTGTTATCGTAATTACACACCAATGTTAGCATTTAATTAACCACAATTATACACTGAAAAGTCCCTAAATACCTGCAGGGTTAATAGTTCTCTTGCTGTACCCCTTTTCTGTATGCTTTTTCTACATCTGCAATAACAACACTTTACCCCATTTCTAACAGTTTTGAGCAAAAAGGCTAGGGGAATGGTTGAGGGTGAGTTACCCTTTGGAGGGTCGGTGTGGACTCATTGCGCCGAGTGGCCTGCTTCTACACTGGGGATTCTCTGAAGGGAAGGAATTTCTGCAAACTGTGCAGGGCAGCGCAGGCGGAGTGCGGGGTCCCGCTTCCGGCCGAGCCCCGCATCTCGTCCCACCCCTTTCTCTTGCCCCGTCTCCCATACCCTCCCCCACCCCCGACCCATTGATGGCGTCACAATGCGCGGAAGTGGCCCTGTCAGTTTCAGAGTGAAACTCCCTCCCTCTGGAGGAATTGTTCATCCTGGGAAGGCGAGAGAGGGGAGGGGTGGAAATCTGTTCACTTGCAGCAGCTGGAGTGAATCCAGGGAGGGAGCAGATTCTGCAAACTCAGCTATGTGTCTTAATTACCTGGGCGAGGAGGGATGGAAGGATGGGGTGGGGCTGTTTTCCCCAGAGTCTGAAGGGTGACATTACAGACGTTTTATAGAATCCTGAGGGGCATGGATAGGGTCAATTCTCAAGGTCTTTTCCTTCGGATGGGGGAGTCCAGAACGAGAGGGTAATAGGTTTCCGGTAAGGCCGGGGTGGGGAGATGTAAAAGAGATCTTAGGGGAAACGTTTTTGATGGAGAGGGTGGTGCAGTTATGGAATGAGCTGCCAGACGAGGTGGTGGGTTCTGGTACAATTCCAGCAGTTAAAAGGCACTTGGATGGGTGTATGAATACGAAGGGTTCAGTGGATCAGGGCCAAGTGATGGCAAATGCGACTGGAGTCATAGAGATGTACAGCACGGAAACAGATCCTTTGGTTCAACTCATTCTTGCCGAACAGATAGCCAACACAATTTAGTCCCAGCTGCCAGCCCCCGGCCCATATAGGGGCCAAGTGATGGCAAATGTGGCTAGATTAATGTAGGATATCTGGTCAGCTCGGACAAGTTGGGCCAAAGGGTCTGTTTCCGTGCTGTATGACTCTAATTATATTTGGTGAAAGCAGAAGTGTGGTTGTGAAGACTGAGCTTTCAGAGCAGCTTTCAAAGATGTTTTGCCCTGACTGGGAGCAGAAGAGTTTCACTGAAGTGTGTCGGTGTTAATTCCTTGATGTCTCAATTTGCTCCCACCTTCCTGGGGACGTTAACCATTTTGTTCCACAAATAGCTGCATTGCAGGTTACCCCATGAATTGACACACTTATGTTTGCTTCCCAGAATCAGACCTGCTCACTGTCAACTGTATCCCAGTGTTGTGGAGTTATCCAAAATGCAGAGAGATGGCAGTCTTGACGTTTTTGCTTTTCTGCCCCTTTAAGATTCTGAATCAGCACCTTCAGGGAATTAGTTAGAGTGGAGTGAGAACAGAGGGGGAGAGAGAGTGGGATGGTGCTTTCAATTTTGTGGAATAACAAAAGAAAAGAATATTCCACAGAAAGTAGAATTCCTTGTTCAGAATTTCTACTCTGCACTGACAGTGATGGCTTTTGTAATCTCTTTTTACAGAGCATTTGAAGATCTGAAGATGGAAGTTTCAAAATCAACAGATGAAGGCCTTATGCCCAAAATGTTGACTCTCCTGCTCCTCAGATGCTGCCTGACCTGCTGTGCTTTTCCAGCGCCACACTTTCTGACTCTCCAGCGTCTGCAGTCCTCACTTTGACAGTCACTCAATCCATCGGGATTGCAACCGTTTTCAATTATGATTCTGTGAGAAGTAGCAAAGCGTTTTGGTTCCTGTTTGAGTACGTTTTCAGCATCAGTGGGACTGGATGAGAGACCCTACCATTGCAGTGCACTGAGTGTGGAGCCTGAAGCAGTTATATGGCCTGGAAAGAGGAATTCACTGTGGGGAATAGGCTCTGCACACGTTTGTGTGTGGCTGAAGCTCCGGCCATGGAGAAACCAGAAGAATCCCGCCCCGTGGAGAAACCGTGGAAGTGTGGCGACTGCAAAAAAGGCTTCAGTTTCCCGTCTGCCCTGGAGACTCATCGGCACAGCCACACTGGGGAGAGGCGATTCCCCTGCCCTGTCTGTGGGAAGGGCTTCAGCGATTCCACCAACCTCCACACCCACCAGTGGGTCCACATGGGGGAGAGGCCCTTCAGCTGCCCTGAGTGTGGGAAGGCCTTTTCCCAGGCCTCCAACCTCCACACCCACCAGCGAGTCCACACAGGGGAGAGGCCCTTCAGCTGCCCTGAGTGTGGGAAGGCCTTTACCCAGGCCTCCAACCTCCAGACCCACCGGCGAGTCCACACGGGGGAGAGGCCCTTCAGCTGCCTCGAGTGTGGGAAGGCCTTCAGGAATTCCTCCCACTTGCTGACCCACCAGTGGGTCCACAGGGGGGAGAGGCCCTTCAGCTGCCCTGAATGTGGGAAGGCCTTCAGCAATTCCTCCCACCTGCGGAGCCACCAGTGGGTCCACACAGGGGAGAGACCCTTCAGCTGCCCCGAGTGTGGGAAGGCCTTCAGCAATTCCTCCCACCTGCGGAGCCACCAGTGGGTCCACACAGGGGAGAGGCCCTTCAGCTGCCCTGAATGCGGGAAGGCCTTCAGTAATTCCTCCACCCTGCTGAGGCACCAGCAGGTCCACACGGGGGAAAGGCCCTTCAGCTGCCCTGAGTGCGGGGAGGCCTTCACCAATTCTTCTAACCTGCTAGGCCACCAGCAGGTCCACACTGGGAAGAGGCTGTTCCCTTGCACAGAGTGTGGGAAGGTCTTCAGGTATTCTTCTCATTGCTGACCCACTGGCGGGTCCACACCGGGGAGAGGCCTTTCAGCTGCCCCGAGTGTGGGAAGGCCTTCAGGCATTCCACTAACCTGCTGACCCACCGGCGGGTCCACACAGGGGAGAGGCTGTTCCCATGCCACGAGTGCGGGAAGGCCTTCAGCAATTCCTCTAACCTGCTGAGGCACCAGCAGGTCCACACGGAGGAGAGGCCCTTTCGCTGCCCCGAGTGCTGGAAGGCCTTCACCTGCTCCTCCTACCTGCGGAGCCACCAGCGAGTTCATGTGCCATCGCAGGGGGATTGAAGGAATGACGGCCAAGTGCCATTATCGACTGGACTATCAACCTGTTTCCGGGGACTCCCGGGTTCGATTCCCACCGCAGCAGATGGTGGAATTGGAATTTAGTCAGAAATCTGGAGTTCAGAATCTAACGGTGAAACTATTGTCGGTGGGGTGGGGGTGGAAGAAAACTCCCACCTGATTCACGCAGTTCTTTTTTAGGGAGAGGATTCACTCAGTCGTCCCAGCTGCATCCTTTACCTGTCTGGCCTACACGTGACTCCAGACCCACAGCAGTATGATTAACTCTGCACTGTCCATCCAACTTACTTGGATACAGGATACGGGTTGAAAATGCTGAGTGAGGCAATAATTTCTCCAGGTTAAGGGTGTACCAAGGATCCAATTACAAAGGGCAACTTGGTGGTGACCGATAATGAAGAAAGTGAGGGGTTGGAGGGAGTGTGTGCACTTTGACTGTGAGCTGTTTTTAAAACATTGCTACTTTTTCTATGCCTTTCTGTTGGGAGATTCTGAAGCTGTAACAAAGTTGGGTCGCAATAAAGATTACCTGAACTTCACGCCAAGTTCAGACTCTCATTGAAAGCTTTGAATTGCAACCAGGTTGTTGTTTTAAAACTGCTCATTTCTTACAGGTGAAAGTGAGAACGGCTGATGCTGGAGATCAGAGTCAAGATTAGAGTGGTGCTGGCAATGCACAGCAGGTCAGGCAGCATCCAAGGAGCAGGAAAATCTACATTTTTCGGGCAATGTTGATTTGCCTGCTCCTCAGATGCTGCCTGACCAGTTGTGCTCATTTCTGACAGTCTCCTGTACTATGTTTCCAATGTTGTGTATTGGTTGCAGCAGTGAATGAGTAGCCAGTATTGTTAGAAATTATGAATTTTTCAGGAGTGCGGGAACTACATCATCCCATTGTCATTGTACAGTTTCCTGGCAGCACTGGGAGGTGTGGGCTGTGTCGACTGGAAATGATGTGGAGGTGCCGGTGTTGGACTGGTGGGGTGGATAAAGTTAAAAATCACACAACACCAGGTTATCTTCCTTCTGGTTTATTTGGAAGCACTGGCTTTTGGAGCGCTGCTCCTTCATCAGGTAGCTGTGGAGCAGAATCATAAGACACAGAATTTCTAGCAAAAGCTGACGGTATCATGCAACTGATAAGATATTGAACAAATCTAGATTGCGGATTAGTCTTTCATCTTTTACCATGGGTTGCAGGTTTCAGTTCATTAATATGTAAACCCCAGAACTACTTTTAATTCACCTTCTCGAGATGGTTTAAGGTTTTATAAAAATAGGTGACGTCTCAGCTCAGATACTGCATAAAAGGTGTGAGGTTCGAGTCTGTATCCCAATCTTGAATCAGATTGGTTCTATTAACCAAAGTAGGAATTTATAAAATATTACATGCAGTTTGTGTGCTTTTTGATCAAAATTGAATATATCTGCAAATATAATTCTGCAAATGCAAATTCACCCCATAGACTTATGTGTGACTGTGTGTGCATGAGTGTGTGTGTGCGGGCATGCGAGTTTGAGAAGTGTGTGAGAGAGATGGAGTATAAGCCTGTGATATGGTGTGAGTGTTAGGGTGTGTGTGTGTCTGAGCCAGTGACAGACAAAGGCAAGGGGTTGCATTTTGCTAAAACAAGGAAGGGCAGGACTTGTACAGTTAATGGTAGGGCCCTGCATCGTGTTCTAGAACAGATTCATGGGGGGGCGGGGCAGCGTGGAGTGGTTCTGGTACATAAAGTTAAAAATCTCTCAATGACACGTTATCGTCCAACTGGTTTATCTGGAAGCACAAGCTTTCGGAGCGCTGCTCCTTCATGGGGTGTTTGTGGAGCAGGATCATAAGACACAACCACCTGATGAAGGAGCAGCGCTCCAAAAGCTAATGCTTGCAAATGAGCCTGTTGCAGTATCACCTGGTGTGGTGTGAATTTTAACTTCGTACACCCCAGTCCAACACCGGCATCTCCAAATCAGGGACATAGTTCTTTGGAAGTTGCATCATTGGTAGACTGGGTTGTGAAAGAGGCGTTTAGCACACTTGCCTTCATTGTTCACACCGTTCAGTGCAGGAGTTGGGACATCACGTTGTGGTTGTACAGGATATTGGTGAGACCACGTGGAGAGGACTGAGGACACTTCTGGTCGCCCTATCGACGACCACAAGTTGTCGGGTGACCTTATTTCGATTTATAAAGTCATGGGGCGTATCGGAAAGGTAAATATCACAGGGGGAAAAAAATTATGCAGCTCCCCTTTTTTACTTCTCTTGGCATTTGGACACAAATTCTGTCAGTAACAGCCTCATCGCCAGAGATCAGACTGCGCGTGCTCGCCGGCGTCTGGATGAAACTGCGCATGCCCCTCGCTGCACGCAAGTGCCTCGCGACTTTCTTTTGGTGGGCCAATCAGGAGTGCTGGAGGACCGGAAGGTGACTGGTCCTCCTGCCAATCAGAGCCTTCCTATTGTCTGAATGCAGAAGCTGGAACACGAGTTTCGGAAGTTGCTGCTCTCTCCCTGAATGAAGATTGAGTTTGTTCCAGACTCCCTTCTTACTTCTGCTAATCTAATCGTTTTTCCACATCTGTCTGTGGCGTGCAACCCCGCCCCCTCCCCAACCGATAGCTGGGTCTTATTACTTTTGCTGATGCAACACAGGGTCTTATTTGGTTATCTTGTTCATACTAACTCCCTATATGCGTGACCATTGCTACGGTCATGTTAATACATCTGCTTCTACCAGTCGACCACCTCCTTTAGTCAGGTAAAAACAAGTCCTGCAGATGCTGGAAACCAGAGGGCTCCTTGGATGCTGCCTGAACTGCTGTGTTCTTCCAGCACCACTAATCCACCTCCTTTAGTTAGTTATTTCTTGGAATATATCCTCACAATTCTGCCTTGTGATTTTTGCAGAAGCAAGATGCAGCTACTTGTAACTGCTTGCAAGCATATCTAACTTAACATATCCCCCCGCCGTGACTCAGTCTTGTGATTTTTGCAGAAACAACACTTCGCAAGGGCCTCTCACAGCTACTGTACCTGCATCCAATACATAAGCTACTCTCAACAAAAAAAAAACCACTTCATCCACACAACATAAAAATCCGCACTCTGTTGTTCAAAAAACAGATGAACTCAACCTTGAATATATTCAATGGGCCCCTAAATACAGGAAGACATCCCCACTTCTAATCCCAGTTCATCTTCCATACATATGCCTTGCTGATTGCTTGCTGCATCTGTCTGATGACTGGTGTAGAAGAACACTGAGGCCCCTTTGTACATCCATCCTTCATTCCTGATGAAGGGCTCGGGCCTAGAATGTCAACTCTCCTCGTCTTCAGATGCTGCCTGTCCTACTGTGCTTTTTCAGCCCCACACTTTTAGACTTTGATTCCAGCATCTGCAGGTCTCACTTTCTGTACATCGGATGCTGAGCGTTAACCTTGATAAGGGGCAGGGAGAGTCAATACCCAAGGTCTTTTCCCCAGGGTAGGTGAGTGGGGAAAGGGACATGAGAGGCAACCTTTTCACACACATGGTGGTGCATCTATGGAACGAACTGCCAGAGGAAGTGGTGGAGGCTGGAACAGGTACAACATTTAAAACCCATTTTGATGGGTACATGCATAGGAAGAGTTTAGAGGGATATGGGCCATATGTGGGCAAATGAGACAAGGTTAATTTAGGATATTTGGTCAGCACGGACAAGTTGGGCCAGACGGTCTGTTTCTGAGCTGTAACACTCGAATTTTGTTCAGTGAATGCAGATGTGTGGTTGGACTTTCAGAGCAGCTTTCCAAGATGTTGTGCCCTTACTGGGAGCAAAATAAGTTACAATGAAGTCTTTCATTTGTGAGACAGCAACCGAGTGAGTGAGTACATCTGAGAGGTTGGTGGAAAGTGGGAATTCATTGCACTGTGGGGATGAAGCCCTACCCTATCCAGTGATTTCTGCTGGTGGATGAGACCAGGCCTCAAGTTGAGGGGAGTAGATTTTGGACGGAGATGAGGCGGAACTGCTTTTCCTGGAGAGTAGTCAATCTATGGAATTCTCTGCCCAAGGAAGCAGTAGAGGCATCTTTATTAAGTATATTCTAAACATAGTTGGATGGGTATTTGCATGGTATGGAATTAAGGGTAGTTGGGACAATGCAGGGAGGAGGATCTCAGACGACGGATATATCAGCCATGATCATAATGAATGGTGGAGCAGGTTTGATGGGCCAAATGGCCCACTCCTACTTCTTTTACTATGAAACTATAACCCTGCATTTCCCATGGCTAACCCATCTAACCTTCACATGCCTGGACATTATGGGCAATTTAGCATGGCCAATCCAAATCAAGGCCGGTGAGCAATGTAGTGATGTGGAAAATGACCATCAAAGGACGATAGAAAGGGACAAGGTGAGTAAATGTACCAACAATCAAAACTGGATTCTGAAGATCACAAAACTTGAAACTAAAAACGATGTTTCTGAATGTGTGGTGCATTGTAACAAAATTGACTGCACACATTGAAGAGAATAATTATGATCTGAGACTCCTTACAGAGGCATGGCTTCAGGATGACAAGGATTGGATCCTGAATATTGAGGTGATAGTCAAATGGGAAGCTCGGTGAAGGTAGAGGGTTGATGCTGCTCATCAAAGCACTAATCACAGGGAAGTCTGGTGTCAGCTTGGATTTCAGGTCCTGATTTCTCTGTCCTCTGATGTCCCTGTACCCACAGAGTAAGATATTGGTCTGTTCTGCTCTGCTGGATTTCTGCTGAAGCTTTGACCCCCCCCCACCTCTACACCTTCTGGAACAATAAAACATTCAATCAAGACCCAAGCCACAATCCCCCAGCCTGTCAACCATCCAGACACAGAGTGTAATCCTAGCTGGGAATCAAACAAGAAAAACAGAACAAAATTAGAAATAAATAAATGCTCGTGCTTAACGTTTGTTCATGAGGAAGTAAACCAAAAATAGTGCTCTCCCACGGTTCTTACAGTGCCCAGCTTGAGGCATTCTCTCTCCCTAACATCTAACTATTCATACCCAACTATGATTTACAACAATATTTACACCAGCAGAATTAAAGCATCTGTTATCAAGTAGACATCGGGATATACAGCACGAAATAGACTTTCCTCTGTCTCATTCACACACATATACACATATACATCCGTGGGGGTGAATTTGTATTTGCAGGATTATTTTTGCAGAAACATTCTATTTTTCTCAAAATATACACAACCTGCAGGCTGTTCAATCCATGTAATATTTTGTAAGTTCCACTTTGGAAATAGAACCAGTCTGACTCAAGATTGTGATACAGACAGACCCTGATTTCACACCTTTAATGCATTGTCAGAGCTGAGATGTCACCTTTCCTTATAAAACCTTGAGTTATCTCAAGAAAATGTCTTTCAGGAAATTCTGGGATTTACAAATGAATGATATGAGCAGCCCATACTAAAAGATGAAATACTTAACAATCCAGGGTGTTTCAATATATCATTTCAGTGCACTGTAATGTTTTTCCATCCATTCTGTGCCTTATGATTTTATTCTCCAAAATCACCTGACGAAGGAGCCACACTCCGAGTGCTAATCATAGAGATGTACAGCATGGAAATAAATCCTTAGGTCCAACCCGCCCATGCTGACCAGATATCCCAACCTAATCTAATCCCACCTGCCAGCACCCAGCCCATATCCCTTCAAACCCTTCCTATTCATATACCCATCCAAATGCCTCTTAAACGTTGCAATTGTACCCACCTCCACCACTTCCTCTGGCAGTTCATTCCATACATGCATAACCCTCTGCATGAAAAGTTGTCCCTTCGGCCCCTTTTAAATCTTTCCCTTCTCACCTTAAACCTATGCCTTCTAGTTTTCGACTCCCAACCCTGGGGAAAAAGACCTAGGCTATTTGCCCTATCTATGCCCCTCATGATTTTATAAACCTCTCCAAGGTAACCCCTAAGACTCTGATGTTCCAGGGTAAAATAAATGCCACAGCCCTTCTCTCAGTCTGTATAACTGGTTAAAGCTCCTTCCCATAGTCAGCTCACTGGGACACACACACTCATTCTGTGTAATCAGTTAAAGCTCAGTTCACTGGTGTGTTCCTCTCTGAGTGCTCCTCTGCTCACACTGATGTCCAGTACCTTTTGAAGCAGGTCGAATGGATTTCTCTTTCCAGACTCAACCCCCGCCCCCCCCCCCCCCCAATGATATTGAGTGACTCTGTCAGATCTTGTTATGGAATTTCTTCCAAGATTTCTGTCTGCAGATCCTCCCCTTCTGATACCCTGTCAGCAAAGTTGAAACAAGTCATCAATGTCTGTACCGAATAGAAATTCTGATTATATTGTATGTGTCTGTGTACTACCTCAGTAACATACAACTGGTATTATTGATTTAAAATGCACAGGAGACGTGAGGAAGGAGGTAAAAACAATGACTGCAGATGCTGGAAACCAGATTCTGGATCAGTGGTGCTGGAAGAGCACAGCAATTCAGGCAGCTTCCGAAAAGCTTCGAAATCGACGTTTCGGGCAAAAGCCCTTCATCAGGAATAAAGGCAGAGAGCCTGAACCGTGGAGAGATAAGCTAGAGGAGGGTGGGGGTGGGGATAGAGTAGCATAGAGTACAATAGGTCAGTGGGGGAGGAGATGAAGGTGATAGGTCAGGGAGGAGAGGGTGGAGTGGATAGGTGGAAAAGGAGCTGGGCAGGTCGGACAAGTCCGGACAAGTCAAGGGGATCGTGTTGTTGTAGGTTAGAAACTAGGATGAGGTGGGGGAAGGGGAAATGAGGAAGCTGTTGAAATCCACGTTGATGCCCTGGGGTTGAAGTGTTCCGAGGCGGAGGATTAGGCGTTCTTCTTCCATGCGTCTGGTGGTGAGGGAGCGGCGGTGGAGGAGGCCCAGCACCTCCATATCCTCGGCAGAGTGGGAGGGGGAGTTGAAATGTTGAGCCACGGGGCGGTTTGGTTGATTGGTGCGGGTGTCTCGGAGATGTTCCCTAAAGCGCTCTGCTAGGAGGCGCCCAGTCTCCCCAATGTAGAGGAGACCGCATCGGGAGCAACGGATACAATAAATGATATGAGTGGATGTGCAGGTAAAACTTTGATGGATGTGGAAGGCTCCTTTAGGGCCTTGGATGGAGGTGAGGGAGGAGGTGTGGGCAGAGGTTTTACAGTTACTGCGGTGGCAGGGGAAAGTGCCAGGATGGGAGGGTGGGTCGTAGGGGGGCATGGACCTGACCAGGTAGTCACGGAGGGAACGGTCTTTGCGGAAGGCGGAGAGGGGTGGATAGGGAAATATATCCCTGGTGGTGGGGTCTGTTTGGAGGTGGCGGAAATGTCGGCGGATGATTTGGTTTATGCGAAGGTTGGTAGGGTGGAAGGTGAGCACCAGGGGCGTTCTGTCCTTGTTGCGGTTGGAGGGGTTGGGTCTGAGGGCGGAGGTGCGGGATGTGGGTGAGATGCGTTGGAGGGCATCTTTAACCACGTGGGAAATGAAATTGCGGTCTCTAAAGAAGGAGGCCATCTGGTGTGTTCTATGGTGGAACTGCTCCTTCTGGGAGCAGATACGGCGGAGGCGGAGGAATTGGGAATACGGGATGGCATTTTTGCAAGAGGTAGGGTGGGAAGAGGTGTAATCCAGGTAGCTGTGGGAGTCGGTGGGTTTGTAGAAAATGTCAGTGTCAAGTCGGTCGTCACTGATGGAGATGGCGAGGTCCAGGAAGGGGAGGGAGGTGTCAGAGATGGTCCAGGTAAATTTAAGGTCAGGGTGGAATGTGTTGGTGAAGTTGATGAATTGCTCAACCTCCTCGCGGGAGCACGAGGTGGTGCAAATGCAGTCATCAATGTAGCGGAGGAAGAGGTGGGGAGTGGTGCCGGTGTAATTACGGAAGATCAACTGCTCTACGTAGCCAACAAAGAGACAGGTATAGCTGGGGCCCATACGTGTGCCCATGGCTACCCCTTTGGTCTGGAGGAAGTGGGAGGATTCAAAGGAGAAATTGTTAAGGGTGAGGACCAGTTCGGCCAAACGAATGAGAGTGTTGGTGGAGGGGTACTGTTGGGAATGTCTGGAGAGGAAAAAACGGAGGGCTTGGAGGCCCTGGCCATGGCGGATGGAGGTGTAGAGGGATTGGATATCCATGGTGAAGACGAGGCGTTGGGGGCCGGGGAAACGGAAGTCTTGGAGGAGGTGGAGGGCGTGGGTGGTGTCTCGTACGTATGTGGGGAGTTCCTAGACTAGGGGGGATAGGACAGTGTCGAGGTAGGTAGAGATGAGTTCAGTGGGGCAGGATCATGCTGAGACAATGGGTCGGCCAGGGTGGTCAGGCTTGTGGATCTTGGGAAGGAGGTAGAACCGGGCAGTGCTGGGTTCCCGGACTATGAGGTTGGAAGCTGTGGGTGGGAGATCTCCTGAGGTGATGAGGTTCTGTATGGTCTGGGAGATGATGGTTTGGTGATGGGGGGGTGGGGTCATGGTCAAGGGGGCGGTAGGAAGAGGTATCCTCGAGTTGGCGTTTGGCTTCAGCGATGTAGAGGTCAGTGCGCCAGACTACCACTGTGCCCCCTTTGTCCGCTGGCTTGATGGTGAGGTCAGGATTGGAGCAGAGGGATTGGGGGGCTGCGCGTTGTGAGGGTGAGAGGTTGGAGTGGGGGAGGGGGGTCGACAGGTTGAGGCGGTTAATGTCCCGGCGGCAGTTGGAAATGAAGAGGTCGAGGGCAGGTAAAAGGCCAGCACGGGGTGTCCAGGTGAATGCAGTGTGTTGGAGGTGGGCGAAGGGGTCCTCGGAAGATGGGCGGGAATCCTGATTGTGGAAGTAAGCTCGGAGGCGGAGGCGACGGAAGAATTGTTCGATGTCACGGCGTGTATTAAATTCATTGATGCGTGGACGGAGGAGGACGAAGGTGAGTCCTTTGCTGAGGACTGATTGTTCGTCCTCAGTGAGGGGGAGGTCTGGAGGGATGGTGAAAACTTGGCAGGGCTGGGAGCTGGTGTGGGTGTAGAGCTGGGAGTGGGTCGGAGCCAGTATCTGGAGTGGGTGTGATGGTGGGGGGAATGGGGGTAGAGTCATGAGCAGGGGTAGTGTTCCCCTCGGGGTCCTGGGGGGTGGGGATAGTGACAGTGGGGTGTGTGGGGGGCGTGTCAGCAGAATGCAGGTGAGTGGCGCTGGTGGGGGGGCGGAAGTGGCAGAAATGGCAGTAGGCGTGGCAGAAGTCACTGAGTGTGTGGCATCGGCGATGATGTGAGGGGCGGAAGTGGCTGTGGGAGTGGCCATGATGGGGGCAGAAGTGACATCATCAATCAGCGTGGGGGTGGTAGCTGCATCAGCCGCATGGCTAATGGTGTTTCCGAGGCCAGGGAAATCTTCTGGAATGTTTGAGAAGCGCTGGTTATGGAGGTGGGTAGATAAAAGTTTGTTGTACTTACAGTTTTTGATGTTTGAGATGGAATTGAAATACTGTTTGTTGAGAGTATGGATTCTCCTGAGGATGTAGTACAGAGTGGGTCCTTTGCAATTCTGAGAGAGTGTGGCCCTCAGCTGAGGCAGGGCTGACTGTAGCGAGGTTAGGTGCCGGCGCATTGCTGCAAGTGTGGAGCGGAGGATCTTGAAGGAGAACTGTTGCTGGTGTTTTTGAATCTGTAGCCTGTACTGTTTGTCCTATTCGGGTCCGAACTCTGCTGGTTTAAAGGTGGTCCGGAGTCCGTGTGGGATGAGGTGGTTACGGAGACAGGCATTGAGGAAGCAAACGTGGCTGTGGTAGCGGGTTTGTTTCAGGACATGGTTGAAGAGCTTCAGGGCAGAGGAAATGACCTGGGAGTTGCAGTGGGAGAGAGACTCCCTGAGAATCTTGTAGAGAGAGGAGGAAAACTTCTTCAAGGCAGGCATCCTTGCAAGAGGATTCGCAGTAGGCTTAAAATCAACGAGGTAAAAACAATGACTGCAGATGCTGGAAACCAGATTCTGGATCAGTGGTGCTGGAAGAGCACAGCAATTCAGGCAGCATCCGACAAGCTTCGAAATCGACGTTTCGGGCAAAAGCCCTTCATCAGGAATAAAAAGGGCACCGGCACCACTCCCCACCTCTTCCTCCGCTACATTGATGACTGCATTGGCGCCACCTCGTGCTCCCGCGAGGAGGTTGAGCAATTCATCAACTTCACCAACACATTCCACCCTGACCTTAAATTTACCTGGACCATCTCTGACACCTCCCTCCCCTTCCTGGACCTCGCCATCTCCATCAGTGACGACCGACTTGACACTGACATTTTCTACAAACCCACCGACTCCCACAGCTACCTGGATTACACCTCTTCCCACCCTACCTCTTGCAAAAATGCCATCCCGTATTCCCAATTCCTCCGCCTCCAGCGTATCTGCTCCCAGGAGGAGCAGTTCCACCATAGAACACATCAGATGGCCTCCTTCTTTAGAGACCGCAATTTTCCTTCCCACGTGGTTAAAGATGCCCTCCAACGCATCTCGTCCACATCCCGCACCTCCGCCCTCAGACCCAACCCCTCCAACCGCAACAAGGACAGAACGCCCCTGGTGCTCACCTTCCACCCTACCAACCTTCGCATAAACCAAATCATCTGCCAACATTTCCGCCACCTCCAAACAGACCCCACCACCAGAGATATATTTCCCTCCCCACCCCTCTCCGCCTTCCGCAAAGACCGTTCCCTCCGTGACTACCTGGTCAGGTCCATGCCCCCCTACGACCCACCCTCCCATCCTGGCACTTTCCCCTGCCACCGCAGGAACTGTAAAACCTGTGCCCACACCTCCTCCCTCACCTCCATCCAAGGCCCTAAAGGAGCCTTCCACATCCATCAAAGTTTTACCTGCACATCCACTCATATCATTTATTGTATCCGTTGCTCCCGATGCGGTCTCCTCTACATTGGGGAGACTGGGCGCCTCCTAGCAGAGCGCTTTAGGGAACATCTCCGAGAATCCCGCACCAATCAACCAAACCGCCCCGTGGCTCAATATTTCAACTCCTCCTCCCACTCTGCCGAGGATATGGAGGTGCTGGGCCTCCTCCACCGCCGCTCCCTCACAACCAGACGCATGGAAGAAGAACGCCTCATCTTCCGCCTCGGAACACTTCAGCCCCAGGGCATCAATGTGGATTTCAACAGCTTCCTCATTTCCCCTTCCCCCACCTCATCCTAGTTTCTAACCTCCAACAACATGATCCCCTTGACTTGTCCGGACTTGTCCGACCTGCCCAGCTCCTTTTCCACCTATCCACTCCACCCTCTCCTCCCTGACCTATCACCTTCATCTCCTCCCCCACTGACCTATTGTACTCTATGCTACTCTATCCCCACCCCCACCCTCCTTTAGCTTATCTCTCCACGCTTCAGGCTCTCTTCCTTTATTCCTGATGAAGGGCTTTTGCCCGAAACGTCGATTTCGAAGCTTTTCGGATGCTGTCTGAATTGCTGTGCTCTTCCAGCACCACTGATCCAGAGTGAGGAAGGAGGTGTCAGGACCTGGCACACTCTGAACCCTAACAGGGTGTTCCAAGTGGTCGTGAAAACATTTCAAAATGAAGTGGATGGCCATAGAGCTGTACAGCACAGAAACAGTCCATCTCATCCATGCTCACTAGATATCTGAAATTAATCTATCCTATTTACCAGCACTTGGCCCAGATCCCTCTAAACCCTACCCATTCACATACCCATCCAGCTGCCTTTTAAAAATTAGATTTGTGCCAGCCTCCACCACTTCGTCTCGCAGCTCATTGCATACACGCACCACCCTCTCTGTGAAAAAGTACAAATCTATGCCTTCCTCATCCCCTGTTTTACCTGTACTGATACCTTTGGGGATCTCTGAACTTGGACAGCAAGGACCCTTTGTTCCTCAGCACTCTGTAGGGATCTACTATTTATTACTTCCTTCCTTCCCTTAATAAATTTCCCAAAATGCCTGGAGATTAAATTCCATCATTCTGCCACATTTACTAGCTGATAGATATCAGAGTGGAGCCGGAGACCATCCTCTTCCCTATGAACAATATCACCTTTCCAGCGTTTACTCCTGGACAGAGGGGGCAGCACTATCTCCAGCTCAGCAGTGTGTTTGTTAGCTTATCAGCATATCCAACTATATTAATCAAAAGTACCTCATGCTAGCTACACAATAAACCAGCGATGTTAATTCCCATTATCTCTTTAGTTGTGCCCTTATAGTTTTTTCTTCATTCTACTTAATGTTATTCTAATGTCACAGTTAGAGATTTAGTGCCAGCTTTTGCAACAATGGTCTTGCATTCCAGACCCTACTTAATATTTTCCCAATGTCATGATTAGATATTTATTATCAATAGTCTCAAGCAGGCTGACTCTACTAATTATTAATTAGATATTTAATATCATGTCCCAAATATTTATTGTCCCAATCCTGTCAATTATATTTAGTAGGTGAGTCTAACTTTACTGACTGTTATCTCATCTTGCCATGGTGACCTTTCAGCCTCAACCTTACTCTGCTAATTAGTGTAAGAGCTTTCCACTATCCTTTGCAACAAATTGGCAGTGATCTCCATGCTTTCATGCTCTTTATTTTCCATACTATCTAAAAATAGACTCAGAGTTGTAGAGCAGACCAGATGTCCTAAATTAATTTAGTGACCCATTTGCCAGCATTTCACCCCTTACCCCTCTGAATCTTTCGTATTCATAACCCCATCCAGATGCATTTTAAATAATGTAACTGTACCACTTACTCTGGCAGCTCATTCCATAAACATACCACCCTCTGTGCGAAAAGGTTGCCCCTAAGGACCCTCAGAAATCTTTCCCCCCTCACCCTAAATCTATGCCCTCCAGTTCTGGTCTCGGCGCCTTTCCCCCATAACAAGAGGAAAAGACATACAAAAATTGAGCAGCCAGACAAAATGCAAAAGGAATAAAATATCGAGCCATAGGAAAAAAAGTTGTGGCTCTATCTTTTTTCCCCTGTTGGCATTTGGACACTTAAAATCTGTCAGTAATACCAACATCCCCGTAGAGCATACTGCGCATGTTTGCCGGTGTCAGCAACGCAGTGCGCATGCTGGCCAGTGTCAGCAAAACACTGAGCATGCTCATCACTGTGCACAAAAAAAGGCGCGAGACCTTCTTTTGATTGACCAATAGGCAGCATTGGAGGACTGGAAGAAGACTGGTCCTCCTACCAATCAGAGCCAGCCCATTGTCTGAATGCGGAAGTTGCACCATGAACTTCTCAAGCTGCGACTCCTGATCCTCTCTGTCTGAGTAAAGATTGAGCTTTACCCAGACTGCAAATTCCTTCCTGTGTCCCAGATATGTGAGTATGGCACTCTCTTGCTCCCATTCCATTTCTTTTTCATTCTGGGGTTCAGTTGTTGACTTGCAGCAACTGAAAGAAAAGAGAGTGAATCCGGGAGGGACAGACTCCGGAAACGTTGGTCCAGGTCTGTGTCTCAATTTGCAAAATAGACAGGCAGGAGATGGAGAAGTCGACGTTTCGGGTGTAACCCTTCCTCGGGCCTGGGGCTGGGTGTAGAAGCTGCAGATAAAGGGGGTGGGAGTGAAGTGGGGATAGGTCAAGACAGGGAGAGGGTACGACCTGGTTGGTCAATGGGAGGAATGAATCTGGTTGGTGGCAGGGAACGAGGAGGGAGGTTTTTTGAAATTGGAAAACTCAACATTGAGTCCTTCGGGCTGTAGGCTGCCTGGAAGATGAGGTGTGGTCCCTCCAATTTGCAGTTAGGTTCGTTGTGGCAATGGAGGAGGCCAAAGATGGTCATGTCAGAAAGGGGGTGGGAAGGGGAATTGAAATGAGTGGTGACTGGGAGGTCTGGTCAGCTCTGTGGACCCAGCTGTGATGCTCAGTGAACCTTTCACAAGTTTGCGCTGGCTCTCCCTGATATAGAGAGGACCACAATCAGCAAACACAGGGCAAATGCAGTACCACAATATGAAGTTATAGCCTTGGCTGTGGCAAAGAAAAACACAAAAGGAGGTGCATTGTTTAAATGGAGATGTATTTGGATGTGGAGAAAGTGAGAACTGCAGATGCTGGAGATCAGGGTCAAAGATTGTGGCACTGGAAGGGCACGGTAGGTGAGGCAGCATCTCAGGAGCAGGAGAGTTGACGTTTCGGGCACGAGCCCTTCATCGAGACTGATGTGTGGATGGGCAAAGAGGCCTCAGTGTCCTCCTCCTCCAGTCACTGCCAGTTGTCAGACTGGTGCAGCAGGCAATCAGCAAGGCAAGCGTTATATTAGCAAGAGGAATTGAGTTCAGAAGTGGGGGTGTCTTCCTGCAGTTAGGGTGTCATTGAATATATTCAAGGCTGAGTTCATCTGATTTTTGAACAACAAAGAAGTGGATGATTGTGGGGGAAGGCAAGAACATAGTTTTAAGACCAGTATAGAACAGTTCCAGAGTCATACAGCACAAAAACAGACCCTTTAGTCCAACTAGTCATAGAGATGTACAGCATGGAAACAGACCCTTTGGTCCAACTCATCCATGCCGACCAGATATCCCAACCCAATCTGGTCCCACCTGTCGGCACCTAGCCCGTATCCCTCAAAACCCTTCCCATTCATATACCCATCCAGATGCCTTTTAAATATTGCAATTGTACTAACCTCCACCACTTCCTCTGGCAGCTCATTCCAAACATGTACCACCCTCTGTGTGAAAAAATTGACCCTAAAACCTCTTTTGTATCTTTCCCCTCTCACCCTAAACCTATGGCCTCTAGTTCTGGACCCCCACCGCAGGGAAAAGACCTTGGCTATTTATCCTATCCATGCATTTCATGATTTTGTAAACCTCTATAAGGTTACTCCTTAGCCTCCAACGCTCCAGGGAAAACAGCCCTAGCCTCCCTATAGATCAAATCCTCCAACCCTGGTAACATCCTTGTAAATTTTCCTAAACCCTTTCAAGTTTCACAACGTCTTACCGATAGTAAGGAAACCAGAATTGCATACAATATTCCAAATGTGGCCTAACCAATGTCCTGTACAGCGACAACATAACTTCCCAAATCCTATACTCAGAGGATTGGGAAAGTTTTCAAAATCTACAAAAGACACCTGGGAAAGAATGGAGGGACAAACCGAACCTTTGAGGGTCAGCTTGGAGGCATCAGGTCTCAGGACAGGGGGTGGGGATGAACCCAGCTATGGGCCATATGCCAGCAAGTGGGACTAGATTAATTTAGGATATCTGGTCAGTACAGTCGTGTTGGGGACAGAAGGGTCTGTTTCTGTGCTATATATCTCTATGACTCTGGCGTTGTACTAACGTTTGCCACGTGAGTAGGTTCACTTTCTCTCTACTGTCAATGTTAATGCCTTGACGTCTCATTTTGCTCCAACCCTCCCGGGGACGTTAACCGTTTTGTCTGGTTGTTCCTAAAGAAGCTGCGTGGCAGGTTCACCCTGAATTGACACTTTCGTTTTGCTTCCCCAAATCAGACCTGCTCACTCTCAGCAGTATCTGTGTTGTGAAAGATATTAGCTTTTCAGGCGGAGATATTCAAAGTTCAGAGAGATGGCAGTCTTGACGTTTTTGCTTTTCTGCTCCATAAGATCCTGAATCAGCACCCTCAGGAGGAATTAGTTAGAGCGGAGTGAGAACAGAGGGGGAGAGAGAGTGGGATGGTGCTTTCAATTTTGTGGAATAACAGAAGAAAAGAATATTCCACAGAAAGTAGAATTCCTTGTTCAGAATTTCTACCCTGCACTGACAGTGATGACCTTTGTAATTTCTTTATACAGAGTACAGTAGCACCTCGACATACGAACGACCCTATTCATGTACAAACCGGTTTATGAACAGGATTGTACGTAAAATTTGGCTTCAAGGTACGAACGCAAAAAGCCCATGTGCGACCACGTGGTTTCATTGTTCTGCTTTGCTACGCGCTTGTTGAACGCAAAAGCTCATCGGGCCCCGAGTGATCTCCTTCAGTTCGTCTTTGGCGCGTGAGCTGTGAACAGCCGTCCAAGCATTCTTACGCTATCCGAACAATGGGAAAAGTTGATTCAATTCGCGAACCGGGTCCAGGAACGGATTAAGTTCGTAAGTTGAGCCGCGACTGTATTTGAAAATCTGAAGACGGAAGTTTCAAAATCAACAGATGATGGTCTTATTCCCGAAACGTTGACTCTCCTGCTCCTCGGATGCAGCCTCACCTGCTGTGCTTTTCCAGCGCTGCACTTTTCAACACTGACTCGCCAGCGTCTGCAGTCCTCACTTTGACGTCAATGTCTGACAGTCACTCAATCCATCGGGACCGCAAAGGTTTTCAACTATGATTCTGTGAGAAGGAGTAAAGCTTTTTGGTTCCTGTTTGAGTACGTTTTCAGCATCAATGGGACTGGATGAGAGACCCTACCATTGCAGCGCACTGAGTGTGGAGCCTAAAACAGCCATACGGCCTGGAAAGAGGAATTCACAGTAGGAAGTGGCTCCACACTTCGGCCATGGAGAAACCTGAGGAATCCCACCTCTTGGAGAAACCGTGGAAGTGTGGTGACTGTGGGAAAGGCTTCCGTTTCCCATCTTCCCTGGAGATTCATCGGCGTAGTCACACCGGGCAGAAGCCGTTCCCCTGCCCTGTCTGTGGGGAGGGCTTCAGACATTCCTCCTCTCTGCTGAGGCACCAGCGGGTCCACACGGGGGCGAGGCCATTCAGCTGCCCCAAGTGCGGGAAGGCCTTCAGCGATTCCTCCTCTCTGCTGAGGCACCAGCGGGCCCACACAGGGGAGAGGCCCTTCAGCTGCCCCGAGTGCGGGAAGGCCTTCAGTAATTCCTCCTCTCTGCTGAGGCACCAGCGGGCCCACACTGGGGAGAGGCCCTTCAGCTGCCCCGAATGCAGAAAGGCCTTCAGCAATTCCTCCTCTCTGCTGAGGCACCAGCAGGCCCACACTGGAGAGAGGCCCTTCAGCTGCCCCGAGTGCGGGAAGGCCTTCAACAATTCCTCCACCCTGCTGAGGCACCAGCGGGTCCACACCGGGGAGCGGCCCTTCTGCTGCACTGAGTGCAGGAAGACTTTCAGCAATTCCTCCAACCTGCTGACCCACCAACGGGTCCACATTGGGGAGAGGCCCTTCAGCTGCCCCGAGTGCGGGAAGGCCTTCAGCAATTCCTCCGACAGGCTGACCCACCAGCGGATACACACCGGCGAGAGGCCATTCCCCTGCCCCGAGTGTGGGAAGGTCTTCACCCGCTCCTCCAACCTCCGGAGGCACCAGCAAGTTCACGTACAATCGCAGGGGGATTGAAGGAGCGACGGCTGAATTCCATTATTCACTGGACCATCAACCCAGTTCCCGGGACTCCCGGGTTTGAATCCCACTGCGGCAGATGGCGCTATACAGGGTATGGGTTGAAATTGCTGAGTGAGGCAACACTTCCTCCGGGTTACAGCTGTACCAAGGATCCAATTAGAAAGGGACATCTCGGTGCTGATCGATAGTAAAGACAGTGAGGTGAGGTGGGGTGGGTGTGTATGCGTGAGTGAGTGTGCTTTGACCTTGAGCTGTTTAAAAAGCAGTTACTTTTTCTCTGCTTTTTTGCTGAGGGGGATTTGAAGCTGTAACAAAGTTGGGTCACAATAAAGGTTAAGTGAACTTAATGCCGAGCTCAGACTCTCATTGAAGGCTTTGAGCTCCGAGAGGTTTTTGTTTTAAAGCTACTAATTTCTTTCAGCCTCCTGCACTAAGCTTCCAATGTCGAATATCAGATGGATCAGTGAATGAGCAGCCAGTACCGTGAGAAATTGTCAATTTTTCAGGAGTGCAGAGTGTGTCGTTTCATCGGCGTTGTAAGGTTTCGTGGCAGCATCGGGTGGTGTGGGCTGTGTTCAATAGAAACGATGTGAAGGAGCCGATGTTGGACTGGGCTGGATAAAGTTAAAAATCACACAACACCAGGTTATAGTCCAACAGGTTTATTTGGAAGTGTGAGGTTTTGGAGCGCTGCTCCTTCATTGTGTAACTGTGGAACAGGATCATAAGACACAGATTTTATAGCAAAAGATCAGTGTCATGCAACTGAAATGACATATTGAACAAACCAAGATTGCTGTTAAGTCTTTCACCTTTTAGAATGAGTTGCAGGTTTCAGTTCATTAATCTGTGAATCCCAGAACTACTATTAATTCACATTCTCGAGATGACTTAAGGTTTTTTTTAAAAAAAGTGACACGTCAGCCCAGACAATGCATTAAAGGTGTGAGGTTTGAGTCTGTCAATAACCCAATCTTGAATCAGACTGGTTCTCATTCCAAAGTAGGAATTTATAAAATATTACATGAATTGACTGTCTCCAGTTTGTGCACTTTTTGAGCAAAGTAAAATGTATCTGCAAACATAATTCTGCCAATACAAGTTTGCCCACAAAGTGATGTGTGAATGCGTGCATGTGAGTTTGTGCATGAGTGCACGTAAGAGTGTGTGCATGTTTGGTAAAGTGAGAGTGTGATGGAGTATATGCCTGTGAGTGTGTTGGGTTGTATGTGTGGGTGTCTGAGAGAACACGTGTGTATGAGTGAGGTATTAATAAAAGAAAGGGCTTGCATTTTGCTAAAACAAGGAAGGGCAGGATTTGTACAGATAATGGTAGGGCCCTGTGTCGTGCTGTAAAAGAGAGACATGGTGGGGTTCAGGTACACAGTTCTTTGAAAGTTGCATCGCTGCTAGACAGGGTGGTCAAGAAGGCATTTAGCATACTTGCCTTCATTGTTCACACCATTTGAGTAGAGGGGTTGGGACATCATGTTGAGGTTGTACAGGATGTTGGTGAGGCCACTTGTCGAGTACTGAGTATGCTTCTAGTGTCCCTGTAATAGGGAGAATTCTATTAGAGAGGGTTCAGTAAAGATTTACCAGGATGTTGCCAAGACTGGAGGGTTTGAGTTCTAAGGAGAGGCTGGGACTTTATTCACTGGAGCACAGGAAATTGAGGGGTGACATAATTGAGATTAATAAAATCATGGGCAGTGGAGGTAAGGTGAACACCAAAAGGCTCTTGCTTAGCGTAGGGGAGCTCAAGACTAGGGGGTATATTTCTTTAAAGTGAGAGGAGAAGATTTAAAAGGAACCTGAGTGGCAATGTTTTGACTGAGGGCGGTTTACACGTGGAATGAACTTGGATGAGGATGTGGTAGATGCAGATGAAGTTACAAATTTTAAATGACATTTGGATGAGTACATGAATAGAAAGGTTTAGAGGGACATGGGCCAAACGCAGGCAAGTGGGACAAGCTTAGTTTGGGAATCCTGATTGAGTGATCTTATTGAAGTGGTCTTATTGAAACCAGTAGAATTCTGAAAGGGGCTTGACAGGATAAAAGTAGATAAAATGCTCCTTTGTGGAGGGAGTCATAGAATCCCAACAATGTGGAAGCAGGCCATTCGGCCCATCTATTCCACATTAGCCCTCTGAAGAGCATCTCGCCCACATCCATCCCATGGCCAATCCACCCTAAGTTTCACATCCCTGGTCACTAAGGGTAATTTAGCACAGGCAATCCACCCTAACCTCTACAACCTAATCTATAAATTACCTTCTCAAAAATGTCATTTAAATGTAGAGTTTTTCTCTAAGAACAATGTCAGTCCTGACTCAACATTCGGGCGCAGACAGAATTCACACTTACTGTTAGAAAAGCTCTGCATTTGAGTAGCATTCTTGAGAAGGTAACAAAAAACAAGTTCTGGGATTAACATACCAAAGAGCAGAAACCTATTCTAAAGGTGAAAGATTTAATCTAAAATTGTTTGATGTGTCACATTTCCATGACACTAGACTCCTTTGGATATAAATTGTGATCATGATCTCATTCTCCACAACCACCTGATGAAGGAGCGACGCTCCGAAAGCTAGTGCTTCCAAACAAACCTGCTGGATTATAACCTGGTGTTGTGTGATTTTTAACTTTATCCATGGGAAACACATGAGTTGTGGGACTGGTAACAGTTCTTATTTTGTGATCTATTCCACGTGAAATTTCTCCTCTTGCAGGCACGGGTGAACAGTTTGTTTTTGTGCTTTGTGCGAGATCAGGCTAGCAGCTTTTAAATCCTTATGTCAAGCAGCAGAAGCAAACTATTGATCAGCAATTGTATTCCGAGAGTGGTACTTCCAGCTCTGGTAATCCTGTTGCATCAACAGAGAGAGGGGGAGGATGTCACATCTAAAGAGCAGACAGAAAAGTTATTTCGCTTGTTCAGTCAGTTGAGTAGGTTCTGCACTCAGATGAGACTGGATACTGCTTTTACTGGATCAGAATTAACCTGCTTATTTTCTTAAAAATTAAACCATCTCACGGCCATTCCAACCCCCTTTTTAAAAAATGACTGCACTGTTTCCAATACGGTCGTGCTTTCTAAATATTACCATGTATTTTTAATTATGTACAATGTCTCTTTAGATTTCAATGTACCTTTTTAAATATGAAAATGCCCCTTTACATGTAGCTCAGCGCTTTAAATGTGTTATGTTCCTCTCAGCGCAATCTTGCTCCTCGATAATGTATATTTACCCCTTTAGATATCAGTATGTCTCTTAAAAGGGTACTTCTGCTTAAAAATAGGGCAACGTTTCTTCGAAATGTAGATTCATTTAGATATAACTGCGGCACTTTACATATTAAGATATCCCTTTGAATGTGCCCACATCCCTTTGAAATGTAATCTCGTCTATTTAAACCTCTTTATTTGCAGAAATACCCGTTAAAATGTCCACGTCCCTTTGAAATGCAGATTGCCCCCTTTAGATATGACGCCGTTCCGTTAGATGTCGGAATATCTGTTTAAATTGAGCCGTGAGCTTTCCCAATGTAGACAGGGCTCCTGGAAACGTGGCAGTGTCCCCCCTGCAGCTGCAGAGCGAGACAGGAGAGTTTGTTTTTGTGAATGAGCAGTTGTAGCGCGAGGTGGCTGTTGCTTGGTGACGGTGAGGCTCCCCCGGCCCCGCCCATCCCCCCCGTGCAGACGTCACGCGGGGGCGAAGGCGGTTGGGAGGAGAAGTCGCTCGAGCGGGGAAGCGGCGGGAGGGCGGCCGTTAGGAAAATGGCGCCGTGCGGCCCGGGGCAGACACCCGTCACTGGGCACCGCCGCCTTCCTGGCGCAGCTGCTGTGTCACGGCCACACCGGCCGGCTGTACAGCAGGCAGGAGCCGGTGAGCATTCTGGAGGCGGATGGGGTTAAGGGCCTGCTTGGGAACTCGTCGGCCGCCTGGGTGGTGGAGTTCTACTGGTCGTGGGGCGGCCCCTGTGTCAACTATGGGGCCACCTGGAAGGTACTGGGCCCGGGAGGTGAAAGGTGAGGCAGGTTGTGGGGGGGACGGAGGGGAAGGAATGTGGGGCTTGTCCTGTCATAGTGACATTTTACACTCACTTTCCATCTGCTTTTACTGGGGCTTGTGATTTTTACCCTCACTTTTTAAATTCTTGTCCTGTTTATCCTCACTTTTTAAAAATCCTTGTGCTGTTTACTCTTGCTATTACTTGTGCAATTCCCTAGGGTAGTGTGGAAATACTAGTGAAGGAGATTATGCACCAGCATGTATATGTTCCTCAGTCATTGAAGGGGTGGGATCCTGTGGAGAATGGTTAGTAAAGCATGTGGTATATTAAGCCTTATTAACATTGACATACAGTAGTTTGTAATTTGTCAAAGTATGCTTCTCATAGAGTTGTACAGACCCTTTGGTCCAACCTGTCCATGCTGACCAGATATCCAAAATTAATGTTGACAGCATAGTGCTGGATAAACACAGCAGCTCAGGCAGCATCCAAGGAGCAGGAGAATCGATGTTTCGGGCATAAGTCCTTCAACATAATGAAGTGCTTATGCCCGAAACATCGATTCTCCTGCTCCTCAGGTGCTGCCTGACCTGCTGTGCTTTTACAGCACTACACTCTCTCTGCTCTGATCTCCAGCATCTGCAGTCCTCACTTTCTCCTAGTTGATTTCAACATTACTGCGAAGTCTCTTCCATGGATGCCTACCTGGAAGAAGTTCTCCTCCTCTGTCTACAAAGATCTGAGAGTCCCTCTCTCACTGTACCCCCCAAGTCCTCTCCTCTGCCCAGAATTTCTTCAGCCATGTCCTCAAGCAATTTGACTACCACAGCCATATCTCCTTTCTCATTGCTTAGCTATGGAACCATCTGATCCCACATGGACTCCGGACCACATTCAGACCAACCCAGTTTGGACCTGAACAGGATACCCAGTACACACTACAAATCCAAAACCTTCACCAACGATTCTCTTTTTGGATCCTCCACTGCACACTATCAGCCATCTACTTTACCTGCAGTCAGTCCTGCCCAAGCTCAGAGCCTCACCTTTCCCAGAACTGCAACCCAGATTCTACATCCTCAGAAAAGATTCCTGTTGAAGGGCTTATGCCCAAAATGTCAATTCTCCTGCTCCTCAGATGCTGCCTGACCTGCTGTGCTTTTCCAACACTCTCAACTCGGATCTCCAGCATTTGCAGTCCTCACTTTCTCCGAGATATCCTAAATTAATCTAGTCCCATTTGCCAGCACTTGGCTTATATCCCTCTAAACTCTTCCTATTCATATATCCATCCAGATACCTTTTAAATGTTGTAATTGAACCAGCCTCCACCACTTCCTCCGGTAGCTCCTTCCATACACGCACCACACTCTGCATGGAAACGTTGCCCCTTAGGTACCTTTTATATCTTTCCGCTCTCAACCTAAACCTATACCCTCTAGTTCTGAACTTTACCGCTACACTGGGGAAAACACAGAGATTGAGCAGCCAGACAAAATGCCAAAACAATAAAATGTCAAGCCATGTGGGGGAAAAAAAAATTGTGGCTCTACCCTTTTTTCTCCTCTTGGTATTTGGACACTTAAAATCTGTCAGTAACACTAGTATCGCCACAGAGCATATTGCAGGGCGCGTGTTCAGTAGTGTCACCAAAATATTGGGCATGTTCCTTGCTGTCGGCAGAAAAGGCGCAAGATTTTCTTTTGATGGACCGATAAGGAGCACTGGAGAACCTGAAGGTGACTTGTCCTCTTGACAACCAGAGCTCCCCTACTGTCTGAAAGCAGAAGTTGGACCATGACCTTCTGAAGCTGCTGCTGCTCCACTCTCTCAGAATGAAGATTGAGCTTCAGCCCAGACTGCAACTTCCTTCCTCTGTCTAACATCTGTGAGTACAACACTCTTTTCTCACCCCTTTTTCTATTTATTTTTCATTCTGGGGTTTAATTGTTGACTTGCAGCAACCGAAAGGAGAGGGAACAAATCCAGGGAGGGGGCAGACTCGGGAAATGTTGGTCCAGGTCTGTGTTTCAATTGGCAAAATAGACCGGCAGGAGGCTGGAAGAATGCAGCAAGCCAGGCAGCGTCAGGAGGTGGAGAAGTTGACGTTTTGGGGTGTAACCCTTGTTCCAGACTGAGGATGGGTGTAGGGGAAGGTGCTGGGTGGTGAAGTGGAGATAGCTGGAGAGAGGTAGAGGGTACAACCTGGTTGATAAGTGGGTGGAAGGAATCTGGTTGGTGCACATCCCTATTCATGTACTTATCCAAATGCATGTTGCAGGTCAGGCAACATCCGAGCAGCAGGAAAATCTATGTTTTGGGCATAAGCTCTGATGAAGGACATATGCCTGAACCGTCGATTTTCCTGCTTTTCAGATGCTGCCTGGCCTGTGCCTTTCTAGCACCGCACTCTGGGCTCTGATCTCCAGCATCTGCAGCCCTCACTTACTTCCAGTGAAAACGTCTCAGCCTATCCATCAAAATGGAAGTAGATTCATATCCAGTTATGATCTGTTCAATGCTGGTCCAAGCTCGAAAGACCAAATGGTCTACTCCTGCTCCCAATTCTGACACTGTGTCCAGGACATCAACAGACCACAAGACATAGGAGCAGAAATAATGCTATTCTGCCCATTATCTCTGCTCCATCATTTTATCATGGCTGATGAGTTTCTCAAACCCATTCTTCCACTTTCTCCCTGTAACGCTCAATCCCCTTGATACTCAAGAGCCGATCTGTCTCCGTCTTAAATTTTCTCAGTGACTTGTCCTCCACAGCCTTCTGTGGCAATGAATTCCATAGATTCACTGCTCTCTGGCTGATGAAGTTTCTCCTTGCCTCTATTCTGAAAGGTTTTCCCTTTACTCGAAGGCTGTGCCATCGAGTCCGAGTCTCTTCTACCAGTGGAAACATCTTCCCAATGTCCACTTTGGCCAGTCTGTTCAGTATTCTGTATGTTTCAGTTAGATCCCCCTGAGTGTGGACCTGTTCATCGGAATGATCCAGACCCTTCAGGATGAGGTTCAGCAAAGTAAAAATGGAGGGAGAGTGTGTGGGATGGAGATTTTCAGCTTCTCAGGAATAAGAGAGGAAAGAGAGTTCATTATGAATTATAATTTATCGGATAGGCCAATGGGCCGAGGAATGGTAGATAGAGTTTAATTTAGAGAAATGTGAGGTGTTGCATTTTGGAAAGGCAAATTGGGACAGGACTTATACACTAAATGGTCAGGTCCTGGGGAGTGTTCCTGAACCAAGAGACAGAGGAGTGTAGGTTCCTTTCCTTGAAAGTGGAGTCACAAGTAGAGATGGTAGTGAAGAAAGTGTTTGGTATGCTTTCCTTTATTGGTCAGTGGATTGAGTATAGGAGTTGGGAGGTTATGTTGAGGCAGTACAGGAGGTCTGGAATACTGTATACAGTTCTGGTCTCTCTACTATAGGAACGATGTTGTGAAACTTTGAAAGGGTTTTGAAAAGAGTTACAAGGCTGTTGCCAGAGTTGGTGAGTTTGAGCTACAGGGAGAGGCTGAGTAGGCCAGCAATGTTTTCCCTGGAGCATTCAAGGCTGAGGTGACCTTTAGAAGTTTAAGGGGCATGGATAGGGTGAATAGGGTTTGTTCCCAGGGTAGGGGAGTCCAGAACAAGAGGGGCATCGGTTTAAGGTGGGTGAGGAAAGGGACCTGAGAGGCATTTTTTTCATGCAGAGGGTGGTGTATGTATGGAACAAACTAACAGAGGAAGTGGAGGAGGCTGGTACAATTAGAGCATTTTAAAAGGCATCTGGCTGAGTACATGAATAGAAAGGGTTTAGAGAGATGTGGCCCAAATGCTAGCAAATGAGACGAGATTAATTTAGGATATCTGGTCGGTACGGACGGGTTGGACGGAAGGGTCTGTTTCCATGCTATATGATTCTAATCGTCTTCGGTGAAAGCAGAAATGTGGTTATGAAGAATGGACTTTTTTGCCCTTAGTGGGAGCAGAAGAAGTTACAGAAAAATCTTTCAATTGTGAGACTGCAACTGAGTACATCTGGGATTTTGGTGGGAGATGGGAATTCATTGCACTGTGGAATGCAGCCCTACCCTTTCCACACATTTCTGCTGGTGGATGAGACCAGGTCTCAAGATTAGGGGGAGTAGATTTAGGACAGACATTAGGAGGAACCACTATTCCCAGAGAGTCATGAATCTATGGAACTCTTTGCCTGTGGAAGCAGTAGAGGCAGCTTCATTAAGTATATTGAAGACACGGTTGGATGGGTTTTGCATGGTCAGGGACTTAAGGGTAGTTGGTACAATGCAGGGAGGAGGAGCTGAGACGATGGATAAATCAGCCATGATCTTAATAAATGGCGGAGCGGACTGGGCGAGCCAAATGGCCTACTCTTGCTTCTATTACTATGAAACTATAACCCTGCATTTCCCATGGTTCACCATGGCATGTTGGAACCGGCGGTCAATGAGTTGAGCATCCCTGAATACTTCTAAGTGCCCGTCACGTTCCTCCTCATCTGAACAAATCCTGTGTGTGCGTAGGGCTTGTCCATAAGGGGATGGCTGTTTTGGGTGGAAGCTGGAGAAGTGTAGCATCGTGAGGTTATGTGTGGGTTTGAGGTTGTGTGTGGTGCTGAGTTGCTGCCCATCCTTGATGGAGATGCAGGTGTCCAAGAATGAGACAGATAGTAGAGAATAGTCCAAAATGAGTTTGATGGTGACATGTTGATATCACTGTATAGCTTTTTCCGTGACTCCTCTCCATGTGTCCAGAAGAAGAAAGTGTCGTCAATGTACCTGGTGTATAGTGTTGGTTGGAGGTCCTGCGTAGAGAAGTCGTCTTGTTCCAACCTGTGTGTAAAAATGTTGGCATATTGGGGTGCAAATTTGGTCCCATGGCTGTTCCATGTGTCTGAAGAACTGGTTGTCAAAGGTGAAGATGTTGTGATCGAGGATAAAGTGGATGAGTTGTAGCACGGTGGTCAGAGATTGGTATTGAGTAATGAGGCTGTTGCCGTGATGCCGACATTATGAGAGTACTGGTCCATGGGTGCTGAGTTTCTGTAAGAAATCTGTAGTGTCGTGATAAAAGCTAGGGGTTCCCTGAATGATGGGTTTCAATGCCTTCGACATTGTGTGAGAACCTCTCCAGCTGAGTCCTATTGCCAGGGATGTGCAAGTTAGGATGGAGTAGCCATGGGAAATACGGAGTAAGGGGGTAGGTATGGGTGGGATGCAATATGGAGGGCCAGAATGGAATAGATGGGCCGAATGACCTGCTTCCACGTTGTCAGGATTCTATGACGCCCCCAACAAAGGAGAATTTTATCTGCATCTATCCTGTCAAGCCCCTTTCAGAATTCTACTGGTTTGAATAAGATCACTTCTGGTTCATAGAGGTATACAGCACGGTCCAACCCCTTCATACCGACCAGGATTCCCAAATTAAACTAGTCCCATTTGCCTGCATTTGCCCATATCCCTCTCAACCTTTCTCTTCATGTACCCATCTAAATGTCGTTTAAATGTTGTAGCTGTACCTGCATCTACCACATCCTCAGCAAGTTCATTCCACATGCAAACAACACTCTGTCAAAACGTTGCCCTTCAGGTTCCTTTTAAATCTCTCTCCCTCTCTCATTAAAACAATATGCGCCCCCACCCCACCGTTTTGAGGACCCCGATGCTAAGGAACAGCCCTTTGCTATAATCCTTACCTCCACTCCTCAGATTTTATAAATCTCAATGAGGTCACCCCTCAACCTCCTGTGCTCCACCCTCTCCTTATAACTCAAACCCTCCAGTCCTGGTGACGTTCTGGTAAATCTTTACCAAATCCCCTCTAATAGAGTTCTTCCTATTACAGGGTCACCAGAACTGTACTCAGTACTCTAAAATGGCCTCACCAACATTCTGTATAACCTCAACATGATGTCTCAACTCAGAAACTCAACAGCGTGAACAATGAAGGCATTTGTGCTAAATGCCTTCTTAACCACCCTACCTACCAGTGATGCAACTTTCAAAGAACTGTGTACCTGAACTCCTACTCCCCCATGTCTCTCTGTTTTACAACATGACCCAGGGCCCTACCATTAACTGTACAAATCCTGCCCGCCCTTGTTTTAACAAAACACAATCCCTTGCTTTTGGAATCCCTATTTTGGAAAAAGAACCAGTCTGATTCAAGATTGGGATACTGACAGACTCGAACATCACACTTTTCATGCATTGTTTGAGCTCAGATGCCACCCTTTTTAAATAAAACCTTAAGTCATCTCGAGAACGTGACTTAAAAGAGAAGCGAGTCAAACAGTCAGGGCAGGCAGGGACAAGGTAGGACTAATAAGTTAAACTGCATTTATTTCAATTCAAGGGGCCTAACAGGGAACGCAGATGAACTCAGGGCATGGTTAGGAACATGGGACTGGAATATCATAGCAATTACAGAAACGTGGCTCAGGGATGGGCAGGACCAGCAGCTTCATGTTCCAGGGTACAAGTGCTACAGGAAGAATAGAAAGGGAGGCAAGAGAGGAGGGGGTGGGGTGGCATTTTTGATAAGGGATAGCATTACAGCTGTGCTGAGGGAGGATATTACCGGAAATACATCTAGGGAAGTTATTTGGGTGGAACTGAGAAATAAGAAAGGGATGATAACCTTATTGGGATTGTATCATAGACCCCCTAATAGTCAGAGGGAAATTGAGAAACAAACTTGTAAGGAGATTTCTGCTATCTGGAAGAAAAATAGGGTGGTAATGATAGGGGATTTTAACTTTCCAAACATAGACTGGGACTGCCATAGTGTTAAATGTTTAGATGGAGAGGAATTCGTCAAGTGTGTACAAGAAAATTTTCTGATTCGGTATGCGGATGTACCTACTAGAGAAGGTGCAAACCTTAACTTACTCTTGGGAAATAAGGCAGGACAGGTGACTGGGGTGTCAGTGGGGGAGCACTTTGGAGCCAGCGACCATAATTCTATTAGATTTAAAATAATGATGGAAAAGGATTGACCAGATTGTAAATTGGAGAAAGGCCAATTGTGACGGTATTAGGCAAGAACTTTTGAAAGCTGATTGGGGACAGATGTTCGCAGGTAAAGGGACGGCTGGAAAATGGGAAGCCTTCAGAAATGAGATAATGAGAATCCAGAGAGAGTATATTCCTGTTAGGGTAAAAGGAAAGGCTGGTAGGTATAAGGAATGCTGGATGACAAAAGAAATTGAGGGTTTGGTTAAGAAAAAGGAAGCATATGTTATGTATAGTGAATCCTTAGAGTATAAAAGAAGTAGAAGTATACTTAAGAGGGAAATCAGGAGGGCAAAAAGTGGACATGAAATAGCTTTGGCAAGTAAAATTAAGGAGAATCCAAAGAGTTTTTACATATATATATTAAGGACAAAAGGGTAACTAGGGAGAGAATAGGGCCCCTCAAAGATCAGCATGGCGGTCTTTGTGTGGAGCCGCAGAAAATGGGGGAGATACTAAATTAGTATTTTGCATCAGTATTTACTGTGGAAAAGGATATGGAAGATATAGATTGTAGGGAAATAGATGGTGACATCTTGCAAAATGTCCATATTACAGAGGAGGAAATGCTGCATGTCTTGAAATCACCTAAAAGTGGATAAATTCCCAGGACCTGATCAGGTGTACCCTAGAACTCTGTGATAAGCTAGAGAAGTGATTGTTGGGCCTCTTGCTGAGATATTTGTATCATTGATCGTCAACAGGTGAGGTGCCGGAAGACTGGAGGTTGGGTAACGTGTTGCCACTGTTTAAGAAGGGTGGTAAGGACAAGCCAGCAAACTAGAGACCAGTGAGCCGAACATCAGTGGTGGGCAAGTTGTTGGAGGGAATCCTGAGGGACAGTATGTACATGTATTTGGAAAGGCAACGACTGATTAGGGATAGTCAGATTGAGTTTTTTGAGGAAGTAACAAAGAGGATTGATGAGGGAAGAGTGGTAGATGTGATGTATATGGACTTCAGTAAGGCGTTCGACAAGGTTGCCCATGGGAGACTGATTAGCAAGGTTAGATCTCACGGAATACAGGTAGAACTAGCCATTTGGATACAGAACTGGCTCCAAAGGTAGAAGACGGAGGGTGGTGGTGGAGGATTGTTTTTCAGGCTGGAGGCCTGTGACCAGTGGAGTGTCACAAGGATCAGTGCTGGGTCCTCTACTTTTTGTCATTTACCTAAATGATTTTGGATGTAAGCATAAGAGGAACAATTAGTAAGTTTGCAGATGACACCAAAATTGGAGGTGTAGTGAACAGCGAAGAGAGTTACCTCAGATTACAACAGGATCTTGACCAGATGGGCCAATGGGCTGAGAAGTGGCAGATGTAGTTTAATTCAGATAAAAGTGAGGTGCTGCATTTTGGGAAAGCAAATCTTAGCAGGACTTTTTCACTTCATGGTAAGGATCAACGAGGCAAAATGAGGACTGCAGATGCTGGAAACCAGAGTTTCGATCAGAGTGGTGCTGGAAAAGCACAGCAAGTCAGGCTGCATCCGAGGTGCAGGAAAATTGATGTTTCAGACAAAAGCCCTTCATCAGGAATAAAGCTTTATTCCTGATGAAGGGCTTTTGCCCGAAATGTTGATTTACCTGTTCCTCGGATGCTACCTGACCTGCTGTGCTTTTCCAGTGCCACTCTGATTTAAACACTTAATGGTAAGGTCCTAGGGAGTGTTGCTAAACAAAGTGACCTCGGAGTGCAGGTTCATAGCTCCTTGAAAGTGGAGTTGCAGGTAGATAGGATAGTGAAGAGGGTGTTTGGTATGCTTTCTTTTATTGGTCAGAGTATTCAGTACAGCAGTTGGGGGGTCATGTTGTGGCTGTACAGGACATTGGTAGGGCATTTAAGAGGCATTTGGATGGGTATATGAATAGGAAGGGTTTGGTGGGATATGGGCCAGGTGCTGGCAAGTGGGACTAGATTGGGTTAGGATATCTGGTTGGCATGGACAAGTTGGACCGAAGGGTCTGTTTTCATGCTGTACATCTCTGTGACTCTGTGTTCTGGGATTTACATATTAATGAACTGAAACCTGCAACCCGTTCTAAAAGAGGAAAGACTGAATAGCAACCTAGGGTTGTTCAATATATCCTATCAGTTGCATGACACTGATCTTTTTCTATAAAATCTCAGTCTTATGATCATGCACCACAACTCCCCGATGAAGGAGCAGCGCTCCAAAAGCTAGTGCTTCCAAATAAACCTGTTGGATTGTAACCTGGTGTTGTGTGATTTTTAACTTTACCCACTGCAGTCCAATACCAGCACTTCCACCACAATTCTAGTGAACACAGCACACACCTCCTGGTGCTGCCAGGAAACATTACAATGCTGATGAAGCGAAGCACTCTGCACTCCTGAAAAACTTAGAATTTCAAACAAAACTAGGTACTCATTCACTACTCCTGCTGATACATGACATTGGAAATTCAGTGCAGGAGGCTGAAAGAAAGGATCAGCTTTAAAACAAAACCTCTTGGAGTTCAAAGCTTTCAATGAGAGTCTGAGCCCGGCGATAAGTTCAGGTCACCTTTAATGCGACCCAACTTTGTTACAGCTTCAGATCTCCTCAACAAAAAGACACACAAAAGATAGCTCAAGGTCAAAGCTCACACACTCCCCACTCCACTTTCTTTACTATTGGTCACCACCGAGTTGTCCCTTTGTAATTGCATCCTTGGTACAGCTGTAACCCGGAGGAGGTATTGCCTCGCCCAGCAATTTCATCCCATACACTGCATCCAAGTCAGTTTCTCCCCACACATTTGCCCGGCTGGGGCAGTGTTGAGTCAACCATATTGCTGTGGGTCGGCAGGGCACAGGCATGGGTAAAGCCCTTACTGCACTCTGGGCAGCTGAAGGCCTCTCCCTGGCATGGACCCACTGGTGCCTCAGCAGAATGAATAACTTGCTGAAGGCCTTCCTGCAATCTGTGCAGAGGAACAGCCTTTCCCGCAGTTGCCACACTTCCATGGTTTCTTCATGGGGCAGGATTCCTCAGGTTTCTCCATGGCCAAAGCTTCAGCTACAAGTGAGTGAGTGTATAGCAACTTGAAAGGGTTCAGAAAAGATTTACAAGCATGTTGCCAAAGTTGGAGGATTTGAGCTATGGGAGAGGCTGAACAGGTTGGGGCTGTTTTCCCTGGAGCGTCAGAGGTTAAGGGGTGACCTTATAGAGGTTTACAAAATTATGAGGGGCATGGATAGGGTAAATAGACTAAGTCTTTTCCCTGGGGTCGGGGAGTCCAGAACTAGAGGGCATAGGTTTAGGGTGAGAGGGGAAAGATATAAAAGAGACCTAAGGGGCAACTTTTTCACACAGAGGGTGGTACGTGTATGAAATGAACTGCCAGAGGATGCGGTGGAGGCTGATATAATTGTAACATTTAAAAGGCATTTGGATGAATAGGAAGGGTTTGGAGGGATATGGGCTGGGTGCTGGTAGGTGGGACTCTATTGTGTTGAGATATCTGGACGGGTTGGACTGAAGGGTCTGTTCCATGCTGTACATCTCTATGACTCTTATGATAATTGGTCAACGAGTTAAGTCATAAAGGTTAGGTCATCTTTATCTTGAGATACAAAGGACTTGCAGCTTGCAGAGTGTGGTTAGTACTTTCTCATTGGTCTACTTCTGCATTCTAGTGGTTTTAGTAGTTAGTTGTTTATACAGCTATAGACACAAGCAGCAGCTCGTCACGTAGCAATGCAGAAGCCATCTTGTGCAGCTCCTTCAGCCATTTTATCCTACCTTCCAGAGGCCCCATATCCTCTCTCACTCCCTCCATTCTCACTTTGTTGAACCTAATCCCTGCTGTACCTCATCCTGAAGTGTCTGGTTCTTACTGATTAACAGGTGTCACAAAGCTAGTACCTTTTTTTCCTAAAAGATGTTCCTTGGCTCAAGGAGACTGTGTCTTTGACTTTTTTTCCCAGAGGGGTAATAAACTGGGTCAATCTCTGATCAGTCTGGTTTGGTACAGAGATTAAAAGGATTTTAAGAGGCCTTTTGTTTATATGTAAACTGATGAGATTTCAGGCCAACATGGTCATATTTTAGAAGTGACCTGTATAAAAAAAGGGGTGTAGTCAGCTCTCGAACTGGTTGGAAGTTCAACAGGGAGCTGTGTGGAAACTCTGTCTCTCTTTTCTGCCTGTCAACTTCAATCTGTAAGTATGTGTTCTATTTATACTGGTTTTCAAATTGAGTTTGCTTATTGGGACTGTTGTATATATTCGAACAGCATAATTAAGTCTAGTTGGATAGGCTGAGTTCTGTAGGGGTTCTTTATTCTGATCTTTGTGTTTTAATTGTGTAATTTTGTGAATAATTGTCTGTTTTAAAATCTAGTAATCAACCAAGCTAACTTACTCCAGGTAATTTTTACTGTACACTTACTGAAACAAATTGCAAAGTTATGGTGTGGGGCTGCCTGCTTAAGAATGTTTAGTCCATAACACAGGCCCCCACACAGGGGAGATCTAATTGAAACATACCGAACACTGAACGGCCTGGGCAGAGTGGATGTTGGGAAGATGTTTCCACTGACAGAAGAGACTAGAAACCGAGGGCACAGCCTTTGAGTAAAGGGAAGACCTTTTAGAACCGAGATAAGGAGGAACCTTTCAACCAGAGAGTGGCGAATCTATTGAATTCATTGCCACAGAAGGCTGTGCAGGCCAGGTCGCTGAGGATATTTAAGACTGAGATAGATAGGCTCTTGAGTATCAAGGGGATCGAGAGTTACGGGGAGAAAGCGGGAGAATGGGATTGAGAAACGTATCAGCCACGATTGAATGGGCTGAATAGGCTGATGGGCTGAATAGCCTAATTTTGTGCTCCAATGTTTTATGGTCTCTTGCTGTCCTTAGACTCATGAGGGTGAGAATTGGGAGCAGGAGTAGGCCATTTGGTCTTTCGGGCCTGCACCAGCATTGAACAGATATGAATATACCTACATCGAGGTGGATATGCTGGGACACTTTTCACTGCAGCACAAGAGGTTGAGAGGTGACCTTGGTTTATAAAGTCAAGAAGGGATATTGTTGAGGTGCGTGGCAGATGCTGTTTCCTTCGGGTGGGGGTTTCAAGATTAGGGAGTACATTTTTAAGGTGAGAGGAGAAAGATTAAAAAAAAAAGACATGAAGAGCACCTTTTTCTTTTGGTTTACGTGTGGAATCACTCTTTCAATGTCCTGAGGAAATGGTGGATGCAGGAACTGTCAACATTTAAGACATTTAGATAAGTACATTAATAGGAAAAGTTTGGAGGGATATAGGTCAAACTAGATGGGACTAGATTAGTTTGTGAATATAGTCAGCATGGACTAGTTGGACTGAAGGGTCTGTTTCTGTTCTGTATTACTTTGTAACTATTCTGTACTGGTCTTAAAAACTTTTTTTTAAACTTTCCCCATCACCATCCACCAATCAGATGAATTCAGCCTTGAATATATTCAATGACCCTTCACAACTGCAGGAAGACATCCTCAATTCTGAACTCAATTCCTCTTGCTAATATATCACTTGCCTTGCTGATTGCTTGTTTCACCTGTCTGACAATTGGCATTGACTAGTGTAGAAGGACGCTGAGCTGAAAATGTGTTGCTGGAAAAGCGCAGCAGGTCAGGTAGCATCCAAGGAACAGGAGAATCGCCGTTTCGGGCATGAGCCCTTCTTCAGGAATGAGGAGAGTGTGCCAAGCAGGCTAAGATAAAAGGTAGGGAGGAGGGACTTGGAGGAGGGGCATTGGAAATGCGAGAGGTGGAAGGAGGTTAAGGTGAGGGTGATAGGCCGGAGTGGGGGTGGGGGTGGAGAGGTCAGGAAGAAGATTGCAGGTTAGGAAGGTGGTGCTGAGTTCGAGTGTTGGGACTGAGACAAGGTGGGGGGAGGGGAAATGAGGAAACTGGAGAAATCTGAATTCATCCCTCGTGGTTGGAGGGTTCCTAGGCGGAAGATGAGGCGCTCTTCCTCCAGCTGTCGTGTTGCAATGGTTTGGCGATGGAGGAGGCCAAGGACCTGCATGTCCTTGGTGGAGCGGGAGGGGGAGTTGAAGTGTTGAGTCACAGGGTGGTTGGGTTGGTTGGTCCGGGTGTCCCAGAGGTGTTCTCTGAAACGTTCCGTAAGGCGGCGGCCTGTAGAAGGCCCTTTGTACATCCACACATCATTCCTGATGAAGGGCTCATGTTGGAAATGTTAACTCTCCTGTTCCTCGGATACTGTCTGACCTGCTGTGCTTTTCCAGCGCCACACTTTGACTCTTAACCTCTAGCATCTGCAGTCCTCACTTCCTTCACATCCCAATGTGTCACTTTTAACAATGCAACTCCTTTCTGCTTTTTATTCCACAGTAAAGGCTATATTACCACATTGTGGTAATGCAATTGCCATGTGTTTGCCGACTGAGAACCGACCTGGACCAACGTTTCCGTAGTCCGTCCCCTCCCTGGATTCACTCCCTTTCCTTTCACTTGCTGTAAGTCAACAATTGAAGCCCAGAATGCAAAACCAGAAACGGAAAAAAGAGTGCTGTACCTCACAGATGTTGGACAGAGGAATGAAGTTGCAGTCTGGGGTGAAGCTCAACCATCATTCAGGGAGAGATTCGCAGCTTCCAAAGCTCATTGTCCAACTTCCGCATTCAGAGAATGGGGAGCTCTGAATGGCAGGAGGTCCAGTCTCTTTCCGGTCCTCCAGGGCTCTCTATTGGACCATCAAAAGAAGGTCGCAAACCGTTTGTGCGGAAATCTAGGAGAATGCGCAGATTTTTGCTGACACCGAAGAGCACAAGCAGTCCTTTGCTGACTCTGTGACTCTTGTTCTACATAGTTGGAACCTATATCACAAGACTAGGAATATGCCATTCACCCATTACAGCCTGTACTCAACTGTGGCCTAACTGCGCATATTTCAATACAGGTTCAGAAAGGTGCCTGCAGCTTTTTAATAAAATTGAAGATGCTTTAATGATGTTTCTGAATATATAATTTTAGCTGTTCTTCATTTTTAAGATCAGCCATTTCTCATACACCCCGATCTCTCATATAGACTCATCAACATCCATTCTCTCTCTTTTCTTAGAAAGTCATGATACAGCAATCAAAGAAGTCTTGAGGCACAAGAAATAACAGGTGCTGGGGGAAAAAGGGAAAGAGAATGGCTAGGGGTTGAGAGAGAGAAAATGGAGATGGGTTGGGGGGACAGGGAGAGAATGGACAGCGGGCAGCGACACTACAAATCCCACCTTTCCCAGGACCACAGCAGTCACTTCTCAATATACATGTGGTCATGGCAGCAGAATCATATAATCCCTGCAGGCTATTTGGCCCATCTAATTCACACCAAACTTCCAAACAGCTTCCCACCAGACCAACTCACCTACCATATGGCTCTGCAGCTCCCCCTGGCTTATTTCCCTAAACTGCAGATTGTTGGACTGTGGGTAGAAACCGCAGCACCCAGAGGTAAACCATGCACAAAGTCCACACAGACAGTCCTCAAAGGCTGGAATCAAACCCAGGTCCCTGGCAATGAGAGGCAGCAGCACTAGCCACAGAGTCACTGTGCTGCCCATAGCTTTTGGGTTCTGCTTTGTCTTTGTAGTTTCTGACTGGCTGTCGTCTCCTGACAGTGTTGGACCACACCCACTGCAGCCTCCCTTTCCCACTTCTCCAGCCCTGAGCATATTGGTTCCTGAATCCTGCTGCCAACTGCAGAGAACAGAGACAATCTCTGTCACTATTGTCCCTTACCACCACCTTCTTCCCCCCCCCCCCAACTTTGTTCTTCCTCCCACCACCCAGCCAGTTAGCTCCTCCCCCCTGCAGCCCTCTCTCAGATCCTCTTTACCTGCGTGATTCACACTCATACCCACCTGATCCTGTCCACTGACCCAATGAGAAGGCTCTGTCTGGAGATGAATGACCATTACCCGGAATAAAAAGCTGGTTAAGTTTTCCCCTGATGTGTATGCAGCCTGGCTTCCAGCTCCAACTCTGAGCCGAAGGTCTTCCAGCATGTGTTTGCTCTCATCCAGAGCCTCCCACCTTCTGCAAAGCAAAAGATAAGTCCCACCCAGTACTCTCCAATGCATGTTGTGTAACTGCTCAATTGTTTTTAGTGGCCAAGCAGAGGCTGATAGCCAAGTTCGGAACCCACGAGGATGGTCTCAACAGGGACCTTGGGTGACTCCACTTCATTGTTGAAACTTTATTGCTGGAACAGCACAGCAGGTCAGGCAGCATCCAGGGAACAGGAGATTCGACGTTTCGGGCACAGGCCCTTCTTCAGGAATGAGCAGAGAGTGTTCAGCAGGAGAAGATAAAAGGTAGGGAGGAGGGACTTGGAGGAGGGGCGTTGGAAATGTGATAGGTGGAAAGAGGTCAAGGTGAGGGTGATAGGTCGGAGTAGGATGGAGGCGGAGAGGTCAAGAAGAAGACTGCAGGTCAGGAAGGCAGTGCCGGGCTGGAGGGATCCGGCTGAGACAATGTGGGGGGAGGGGGGATGAAGAAACTGGTGAAGTCCAAGTTCATCCCCTGCGGTTGGAGGGTTCCCAGTCGGAAGATAAGACGCTCCTCCTCCGACCGTCGGGTTGTTGTGGTTTGGCGGTGGATGAGTCCAATGACCTGCATATCCTCGGTGGAGTGGGAGGGGGAGTTGAAATGCTGTGCTACAGGTTGGTTGGGTTGGTTCGTCCGGGTGGCCCAGAGGTGCTCTCTGAATCGCTCTGCAAGTAGGCGGCCTGTCTCCCCAATATAGAGGAGGCCACACCGGCTGCAGCAGATGATGTGGGTGCAGGTGCAGGTGAATCTGTGGCGGATATGGAAGTTTCCTTTGGGGCCTTGGAGAGAAGTGAGGGGGGAGGTGTGGGCGCAAGTGTTGCACCTCCTGCGGTTGCAAGGGAAGGTGCCGGGAGTGGAGGTTGGGTCGGTGGGGGGTGTGGATCTGACAAGGGAGTCACGGAGGGAGTGGTCTCTACGGAAAGCTGATAGGGGAGGGGAGGGAAATATATCCTTGGTGCTGGGGTCTGTTTGGAGGTGGCGGAAGTGACGGCGGATGATGCGCTGTACATGGAGATTGGTGGGGTAGTAGGTGAGGACCAGTGGGGTTCTGTCCTGGTGGCGGTTGGAGGGGCGGGGCTCAAGGGCGGAGGAGCGGGAAGTGGAGGAGATGCGGTGGAGGGCACCGTCGACCACGTCGGGGGGGAAATTGCGGTCCTTGAAGAAGGAGGCCATCTGTGTTGTACGTATTTTGACTCCACTTCATTGTACACTCACACTCTCTCTTACATCCACATGGTCTCTCAGACACACACATACAAACACACCCCACACACGCCTTCTCAGAGGCTTATACTCCATCACACAAACGTTACCAAGCATGCACACTTGCAAACACATACACATGGGTCTGTGTGGTGAATTTGCATTTGCAGATACATTCGATGTGCGCTTTGAGCAGAAATCGGCAGGTAGTCAATCCATGGATTATTTTATAAATTCCTACTTTGATAATAGAACCATTCTGATTCAAGATTCGGATACAGACACACTCAAACTTCACACCTTTCATACATTGAGAGCTGAGATGTCACCTATTTTTATAAAACCTTAAGTCATCTTGAGACTGACTTAAAAAATATTCTGGGATTTATACATTAATGAAGCAAAACCTGCAACCCATTCTAAAAGATGAAAGACTTAACAGCAATCCAGGTTTTTTTCAATATATCATTTCTGTTGCATGACACTGTGATCTTTTGCTTTAAATTCTGTGTCTTATGATCCTGCTCCCCAGCTACCTGATGAAGGAGCAGTGCTCTGGAAGCTAGTGCATCCAAATAAACCCTGTTGGACTATCACCTGGTGCTTTTTAACTTTACCCACCCCAGTTCAACACCGGCTCCTCCACATCGTTTCTAGTGAACACGGCCTACACCCTTTACTGCTGCCAGTAAACTTTACAATGCTGATGAAATGGTGCAGTACCTGCACTCCTGAAAAATTTACAATTTCTAACGATAGTAGCTACTCATTCACTACTCCATCTGATACATGACATTGGAAACTTAGTGCAGGAGGCTGAAAGAAATGAGCAGCTTTAAAACAAAAACCATTTGGAGCTCAAAGCTTTCAATGAGAGCCTGAACCCGACGTTAAGTTCAGGTAAACTTTACTGTGACCAACTTTGTTACAGCTTCAGATTACCCCAGCAAAAAGGCATAGAAAAAGTAGTTTTTAAAAAACAGCTCAAGGTCAAAGCGCACACACTCTCCACACCCAACACCACCACCACCACCAACCCGTTGCTCCTTCAATCCTCCTGCAATGGCGCGTGAACTCGCTGGTGGCTCCGCAGGTTGAAGAAGCGGGTGAAACCCTTCCCACACTGAGAGCAGGTGAAGGGCTTCTCGCCCGTGTGGACCCGCTGGTGGTTCAGCAGGTTGGAGGAATTGCTAAAAGCCTTCCCGCACACGGTGCAGGGGAACGGCCTCTCCCCCGTGTGGACACGCTGATGGGTCAGCAGGTGGAAGGAACTGTTGAAGGCCTTCCCGCACTCTGGACAGCTGAAGGGTCTCTCCCCTGTGTGGACACGCCGGTGGGTCAGTAGGTTGGAGGAATTGCTGAAGGCTTTCCCGCACTCTAAGCAGCTGAAAGGCCTTTCACCCGTGTGGACCCGTTGGTGGTTCAGCCTGTAGGAGGAACTGCTGAAGGCCTTCCCACACTCTGGGCAGCTGAAGGGCCTTTCCCCGGTGTGGACCCGCCGGTGGGCCAGCAAGGCAGAGGAAAGCTGAAGGCCTTCCCACACTCGGGGCAGGAGAACGGCCTCTCCCCCGTGTGGACCCGCTGGTGCTTCAGCAGGTCAGAGGATTTGCTGAAGGCCTTCCCGCAGTAGGGACAGCTGAAGGGCCTTTCCCCTGTGTGGACCCGCCGGTGGGTCAGCAGGGCAGAGGAATCACCGAAGACCTGCCCGCAGTCAGGGCAGGAGAATGGCCTCTCCCCTGTGTGGACCCGCTGGTGCTTCAGGAGGTCGGAGGAATTGCTGAAGGCCTTCCTACACTCGGAGCAGCTGAAGGGTCTCTCCCCCGCCTGGACCCGCTTGTGGGTCAGCAGGGTGGTGGAACTGCTGAATGCCTTGCCGCACTCAGGGCAGCTGAATGGCCTCTCCCCTCTGTGGATCTGGTGGTGCTTTAGCAGGTCAGAGGATTTGCTGAAGGCCTTCCTCCAGACTGGGCAGGAGAACGGCCTCTCCCCAGTGTGGCTGCGCTGATAAGTCTCTGGGGCAGACGGGGCATAAAAGCATTTCCCACAGTTACCACACTTCCATGGTTTCTCCACAGGGCGGGATTCTTCCGGTTTCTCCATGGCTGAAGCTTCAGCTGTACGCAAACACATGTACAGCCCCTCCCCACTGTGAATTCCTGTTTTCAGGCCGTATAGCTGTTACACGCTCCACGCTCAGTGCGCTGCAACAGTAGGGTCTCTCATCTAGTCCCATTGATGCTGAAAAAGTACTCAAACAAGAACCAAAAAGCTTGTTTCCTTCTCACAGAATCATAGTTGAAAATTGTTGCGGTCCTGATGAATTGGGTGACTGTCAGACATTGATGTCAAAGTGAGGACTGCAGTCGCTGGAGAGTCAGAGTCAAAAAGCGCAGCACTGGAAAAGCACAGCAGGTCAGGCAGCATCCGAGGTGCAGGAGAGTCAATGTTTCCGGCATAACGCTTATACCTGTTCATTTTGAAACTTCTGTCTTCAGATCTTCAAATACGCTGCAAAAAGAAATTATAAGATTCATCACTGTCAGTGCAGGGTAGAAATTCAGAACAAGCAATTCTACTTTCTGCAGAATATTCTTTTCTTATTTCACAAAATTGAAAACACCATCCCACTCTCTCCCCCTCTGTTCTCACTCCGCTCTAACTAATTCTTACGGGGCAACCAACAAGGTGACTTTGTCACTGTATAAGTTCAAAATTAATATGAAAGAAGTCTTCGATAAGCTGTTGGCACTTAGAAGTTGACAAGGCACTGGGACTTGATGAAATGTATCCAAGGATCTTGAAGAAAGGGACGACAAAAATTGTGGGAGCATTCGACATAATTCAACAGTCTTCCATGGAATTGGAGGAAGTGACTGGAAAACTGCAAACACTTTAGCCTTGTTTAAGAAAGGTTGTAAAGATATACTCAGCAATTAGAGGGCAGCCAGTTTAAATTTGATGGAAAAGCAGAAATAGTTATTCTGGTCAAAATTAGTAGTCACATGGAGAAAGGTGGATTAGGAAGAGTCAGCGTGGGATTGCTGAAGGGGACATTGTATTTAACTAACTTGATGGTGTTTTTTGCAGAAGTTACAGGCTTGACGAGGATAACACCTCAGCTCTCCTCTTTGTTATCCATCCTGGCTGTCCGAGGGAGTATGGTACACCTGCAGCCTTGACGTAATGCTGAATTTGAGGGGATTAAAGCACCAAAGTGTGACTTCAAATTACTTGGCTTCACGGGTTTTGCTATCATATCTCTCCCATAAAGGCTGACAGAACAGGCTGTGTGCAGGAGTTTGCTGGGCACCACCTTCATTAATCAAAAGGGAAAGAGCTATTGATTCAGCACCTCAGTAAATCTTGAGGCAGTCTTGGCTCCTATGCACATATTGGGATGCATGTAAGGAGATGTTTATATTTTGCTTCTGTACTTAGAATTCAGAAATTGAAGCCAGTGTACATTTTAAAAATATTCAAGATTAAAAGTACAGAGGAGATCAATATTCTACAACAATCCAACAACCCCGTCCCAAGACAACAGGCGCCTGACCCTCACAAAGCTGGCGGCCGGTTGCCCGGGCAACCCGAGAGCTCCTTCGCCGGTGAAGTAAACACTGAGCCTGTGGGGCTTCTATTGGAGGCCTGAGGCCTCCCCCTAGGAGTTTATAAACTCCCCAGTCTCCCTCCTCCCGCGGGTCCCAATCCTACCCTGTCTCACTGTCTCCTCTCCCCGGGGGCAGGAGCCAGGTCTTGGCGCTCGGGCCTGGCGACCTCCCCGGGATGTTCCTGAAACCTGGTCCTGTTCTGAAGGAGGATCCCCGGACCCGAAACACCTCCTCACATTCCTCCCGACACGAGCTGCCGGACCTGCTCAGCTTTTCCAGCGGCTCCTGTTCTTGTTCCTTCAGCCACCGGCGCCATTCCTCTCCCACACTCAGTAACACTGCCTCTGTCCGGCCGCGGGACCGACACTGCACATGCGCCAACACATAGGGGGCGTGGTCCACAAAGTCGTCGCCAACTGAGGGGGCGTGGCTGGGGGGCGCCCTCCAACCAATAGGGGACAATGGGGGTTGGTTTTCCCCGCCCCCAGCCTGTTCAGGAATGTTACTCCAGACCTTTGGAAAGCTGAAACATCGGGAAACTTCCAGACACAAACAAAGGGATTTTCAAAATGAATAGAAATAGGTAAGGTAAATTACGAAAGAAACATAGCATAGATTATCAAAAGCTTCTGTTGGTCTGCCAAAGGGAACAGAGTCGCTAAAGTAAATGTTGGTCCCTTGGAAGGTGAAGCAGGTGAGTTAATAAGAGGAACACTGAAATGACAGAGCTGCTAAATCAATACTTTTCCTCAGTTTTCACGTTAGAGGACAGCAGGATCATTCGTATTGGAACGAGCAAGTCAAACGCTATAGAAAAGGTAGAATTTAAACAATCAACTTTGATAGGTACACTATTAGGATTGAGGGCAAACAAATCCCCTGGGCCTGATGGCCTACATCCTCGGTACTAAAGGAAGTGGCAGTGGAGATTGTGGATTCATTAGTTACAATATTCCAAAATTCCCTGGACATGAGAAAGATTCATTGAGTTTATTTAATACAGAGATAGGTAGGTTCTTGATTGTCAAGGTGATCAAAGAAAGCGGGAGAATGGATTTGAGAAACGTTTCTTCCATGATTGAATGGCTTAGTTTCTGCTCCTATATCTTAGGATCTTATGGTTCCAGTGGATTGGAAAAATGCTAATGTAATGCCTGTATTCAGAAAGGGAGGCAGGCAATATGTGGGAAATTGCAGACCAGTTAGTTTAACATCTGTTGTTGGGAAGGTGTTAGGGTCAATTATCAAGGAAGCAATATCAGGACGTTTGAAAAGTCAAAACTCTATCCATCAGAGTCAGCATGGTTTTATGATGGGCAAATCAGATTTGACTAAGTTCTTCATAGATGTAACAAGTGGATAATAGGGGTCCTGTAGATGTAATATATCTGGCTTTTCAGAAGGCATTTGCTAAAGTGCCACAGAAAGCGTTAACTCGCAAGGTTATGCGATATGGGCTGATTTATCAGCTTGGATAGGTGGCTGTCTGATGGGCAGAAGATAGACAGTCCGAATTGATGGCTTTTTTTTCTGGATGGCAAGATGTCACTGGTCAGGTGCCACAGGGTTGGGTCCTTGGACCCCAGCTATTTACAATCTACATTAGTGACTTGGATACACGTATAAAAGGCTCATTTGCCAAATTTGTGGATGACACATAAATAGGCGTGATGGTAGATTGCAATGAGGATATATGAACCTTACAAATGGATCTGGATAGGTTAGGAGAGTTGGCCAAAATGTGGCAGATGGAGTTTAAGGTGGATAAGTGTGAGGTCATGCATTTTGATCAAAAACAAAACCAGCAAGGCAACCTATTATCGAATAGAGGGTTTGGGGTGACCTGGTGCAGAGGGATCTGGGTATCCTCATTAATGAGTCACAGAAAACTAGCATGCAGGTACAGTAGATAAGTAAGAAAGTGAATGCAGCATTCGCTTTTATCGCTAAAGGAATAGAACATAAAGGGAAGGAAGTGTTGCTGCAACCAAACATAGCATTGCTGAAACTGCACCTGGAGGATTGTGCCCAGTTTTAAACTCATTTCCCCTTATATGGTTATGGTAGGGGATTTAACTTTCCAACCATAGACCAGGACTGCCATAGGTTTAAGGGTTTAGATGGAGAGGAATTTATTGAGCGTGTTCAAGAAAGATTTCTGACTTAGTATGTGGATATATCTATGGAGAAGATGCAAAACTTGACCTACTCTTGGGAAATAAGGCAGGGCAGCTGACTGAGGTGTCAGTGGGGGTGCACTTTGGGGCCAGCAACCATAATTCTCTTAATTTTAAAATAGTGATGAAATAGACCAGATCTAAAAGTTGAAATTCTAAATTGGAGAATATCTCATTTTGACAGTAATAGGCAAGAACTTTCAAAAGCTGTTTGGGGGCAGATGTTTGCAGGTAAAGAGACAGCTGGAAAATGGGAAACCTTCAGACATGAGATAACGTGATTCCAGAGACAGTATATTCCTGTTCGGGTGAAAGGAATGTCTGGTAGGTGTAGGGAATGTTGGATGACTGGAGAAATTGATTGTTTGGTTCAGAAAAAGAAGGAAGCATATGTCAGGTATAGACAGGATAGATTGAGTGAATCCTTAGAGTATAAAGGTAGTAGGAGTATACTTAAAAGGGAAACCAGGAGGGCAAAAACTGGACATGAGATAACTTTGGCAAATAGGGTTAAGGACAATCCAAAGTGTTTTTACAAATACATTAAGGACAAAAGGGTCACTGGGGAGAGAATAGGGCACATCAAAGATGAGCAAGGCAGCCAATGTGTGGAACTACACGAGATGGGGGAGATACTAAACAAGTATTTTGCATCAATGTTTACTCTGGAGAAGGACATGAAAAATATAGAGTGTAGGGAAATAGATTATAACATCTTTAAAAATGTCCATATTACAGAGGTGGTGGTGCTGGATGTCTTGAAACACGAAGGTGGATAAATCTCCAGGACCTGATCAGGTGTACCAGAGAACTCTGTGGGAGGCTACGGGAAGTGATTGTTGGGCCCCTTGCTGAAATATTTGTATCATTGATAGTCACATGAGAGGTGCCAGAAAACTGGAGGTTGGTTAACGTGGTACCACTATTTAAGAAAGGTGATAAGGAAAAGCCAGAGAACCTGACATCGGTGGTGGGCAGGTTGTCGGAGTGAAACCTGAGAGATAGGGTTTATACATATTTGGAAAGGCAAGGACTGATTAGGGATCGTCGGCATGGCTTTGTGCATGGGAAATCATGTCTCACAAACTTGATTGAGTGCTTTGAAGAAGTAACAAAGAAGATTGATGAGGGCAGAGCAATGGACATGATCTATACGTACTTCAGTAAGGTGTTTGACAAGGTTCCCCAAGGGAGACTGGTTCGCAAGTTTAGATCTTATGGAATACAGAGAGAACTAGCCCTTTGTATACAGAACTGGCTCAAAGGTAGAAGGTGGTGGAGGAGAGTTGTTTTTCAGACTGGAGGCTTATGACCACTGGAGTGCCACAAGGATCGGTGCTGGGTCCACTCCTTTCTGTATTTTTTTATGCAAATGACTTGGATGTGAACATAGATGTATAGTTAGTAGGTTTGCTGATGACACCAAAATTGGAGGTGTAGTGAACAAGAGGAAGGTTACCTCAGATTACAATGGGATCTTGATCAGATGTGCCAATGGGCTGAAGAGTGGCAGATGGAGTTTAATTTAGATGAATGCGAGGTGCTGCATTTTGGAAAAACAAATCAGAGCAGCACATCTACACTTAATGGGAAGGTTCTAGGGAGTGTTGTTGAACAAAGAGACTTTGGAGAGCAGGTTCACAGTTTCTTGAAAGTGGAGTTGCAGGTAGATAGGATAGTGAAGGTGGTGTTTGGTATACTTTCCTTTGTTGGTCAGAGTATTGAGCAGAGGATTTGAGAGGTTATGGTGTGGCTGTACAGGAGAATGTTTAGGACCCTTTTGGAATAAGTGTACAATTCCGGCATCCTTCCTCTTGGAAGGATGTTGTGAAACTTGAAAGGGTTCAGAAAAGATTTACAAGGATGTTGCCAGGGTTGGAGGATTTGAGCTATAGGGAGAAGTTGACTTGGCTGAGGCTGTTCTCCCTGGAGCGGAGGCGGCTGAGGGGTGACCTGAGAGGTTGATAAAATCATGAAAATCACGGATAGGGCGAATAGCCAAGGTCTTTTACCCCCCGAAATGGAGGAGTCCAAAACTAGAAGGTATAAGTTTAAGATGAGAGGGGGAAAGATTTAAAAAGGAACTGAGGGGCAACGTTTTCACGCAGAAGGTAGAGCGTGTATGGAATGAGCAGCCAGAGGTAGTGGTGGAGGTGGGTACAATTACAACATTTAAAAAGGTGTCTAGATGAATAGTTCGGATTTAGAGGAATATGGAGCAAATGCTGGAACTTGGGACTGGGCCAGATTGGAACATCTGGTCGGCATGGATGAGTTGAACTGAAGTGTCTGTTTCTGTGCGGTGTGACTCTAAGTCTATAACTGCTTTGACCGAAACGAGACCTTTTTACTGATAATCTTCCTGCTGGAATTTTTTAGTGCACCCAGTTTCAGTCGATTTCTGGTGGGGAAAATTGGCATATGTCCTGTATCCTGGAAATTCTGAAAAATAAAAATAAATAATTCTCTCTGTGAATGGTATAATCCACACCCCGTGATGTGAATGGTACAATCCTCCTCTCCCCTTTTCCTCCTCCACACCCCTCCACCTCCGAATGATGCAATCGTCCCCCTCTGAATGGTATAATCCTTTACTCCCCCACAGCCATTAAAGGTACAATTCTCCAAAGTCTCAATGGGACGATCCTTTCCACACCACCCCGAATGAATGGTACAATCCTCCCCCTGAGCTGGGATTCCCCAATCCCTTTCTGTTTCACATTTCCGAAGCCTTTCCCATTTTGAAAACAGTCTCTGTTTCTGGTCTTCCCACCAAAGTGCATAACCTCACACTTTACCACATTGTATTCCATCTGCCCCTTCTCTGACCATTCTCCTGGCCTGTCCAAGCATTCTCAGCATGGACCCCCTTTGGAACTCCAAAGACCCCTTTATGCCAACTCTCTGCCTTCTGCCAGTCAGCCAATCCTCTATCCGTGCCAGTAACTTGCCACTCCTCCAGGGACACTTATCTTACTTAGCAGCCTCCTGCACGGCACCTTGTCAAAGGCCTTCTGGAAATCCAAATCGCTCACGTCCACTGGCTCTGCCTTTGTCTAACTTACTCATTACCTGCACAAAGAATCCTAATAGATTTGTCAGACATGACCTCCTGTTGTCAAAGCCATGCAGACTCTGTCCTGTTTTAACATGCACCTTCACATACTTCCCACTCTCACCCTTCATAAAACCTGTTAAGTTTACCCATTTTTACCATAAATACGTTGTTCTGCTCTTTAAAATGAATTCAAGTTTAAAGATTTCATATTATGTATGTACACTACCTTTGCCCTTCATAATATTTAGCACAAGGTATGAAACTGACTGTGACTGCATCAAGTAAAGGAGTTAGTAATAGTGAGAAAGGAGTGGCTAAATATCTAAACGTACCCATGCAACGGTCAAGAAGGCACAACAACGCCTTTTCTTCCTCAGGATGCTCAAGAAATTCGGCATGTCCACAATGACACTCACCAACATTTACAGATGCACCACAGAAAGCATTGAATCTGGGTGCATTACACCCTGCTACGGCAACTGCTCTGCCCAGGACCGGAAGAAATTACAGAAGGTGGTGTGCACAGCACAGTCCATCACGGAAGCCAACCTCCCACCCATGTAATCCATCTACACTTCTCGTTGTCGTGGAAAGGCTACCAACCTCAAAGACCCCTCCCACCCCGGGAATGATCTCCTGCACCATCTTCTGTCAGGCAGAAGATACAGAAGCTTGAACACATGTACCAACAGGTTCAAGAATAGCTTCTTCCCTGCAATTATTAGACTGCTGAATGGAGCTCTCCAATTTGAAATTTAATGTTGACCTTGCTTCTGCGCACCTCCTGTGCAGCTGTAACCCTGTACGCCTCACTCTGTCTAAGCGCAGTATGACCTGCATGTCCTTGTTTGCTCGGATCTGACTGTACTGCTGATAAAACAACATTTTTGACTCTACTTAGGTACATAGCACAGTACAGGCCCTTCGGCACTCGATGCAGTACCGGCCCTTTATCCTACTCTAAGATCAGACTGACCTACATACCATTTATTGTACTAACTTTCATGTACCTATCCAAGAGTCGATTAAATGTCCCTAATGTATCTGACTCCACTCCCACTGTTGACAGTGCATTTCACACAGCCACCACTATCCGAGTAGAGAACCTACTCTGACATCTCTCCGAAACCTTCCTCCAATTACCTTAAAATTATGCCGAGAGTGTGGTGCTGGAAAACCATAGCAGGTCAGGCAGCAGCCAAGGAGCAGGAGAATTGACGTTTTGGGCATAAGCCCTTCATCAGGAACGAGGCTTGTGGGTCGGGGCTGCTTAGAGATAAATGGGAAGAGGGTGGGGTTGGGGGAGAAGGTAGCTGAGAATGCCATAGGTAGATGAAGGTAGGTGTGTGTGTGTGTGTGTGTTTGTGAGAGGTGGGAGTTGGGGGGGTGGCAAGATGATAGTTCGGAGGGGGTTATGGTGCAGATAGATAGGAAAAAATGATGGACAGGTCAGAAGGGGCAGCACCAAATTGGAGGCTTGGGACTGGGATAAAGTGGGGGAGGTGAGGAAACTGTCGAAATCCACATTTGTCCTGTGTGGTTGCAGGGTCGCAAGGCAGAGGATGAGGTGTTCCTCCTCCAGGCATCAGGTTTGGCGATGGATAGGTTGGAGAAGTGGGTGGAGCTGATAGATTGAAAAGTTGACGGACAGGTCAAGATGGCATGCTGAGTTGAAGGCATGGGACTGGGATAAAGTGGGGGTGGGGTGGAAAATGATGTCTAGCATCTGCAGTCCTCATTCTCTCCTCAAAATTATAGACATTTGTAAGGGGCATGGATAGGGTGAATACCCAAGGTCTTTCCCCAAGGTCAAGTACTAAAGGGGCATAGGTTGAAGGTGGGGAAAGGGACCTGAGGGGCAACATTTTCACGCAGAGGGTGGTGTGTGTATGGAATAAACTGCCAGAAGTGGTGGAGACTTGTACAATTACAACATTTAAAAGGCATCTGGATGGGGATATGAATAGGAAGGGTACAGATGAACATAGGCCAAATGCTGGCAAATGGATCACTAGAATCATTTAAGGTATGGACTGAAGGGTTTGTTTCCAGCTCTACAACTCTATAACTATGTCTACATAGTTGGAAACCAATTTCACAAGATGAGGAATAGGTCATTCACCCCTTACAGCCTGTCCTGAGCTGTGGCCTAACTGCACATATTCCAGTGCAAGTTTCAGAAAGATTTCAGCAGCTCTTTTAAAAAATTGAAATGGGTTTAGACTTCAATGATGTTTCTGAATATATCATTTTAGCTATTCTCAATTTTAAAGATAAGAGTTTCGAGTGAACACAGCCCACACCTCCCAGTGCAGCCAGTAACCTTTACAATGTTGATGAAACGATGCAGTACCTGTACTCCTTAAACATTTACAATTTCTAATGATACTAGCTACTCATTCACTGCTCCATCTGATACACAACATTAGAAACTTGGTGCAGGAGGCTGGAAGAAATGAGCAGCTTTAAAACAAAAAACCATCTGGAGCTCAAAGCTTTCAATGAGAGTCTGAGCCCGGTAGTAAGTTCAGGTAATCTTTATTGTGACCCAACTTTGTTACAGCTTCAGATCCCTCCCCTAGCAAAAAGATGTAGAGAAAGTAGTGGCTTTTTAAACAGCTCAAGGTCAAAGCGCACACTCCCCCGCACCCCCCCCCCCCCCCCCCACCTCACTTTCTTTACTATGGGTCAGCACAGAGTTGTCCCTTTGTAATTGGATCCTTGGTACAGCCTTAACCCGTGGGGCCGGGAACGGGGGCAGTGTGGAGTGAAACAGACTGCTGTGGGTCTGGAGTCACGTGTAGGCCAGACCAGATAAAGGATGCAGCTGGGACGACTGAGTTAATCCTTTCCCACAACTGCAGTTTCCTTCCCTAAAAAGGGCGTGAATCAGATTGGGGTTTTCTCTCCCCCCCCCCCCCACACAAAAAATGGTTTCATCGTTCTTCCAATTGACCGTATTCCAATTCCGCCATCTGCCGCGGTGGTATTCAAACCCAACAGATCCCAGAACTGGGTTAATAGTCCAGTCGATAACGGCACTCGGCAGTCGCTTTGTCAGTCCCCCTGAAATGGCACGTGAAGTCGCTGGTGGCTCCGGAGGTGGGAGGAGCCGGGTGAAAGCCTTCCCACACTCAGTGCAGCTGAAGGGCCTCTCCCCCGTATGGACTCGCCGGTGGGTCAGCAGGGAGGAGGAATAGCTGAAGGCCTTCCCGCAATCAGGACAGCAGAAGGGCCTCTCCCCTGTGTGGACCTGCTGGTGGGCCAGCAAATTGGAGGAACGGCTGAAGGCCTTCCCGCACTCGGGGCAGCTGAACGGCCTCTTTCCCGTATGGACTCGCCGGTGGGTCAGTAGGGAGGATGAATCACTGAAGGCCTTCCCACACTCGGGACAGCTGAAAGGCCTCTCCCCCGTGTGGATCCGCTGGTGCCTAAGCAGGCCAGAGACCTGGGTAAAGCCCTTCCCGCACTTGGGACAGGAGAACGGCCTCTCCCCGGTGTGGATGCGTCGATGAATCTCCAGGTCAGACGGAGTACGGAAGCCTTTCCCACAGTTACCACACTTCCACGGTTTCTCCATGTCCGAAGCTTCAGCCACAAGTAAACGCATGTACTGCCCCTCTTTCCAGGCCGTATAACAGTTTCAGGCGCCACACTCCGTGCGCAGCAACAGTAGGGTCTCTCATCCAGTCCCACTGATAATGAAAATGTACTGAAATAGGAACAAACAAGCTTTGCTCCTTCTCACAGAATTGTAATAAAAAATCGTGGCTGTCCCAGTCGATTGAGTGACTGTCAAATATTGACGTGAAAGTGAGGACCGCAGATGGGGGAGAGTCAGTGTTGAACAGTGCGGCGCTGGAAAAGCACAGCAGGTCAGGCAGCATCCAAGGAGCAGGAGAGTCAACATTTCGGGCATAAGGCCTTCATCTGTTCATTTTGAAACTTCTGTCTTCGGATCTTCAAATACTCTGGAAAAACAGATTACAAAAGTCATCACTGTCAATGCAGGGTAGAAATTCAGAACAAGCTATGGAGCATTCTTTTCTTTTGTTATTCCACAAAATTGAAAGCAACATCCTTCTCTCTCTCTCTCCCCCTCTGTTCTCACTCCGCTCCAAGTAATTCTCCTGAAGGTGCTGATTCAGGATCAGAACAGCAAAAACGTCAAGACTTACATATTGGATAACTCCACCTGAAAGTTAACATCTTTCACAACATTGGGATACTACTGAGAGTGAGGAGGTCTGATTTTGGGAAGCAAAACAAAATGTGTCAATTCAGGATGAATCGGGAATGCAGCTTGAGGAATAACCAGACACATCAAGGTATTAACACAGACACCAGAGAGAAACTGAACAGAAGAGACGTGGCAAACCTTAGTAGAAAGCCAGAGTCATTAAGATATACCGCACAGTAACAAACCTTTTGGTCCAATTCGTCTATGCTGACCAGATATTGTAAATCAATTTAGTCCCATTTGCCAGCACTTGGCCCATATCCCTTGGCCAATCCACCCTACCTTGCACATCCCTGGACACTATGTATAAGTTAGCATGGCTAACCCACACAAATCTGCACCTCCTTGGGCACGATGGGTACTTTAACACGGCCAATCTACCCTCACCTGCACATCCCTGGGCGCTATGCATAATTTAGCATGATCAATCCACCCTAACCTGGGCAAAGTTAAAAATCGCACAAACCCGGGTTATAGTCCAACAGGTTTATTTGGAAGGACCAGCGTTCGGAGCACTGCTCCATCATCAGGTGGTTGTGGAGAATAAGACCATATGGCACAAAATTTATGGAAAGACATTTGTGGCCTGCCACTGAAATGATATATTGAAAAAATCCGGATTGTTAAGTCTTTCATCTTTTAGAATGGATTGCAGGTATCATTAATATGTAAATCCCAGAACTTCCTGTCAGGCACCCTCTCAAGATAACACAAGGCTTTACAACAAAAGGTGGCATCTCAGCTCAGACAATGCATTAAAGGTATGAGGTCAGAGTTTGCCTGTATCTCAGTCTTGAGTCAGACTGTTTCTATTTCCAAAGCAGGAATTTATAAAATATTATCTGGATTGACTGCCTGCATGAACTGCCGAGTCTCATCCACCAGCTGAAATGACTGGATAAGGAGGGCTTGATCCCCACAGTGCAATGAATTCCCACTTTCCACCAAAATCCCAAATGTCCACGCTCACTCAGTTGCTCTCTCACAAATCAAATATTTCATTGTAACTTCTTCTGCTCCCAGTAAGGGCAAAAAAATCTTTGAAAGTTGCTCTGAAAGTCCAGTCTTCACAACCACACTTCTGCTTTCACCGAAGACAATTAGTCATACAGCACGGAAACAGACCCTTTGGTCAAACTGTCTGTGCCAAACAGATATCCGAAATTAATCTAGTCCCATTTGCCAGCATATGGCTCTTATGGTTCTAAACCATTCCTATTCATGTACCCAACCAGATGCATTTTAAAGATAATTGTACCAGCCTCACCACTTCCTCTGGCAGCTCGTTCCATATGTGCACAACCCTCTGCATGAAAAAGTTGCCCCTCAGGGCCCTTTTAAATCATTCCCTCTCACCTCAAACATATGCCCTCTAGTTTTGGACTCTCCTACCTTGGGGAAAAGACCTTGGATATTCACCCTATCCATGCCAGTTATAAACCTCTATATGGCTGCCCCATAGCCTCCGATTCTCCAGGGTACTTCAAACCCTCCAAGTCTAGCAACATCCTCGCAAATCTTTTCCGACCCCTCTCAAAGTTTCACAAGTTCTTTCCGAAAGCAGGGAGACCAGCACTGGATGCACTATTCCAAAAGTCGCCTTACCAATGTACAGCCACAACATGATCTCCCAATGCCTATACTCAATACGCTGACCAATAAAGGAAAGCATACCAAACACCACCACCACTATCCTGTCTACCTGCGACTCCACTTTCAAGGAGCTATGAACCTGCACGCCAAGGTCTCTTTGTTCTGCAACACTCCCCTTCACTGTGCCAGTCCTGCCTGGATTGCTTGACCAAAATGCAAAACCTCACATTTCTCTAAATTAAACTCCATCTGCCATTCCTTGGCCTGTTGGACCATCCGATCAATTCTAATTTATAGTGAATTCTGCTTCCTCTCTTATTCTCTCAAAGCTGAAAATCTCCATCCCACACACTCTCCCTCCCTTCTCACTTTGTAGAACCTCATCCCTGCTGTATCTCATCCTGAAGGGTCTGGTTCATGCTGTTTAACAGGCCAACACTCAGGGGAGATCTAATTGAAACATACAGAATACTGAACGGCCTGGACAGAGTGGATGTTGGGAAGATCTTTCCATTGGGAGGAGAGACTAGGGCTCGAGGCACAGTCTTAGAGTAAAGGGAAGACCCTTTACATTGGTGATAAGGAGAAACATCTTCAGCCAGAGAGTAATGACTCTAAGGAATTAACTGCCACAGAAGGCTGTGGAGGCCAGGTCACTGAGGATATTTAAGACTGAGATTGATAGGTTCTTGAGTATCAAGGGGATCGAGGGTTACGGAGAAAAAGCAGGAGAACGTGGATAAGAAACTTAACAGCCACGATTGAATGGTATGAGCAAACCCAATGGGCTGAATGGCCTAATTGCTGTTGCTATATCTGATGGTCTCTTGCTGTCCTGGACACAAACTGCATGAATCCAAGTAAGATTCTGTTAATCCATTTTTTAAGATTAGAATCAGTCTAACCGTTGTGATACAGACAGCCTCAAACAGGGAAACTCACACCTTCAATACGTTATCTGGGACAACATGACACCAATTGGGAATGTAACTTTTAAAAAGGTTTTGCTATTTACATATGAAAGAACTGAAACCAACATGGTTATTCTAAAAGAGGAGAGACTTCACAAATAACCCAGGTCTTTTTCAATATATAATTTCAGTTACACCCCACTGTAAACTTTTGCTATAAATTCAGTGTCTTACAATCTTATTCTTCACAACCACCCGATGAAGGAGCAGCAGTCTGAAAGCTAGTGCTTCCAAATAAACCTGTTGGACCATAATCCTGTGTTTTTGATTTTTAACTTTGGACACAGAGCGTGAGAATTGGGAGCAGGAGTTGGTCATTTGGTCTTTGGAGCCTGAACCAGCATTGAACAGACCATAACTGGATATGAATCTTCCTACATCTCGATGGAAAGGCTGTGACTTTCTTCACTGGAGCACAGGAGGTTGAGAAGTGACCTTATAGAGGTTTATAAAATCATGAGAAGTATACATGAGGTGAATGGCAGGTGTCATTTCCCTCAGGTGGGGGTTTCAGAATTTGGCAGCAAATTTGAGAGGAGAGAGGTTTTGAAAAGACTTGAGGCAGCTTTTTTTTTAAATACAGTAGTTCATGTGTGGAGTGAATGTCCAGAGGAAGTGATGTTACTTTCAAAAGACATTTGGTTAATTACATGAATAGGAAAGTTTCGGAGGGATATGGGCCAAACACTGGCAGGTGGGACTAGATTAGTTTGTGAATATATTCAACGTGGACTAGTTGGACTGAATGGTCTGTTTCTTTGCTGTATGACTCTGTAACTGTTCTGTACTTGTCTGAAAAACATTTTCTTGCTTTCTCCCATAAACATCCACTTCATTGTTGCTCAAAACTCAGATGAACTCAGCCTTGAATATATTCAATGACCCCCTAACTGCAGGAAGGCATCCACAATTCTGAACACAATTCCTCTTGTTAATATACCACTTGCTTTGCTGATTGCTTGCTGCACCTGTCTAACAACTGGCAGTGACTGGTGTAGAAAGACACTGAACCCCCTTTCTATATCCACATATCATTCCTTATTCCCTTGTGCCTGAAACATCGACTGTCCTGCCCCTCAGATGCTGTCTGACCTGCTGTGCTTTTCCAGCGCCACACTTACTGACTCTAATCACCAATATCTGCAGATCTCACTTTCTCCACATCTCAGCATATCACCATTTAAATAATACACTTCCTTTCTGCTCTTTTTCACAACTTCATATTGTTGTACTCTTTTTCTCATGTTTTCCAATTGTGGTCTTCTCTACATTGGGGAGACTGAGCATAAACTTGGGAACGGTTTGCTGAGCATCGCAGGCGGGTCCACAGTCACTGCCCACTTTAATTCCCCTTCCCACTCCCTTTCTGAAAAGACTATCTTAGGCTTTCTCCATTACCACAATGAACCAAATAGTAAATTGGAGGAACAACACCACGTCTTCCGCCTGGGCAGCCTATAGCCTAGAGGACTCAACATAGAGTTCTCCAGTCTCAAATAACCTCACTTCCCATTCCCCCCCCCCCCCCCCCCCCCATGACTCCCTTCTCAGCTCCTCCCCCTCATTTCCACTCATCACTGTCACGAACCAGATTTATTCCTCCCATTCACCAACCAGGTCAGACCTTTCACCTATCCCCAATTCACCACCCTGCCCCAAGGACACTCTTTATCTGCACCCATCCCCAATCCTGAAGAAGGGTTACCCCTGAAACGTCGACTTCTCCACCTCCTGATGCTACCTGGCTTGTTCTTCCAGCCTCCTGCCTGTCTATTTTGCCAATTGCGACACAGACGTGGAGCAACGTTTCCAGAGTCTGTCCACCCCGATTCACTCCCGTTCCTTTCAGTTGCTGCAAGTCAACAACTGAAGCCCTGAATGAAAATAAAGAAATGGAAAAGGTGGTGAGAAAACAGAGTGCCGTACTTACAGATGTTGGACAGAGGAAGGAGATTGCAGTCTGGGGTGAAGCTCAATCTTCATTCAAAGAAACAGTAGCAGCAGCTTCAGAAACTCAGGGTCCAACTTCCGCATTCAGACAATGGGGTGGCTCTGATTGGCAGGAGGACTAGACTCCTTCCGGTCCTCCTGTACTTCCTATTGGTCAATCAAAAGAAGATCGCGCGCCTTTTTGTGCGAACTGCGATGTTCATACCCAGTATTTTGCTGACACCCGTCGAGCATTCGCATGGCGTTGCTGACACCGGCAAACATGCGCTGTATGCTCTATCGGGATGCTGGTGTTACTGACAGATTTTAAGTGTCCAAATGCCAATAGAAAAAAAAGGGGTCGAGCCACAATATGTTTTCCCCGTAGTTCGACATTTTATTGCTTTTGCATTTTGTCTCGCTGCTCAACCTTTGTATGTCCTTTACCCTTGTTGAGAGAGTCTCCCCGTGAGCTGACTGTGGGCAGCGCTTTAACCAGTTACACAGACTGAAGAAACATTACACTATTCGCAGGAGGGAGTGACTGTACACGTTTCCTGAGTGTGATCACACTTTCAATTGTTCATCGGAAACACAGAGCCAAAAGGACACCAGAACTGCGGAGAAGTTGTGGAAATGTGGGGACTGAGGGAAGGGATTCCATTCCCTGTGGGCACTGGAGATTCATCAGCTCAGTCGCAGTGCGGAGAGGCCGTTCTTCAAAATATTATTACAACATTATTTCCCATTGACAAAAACACATTCACGCTGCCTGATTACCTCGAACTCATACAAGTGCCCTCTCATAATATCTTTGATAATAGCTTTGAACATTTTCCCCATTACATATGTTAAGTTAAATGATCTGCAGTTTCCTGTTCTCTGTCTCCCTTTTTGAAGAAAGGATTTTTCCAATCTAAAGAAACCATCCCTGAAACTAATGAGGTTTGGAAAATTAAAACCAATACATTAACTGTTACGGGGAGAATGCGGGTAAGTAGAGTTGAAACGCCCATCAGCCATGATTGAATGGCGGAGTGGACTCGATGGGCCGAATGGCCTTCCTTCCACTCCTATGTCTTATGGTCTTATTTCACTCGCTAATTTCTCTTTAAGAGTCTAGGATGAATTCCTTCAAATACCCAGGACTTATCAGCTCGTAGTTCCAACAGTTTACTCAGTACTAATTCCTTGGTGATTGTAATTTTCTTCAGTTCCTCCCTCCCTTTCAATTCTTGATTTACAACTAGTTCCAGGGTGTTATTTGTATCCTCTCTAGTGAAGTCAGATTCAAACTCTTTTGAATTCATGTGCCATCTCTTTATCCTCCGTTACTGAATCCCCAGACTCATTTTGTTAACTTTTTTCAGAAAAGCTGACGAAACTTTCCAACCTGTTTTTATAATTCTTTTAGCTAACTTTCTAACCCTAATTGCCGTGCTACTGCCTGCATTATTTCTGATATTTTGCCACAGCTCTCAACTCTAGCATCAACTTGTCTGCGTATTCTATTGAACTGACCTTGATTAAGTGTTGCAAAACACACAAGGGCAAATCTTTCCTCTCCAGAAAGTCTTAGTACTTAACATGATAAAATTCACTTTGAAATATTGTTCATCCAAATTTTACCAAGCACATACTACAGATTCAACATTCCACAATGACACCCAGTTTTGTTATGATCTTTAATTCTGAAGAGAAATTTGAATACCCAATGATTAACTGGAAGAACTCTTCATTAAGTTTTCACATTTTTAAACAAATAAAAATTACCAATTAATTGGAGTCTTGATAGTTTATTCACTTTCTGGGAATAGTCCAAGGGATGCAACATCTCTCTAGGATTCACTTGAATCCTTCTCAGGATTCCAAGTATTCCTGGTAATTGTATGTGGGAAAAGATCTGCCACCCTGGCAACCCACAATAGGCCCACAAAAGCAAAATTGGCCAAACTGTACCAAAACACCCAGAATATCTTAGCAGGGACCAAGCAGGCTGACAAGCGAAACTAGACAGCACTTGCAGACAAGGGAATACCTGTACACCTCAAGCACCCACTAACAATGACAGAGTACCACAGCTATCCCAAAGCCCTGAGGGCAGTTTCACAACCCAGCAATACCAAAACCACACAAAGGAAAGGTCAGACAGAGAGGCACCAGCAAGAGCATTGCTCCCAGGACAGGACAATGGAAGCACCTCACCGCTTCAGAGCAGACATTAGCACATACCTGCGAAGAGGAATGGAAGCTCCTGATCCATCGATACTGTCAGAATGTTGCTTTGTGTGGAGAATTAGGATATTCCTCTGATAACTGTTTTCCGATTAGCATCATTGTAACTAGATTACTCCATTTCCAGCAGCAACATTTCACTGCCACCCAGAGATTTGGATATGAGGTTGCTTTACTATCCAAAGCCATCCTGTCCCTACAACGTGCCCCTGCCCTGAACCCCACCACCCTGCTCCCACTCACTCTGACCACTATTACGGATGAACACAACTGTTTAGACCTTGTCCAGCAGGTCGTTGCCCCATGCCCTGACCTCTCTGAAACACCTCTAGACAACTCTGACCTCATATTCTATACATATGGCTCATCCTTCAGGCCCTCAGACCACTGCACACTGGCAGGATGTGCCCTCTGCACTCCTTTCACAGTTCTAGAGTCAGCTGCACTGCCAAATGGCACATCTGCACAAGCTGCAGAGCTGTTTGCACTCACTAGGGCTGGTGTCATTGCTAAAGGACACACAGCAAACATTTATCCTGACTCCAGATATGCCTTCGGAGTCATCCACGATTTTGGCACATTCTGGAAACAGAGAGGCTTCATCACGTCAGCAGGGAGGCCACTACAACACGCTACGCTGATTTCTAATCTCCTGGAAGCAGCCCTGTTACCCTCAGCCTTAGCAATTATCAAATGCCGTGCCCATACCTCTGCCACTGACCCGGTCACCCTCGGGAATGCCTCAGCTGACACAGCAGCCCGGAAGTTGCACTGCACCCCACCATCTACATCCTGCAGGCTCCCAGAATAGCAAAGGCCCCAGTATTCCCTGACCCCATAGATGCTGTGCAAGCTACCCAAGAAACTGCTCCACAGCAGGAAAAGGTCAGTTGGGCCTGCATTGGGGCCACACAATCTCCTTCCCTCAACCTGCTAATACACCCTGATGACCACATCTTTTGCCCAAGTGCCCACCGACACACACTGGCCCTAGCAGCCCACAGCATTGGCCATACAGGCAAGAGGGGCATGATACACACTGTAATGCAGTCCTGGTATGCACCAGGATTCACTGCCACTGACCAAGTCCTGCTGTCACAGTGCCTCATCTGCCTACAGAACAATGCAGGGAAGCCAGTTGCCAAGTACCTGCCAGTTCCTGAGGGGCCTTTCAGCCTCTTACAGATTGACTTCACACACATGCCCCAAAAACAGGGTTACAAGTACATCCTGGTCATCAGAGATATGTTCTCCAAATGGGTGGAAGCATTTCCCTTAAGAAAGGATGATGCATGTATGGTAGTAAAATGTCTTCTAAAGGATGTCACCCCAGATCTGGAGTTCCGAGTACCATAGAGACGGAGAGGGGGACTCACTCACGGCTTAGCTTGTGACCAGCATTAGCGAGGCACTAGGGATACCACAGCGACACCCCATCCCCAACCAACGCGTCGTCAGGCATGGTCGAGCGGATGAATGGCATCCTGAAGACCACACTGACTAAAACCACCCAGAAAACAGGACTGACCTGGTCAGACGCCTTGCCACTTGCCCTCTATGCTACACATGCGGAGCCAAACTGAACAGCTGTGCTCACCCCTTTTCAAGTACTTATGGGGCAGCCTATGCCCACTGCCACCAGACCCCTGACACTCACCACAGACACAGCCCTGCTTCTGACACAAGAGGCCCCACTAGGGTATATCCAGGCCCTTAGCAGGAGCATTAGTGCTCACACAACCAGGTCAGGGCTGCATTGCCCACACCCCAATCATTGCCCATTCATCTGTTCTGACCTGGGGACTATGTCATGATAAAATAACTAGAAAAAGATTCTCTCTCCCCTCGGTGGAAAGGCCTGTACCTGATCCTGATGACAACCCGGACTGCTGTGAAACCGGAAGGATGGCCCGAATGGACACATACCACCCGCTGCAAGAGGGCTCCACAACCTCTGAACAGGGACCACACAGAGGAAGGCACCACTCCGACCACCGAGGATGGATCCAGCTGCTCGCGGCAGCCATCACCATCTGATCTGTCTGACCATCACACTGTGGCTTGCTGGTAAACAGGGCCAAGGGGCAGCACATTTCATAACCCACTGTGATTTGCAGGCCAACACCTTCCTCAAAATGGCCCATGGGTATGCCCAGCGATATAATCAGACCCGCTGCTGGGTCTGCACTCGGTCCCTGTCCACTCTCACGGGGGGCATTTCCTTAGCCTCAATCCCCTTAAATATCTCTGACATGGCGGAATGGTGCCTGGAACCAGACAGGTCCCCTGAAGTTACCACACTCAAAATACCACCAGCAATGACCAAATATGGGGGCAACAGCCCAGCCCACTGGAGGTCTGAGGGTTACCACCTGGAAAAATATAAAGGGTGGTTTTACCTGGCCTACAACCTCTCCCATGAGCCCCCAGCCCTGACCATTGCTGACACTAACACACACGGCCACCTGCAGGTTCCATCTGTTTGAAACACACACAGCCATCTGGATGGGAGGCTGACTGGAGCCGGTGCACTGACTCCCTGCTCCTAACTCCCGCAGCACGCCGATCCGCTGCAGAAGGCAGCATTTTAAACCGACAGGTCCTCAACAGGATCACCCAGAATACCACCTTCCTCACCAGCTGGACAGGGACCCAGACACTCCATCTCCAGACCGACAATGGCACCTATTTTATCTGTGGCTACAAAGCGTACACCTGGCTGCTATTGTCCTGGACTGGGAGCTACAATGTTGGGTATGCGGTACCATTCATTTATCACTCCCAGTCCCCTCCCCTCCCAAAGCCCATGCCACGCAGCAGACGAGCCCTCGCTGCCATTGAAGCAGCTCTCTACCTGATGTCACCCCACTCCAAAACCTTACAGTTACAGGTAGAAGCCCACGAACTCGCTGTCACAGTACAGGAGGTGGCAAACTCCACAGGGGACGCATTCGCCCAGCTGAATGTGGAGGCTGTTGCCATCTGTACTGTGACTCTGCAGAACAGGATGGCCCTGGACTACCTACTCACTGTGAAAGAGGGCACGCGCAGAGCCTGACTGCAGGGACTGATAGCCCTCATCACTATCATTGCCAGGCTTAGAGTGCTAGCCATGGCTGTCCGACTGTGCTGTTCACGCCTATGTACAATTCTGTTACCCTCTGTCCCCCTTACCGCTCAGCTAGCATAGATCCACTGGGAGAACATCCCTGCCCCTAAAATAGCCTCTCCTGGACCAGACTCGGACACTGAGAGCTACCTGTCTGATACAGAGACTCCCACCTGACAATCCCCCTGGCTCCGGCTACATTGCCCCTTCTCGTCCCTCCCCTAAGCAAAACAAAAAGAAAAGGGGGGGCGAAAGTTGTGGAAAAAGATCTGCCACTCTGCCAACCCAGAATAGGCCCACAAAAGCAAAATTGGCCAAATTGTACCGAAAACACCCAGAATGCCCATTCAGGCTCGCAAGCCAAACCAGACAGCACACACCGTCAAAGGAGTACACTTCAACCTCACTAACAATGACAGAGCACCACAGGTATCTCAAAGCCCCAAGGGCAGTTTCACAACCCAGCAATACCAAAGCCACACAAAGAGCAGGTCAGACAGAGAGGCACCAGCAAGGACTTGCTTCCAGAACAAGAAATGGAAGCACCTCACCGCTTCAGAGGAGAAGTTAACACCTACCTGTGAAGAGGAATGGAACCATCGATAGTTAGGATGTTACACTGTGAAGGAACAGGACATTCATCTGATAACTGTTTTCCAATTAGCATCCTTGTAACTAGATTACTCCATTTCCAGATACATTGTATATTCCCCATTTCTTAATCAGCCTTATTGTACAGCATTATTATAAAAACTGGTCTCATCCGCAGCTCTTAGAAGAGAAATTCTGATCTACCTGTACAGACTGTCAGTTCTGTGTCAGCCTAGTCAGTTTCTCTTCCAGTGACATTGCTTGTAATAAAGTGTTTGTCAATTTCACTTTGAACCACGCTTTGTGATCTCTAACTTATTGGGCAAATTTCTCCGACATGCTATAACAGGGCGACCAGAACTGTACTCAGTACTCTGACAGTGGTCTTACCAACATGATGTCCCAACTCCTATACACAACGCTGTGAACAATGAAGGCAAGTGTAATGAACGCCTCTTAACCACCCTGTCTGCCAATGATGCAACTTTCATAGAACAATGTACCTGAAACCCACCATGTCTCTGTTCTCCAACGCAACCCAGGGCCCTATCATTAACTATACAAATCCTGCCCTTCCTTGTTTTAGCAAAATGCAACCCCTCGCTTTTATCCATACCTCTCTCATACACATGCTCTCTCTAAGACACTCACACCCTCTCACAGGCTTCTCCTCCATCACACTCACGCTTCAAGCATGCACACACGCAAACAGACACACGCGCTCTCATGCACACACACTCTCTCATGCATGCACAGGTCTATGGGATGAATTTGCATTTGCAGATATATTCAATTTTGATCAAAAAGCACACAATCTGCAGGCAGTTGATACATGTAATATTTGTAAATTCCTACTTTGGAAATAGAACCAGTCTGATTCAAGATTGGGATACAGGCAGACTCAAACCTCACACATTTCATTATTGTCTGAACTGAGATGAAACCTATTTATATGAAACCTTACGTCATCTCGAGAATCTGACTTCAAAGACTTTCTGGGATTTACACATTAATGAACTAAAACTTGCAACCTATTCTAAAAGACAAAAGACTTCACAACAATCTAGGTTTGTTCAATATATCCGATCAGTTACACTATACTGTGATCTTTTGCTATAAATTCTGTCTTATGATCCTGCTCCGCAGCTTCCTGATGAAGGAGCAACGCTCCGAAAGCTAGTGGTTCCAAATAAACCACTATAACCTGATGTGTGATTTTTTAACTTGATCCAACCCAGTCCATCTCTGGCTCCTCCACATCATTTCTCGTGAAGGCAGCCCACCCCTCCCGGTGCTGCCAGTAAACTTTACAATGTTGATGAAACGATGCAATACCTGTACTCCTTAAAAACTTACAATTTCTAATGATACTAGCTACTCATTCACTGCTCCATCTGATACACGACATTAGAAACTTAGTGCAGGAGGCCGGAAGAAATGAGCAGCTTTAAAACAAAAAACCATCTGGAGCTCAAAGCTTTCAATGAGAGTCTGAGCCCAGCAGAAAGTTCAGGGAATCTTTATCAAGACCCAACTTTACTACAGCTTCAGATTCCCCCAGCAAAAAGGTGTAGAAGAAGTAGCTTATTTTTTTAAAAACAGCTCAAGGTCAAAGAGTACACAGTCTCCCCACCCCCCACTTTCTTTACTATTAGTCAGCACCAAGTTATCCCTTTGTAATTGAATCCTTGGTACAGCCTTAACCCGTAGGAAGTATTGCCTCACTCAGCAATTTCAACCCAGACCCTGTATCCAAGTGAGTTTCTCCCTGTTCATTTCTGCAGGTGGGGGAGTCAACCACACTGCTCTCGGTCTGGAGTCACATGTAGGCCACCCGGGTAAAGGATGCAGCTGGGACAACTGAGTGAATCCTTTCCCACACGGCAGTTTCCTTTCCTAAAAAGGGCATGAGTGATTCAGATGGGGGATCTCACGCCCCCGCCCCCAAAAATGGTTTCAGCGTTAGATTCCGAACTCCAGACTTCTGACCGAATTCCAATTCCGCCATCTGCCACAACGGGATTCAAACCCAGGGGTCCAGTCGATAATGGGACTCTGCCATTGCTCCTTCAATCCCCCTGCCATGGCATGTGAACTCGCTGGTGCCTCTGCAGGTGGGAAGAGCGGGTGAATCCCTTCCCACACAGAACAGGTGAATGGCCACTCCCCAGTGTGGACCCGCTGGTGGGCCAGCAGGGTGGAGGCCTGTGTAAAGCCCTTCCCACACTCAGGGCAGCTGAAGGGTCTCTCCCCAGTGTGGACCCGCTGGTGCTTCAGTCTGTCGGATGAATTGCTGAAGGCTTTCCCGCACTCGGGGCAGGTGAAGGGCCTCTCCCTGGTGTGGACCCGCCGGTGGGTCAGCAAGGTGGAGGCATGGGTAAAGCCCTTCCCGCATTTGGGGCAGCTGAAGGGCCTCTCTCCCGTGTGGCCCCGCTGATGCCTCAGCAGGGCTGAGGAATTGCTGAAGGCCTTCCTGCACTCGGTGCAAAGGAACGGCCTCTCCCTGGTGTGGACCTGCCGGTGGGTCAGCAGACTGGAGGCCTGGGTAAAGCCCTTCCTGCATTTGGGGCAGCTGAAGGGCCTCTCCCCCGTGTGGACTCGTTGGTGCTTCAGCAGGTCAGAGGAATTGCTGAAGGCCTTACCACACTCTGTGCAGGGGAACGGCCTCTCCCCGGTGTGAGTGCGCCGATGATTCTCCAGGGCAGACGGGAAATGGAAACTTTTCCCACAGTCACCACACTTACATGGTTTCTCTACGGAGAGGGATCGCTCAGGTTTTTCCATGGCCAAAACTACCCACAAAATTGTGTAGAGCCCCTCCCTGCCGTGAATTCCTCTTTCCAGGCTGTATAACTATTTCTGGCTCCACACTCAGTGCACTGCAACAGTACAGTCTCTCATCCAGTCCCACTGATTCTGAAAACATACAGAAACAGGAACCAAAAATCTTTGCTCCTTCTCACAGAATCACAGTCGAAAATTGTTGCGTTCCCAATGGATTGAGTGACTGTCAGACATTGACATCAAAGTGAGGACTGCAGACACTGGACACTTAGTGTCGAAAAGTGCGGCGCTGGAAAAGCGCAGCAGGTCAGGCAGCATCCGAGGAGCAGGAGAGTCGATGTTTCAAGCATAAGCCCTTCATCTGTTGATTTTGAAACTTCCAAATTCAGATCTTCAAATAATCTGTAAAAAGAGATTACAAAAATCATCACTGTCAGTGCAGGGTAGAAATTCAGAACAAGCAACTCTACTTTCTGCAGAACGTTCTTTTCTTTTGTTACTCCACAAAATTGAAAGCATCATCCCACTCTCTCTCTTCTCTCCCCCTCTGTTCTCACTCTGTGCTAATTCCCCTAAAGGTGCTGATTCAGGATCTTACAGGGGCAGAAAAGCAAAAATGTCAAAACTGACATCTCTCTGAATTTTGGATAACTCCACCTGAAAGTTAATATCTTTCCCAACATTGGAATACTGCTGAGACTGAACAGGTCCGATTTTGGGAAACAAATACTGTGTCAATTCAGGGTGAACCTGCAATGCAGCTTCTTGACGAACAATGAGACACGAAATGGTTAACATCCCCAGGAAGGGGGAGAAAAAGAGACATCAAGGTATTGACACCGACACCAGAGAGAAAGTTAACATGCCGATCAGGTATCCAGAAACAATCTAGGCCCGTTTGCCAGCACTTGGCCCATTTTCATTTAACCCCTTCCTGTTCATATACCCATCCAGATACCTTTTAAATGTTGTGATTGCACCAGCCTCCACCATTTCCTCTGGCAGCTCATTCCTTACACACACCGCCCTCTGAATGAAAAAGTTGCCCCTTACGTCCCTTTTAAACCTTCCCTTCCCCACCCCACCTGCCCACCCTGAACCTATTACCCTTATATTCTGGAGTATCCCATCTCAAGGAAAAGACCTTGACTATTTACCCCATCCATGCCTCTCATGATTTTATCAACTTCAGCCTCCAGCGCGCAAGGGGAAACAGCCTCAGTCTGCTTGGCATCTCCCTATCACTCAAACCCTCCAACCCTGGCAACATCCTTGTAAATCTTTTCTGAACCCTTTCAAGTTTCACAACATCTTCTGATAGGAGGGAGACTAGAACTGTACACAACATTCCAAAAGTGGCTATGGTTCTGCTGAACAATGGCAATTTAATTCCAAAATATTAATTTCTTCATGAGAAGGGAATAATTGGCAATGTAGCTGTAAGAGGCCTCTTGCGGAAGAATGAAGAACTGAGTGAGAGAACTTTCCATTAAAATGGAGAGGAACAGAGGTGATTCTGTGACTGGGGACTTAAATCTAAAGCTAGGAAATTACAATGGCAGAGGCACAAACTTGCCACAACAAATGAGGGAACATTATTGAAAGAAATGACAAACATTTAAAGAGCACCTGGAGGAACTGCAACAGTTGTCCATTCCTGTCTGTAAAAATAAAACACAGAAGGTGACACAGCCACGGCTAACAAGGGACATGATGGATAGGACGAGATCCAAAGGAGTGGCGCACAAATTGGCTGAAAATAAAGTAGCACATCTGAAGACTGGAAGCAGTTCAGGTTTCAACAAAAGGATTGGTCAAAAGGGGAAAATGGGGAATGTGAAGAGGAAAAAAATTAGAGAAAACAATAACAATGAGAACAGGCAAAGTTCTCATGTGGAACAAAGAGATGGCAGACCAATTAACCACATATGTTGCTTCTATCATCACAAAACACAGGTAACATTCCATGCTAGGGTTGAGGGATTTGAGCTATAGGGAGAAGTTAAACATGCTGGCGGTTTTCTGTGGAGAGTCGGACACTGAGGGGTGACCTTATAAAGGTTTATAAAATGATGAGGTGCACGGATAGAATAAATAGACAAAGTCTTCTCCCTGGGGTGGGGTAGTTGATAACTCTAGAACATAGGTTTAGGGTGAGAGGGGAAAGATTTAAAGGAGATGTAAGCAGCGACTTTTTCATGCAGAGAGTGGTAAGTGTATGGAATGAGCTGCTGGAGGAAGTGGAGGAGGCGAGTGCAATTGCAACATTTAAAAGGCATCTGGATGGGGATATGAATAGGAAGGGTTCGGAGGGATATGGGCTGGGTGCTGGCTCAAGTTATCCCTCCTCCTGCATTGAATTTCAAATCCATCTTCATCACGTCTTTCCTCCACTCTTGGCATTCTCTTTTCTCCTGTCTACAAACTGAAAATAACATCAACACATCAATGCTCTCCTCGTCACTGCGGTCTTGGAAGTACCCGGTTTCTGTTCCAGCTCCACAAATGATCAGATTCATTCACCTCAAATTCAGAGTCTGCCTTCGTGTCATTCTTGATCTCTCTCTCTCTCCCCCACTCCCTTTTCCTGTTTTAAGGCCACACAGACCAAGCTCAGGGCCAGGTCTCTCAGAGTGAAATGAGGAAATTCTAGTTGAATGACACCAACTGTTACTTCTCTCCCGGAAATGACAGCTGATGGTGCCCTCACCAAGATGGCCGCCCGCGCTCCCCGCCCCAAGTCAACACGCGCCTTATCCTTACAAAGATGGCGCCCTGTTACCCGGGCAACACGAGAGCTCCTTCGGTGGTGAAGTGGGCCTGGGGAGGTTTTATTCACGGCCTCAGGCCTCCCCCTAGGAGTTTATAAACTCCCCAGTCTCCCTCCTCCCGCGGGTCCCAATCCTTCCCTGTCTCACTGTCTCCTCTCCCCGGGGGCAGGAGCCAGGTCTTGGCGCTCGGGGCCTGGCGACCTCCCCGGGATGTTCCTGAAACCTGGTCCTGTTCTGAAGGAGGATCACCGGACCCGAAACACCTCCTCACATTCCTCCCGACACGAGCTGCCGGACCTGCTCAGCTTTTCCAGCGGCTCCTGTTCTTGTTCCTTCAGCCACCGGCGCCATTCCTCTCCCACGTTCAGTAACTTTGCCTCGCCGCACGCATGCGCACTGCCAGGGGCCCATAGAGAGGTTTCTCGATCGCATGGGATCGTGGGAACTGAAGGCGCCATTAATGTCATGAAATCCAGTATCCCATATGCCCTCTTAACTGTCCTATTCACGTGTTAATGAAGTTAATGAAGAAGGACTCATGCGCGAAACGTCGATTCTCCTGCTCCTTCGATGCTGCCTGACCTGCTGCACTTTTCCAGGTGTAAATTATTCATCGATTTTAGATTTATACATTGAGTGGAACACTACAGGTGTTTAACTCTAAACTCTAGTTCCAATTCAGTGTCAGTATAATCACTTTTTATCTGCTCTAAAATAAGCACCGAATCAATGCACTCCATCTGACCCTTCTTAACGTTGATTTTCTTTAGTTTGCAGATTCCAACACTCTGTTTCAATAATTTATTAAAATCTACTTCTGGTACATGGGCGTCACTGGCTGGCCAGCATTTGGTTCTCCTTGAGAATGTGGTGGTGAGCTGCCTTCTTGAACCGTTGCAGTCCACATCCTGTACGGTGACCCACAACGTCTTGAGGGAAGGAATTCCAGGATTTGGACCAGTGACACGGAAGGAACATTTCCAAGTGAAGATGGTGAGTGGCTTGGAGGGGTACTTGCAAGAGGTTGTGTTCCCATGTATCTGTTTTCCTGGTCCTTCTAGATGGAAGTGGTTGTTAGTTTGAAAGGCAATTTGTAAGGTGCTTTGGTAAATTTTTGCAGTGCATCTTGTAGATACTACACACTACTGCTTCTGAACAGTGGATATGGTACCAATCAAGCAGGCAACATTGACTTGGATGATATGAAGCGTTTCAAATACAGTTGAAGCTGCAACCCCATCCAAGCTAGTGGGGAGTATTCCATTACACTGCTGACTTGTGGCTTGTAGAATTGGAACAGGGTTTGGAGAGTCAGGAGGTGAGTTACTCACTACAGTATTTCTGGCCTCTGACCTGCTCTTGGAGCCACTGTGTATATATGGTTCATCTAGTTGAGTTTCTGTTCAATGGTTAACCCCAAGGATGTTGATCGTGGGGTATTTAGTGACAGTAACATTGTTGATATCACAGGTCAGTGGTCAAATTATCTCTTTTGGGGATGAGTCATTCTGTGACATTTGCATGGCAGTCATGTTACTTGCCACTCATCAGCCCATTGGATATGGTTAAGATCTTGAAGCATTTCAAACTGAACTGCTTCAGTTTGTGAGGAGTTGTTTATAGTGCTGAACATCTGCAATTATTGCGACATCTCCACTTCTGAACTTATGATGGAGGAAGGTCATTGATGAAGATGGTTTGGCCTATGAACTCCTGCAGAGTTGTCCTGAAGTCGAGATGACTGACCTCCACAAATCATAGCCATCTTTCCATGTGCTAGGTATGACTTAACAATTAAGACATATAAAACTAATTGAAGGAATAGGTATGAGACAACCCTCTTCAGGGTGTCTCCAGTGCAGGTTTTTCTGTTCTCGAAACAATCTGATAAATGTTGACATTCATCAACCTTTTGATCTTGGCAGTTTCCTTTCTCTCCAACATTTGTTTCACGTTAGCAAGTTGAATTCTTCTGCATTTTTCAGGAAAATGTTTTACAGAAGGTAACATTCTTAATATCTGTGTAATATTCCATGGGAAAACTGTCTATAGTCCACCAGTTGGAGAAAATGTCTCTGAAAAGGTTTGTCAAATGCCCTGCTTCCACAAGACCCAGTGTTCCCAAAGTTGAAGTACTTTTAACAGCCCCTTTATATTTTCCAGAATTCCCATGATAGGAGACATGTGCCACTTGTACCCACCACAAATCTCCTGAAACTGGGTGCGCTACAAAAGTCAAGCAGGAAGATTATCAGTAAAAAGGTCTGGTTTCAATCACAGAGTTATAGACATCTGGAGACACACTGCACGGAAACAGATCCTTTGGTTCAACTCATCCATGCTGACCAGATGTCCCAAGCTGATCCAGTCCCAAGTTCCAGCCTTTGGCCCATATCCCTCCCAGATGCCTTTTAAATATTGTAATTGTACCCATCTCCACCACTTCCCTGGCAGCTTGTTCCACACACACACACACACCACCCTCTGCATAAAAAAAATTGTCCTTGAGGTCACTTATTCCTTTCTTGCTACCCACAGCACCTCTTCTCTGTTCCCCACCACCCTCAGCATCCCCTGTCCATCCACAGCGCCTCCTGTCCATTCCCACCTTGCCACCCACAGTGCCCCATGTCCATTTCCCTCTCCCCACCCTCTGCCCACCCATCCATCCTCCCTCTCTCCCCTCACCCTCCACCTCTCTGTTCCCTGTCTATTTTCTCTCTCCACCAATTCTCTGCTGCCCATTCTTCCACTGCCCCCACCCTCTCCTTGCCACTCATTCTCTCTCTCCACCCACCCTCTGTCCCCGTCCATTCTCTGTCTCCCCTCACATTCTGCACCCCACACCATTCTCTCTTCTGCCGCCCCCCCCCCCCAACACTCTACTCCCACATTCTCCCTCTCAGACCCTTCCCCCCCATTCTCTGGGTCCCCCACGCTCAGCCCCGCAGGCCTTTCTCTCCCCCCCAAGTCCTTCTCCTCTCCCTCACCCTCTGCTACCCTGTCCATTCTCTCTCTCTCTGTTCTCCACAGCTCCACCCAGCCTCCGTCCATTCTCTCTCTATTCTCCCCAGCCTCCGTCCATTCTCTTTCTGTTCTTCCAAGCCCCACCCTAGAGCCCCCATCAATGAGAGGAAGGTGGCAGGGAGGAGGAGGAGCTAGAAAGATTGGGAGCTTATTTGAAATTGAGTTCCCCAATGTTGAGTCCTCCCAACTCTACGCAGCCCGGGCGGAAGATGGGATGTTGTTCCTCCAATTTGCAGTTTGATTCATTGTGGAAAGGGAGGAGGCCAAAGATAGTTATGTCAAAAAGGGAGTGGGAAGGGGAATTAAAATGGCTGGTGACTGGGAGGTCCGGTCAGCCTCTGCGGGCCCAGGTACGATGCTTGGTGAACTGTTCCCCAAGTCTCCCCGATGTAGAGAAGTTCACAATTGGCAAACACATGGCAAATGCAGTACCACAATGTAAAATTATAGCTTCTGCTGTGAAAACAAAAGCAGAAAGGAGATGTATTGTTTAAATGGTGATGTATTGGGATGTGGAGCAAGTGAGGACTGCAGATGCTGGAGATCAGAGTCGAAAAGTGTGGCACTGGAAAAGCACAGCAGGTCAGACAGCATCCAAGGAGTAGGAGAGTTGACGTTTTGGGCATGAGCCCTTCATCAGGAATGATGTGTGAATGTACAAAGGGGGCTCAGCGTCATTCCACACCAGTCAGTACCAGTTGTCAGACAGGTGCAGCAAGCAATCAGCAAGGCAAGTGGTATGTGAACAAGAGGAATTGAGTTCAGAAGTGGGGATTTCTTCCTGCAGTTAGGGGGTCATTGAATGTATTCAAGGCTGAGTTCGTCTGATTTTTGAACAACAAAGAAGTGGATGTTTCCAGGGGAAGGCAAGGAAATGGTTTTAGAACAGTTTCAGTCCAACTAGTCCATGCTGACTATGTTCTCAAACTAAATTAGTCCCAACTGCCTGTGTTTGGCCCATATCCCTCCAAACATTTCCTATTCATGTACTTGGCCAAATTTCTTTGAAACGTTGTTACGTTTCCTGCATCCTTCCTCTGGACATCTATTCCACACACAAACCACACTCTGTGTTTTTTTTTAAAAACTGGTGCCCCTCATGTCTTTTTAAAATCTTTCTCCACTCACCGTCAAATTTTGCTCCCAATCTTGAAACCACCCCAGAGAAAGAAGACCCGCCGTTCACTTCATCTATATCTTTCATGATTTTATAAACCTCTATATGGTCACCTCGCAACCTGCTGTGCTCCAGTGAAAAAGTCCCAGCCTATCCACTTAGATGTAGTTAGATTCATATCCAGTTATGATCTGTTCAATGCTGGTGCAGGCTCCAAAGACCAAATGGCTGACTTCTGTTCCCAGTTCTCTTACTGTGTCCAGGACAGCAAAAGACTATAAGACATAGGAGCAGAAAGTAGGCCATTCAGCCCATCAAGTCTGCTCATACCATTCAATTGTGACTCATAGGTTTCTCAATCCCATTGTCTTGCTTTCTCTCCATAACCCTCGATTCCCTTGGTACTCAAGAACATGTGTCTCAGTCTTAAATATACTCAGTGACCTAGGCTCTGCAACCTTCTGTGGCAATGAATTCCATAGATTCATCACTATCTGGCTGAAGAGGTTGATGTTTATCTATGTTCTAAAAGGCCTTCTCTTTACTCTGAGGCTGTGTCCTCAGGTCGGAGTCTCTCCTACCAACGGAAACATCTTCCCAACGTCCGCTGTGTCCAGGCCATTCAGTATTCTGTGTGTTTCAATTAGATCTCTCCTGAGTGTGGGCCTGTTAGTCAGCATGAAGCAGAACCTTCAGGATGAGGTACAACAGGGATTAGGTTTGGCAAATGGAAAGAGAGTATGTGGGATGGAGATTTTCAGCTTCTAGGGAATAAGAGAGGAAAGAGAGTTCATTATAAATTAGAATTGTTCAGGTGGGCCAATGGGCCAAGGAGTGGCAGATGGAGATAATTTAGAGAAATGAGAGGTGTTGCATTTTGCAACTGTATAAGACATTGTTTAGGCCACTTTTGGAATACTGTGTTCAGTTCTGGTCTCCCTGCTATAGCAAAGAGGTTGTGAAACTTTGGAAGTGGTTGGAGAAGATTTACAAGGCTGTTGCCATGCTTGTGACCTACAGTGAGAGGCTGAAGTGGCCAGGGATATTTTCCCTGGAGAATTGGAGGCTATGGGGGTGATCTTATAGATGTTTATGAGGGGCATGGATAGGGTAAATACCCAAGCACTTTTTGCCAGGGTAGGGGAGTCCAAAACTAGAGGGCATATGTTTGAGGTGAGAGGGGAATGATTTAAAAGGGACGTGACCGGCAAGGTTTTCATGCAGAGGATGGTGCATGTGTGTAACAAACTACCAGATAATGACAACATTTAAAAGGCATCTGGATAGGTACATGAATAGGAAGGATTTAGAGGCATATGGGCCAAATGCGACTAGGTTAATTTAGGATATTTGGTTGGCATGACAAGCTAGGCCGAAGGGTCTGTTTCCATGCTTTATAACTCTAATCAGCTTTGTTGAAAGCAGAAGAGTCAGAGCACTTTCAGAGCAGCTTTCAAAGATGTTTTGCCCTTACTGGGAGCAATAGGCAATAGGTGCAGGAGTAGGCCATTCTGCCCTTCGAGCCTGCACCACCATTCAATATGATCATGGCTGATCATCTTTAATCAGTATCCTGTTCCTGCCTTATCTCCATAACCCTTGATTCCACTATCCTTGAGAGCTCTATCCAACTCTTTCTTAAATGAATCCAGAGACTGGGCCTCCACTGCCCTCTGGGGCAGAGCATTCCACACAGCCACCACTCTCTGGGTGAAGAAGTTTCTCCTCATCTCTGTCCTAAATGGTCTACCCCGTATTTTTAAGCTGTGTCCTCTGGTTCGGCACTCACCCATCAGCGGAAACATGTTTCCTGCCTCCAGAGTGTCCAATCCTTTAATAATCTTATATGTCTCAATCAGGTCCCCTCTCAGTCTTCTAAACTCAAGGGTATACAAACCCAGTCGCTCCAGTCTTTCAGCGTAAGGTAGTCCCGCCATTCCAGGAATTGACCTCGTGAACCTACGCAGCACTCCCTCAATAGCCCGAATGTCTGTCCTCAAATTTGGAGACCAGAACTGCACACAATACTCCAGGTATGGTCTCACCAGGGCCCTGTACAGCTGCAGAAGAACCTCTTTGCTTCTATACTCAATCCCTCTTGTTATGAAGTCCTGCATGCTATTAGCCTTCTTCACTACCTGCTGTACCTGCATGCTTACCTTCATTGACTGGTGTACAAGAACACCCAGATCTCTTTGTACTGTCCCTTTACCTAAATTGATTCCATTTAAGTAGTAATATGCCTTCCTGTTCTTACCACCAAAGTGGATAACCATATATTTATCCACATTAAACTGCATCTGCCATGCATCTGACCACTCACCTCACCTGTTCAGGTCACCTGTAATCTCCTAACATCCTCCTCACATTTCACCCTGCCACCCAGCTTAGTATCATCAACAAATTTGCTAATGTTATTACTAATACCATCTTCTATATCATTAATATATATTGTAAAAAGCTGCGGTCCCAGCACTGATCCCTGCGGTACCCCACTGGTCACTGCCTGCCATTCCAAAATGGAGCCGTTTATCACTACTCTTTGTTTCCTATCAGCCAACCAACTTTCAATCCAAGTTAGTACTTTGCCCCCAATACCATGCGCCCTAATTTTGCTCATTAACCTCCTATGAAGCATTTATCAAAAGCTTTTTGAAAGTCCAGGTACACTACATCTACTGGATCTCCCTCGTCCATCTTCAGAGTTACATCCTCAAAAAATTCCAGAAGATTAGTCAAGCATGATTTCCCCTTCATAAATCCATGCTGACTCTGACCTATCCTGTTACTACTATCCAGATGTGTCGTAATTTCATCCTTTATAATAGACTCCAGCATCTTTTCCACCACTGAGGTCAGACTAACTGGTCTATAATTTACTGCTTTCTCTCTCCCACCTTTCTTAAAAAGTGGTACAACACTAGCCACCCTCCAATCCGCAGGAACTGATTCCGAATCTATCGAACTCTGGAAAATAATCACCAACGCATCCACGATTTCTCGAGCCACCTCCTTCAGTACCCTGGGATGTAGACCATCAGGCCCCGGGGACTTATCAATCTTCAGACCTAACAGTCTCTCCAACACCAAATTATGGCAAATATAAATTCCCTTAAGTTCAGGTCCTTCAGCCACTGTTACCTCAGGGAGACTGCTTGTGTCTTCCCCAGTGAACACAGATCTGAAGTACCAATTCAATTCTTCTGCCATTTTTTTGTTCCCCGTAATATATTCCCCTGTTTCTGTCTTCAAGGGCCCAATTTTAGTCTTAACCATTTTTTTGCCTTTCACTTATCTAAAAAAGCTTTTACTATCCTCCTTTATGTTTTTGGCAAGTTTACCTTCGTACCTCATTTTTTCTCTGTGTATTTCCTTCTTAGTTATCCTCTGTTGTTCTTTAAAAGCTTCCCAGTCCTCCATTTTCCCACTTATCTTTGCTATGTTATACTTTTTCTCTTTTAACTTTATATGTTTCTTAACTTCCCTCGTCAGCCATGACCACCTATGCCTCCTCCTAGGATCTGTCTTCCTTTTTGGAATGAACTGATCCTGCATCTTCTGCATTATACTCAGAAATATCTGCCATTGTTCCTCCACTGTCATCCCTGCTAAGGTATTGCACCATTGAACTTTGGCCAGCTCCTCCCTTATAGCTCCATAGTTCCCTTTATTCAACAGAAATATTGTCACTTCCGATTGTACCCTCTCCTTCTCAAATTGCAGATTGAAGCTTATTGTATTATGGTCACTACTTCCCAATGGCTCCTTCACTTCGAGGTCCCTGATCAATTCTGGTTCATTGCACAGAACAAGTTACAGTGAAATCTGTAATTTGTGGGACAGCAACTGAGTGAATGAGTACATCCAGAATTTTAGTGGAAAGTGGGAATTCATTGCACTGTGGGGATGAAGTGCTTTAAGGTTTACCGCAGTAAGTACAGTGTGCTGAGTGGGGAGCTGAGTGAAGGGTTAGGTGGGTTCTTGTTTTAAACTGCTCATTTCTTTCAGCCTCCAGCATTGTATTTCCACTGCTGTCCATCAGAAGGAGTGAATCAGTCACTGTTATCATTAGAAACCTTACGGTTTCAATACCTCATTGTTTCCTGAGCATTTTAAAGTTTACTGACAGCAGCGGGGTTTAGGCCGTGTTCACTGCAAACGATTATGCAGACAAATAACACACATACGAGAGGGCAGGGTGGGACTTGTCTTTTGATTTGGTGGAAGGTGGGAGGTTCTGCGCGCTGTGATCCGGAGCAAACACGACTGCAGTAAATCATTCAATCTCTACAGTGTGTAAGTAGGCCATTCAACCCCTCTGAAGAGCATGCCATCCCGACCCACGCCCACCAGCTCCCTGCCCTGTCCAGTAGTTCTTGCTGGGGGATGAGACTCGGCCATAAAATTAGGGGGAGTAGATTCAAGGTAGAGATGAGGAGGAGCTGTTTTTCCCGGAGAGTAGTTAATCTGTGAAGGGTGAGGGTGGATTGGCCATGCTAAATTGCCCCACATGGTCCAGGGATGTGCAGATTAGGGTGGATTCGCCATGTTAAATTACCCATAGTGCCCAGGTATGTGCAGGTGAGGTCTATTCGGGGGGTAAATATCGGGCAGGAGGGGAAAGGGGATTGGATGTGGGTGGGTTACCCTTCGGAGGGTCGGTGTGGTCTCATTGGGCCGGGTGACCTGGTTCTACATTGTGCGGATTCTCTGAAGGGAAAGGATTTTTGCAAACTGTGCAGAGCAGTGCGGGCCGTTAGTCCGGAGCAGGCGCAGTGCGGAGCCGCCGTTCGCCCCGCCCCTTCTACTCGTCACGCCCCGTCCCGCCCCGTCTCGCACGCCGTCACTCGACACTTGCTCCTCCCACTGTCCCGGCCGCGCTCCGCCTCTGTACCCGCCTCTCGCTCCACCCAGTCGCTCCGCCCCTGACCCCGATCGTCACTCCGCCCCCCTCCCCGCTGCTCGCCCCTCCCCTTCCTGTGTCTCCCTCTGCCGCCTCGACGCATCGATGACGTCACAACGCGGAAGTGGCTCTGCTCGGTTCAGAGTAAAACCCTTTCGCTGGGCAACTCTTCAATCTAAGGGAGAAAATCTGTTCACTGGTAGCAACTGGAGTGAATCCAGGGAGGGAGCAGACTCTGCAAACTCAGGTATGTGTCTTAATTGCCCGGGTGAGGAGGGACAGAAGGATATGATGGGGCTGTTTCCCCAGCCCGCGCCAGAATCTTAGGGGTAACCTTATAGACTTTTATAAAATCAGAAGGAGCATGGATAGGGTAAATAGACATGGTCTTTTCCTTGGGGTGGGGGAGTCCAGAACTAGAGGGTTTAGGGTGAGGGCGGCGGGGGAGGGGCCGTGGAGATTTAAAAGAGATCGAATGAGACAACTATTTCCCGAGGTTTGGGCGGGTGTGAATGTGTGTACGGAATGACCTGCCAGAGAAAGTAGTGGAGGCTGGGACAATTACAGCATTTAAAAGGCATTTGGACGGGTGTGTCAATACGAACGGTTCAGAGGGCCAGGGAACACGTGCTGGCCAATGTGACTAGATTAATTTAGGATATCTGGTCAGCACAGAAGAGTTTGACTGAAGTGCCTGTGCCTGTTTCTGTGTGTATATGACTCTGGCTTTCCACTAACGTTTGCCACGTCTGTATGTTCAGTTTCTCTCTCTGGTGTCGGTGTTAATACCTTGGTGTCTCATTATGCTCCCCTTCCTGGGGACATTAACCATTTCTTGAGGTTGTTCCTCAAGAAGCTGCATTGCAGGTTCATCTTGAATTGGCACACTTTATTTTGCTTTCCAAATCAGACCTGCTCACTCTCAGCATTATGCCAATGACGTGAAAGATAGTAACTTTCAGGTGGAGTTTCAGAGAGATAAGATTAGATTAGATTAGATTGCTTACAGTGTGGAAACAGGCCCTTCGGCCCAACAAGTCCACACCGCCCCGCCGAAGCGCAACCCACCCATACCCCTACATTTACCCCTTACCTAACACTACGGGCAGTTTAGCATAGCCAATTCACCTGACCCTGCACATCTTTGGACTGTGGGAGGAAACCGGAGCACCCGGAGGAAACCCACGCAGACACGGGGAGAACGTGCAAACTCCACACAGTCAGTCGCCTGAGGCGGGAATTGAACCCGGGTCTCTGGCGCTGTGAGGCAGCAGTGCTAACCACTGTGCCACCATGCCGCCCATAAGTCTTGACGTTTTTGCTTTTCTGCTCTTGTAAGATCCTGAATCGGCACCTTCAGGAGAATTAGTTAAAGTGGAGTGAGAACAGAGGGGGAGAGAGAGAATGGGATGGCGCTTTCAATTTTGTGGAATAATAAAAGAAAAGAATGTTCTCCAGAAAGCAGAATCGCTTGTTCTGAATTTCTACCCTGGACTGACAGTGATGGCTTTTATATTCTCTTTTTACAGCGTTTGAAGATCTGAAGTCAGAAGTTTCAAAATCAACTGTAACATCAACTCTCCTGCTCCTCGGATGCTACTTGATGTGCTGTGAATTTTCAAGTGCCGTGCTTTTTGACAGTGAGTCAGCAGTCCTCACTTTGGTGTCAATGTCTCACGGTCACTCAATCCATCAGGACCACAACGATTTTTGACTGCGATTCTGTGAGAAGGAGCAAAGCTTTTTGGTTCCTGTTCGAGTACATTTCCAGTATCAGTGGGACTGGATGAGAGACCTACTGTTGCAGTGCACTGAGTGTGGAGCGTGTAACAGCTATACCGCCTGTTAAGATGAAATCACGGTGCGAAGGGGCTCTACATGCGTTTGTGTGCGGCTGAAGCTTCGGCCATGGAAAAACCTGAGGAATCCTGCCCTGTGGAGAAACCATGGAAGTGTGGTGACTGTGGGAAAGGCTTCTATGTCCCATCTGCCCTGGAAACTCATCTGCGCAGTCACACCAGAGAGAGGCCCTTCAGCTGCCCTGAGTGTGGGAAGGGCTTTACCCAGGCCTCTGCCCTGCGGACTCACCAGCGGGTCCACACAGGGGAGAGGCCGTTCCCATGTCCCGAGTGCGGGAAAGCCTTCAGCAATTCCTTCAACCTCCAGACACACAGGCGACTCCACACTGGTGAGAGGCCGTTTTCTTGCTCCGAGTGCAAGAAGGCATTCAGACATTCCTCTGACCTGCTGACCCACTGGCGGGCCCACACGGGGGAAAAGCCCTACAGCTGCCCCGAGTGTGGGAAGGCCTTCAGCAATTCCTCCCATCTGCTGACTCACCAGCGGGTCCACACAGGGGAGAGGCCGTTCACCTGCCCCAACTGCGGGAAGAGATTTAGTCAGGTGAGCAACTTGTGGAAGCACCAGTGTCTCCACACTGGGGAGAAGCCCTTCAGCTGCCCCGAGTGCAGGAAGGCCTTCAGCAATTCCGCCACTCTGCTGACCCACCGGCGGATCCATATGGGGGAGAGGCCATTCCCCTGCACAGAGTGCGGGAAGGCCTTCAGCAATTCCTCCATCCTGCTGAGACACCAGAGGGTTCACACAGGGGAGTGGCCCTTCAGCTGCCCTGAGTGCAGGAAGCGGTTCAGCGATTCCTCCAATCTCCAGACCCACCAGCGGATCCACACTGGGGAGAAGCCCTTCGGCTGCACAGAGTGTGGGAAGGCCTTCATCCGCTCCTCCCACCTGCGGAGGCACCAACGAGTTCACGTGCCATCGCAGGATGATTGAAGGAGCAACAACCGAGTGCCATTAGGGACTGGACTATCAACCCAGTTCCTGGGAGTCCTGAGTTTGAATCCAGCCGCAGCAGATCACGGAATTGGAATTCGGTCAGAAATCTGGAGTTCAGAATCTGATGATGAAACCGTTTTTAGGGTGGGGTGAAATTGCTGAGTGAGGCAATACTTCCTCCAGGTTACGGCTGTACCAAGGATCCAATTACAAAGGACAACTTGGTGATGACCAACAGTAAAGAAAGTGAGGTAGGATGGGGGGTGTGAGAAGTATGCACGCTTTGACCTTGAGCTGTTTAAAAAGCAGCTACTTTTTCTACACCTTTTTGCTGGAGGGATCTGAAGCTTTAACAAAGTTGGGTCACAATAAAGATTACCTGAACTTACCGCGGGCTCAGACTCTCATTGAAAGCTTTGAGCTCCAAGAGGTTTTTGTTTTAAAGCTGCTTATTTCTTTCAGCCTCCTGCACTAAGTTTTCAATGTTGTGTATCGGGTGGAGCAGTGAATGGGTAGCTAGTATCATTAGATATTGTAAATTTTTCAGGAGTGCAGGTACTGTGTTGTTTCATTGGCATTGTAAAGTTTACTGGCAGCACTGGGAGGTATGGGCTGTGTTCACTGGAAACGATGGGGAGGTGCCAGTATTGGACTGGGGTGGATAAAGTTAAAAATCACACAAGACCAGGTTATAGTCCAACAGATTTATTCGGAAGCACAAGCTTTCGGAGCACCGGTCCTTCCACAGGTAGCTGTGGAGCAGGATCGTAAGACACACATCTTATAGCAAAATTCATAGTGTCATGCAACTGATGCCTTTTAGAATGGGTTGCAGGTTTCGGTTCATTAATATGTAAATCCAAGAACAACATCTAAGTCATGCTCTTGAGATGACTTATGGTTTTATATTTTTTTTAAAAAGTGACATCTCAGCTCACACAATACATTAAAGTTGTGAGGTTCGAGTCTATCAGTATCCCAATCTTGAATCAGACTAGTTCTGTTTTTAAAGTAGGAATATATAAAATATTACATGGATTGACTGCCTGTAGATTGTGTGCTTTGTGAGGAAAATTGAAAGTATCTGCAAATATAATTCTGCCAATACAAATTTACTCCATAGAGTTGTGTGTGTATGCATGTGAGTTTGTGTGTGAGAGTGCATGTAAGAGTGTGTGCATGCTTGGTAAAGTGTGAGTGTGATGGAGTATAAGTCTGTGAGTGTGTGAGCATGTTAGAGCTGAAAATGTGCTGCTGGAAAAGCGCAGCAGGTCAGGCAGCATCCAGGGAACAGGAGAATCGACGTTTCGGGCAGAAGCCCTTCTTCAGGAATGAGGAAGGTTTGTCCAGCAGGCTAAGATAAAAGGTAGGGAGGAGGGACTTGGGGGAGGGGCGTCGGAAATGCGATAGGTGGAAAGAGGTCAAGGTGAGGGTGATAGGTTAGACTGGGGTGGGGGTGGAGAGGTCAGGAAGAAGATTACCGGTTAGGAAGGCGGTGCTGAGTTCGATGGATTTGACTGAGACAAGGTGGGGGGAGGGGAAATGAGGAAACTGGTGAAATCCGAGTTCATCCCTTGTGGTTGGAGGGTTCCTAGGCGGAAGATGAGGCGCTCTTCCTCCAACCGTCGTGTTGTTGTGGTCTGGCAATGGAGGAGTCCAAAGACCTGCATATCCTTGGTGGAGTGGGAGGGGGAGTTGAAGTGTTGAGCCACAGGGTGGTTGGGTTGGTTGGTCCGGGTGTCCCAGAGGTGTTCTCTGAAACGCTCCGCAAGTAGGCGGCCTGTCTCCCCAATATAGAGGAGGCCACATCGGGTGCAGAGGATGCAATAGATGATGTATGTGGAGGTGCAGGTGAATCTGTGGCGAATATGGAAGTTTCCTTTGGGGCCTTGGGGGGAGGTGTGGGCGCAAGTCTTGCACCTCCTGCGGTTGCAGGGGAAGGTGCCGGGAGTGGAGGTTGGGTTGGTGGCGGTGTGTGGATCTGACGAGGGAGTCACGGAGGGAGTGGTCTTTACGGAATGCTGATAGGGGAGCGGAGGGAAATATATTCTTGGTGGTGGGGTCCGTTTGGAGGTGGCGGAAATGACGGCAGATGATGCGCTGTACATGGAGATTGGTGGGGTGGTAGGTGAGGACCAGTGAGGTTCTGTCCTGGTGGCGGTTGGAGGGGCGGGGCTCAAGGGCGGAGGAGCGGGAAGTGGAAGAGATGTGGTGGAGGGCATCGTCGACCACGTCCGGGGGGGGGGGGAATTGCGGTTCTTGAAGAAGGAGGCCATCTGGATTGTACGTTTCTGGAACTGGTCCTCCTGGGAGCAGATGCGGCGGAGACGAAGGAATTGGGAGAATGGGATGGTGTTTTACAGGGGGCAGGGTGGGAGGTGGTGTAGTCCAGGTAGCTGTGGGAGTCGGTCGGTTTGTAGTAGATGTCCGTGTTGATTCGGTCGCCTGAGATAGAAATAGAAAGGTCGAGGAAGGGGAGGGAGGAATCTGAGACTGTCCAGGTGAATTTGAGGTCGGGGTGGAAGGTGTTGGTGAAGTGGATGAACTGTTCAACCTCCTCGTGGGAGCATGAGGCGGCACCGATACAGTCATCGATGTAGCGGAGGAAAAGGTGGGGGTGGGGCCAGTGTAGTTGCGGAAGTTGGATTGTTCCACATATCCTATGAAGAGGCAGGCATAGCTGGGGCCCATGCGGGTGCCCATGGCTACTCCTTTCGTTTGGAGGAAGTGGGAGGATTGGAAAGAGAAGTTGTTCAGGGTGAGGACCAGTTCAGTCAGTCGAAGGAGGGTGTCAGTGGAAGGGTACTGGTTGGTACAGCGGGAAAGGAAGAAGCGAGGGCTTTGAATCCTTCATGAAGGGGGATGGAGGTGTACAGGGACTGGATGTCCATGGTGAAGATAAGGCGTTGGGGACCGGCGAAGCGAAAATCATGGAGGAGGTGGGGGGCATGGGTGGTGTCCCGAATGTAGGTGGGGAGTTCTTGGACTAAGGGAGACAGGACCGTGTCAAGGTATGCGGAGATGAGTTCGGAGGGGCAGGAGCAGGCAGACACAATGGGTCGGTCTGGGCAGTCAGGTTTGTGGATTTTGGGCAGGAGGTAGAAGCGGGCGGTGCGGGGTTGTGGGAATATGAGGTTGGAGGCGGTGGATGGGAGATCCCCCCGAGGTGATGAGGTTATGGATGGTCTGGGAGATGATGGTTTGGTGGTGGGGGGTGGGGTCATGGTCAAGGGGACGGTAGGAGGAGGTGTCTGCGAGCTGGCATTGGGCCTCAGCGGTGTAAAGGTCGGTGCGCCAAACTACTACCGCGCCTCCCTTGTCTGCTGGTTTGATAGTGAGGTTGGGGTTGCAACGGAGGGAGTGGAGGGCTGCGCGTTCCGAGGGTGAGAGGGGTGGGGGAGTTCAGGTGGCGGTTAATATCGCGGCGGCAGTTGGCTATGAAGAGGTCGAGGGCAGGTAGGAGGCCAGCACGGGGTGTCCAGGTGGATGGGGTGTGTTGGAGGCGTGAGAAGGGGTCGTCAGAGTGTGGGCGAGAGTCTTGGTTGAAGAAGTAGGCGCGGAGGCGAAGGCGGTGGAAGAATTGTTCGATGTCACGCCGTGTGTTGAACTCATTAATCCGAGAGCGTAGGGGAATGAAGGTGAGGCCTCTGCTGAGGACTGATCCTGTGAGCATGTTAGGGTGTGCGTATATGAGAGAGGTATGAATAAAAGCAAGGGATTGCATTTTTACTAAAACAAGGAAGGACAGGACTTGTATAGTTAAAACAGAGACCTGGGAGGGTTCAGATACATAGTTATGCAACCTGCAAAGAACTGGTAGACTGGATGGTTAAGAAGGCATTTAGCACCATTGCTACCCAGACCCACCCCCTTACTTCATATTTCTCATAGCTAATCCACCCTTCCTTGCATATCCTGAACAATAAGGGTAAATTAGCATGGCCAATCCAGCCTAACCTACACCCTAATCTAAAAACAATACCTTCTCAAGAATGTAATTTAAATGCACAACATTTCTAAGAAAAATGTCCGTCTGACTCAACCCTGGGACCCATACAGAATTCACACCTATTGTTAGAAACGCTGTGCATTTGAATGACTTTCTTGAGAAGGTAATTAAAAACAAGTTCTGGAATTAACATGCCAAAGAGCAGAAACCCATTCTAAAAGATGAAAGATTTAATCTAAAATTGTTTAATATATCACATCTCCATGACACTGGACTCCTTTGGCTATAAATGCCATGATCATGATCTCATTCTCCACAACCAACCTGATAAAAGAGCGGTGCTCCAAACGTTAAAGTTTCAATAAATCTGTTGGTTTATAACCTGGTGTTGTGAGATTTTTAACTTTGATAAGGAAACACGTGCTGTGGGACTGGTAACAGTTGTTATTTTGTGATCTGTTCCTCCTGAAATTTCTCCTCTGCGCAGGCACGGGTGAACAGTCTGTTTTTGTGCTTTGTGCGAGATCAGGCTGGCAGCTTTTAAATCCTTATGTTTAGCAGCAAAAGAAAATTATAGGTCAGCAATCGTATTTCGAGAATGGTACTTCCAGCTCTGGTAGTCCTGTTGGGTCACCAGAGAGGGACGGAGAGAAGATGTCACATCTAAAAAGCAAACCGAAAAGTTGTGTTGTTTGTTCCGTCAGTTGAGTTGGTTCTGCACTCCGATGAGACTGGAAACTGATTTTAATGGATCAGAATTGAACCCGACAATGGAACCCCTTAAATTTCAAGAACGTTGAAAGGGCAAATCAAACTGTAACCTTGAAGAGAGATGCTTCCATTTCTAACCTTGGGTGATCCAAATGAGACATTTTTACTGATCACTCCATTTCAGAGTGCTGCTCTTTCATCAGGTGGTCGTGGACAGTAAGGTCATGATTACAGAATTTATAGCCAAAGGAGTCCACGGTCATGGAGATGTCCTTCACTAAACAATTTTAGATTAAATCTTTCATATTTTAGAATGGGCTTCTGTTCTTTGGTACGTTAATCCCAGAATTTGTTTCAAATTACCTTCAAGAATGTCATTTAAATGCAGAGCTTTTCGAATAACCATGTCAGTCTGACTCGATATTGGGACACAGACAGAATTCACACCTATTGTTAGAAAAGCTCTACGTTTAAATGACATTCTGAAATGGCTGATCTTTAACATTGAGAATAGTTACATTGATATATTCAGAAACATTGTTAAAGTCTGAAAGCATGTTCACTTTTTGAAAAGAGCTGCTGAAATCTTTCTGAAACTTGCATTGAAACGTGCGTAGTTAGGCCACAGCCCAAGACAGGCTGTAAAGGATGAATGGCCTAATCCTAGTTTTGAGAAATTGATTCTGACGATGTAGAAATAGAGTCGTAGAGTTGTAGAGCACAGAAGCAAACCCTTCAGTCCAGACAACCAAATATCCTAAATTAATCTAGTGACCCATTTGCCAGCATTTGGTGCATAGCCCTCTGATTCTTTTCTATTCATGTCTCCAACCAGATGCATTTTTTTCTTCTTCAGCTAATTGAAGCTGGAGAAGCCTGAAATCTTTAAAGGATTTCCTGAAAAAAGCTTTTATTCAAGATTTGGCTCAGTGGAGGATTTTCTAAAGCTTTGCTATTGTAGTTTTCAATTTGTCAAAACAACTTTTCAGTTGTTGTTGTCCAAGGCAGAGTAAATATTCATTTAAGATATAATTGAGATATATACATTCTTTACAATATTTTTCCATCATTACCAGTGATTGTCCATCATTTAGTACATTGAGCATCATCTTTTTGTGATTCAACAGATATGATTTGAAGTGAATTCTGCAAGATACTTTTGTATTTTATCTAACTTTGCTTTGTGTTAAAGATTTCCTTTGTGACATTTTAATTAAAATATCTCAATGAATAATAATGAAACAGCTAATTTATTCTGAAATTATTTCAATTAGTTGGTCGATTGCCAAATAATAGCTGCATAACTGTTGTAAATATTGACACCCAGGAAAGCTATTTTGTTTAATATATTTCCTTTGTAAAGATTTTATAAAATGAATGTATTTTCATATGAAATAAAATTTGCAGTGTTTTATTAAATGGTTGAAAGTAACTTTGCACTTAATTGCTCCATTTGGGATTAAACAGATTATTTTTATCAAAATCATATTCACAATTTATGGTGAGTGTATTAACAAACAAATGTTGCCATTTGCCATTGAATTGCCTCAAACACAATTTGAAATTCTTGAATGAGTTGAATAAGGGGTACACTGTGAATATTTATTGCGCATTTCTGAAATTCTCTGCACTGCCATTGCATTTGGTTAAACAAGATATGTAACCCTCCTCATAACTTTGTATTTCTTTGATATTTCATTTGCTATTGCTATTGCCAAATAACTTCATCAAATGCCAAAACGTTTTTAAGCTCTGAATTTTCGGTCTGGTAATGTCATTCAGTTGTGAACAATCTGAAGATTAATTTCAATACATATAAGAATGTCAAAGAGATTGTGATAATAGAAAGTCAACATGTAGAATTGCCAATGAAACGTAAACCAAGGCTGCTCTTAATTTGGTACAGACTAAATCGCAGTCAAAATAATAAGAATAAGTAGAAATAACGGCATTGTGCACAAACTGTTTGTAGTGAGTTCAGAATTTTTCTGATCATTTAATTCTGACACCTGCAGTGGTGGCAGCACCATGATCTGTTTTATTTGTTCATGAAATGTGAGCAGCACTGGCAGAGCCAGTATTTTCCATCATCCCTTCTTTCCCTTGAAAGCTTGACGACTAAGCACACAGATGTGAATATTGGGTGAAGACACAATGAGGTTGAGTTGCAAGGCCTACTGTGGCATAACAAATTGTACTGGCTTACACTGCATCCTGACAAGACAGATTTTTGGGAGGAGAACAAAAATTGGAATTCCTACTTAAATATTGATGCTCCCATTTATATCTCTCAAAAAGATATTGTTTGCTCCATAAATTTGTAATGGCTCTTTTGTTGAATTATTTTCCTGCATCCGCATATATCTGGAATCATTTTCTTTTCAAGAATTTTGTATTAACGTTTGCCACTTACTGCTGCCATCATCCCTTCAAGATCATTCCAAATCGTAATAACTTGCTTATTTTCTTAAAAATTAAATCTTATCCCCCCGCCCCTTCTCCCCCGCGCCCCAGCCCAAATCCCTTTTCTTATAAAGTGGCTGCACTATTTCGAACATGGTCACGCTTTCTAAATATTACCATGTACTTTTAATTATGAGATTTCAATGTGTCTTTTTAAATATAAAAATGCCCCTTCAAATATAGTTATGCCCTTTAAATGTGTTATGTTCCTCTAAGCGCAATCTTGTCCCTCGATAATGTATCTTTACCCCTTTAGATATGACTGTCTCTTAAAGCATCATTTCTACTTATAAATAGGGCAACGTCTCTTCGAAATGTAGATTCATTTTGATATGACTGCGTCATTTTGCATATTAAGATATCCCTTTGAATGTGCCTACATCCCTTTGAATGTAATTTTGTCCATTTCGATTTATTTGCAGAAATAGTCCATTAAATGTCCATGTCCCTTTTAAAATGCAGATTTCCCGCTTCAGGTAGCAGTTGTAGCGCGAGGTGGCTGTGGCTTGGTGACGGTGAGGCTCCCCGGCCCCGCCCATCCCCCCATGCAGACGTCACGCGGGGGCGAAGGCGGTTGGGAGGAGAAGGCGCTCGAGCGGGGAAGCGGCGGGAGGGCGGCCGTTAGGAAAATGGCGCCGTGCGGCCCGGGGCAGACACCCGTCACTGGGCACCGCCGCCTTCCTGGCGCAGCTGCTGTGTCACGGCCACACCGGCCGGCTGTACAGCAGGCAGGAGCCGGTGAGCATTCTGGAGGCGGATGTTCCTCAGTCATTGAAGGGGCAGGACCTGTTGAGAATGGTTAGTGAAGTGTGTGGTGTACTGAGCCTTATTAACATGGATATAGTTTGTAATTTGTCACAATATACATTTTATTATTTAGAATGGTAGAGATGTACAGCACGGAAACAGACCCTTCGGTCCAACCCGTCCATGCCAACCAGATATCCTAAATTAATCTGGTCCCACTTGCCAGCACTTGGCTCATGCCTCTAAGCCCTTCCTATACATATACCCATCCAGAGACCTTTTAAGTGCTTTAATTGTAGCAGCCTCCACCACTTCCTCGGGCAGCTCATTCCATTCACGCACCACCCTCTGCATGGAAACGTTGCCCCTTAAATACCTTTTATATCTTTCTGCTCTCACCCTGAACCTAGGCCCTCTAGTGCAGACCTTCACCCCCTACACTAGGGAAAAGACATAAGAAAGTTGAGCAGCCAGACAAGACGGAAAAGCCACAAAATATCGAGCCAGATGGGGAAAAAAGTTGTGGTTCTACCTTTTTTTTCCTCCTATTGGCATTTGGACACTTCAAAATCTGTCAATAATGCCAGCATCACCACTGAGCATATTGCATACGTTCCTCTGTGTCAACAAGCATTGCGCATGTTCCTTGCTTTGGGTGTCACCCTAGTTCAGGACTGGGGGTGGGTGTTGGAAGAGCTGCAGAACAAGGGTGTGCTGGGAGCAGGGTGGTGAATTGGGGATAGGTGGAGACAAGTAGAGGGTACAAACTGGTTGGTCACTGGGAGGAAAGAATCTGGTTGGGGGCAGGGAGGGGTGGGGAAGAGCCTGGGAAGGGATTCGAGGAGTGGGGAAGGAGGTTATTTGAAATTGGAGAACTCAGTGTTGAGTCCTCCAGGCTGTAGGCTGCCCAGGTGGAAGATGTTGTGGTGTTCCTCCAATTTGTAGTTTGGTTTGTTGTGGCAATGGAGGCGGCCTAAGATGGTCATGTCAGAAAGGGAGTGGGAAGGGGAATTAAAATGGGTGGTGATTGGGAGGTCCGGTCGGCCTATGCAGACCCAGCTGTGACGCTCGGCGAACCGTTCCCCACGTTTACCCTCTGTCTCCCGAATGCCACAATTGGCAAACACATGGCAAATACAGTACCCCAATGTGAAGTTAGAGCCTTTGCTGTGTTTAAAAAAAAAAGCAGAAAAGAGATGCATTGTTTAAATGGTGACATTGGGATATGGAGAAAGTGAGGACAGCAGATGCTGGAGATCAGAGTCAAAGTGTGGTGCTGGAAATGCTCAGTCAACATTCGATGAGCAGGAGAGTTGACACTTCAGGCACGGGCCCTTCATCAGGAATGACGTGTGGATGTACAAAGGGGCTTCAGCGTCCTTCTAAAACAGTCAATGCCAGTTGTCAGGTGCAGCGAGCAATGCAAGTGGCATATTAGCAAGTGGAAATGAGTTCAGAAGTGGGGATGCCTGCCTGCAGTTAGGGGATCATTGAATATATTCAAGGCGGAGTTCATTTGATTTTTGAACAAGAGGAGGATGTTTATGGGGGAAGATGAGAAAATGGCTTTTAAGTCCAGTACAGAACAGTTACAGAGTCATACAGCATAGAAACAGACCCTTCAGTCCGACTAATCCATGCTGACTGTGTTCTCAAACTGAACTAGTCACACCTGCCTGTGTTTGGCCCATATCCCTCTGAACCTTTCCTATTCATGTACTTATCCAAATGTCTTTTAAATGTTGTTACTGTACCTGCATCCACCACTGTGTCGGGATGTTCATTCCACACACAAATCACTCTTTTTAAAAAAAAATGCTGCCCCTGAAGTCTTTTTAAAATCTTTCTCCTCTCACCTTCAAAATTTGCTCTCTAATCTTGAAATCCCCGCCCGTGGGGAATGACACACACCATTCACCTCATCTCCCCCCCTCATGATTTTATAAATCTCTAAGGTTACTTCTCAACCTCCTGTGTTCCAGTGAGAAAAGTCCCAGCCTATCCACCTAGATGTAGGTAGATTAATATCCAGTTATGTATGGGACTTTGGTGGAAAGTGGGAATTCACTGCACTGTAGGGATGAAACCCTACCCTATCCAGATATTTCTGCTGGTGGATGAGACGAGGCCACATAATTTGGAGGACTGGATTTCGGACAGAGATGAGGAGGAACTATTTTTCCTGGATCGTAGTCAATCTATGGAATTCTCTGCCCAAGGAAGCAGTAGAGACAGCCTCATTAAGTATATTGAAGACACAGTTGGTTAGGTTTTTGCATGGTAGGTTAATTAAGGATAGTTGGGATAATGCAGGGAGGAGGAGCTGAGACGATAGACAGTTTTACCATTATTTTAATGAATGACGGAGCAGGCTGGATGGGTCAAATGGCCTACTCCTGCTTCTATTACTATGAAACAATAACCCTGCATTTCCCATGGCTAACCCACCTAACCTGCACATCCCTGGACATGATGAGCAATTTTGCCTGGTCAATCCAAATCAAGGCTGGTGAGCAATGTAGTGATGTGGGAAATGAACATCAGAGAATGATAGAAAGGGACAAGGAGAGTAAATATACCAGCAATCAAAACTGGATTCTGAAGATCACAAAAATGGAAACAAAAAGTGGTGTTTCTGCATGTGTGCTGCACTGTAACAAAAGTAAATGAATTGTCTGCACACATTGAAGAGAATAATTATGATCTGAGACTCCTTACAGAAACATGGCTTCAGGATGACAAGGATTGGATCCTGAATATCGAGGTGGTAGTCAAATGGGAAGCTAGGTAAAGGTAGAGGGTTGCCACTGCTAATCAAAGCACTGACCACAGGGTAGTCTGATATCCGCTCTGATTTAGAACATAGAACATAGAAGAATACAGCGCAGTACAGGCCCTTTGGCCCTCGATGTTGCGCTGATCCAAGCCCACCTAACCGACACTAGCCCACTATCCTCCATATGCCTATCCAATGCACGTTTAAATGCCCATAATGAAGGAGAGTCCACCACTGCTACTGGCAGGGCATTCCATGAACTCACGACTCGCTGAGTAAAGAATCTACCCCTAACATCTGTCCTATACCTACCCCCCCTTAATTTAAAGCTATGCCCCCTTGTAATAGCTGACTCCATACGTGGAAAAAGATTCTCACTGTCGACCCTATCTAAACCTCTAATCATCTTGTACACCTCTATCAAGTCACCCCTAAACCTTCTTTTCTCCACTGAAAACAGCCCCAAGTGCCTCAGCCTTTCCTCATACGATCTTCCTACCATACCAGGCAACATCCTGGTAAACCTCCTCTGCACCCGTTCCAGTGCCTCCACATCCTTCCTATAGTATGGGGACCAAAACTGCACACAATACTCCAGATGCGGCCGCACCAGAGTCTTATACAACTGCAACATTACCTCAGTACTCCGGAACTCAATTCCTCTACCAATAAAAGCCAGTACGCCATATGCCTTCTTCACCGCACTATTTACCTGGGTGGCAACTTTCAAAGATTTGTGTACATGGACACCAAGATCTTTCTGCTCATCCACACTACCAAGTATCCGACCGTTAGCCCAGTACCCCATCTTTTTATTACTCTTACCAAAATGAATCACCTCACACTTAGCTACATTGAACTCCATTTGCCACCTTTCTGCCCAGTTCTGCAGCTTATCAATATCCCGCTGTAACCTGCCACATCCTTCCTCACTGTCTACAACTCCTCCGACTTTCGTATCATCCGCAAACTTGCTCACCCAACCTTCTAACCCCTCCTCCAGGTCATTTATAAAAATGACAAACAGCAATGGTCCCAAAACAGATCCTTGCGGAACACCGCTAGTGACAGCACTCCAAGATGAACCTTTGCCATCAACTACTAGCCTCTGTCTTCTTCCAGCCAGCCAACTCCTAATCCAAACCTCCAACTCACCCTCAATGCCATACCTCCGTATTTTTTGCAGTAGTCTACCATGGGGAACCTTATCAAACGCCTTACTAAAATCCATATACACCACATCTACTGCTTTCCCCTCGTCCACCTCCTTAGTCACCTTCTCAAAGAATTCAATAAGGTTTGTGAGGCACGACCTGCCCTTCACAAAACCATGCTGACTATCCTTGATCACGTTATTCCTATCCAGATGTTCATAAATCCTATCCCTTACAATTCTCTCTAAGATTTTACCCACAACAGAAGTGAGACTCACCGGCCTATAGTTACTAGGGTTATCCCTACTCCCCTTCTTAAACAAGGGAACCACATTTGCTAGCCTCCAATCTTCTGGCACTACTCCTGTAGACAACGAGGACATAAAAATCAAGGCCAATGGCTCTGCAATCTCCTCCCTTGCTTCCCAGAGAATCCTAGGATAAATGCCATCAGGCCCAGGGGACTTATCTATTTTCACCCTTTCCAGGATTTCCAACACCTCTTCTCTACCTACCTCAAAGCCATCCATTCTACTTAATTGTGACTCGGTACTCACATCGACAACAATGTCCTGTTCCTGAGTGAATACTGACGAAAAGTATTCATTCAGTGTCTCCCCAATCTCTTCAGCCTCCACACGCAACTTCCCACTACTATCCTTGACTGGACCTATTCCTACCCTAGTCATTCTTTTATTCCTGACAGACCTATAGAAAGCCTTAGGGTTTTCCCTAATCCTACCAACTAAGGACCTTTCATGTCCCCTCCTTGCTGCTCTCTCTTCAGGTCCTTCCTGGCTACCTTATAACTCTCAATCGCCCCAATTGAACCTTCACGCCTCATCTTTACATAGGCCGCCCTCTTCCATTTCAGGTCCTCATTTCTCTGTCTTCTGATCTCCCTGTTCCCAGAGAATAAGATGTCAGTCTGTTCTTAGCTCTACTGGATTTCTGCTGAAGCTTTGACGCCCACCCCCTCTTTTTACACCTTCTGGAACAATAAAATATTCAGTCAGTCAATCAAAGCCCAATGCACAATCTCCCAATCTCCCAACCAACCAGACACAAAAGTGTAGTCATAGCAGAGAATCAAACAAGAAAAATGAAACAACATGAGAAATAAATAGGTGCTAGTGCTTAATTTCTGTTCATTAGGAAGCAAACCAGAAATAGGACTCTCCCAGGATTCTGATTGTGCCCAACTTGAGGATCCTCTCACCCTTACATCGAACTGTTAGTACCCAGCTATGATTTACAATATTTACACCAGAAATGAAGCATCTTATCAAATAGAGATAGACACGTACAGCACGGAAGTAGACTTTCTCTCTCTCTCACGCGCGCGTACACACAAGTCCATGGGGGTGAATTTTTATTTGCAGATACATTCTATTTTGCTTAAAGATGCACAATCTGCAGACAGTCAATACATATAATATTTTGTAAATTTGACTTTGGAAATAGAACAAGGTTTGGACTCTGACCTCACACATTTAATGCTTTGTCTGAGCTGAGATGTCATCTTTGTTACAAAACCTTAAGTTATGTTGAGAAGTGCCTTACAGGAAGTTGGAGATTTACATATTAATGATGCCTGCAACCCATTTGAAAAGATGGAAGACTTAATAATCCAGGTTTATTCAATATATAATTTCAGTGGCAGGACACTGCAATGTTTTTCCATAAATTCTGTCCCTTATGATCTTATTCTCCACAACCACCTGATGAAAGAGTTTCGTGCCGAAAGCCAGTGCTTCCAAATAGCTTGGTGTTATGTGTTTTTTTTTTACTCCTGTTTATTTTTTCTTACTCCGTTTTTTTTAAACCCCCACACTACTGCCTAACCGCGGTAGTGCTTTTTTTTTCCCTAGCACCCATGGTGTGTGTGTGCAGGTGTGAGACACAGTGAGAGACACAAAGTGAATGAATCTTTATTCAATTTCCACCACCAGGAAGATAGGAAAACACCCGAGTGGCCAGTGACAAGCACTGCCCTTCACATCAAAGGGCAGCGCTGTGTGATCAAAACAGTGAAGGGGAGGGTAGGGACTAAATCAAAATAGAGTTAGAGGGGGAAATAATGCGCCCACCTCTCCCTGAACAACTCCAGGGGGTTGGTGGACACAGCGTGCTCCTTTTCCAAGAACAACCGGGCTCTAACGTAACCGCGGAAGAGGGGCAGGCAGTCGGCCCTAACGACCCCCACCACGGCCCGCTGCCTGGACCTGTTGATGGCCAGTTTGGCCAGGCCCAGGAGCAGACCCACGAGGAGGTCTTCAGACCTGCCCTCCCTCCTCCATACCGGGTGCCCGAAGATCAGGAGCGTGGGACTGAAGTGCAACCAAAAGCAGAGGAGGAGGTTTTTAAGAAAATCAAAAAGGGAGTGCAAACGCCCACACCCAATATATTATGTGATTTTTAACTTTGTCCAGGTTAGGATGGATTGACCATACTCAAATTACCCATAGTGCCCAGGGATGTCCAGGTTAGGTGCATTAGTCAGGGGTAAATGTAGAGAAATGGAGGTAGGGGGGTTACTTTCTGGAGGGTCAGGTGGACTTGTTGGGTCGAGTAACCTGCTTCCACACTGTGGGGATTCTCTGGAGAGAAGAGATTTCTGCAAACTATGCAGGGCAGCACAGGTGTCTCCATGTGAGTTTGTGCGTGAGTGTGTTTTTGCATGCGTGCTTGCTTGGTGAAGTGAGTGTTATGGAGTATCAGCCTGTGCGAGGGTGAGTATTGGGGATGTGTGCGTGTGTCAGAGTATGTGAATGTGTCAGAGAATATGTGCATGTGTCAGAGAGTATGTGCATAAGAGAGGTGTGGATAAAAGCCAGGGGTTGCATTTTGCTAAAACAAGGAAGGGCAAGAGGGTCTGCAGAGGCTGACCAGATGTCCCAGTCACCACCTATTTTAATTCCTGTTCCCTCTCCCTTTCTGACATGACCAGCTTTGGCCTCCTTCATTGCCACAACGATCCAATCCACAAATTGGAGGAACAACACCTCATCTTCCACCTGGAGTTGTCTAATTTCTCCCCTCCCATCCCCAACTCCCTTCACGGGCTCTGCCCCTCCCATTCACTCTTCCCTGCCACCAACCAGATTCCTTTCTCCCATCGACCATCAGGTTGTACCCTCTGTCTTCACCAATCCCCACTTCAACACCTTGACCCCAGCACCCCTTTATCTGCGTCTTGTTCTACACCCATCCCCCATCCGGAAGAAGGATTACACCTGAAACGTCGACTTCTCCACCTCCTGATGCTGCCTGGCTTGCTGTGTTCTTGCAGCCTCCTGAATGTCTATATTGTCAATCGAGACACAGACCTGGACCAACTGTTCCAGAGTCTGTTCCCTCCCTGGATTCACTCCCTTTCCATTCAGTTGCTGCAAGTCAACAATTGAATGCCAGAATGAAAATATAAATTGAAAAAGTGGGTGAGAAAAGAGAGTATTGTACTCACAGATGTTGGACAGAGGAAGAAAGTTGCAGTCTGGGGTGAAGCTCAATCTTCATTCAGAGAGAGGAGCAGCATCTGTAATCAAATAGACAGAGTCATAGATGTACAGCATAGAAACAGACCCTTCACTCGAACCTGTCCATGCGGAGCAGATATCCTAACCCAATCTAGTCTCACTTGCCAGCACCTGGCCCATATCCCTCCAAACCCTTCCTATTCATAAACCCATCCAGATGCCTTTAAATGTTGCAATTGTACGAGTGTCCACCACTTCCTCTGGCAGCTTACTCCTTAAATGCACCACACTCTGCGTGGAAAAAATGCCCCTCAGAACTCATATCTTTCCCCTCTCACTGAAAACCTATGTCTCTAGTCTCCCCCCCCCCCCGCCACTGACTCCAGGGAAACGACCTTGTCTATTTATCCTCAGCCTCTGACCCTCCAGAGAAAATATCCCTGGCTTACTCAGCCTCTCCTTGTAGCTGAAACCCTCCAACTCTGGCAACAGCCTTGTAAATCTTTTCTGATCCTTTTCAAAGTTTCACAACATCTTTCCGATAGAAAGGAGACAAGAAATGGGTGCAGCATCCCAAATGTGGCTTAACCAATGTCCAGCACAGCCACAACGTGACCTCCCATACTCAATGCTGTGACCAATAACGGAAAGCATACCAAACACTGCCTTCACTATTCTGTCTACCTGAGACTCCATTTTTCAATGAAGTATGAACCTGCACTCCAAGGTCTCTTTATTCTGCAACACTCCCCAGTCAGTCCTGCCTGGATTGCTTGACCAAAATGTATTTCTCTAAATTAAACTCCATCTCCCATTGGCCTATCTGATCAATTCTAATTTATAGTGAACTCTTTTTCTCTCATTCTGCAGAAGCTGAAAGTCTCCATTCCTTCATACCCTCCCTTGATGCTGCCTGACCTGTTGGGCTTTTCCAACACCACACTCTCGACTCTGATCTTCAGCATCTGCAGTAGTCATTTCTCCAACATTTCCAGAGTCTGCCCCCCCCCGCCCTGCCCCAATTCACTCTCTTCCATTTCAGTTGGTGCAAGTCAACAACTGAAGCCCCGAATGAAAAATAAATGGAAAAAGAGGGTGAGAAAAGAGTGCCATACTCTCAGATGTTGGACAAAGGAAGGAAGTTAGTCTGGGGTGAAGCTCAATCTTCATTTAGAGAGAGAGGAACAGCAGCAGCTTCAGAAGGACATGGTCCACCTTCCACATTCAGACAGTAGGGGGGCTCTGATTGGCAGAAGGATAAGTTTCCTTCCAGTCCGCCAAATGCTCTCCATTGGTCAATGAAGGTCGCAAACCGTTTCCAGGGACAGCGATGAGCATGCAGTTTTTGCTGACACCGGCTAACCCGCACAGACCTTGCTGACACCGAGGAGCATGTGCAATATGCTCTGCAGATGCTGCTGTTACTGACAGATTTTAAGTGGTCAAATGCTAATAGGGGAAAAAAAAGAGTAGAGCCACAATTGTGTTCTCCTGTAGCTTGACGTAACCGCCCATGCTTGTCGCTATTTTTGCTATTTGTCTTACCGACACCACTCATGATTTTCTAAGTCTCAATAAGGTCACCCCTCAACCTCCTGCACTCCACTGAAAAAAGTCCCAGTCTCTCCTCATAACTCAATCCCTCCAGTCCTGGCAACATCCTAGAAAATGTTTTCCAAACCCCCTCCAACAGTATTCTTCCTATTACAGAGTGACCAGAACTGTACTCAGTACTCAAAATGGCTTCACCAACATCCTGGACATCCTCAACATGATGTCCCAGCTCCCATCTTAACGGTGTGAACAATGAAGTCAATGCTGCTAAATGCCGCCTTAACCATCCTGTGTCCCAGCAATGCACCTTTCAAGAACAATGTACCTGCAAGCCACCATGTCTCTCTGTTCTACAACACGACCCAGTGCCCTACCATTACCTGTACAAGTCCTGCCCTTGTTTTAGCAAAATGCAACCCCTCGCTTTTATCCACAACTCTGTCATAAACATGCTGTCTCTCAGACACACACACATATGCACCACTCACCCCAACCAAAATACTCACCCTCTTACAGACTTATACTCCAATCACACTCACACTTTACCAAGCATGCACACACACACACACTCACACACAGATAATAGTCTATGGGGTGAATTTGCATTTGCAGATACATTCAATTTTGCTCAAGAAGTGCACAATCTGCAGGCAGTTAATCCATGTAATATTTTATAAATTCCTACTTTGGAAATAGAACCAGTCTGATTCAAGCAAGAATGGGATACAGACAGACTTGAACCTCACACCTTTCATGCATTTTCTGAGCTGAGATGTCACCTATTTTTATAAAACCTTTATAAAACATTTGTGAATGGGTACTTAAAAGTCGTTCTGGGGTTTACATATGAATGAACTGAAACCTGCAACCCATTCTAAAAGATGAAAGACTTACTATCATTCTAGGTTTGTTCAATATATCCCATCAGTTGCATGACACTGTGATCTTTTACTATAAATTGTGTCTTATGATCCTGCTCTACAGCTACTCGATGAAGGAGCATCGCTCTGAAAGCTAGTGCTTCCAAATAAACCTAGTGGACTATAACTGGTATTGTTTTTAACTTTGTTTACCCCAGTCTAACACTGGCTCCTCCACATCATTTCTAGTGGAGACAGCCCATACCTCCCGGTGCTGTCTGTAAACATTACGATGCTGATGAAATGATGCAGTAACCGCACTCCTGAAAAATTTACAATTTCAAATGATATTAGCTAGTCATTCATTGCTCCATCTGATACATGACATTGGAAACTTAGTGCAGGAGGCTGAAAGAAATGAGCAGCTTTAACACAAAAACCTCTTGGAGGTCAAAGCTTTCAACTGTACCATTCAAAATCAGAGACAATTACACAGAGTGGTGAACTTAGCCCAGACAATCACAAAGGTCAACCTCCCATCTATATAATCCATCTATCAGGCCCAATGTCAAGGAAAGGCCGCCAGCATTCTCAAAGACCCATCACAGCCGGGCAATGTGTTTCTTCAACCTCTACCATCGGGATGGATAGTACAGAAACCTGAACCAGCCGATTTTGAAACAGTTCCTTCCACACTGTCGTTAGAATACTGAATGCACTCTCAAACTCTTAACATTCACCTGGACCTGTGTTTTTGTTTTTGCAGCTGTTTATTTATTATTTACATATCTTTGCTACTTAACTCTGTGATCTGCCTGTACTGCTCACAAGACAAAGCTTTTCACTGTATTGCGGCACACGTGACAATAAATCAATTCAGCGGGTCCACACTGGGAGAGGCCCTTCTCCTGCCTCCAGTGCGGAAAGTGCTTTGCCCAGCCCTCCAACCTGCTGACCCACCAGCGGATCCACACCTGCGAGAGACCGTTCTCCTGCCCCGAGTGCGGGAAGGGTTTTGCTGTTTCCTCTAACCTCGTGGCCCACCGGCAGGTCCACACAGGGGAGAGGCCATTCAGTTGTCCCGAGTGCGGGAAGGCCTTCAGCAATTCCTCGGCCCTGCTTCGGCACCAGTGCGTCCACACTGGAGAGAAGCCGTTCTCCTGCCCCGAGTGGGGGAAGGGCTTTACCCGCTCCTCCACACTGCTGACCCACCGGCGGGTCCACACGGGGGAGAGGCCATTCAGCTGTCCCGAGTGCAGGAAGGTCTTCAGTGATTCTTCTGCCCTGCTGAAGCACCAGCGAGTCCACACCGGGGAGAGGCCCTTCAGCTGCCCTGAGTGCGGGAAGAGGTTTACATTTTCCCGCAACTTGCGGAAGCACCAGCGCTCACAACAATCAGATTCCAACGCTGACATTGCCATGAGTCCCCCCCAGGACTGATTCTCCTGACAGTGGGTGCAGTGGGAGAGTTGGTGCACTGTATTTGTTTTCCATTGGACTGCAACCTCACGGCTCAGGGGTGGCATGGTGGCTCAGTGATTAGCACTGCCTCATGGCACCAGGAACCAAGGATCAATTCCACCCTTGGGGCGACTGTCTGTGTGGAGTTTGTGGAGGGTAGGAGAATGGATGAGATAAGAAACCACTGCCTTTCTTGAGACAAGTCTCCCGGAGAGAAGTTGCTGACTGACTGTCTGATCTGTTGATCCTCACAGTGCCCCATTGCCCTCAGTAAATTGGAGGAGGTCCACACAGATGTACCAAAGCCCCTCTTTAGACAGTGGAAGGAAACCTGTGCAGACAGGGAAAACGTGCAAACTCCACACAGACAGTTACCTGAGGCTGGAATTGAACCTGGGTCCCTTATGCTGTGAGGTAGCAATGCTAAGCAGTGTGCCACCCCAATATGTTATAAAACTGGAATAAACCTACTAAGCTGGAAATGTGTCCATGCCAAGAACTTACTGTAAATGTTTGGAAGCAAAAGTCCATCGGAATTGTCTTTGGGATGGATCCAAAACTAACTTCGTTAATGATTGAAATTACTTTGACCTCTGGAACTGTCTGCCAGAGAGTGTGTTGGAGTCAGATTCAATTATGGATCATTAAACTGAAAAGGAAAGCAATTGCAGTGTTCAGTGAAGAATAGTACAAGGTACTGTAGTGGGCGCAACGGTGGCACAGCAGTTAGCACTGCTGCATCACAGTGCCAGAGATCCGGGTTCAATTCCCGCCTCAGGTGACTGACTGTGTGGAGTTTGCACGTTCTCCCCGTGTCTGCATGGGTTTCCTCCGGGTGCTCCGGTTTCCTCCCACAGTCCAAAGATGTGCAGGTCAGGTGAATTGGCCATACTAAATTGTCCTTAGTGTTAGGTAAGGGGTAAATGTAGGGGTATGGGTTGGTTGCGCTTCGGATGGGCGGTGTGGACTTGTCGGGCCGAAGGGCCTGTTTCCACACTGTAAGTAATCTAATCTAATCTAATATGAGTTTCCTGATTGGGGCTGTTCACTTGCTCCTGTTACCATTTCAGGTTGCTAACTTTTCGTTAGCATCCTGCACGTGTTGGGATTTTTTCTCCTTTCTTTATCTCCTTGAGTGACTCAGTGACAAATCTAGTTTATGAATTGTTCCTATGATATCTCATGAGAGGGTTTATGATATTCACAGTGTGTCCAAGTGACGAAAAACAAACTGTTCATCTTAAATATTTGATTTTAAACAATGGAAATAAAATTAATGTTTGGAAAACACAACTTGCTGTGTAGTAAGATAATCAGAAATAGGAATGGGAGTAAGTAATTGACCGTTGAGATGCTGTCTTTCATTTATCTAAATTCTCTTTTCTGCACTTGTTTTTTCATGACTTCATCTGCTGAAGTGACTACACTCCAAAAGCTTGTGATTTCAACATAAGAGCATAAGAACTAGGAGCAAGAGTCAGCCTTCCGGCCCTTCGAGTCTGCTCCACCACTCAATAAGATCATGACTAATCTTTTCGTGGACTATGCTGCACTTACCTGCGTTTTCACCATATCCTTAATTCGTTTATTTTTCAAAAACGTATCTACTGCTTCTCTTGATTGCTGAAGTAATGTCAAATACTTCCCTGGGCAAGGAATTCCATAGATTAACAACCCGCTGGGTGAAGAAGTTTCTTCTCAGTTCAGTTTTAAACCTGCTTCCTCTAATCTTGAGGCCATGCGCTTTTATCCTAGTCTCACCTACCAATGCAACATCCTACTTTTATTTCTTTCATAATTTAATATATTTCTGTAAGATCGCCTCCAAACAAACCTGCTGGGCTATAACCTGGTGTCATGTGACTTATGACTAAAAAATTTGTTATTACGCATCCTCATAGCAGTGGGATTTCAGGGCTCGAAGATAGGGAAACTACCACTGCGCCATAAAAAATACCTCTGCAGCAAATAGGCCTTCTTCTATTGAATGAATGGGCAGAGGTTCCTTCTCAACATGGGATACAAATATTATACCCTCAGAGCCCATTACACTAAATTGAGCCCTCTTCGATTGAATGAATGGATGCGGAGGTGCCAGAGTTGAATTGGTTGATAACGTTAAAAATCACATCATCCCCCTGAATATGTGACACTACCGCTATAGCCCCACAGCCCGTTGCAGTAAATTGGGTCATCTGCTGTTGAATGAATGAACGGGAATGAAAAGAGCGGATACACTGACGTGGTTGTGAAATTCCCAACCAATCCCAAAGCTTGTGGTCGGTACCGACTAATCGGAGAGAGAGATTACAGAAAGTTGGACCAACACGACACGGGATGCCAGCTGCCATTGGTCAGGTGGAGTAAGGTGCGCTCTGATTGGAGGGGACGCGGATGACGAGCGTCACTGAAGGAGGAGACGGAAAGAAGAAGAAAAACAAAGATGGCGGCGCGAGGCTGCGGTTTTCTCATCGACTCAGCGGGCGGTTTCTGACGGAGGGAGGGGGCAGACAGGCATCGTTTACCTCAGAAAATACCTTTAAAATACATTTCAAATTAAAGTCGGACCTTTTCAAACAAAAGTTGTGAAAAAAAGGAGACAGTCCCCGGTGGGATTTATTGTTTATTTGTGTATAATTCCCCGGGCCCGGGAAGGGGGAGGTGACGGTTACCGGGTGAACAAGAAAACAAATTAAAAATGTCGGCGGTGGAGGAGAGAGAGCCGGCGCCCGCGGCTTCTTCGGCGGCGGCCGGAGCCCAGGAGCTCAACAACCCCCCGGAGCTGGAGGAAGGTCCGAGCTCCAAGAAGCGGGGGGTCCGGCTGGAGGCTGGATTTGCTCAAGGCTTGTATCTATTAACTTACTTAAATGGTACCTACTGTATGGGGATATGGTTTACATTAAAACCGGAGGGTCATGTCAGAGTGTTTGTTTATATTGAGCAGTTGTAGTTGGTAAAATACACTCCCTGGAGGAGCACCTTCTGTGATGCTGCATTTCTTGCCTTCTGCCCTTCCCCCATTTGTTATCTTCCATTTGATTTTACATTTTATTTGGTCAAATTTAATTTCATATTAATGAGACTTGGTATTCACTGTGTGTTATTAATTTGTTTGTTGGATTATTGTAAGAAAAAATTAATGGTGTCATGTCATTTCTGATGTCAGAGTTTGACATTGAATGTGCAGATGTGAATATCAGTAAGTTGTGAAAATAAATCAAGAACTTGTGGTTCTGACAAAAAAAGCAGTTCACTGATATTCATGGCATTGTCTCATTTGAGTCTGACCAACAAACCATTTCATGTAGTCACCCAATTTAATTAAAATTTTCTTTGACTTAATTGAAGAAAATAACCCTGGAAGGCTAAGATTTGTACAATTTGTTTATAAGATTTATTTATAGGTCCCTTGCTCTCGATGTGGTCTCTGCCATATTGGGAGACTGGACACCAACTTGCAGAACATTTCAGGGAACAGCCCTGGGACACCTAAACTAAACGACCCCACTGCCTTGTTTCTGAACGCTTTAACTTCCCCTCCCAATCTGTCAAAGACACGCAAGTACTCTGCCGCCTCCCCCTTCAAGCTCTAGCTACCTGACACTTGTAGGAAGAACACCTCGTCTTCTGCCTTGGGACCCACTAACTACATGGGATCAATGTAAATTTCACCAGTTTCTTTATTTCCCACCCCCCCCCATACCACACCCCTTGTTCCAGATCCAGAGTTGAAAAATGTTGCGCTGGAAAAATGCCTAGAGGCCATGCCTCTAGGAATTCCCTGGCTGTTCTCTGGCATGGCACTCATCCACAGATTCTATCAACAAACACATTGACCTGGACCCAATATACCGGCCACTGCAGCAGACAGTTGGAACTGACAACCGGAAGTGGCAGAGACAAACCACTATAAATGCTGGAGGAAACATCACAGAAGCGCTTCACAAGAGGATCCCTAGCACTGAGGATGTCACCTAGACAGGGAATGAAACGTCTGCAACAAAAATTCCCAGCTCGGCGAACAGAACCACAACAATGAGCACCCGAGCTACAAATCTTCTCACAAACTTTGAATTGAGCATTGAAGTTGGGACATCCTGTTGCAACTGTCACACATGCCACACAACACAAGGCATGGTCCTTCTCTGACTTACCATCCCTTTGAATATCAGGGGGAAGACACCCCTTCAATTGTAACATTCAGGAAAGATGCCTTATTTCAACAAAAATGTGCTGTGCTCACAGATGTTTGGACAGAGAAAGGGAGTTGCAGTCTGGGGTGAAGCTCAATCTTCATTCAGAGAAAGAGAGGAGCAGCAGTAGCTTCAGAAGCTCATGGTCCAACTTGCGCATTCAGTCAATAGGGGGGCTCTTCTGGGAATGAAGCAATGTCTCCCCCTTTCCATTCCTTATCCTGGGAGGGAAAGAGAAGGGGGAAGCACTGTTCACTTGCAGCAACGGGAGGCAGAGAGTATGAATCCAAGCAGGGATCAGACTCTGCAAAAGTCAGTTTCAGTCGGCTTCTTCTGGAATATCGTGTGCAATTCTGGTCTCCCTCCTATCGGCAGGATGTTGTGAAACTTGAAAGGATTCAGGGAAGAGTCACAAGGCTGTTGCCAGGGTAGGAAGGTTTGAACCACAAGGAGAGGCTGAATAAGCTGGGGCTGTTTTCCCTAGAGCATCGCAGGCTGAGTGTGTGTTTTTTTAAAGAGGCTTATGAAAATTGAGGAGTGTGGATCGGGTGAATAGACAAGGTCTTTTCCCTGGGATATGGGGAGTGCAGAACTAGAGGGCATAGGTTTAGGGCGAGGGGGGACAAATTTGAAAGGACCTTGCAGTCAACCTTTTTTTGCAGAGGGTGATGCGTGTATGGAATGAGCTGCCAGAGGAAGTGGTGGAGGCATCTGGATGGGTATATGAAAAGGAAGGGTTTAGATGTATATGGACCAAGTGATGGCAAATGGAACTAGACTAATTTTGGATATCCGGTCGGCATGGACAAGTTAGATTGAAGGATCTGTTTCTGTGCTTTATGTCTCTGACTGTATGACTGGTGAAAAGCATTGACATTCGTCGAAACATTTATGCAACAGAAAATTATAAGAGGGGAAAGATAAACCTCACATCATTGATCAATGAATCCTGGTGTAGTATGGCTGTATTTCCAGTAATAGTCAGTATGGCATGGAAGGATTCCAAAACGACGGCTTCTTTTACAGAAACTCACACGTAAATCCGAGTCTTCTGGGAATCTAAGACAACCGTGCGTTAATATAAGACAGATAAGTCTGGGGTATATGGTACATATTTGATGGAATGTGTATGGCTCTAAAAGCCTGATTTTCAGTGTTTCTGGGCTCATAATATTGCACTGCAGCATATTGTATATCTTCAGTAAGAACGTCAATACCGCATGATAGATGTCCATTCAGCAACTTGAGTGGACTCTTCATGGACTATGCAATCCACCACATTACCCTGCTGTATACATTTACATATAGATCAGCACAAAGATCTTGGGTATTAAGAGAGGAAAGAATGTCCCACAGAAACTAGAATTGTGTGTTCTGATTTTCTATTGTGGACTGACAGCAATGACCTTTGCAATCTATTTCCACAGGAATATTACAAGAGAAGAATTTGGAGGCAGAAATCTCAGACCAAACATCACATCGAAGTCTGACAGTCGCTTAATTCACCAGGACTTGGATATTGATAGCCTTGAAAACAAAGGGGAGAAGGTCTGTCTGCTTAGTTAGGTTTTAAACGTCAGTGTGACTGGAAACTCAGAGTCTCATGTACCCACACACCAGAGTAGTGACTGGAACATGCTTTACAGACTGAATGAGAGTCCTCCAATTACCAGTTCACCAGTAACACCACACCTATGCTGTAAGTGTGAGCGAGTTTCAACTGATTGTTGAACCTGGAGAAATAAGAGGACACCTGCACCATGGAGAAATCATGAAAATGCAGGGAGTGTAGGAACGGTTTTCCTTCCCCACCTGCCTGATATTCATCAGCATTTATACACTGGGCAGCGGCCATTCACCTACATTCAGCACAGGAAAGGCTTCATTCAGTCGCATCACCTCCTGGTCCACATTGGGGAGAAACTGCTCATCTGCCCTGTATGCTGAAGCAGATGAAGGACATTTTTTTTATCCTGGATGGAGCATACTGCAGGTATACCTGAAATAGATACATTTGTCTCTATTCTCCATTTATTCTCCATCTGAGACTCCATCTACCCCTCTTCATTGCTCCCCCATCTCCCCTCCATCAGCATAAAGATATCCCCCACTTTTCGAAAGTTCACTTTACACTACTTCACTTTTACAAAAGACCTACATTAATACCTGTTCTCACAAACCAAAAGAAATCCGAAGAGGATTGTCGCTTTTACAAAGAAAGGCATAATATAAATTAATTCATGGTAACTGCTTCTTCGCTTTAGGCCATTTCGGCTTATGAAAGGAACACTCTACTTTCAAATAGTGGGGGAAAGCTGTATCAATACAATACAGCACAGTCACAGGCCCTTCTCACTTGGTTTAGGCACACACACCCCCTCAAGCCTGTACTAATTCTTAATCCTTACTTAGACCTGCAATTTATTGCCCATGTGTGGTTTCTGTTCCTCTGTTCACCTCCCCTTCATGTGTCTATCGAGATACACCTTAAACATTGTTAAGGTGCCTGCTTCCACTACCTCCACTGGCAGTGCGTTCCAGAACCCCACCACCCCTCTGTATAAATTCCCCACCCCCACCACTTGTCCCCCAAACAGTCCCCCTCTCACCTTGAACCTGTGCCCTCTTTTAGTTGACCTTTCCACTTTGGAGGGAAAAAACGCCTCTGACTATCATAGAATCCCTCCAGCGTGGAAACAGACAATTCAGCCCAACAAGTCAACACCGGCCCTCCAAAGATTAACATATATAGACCCGTTCCCTTACCCCTGTGATCTACATTTACTCTTGACTAATGCACCAAACTTACACATCCCAGAAAATTGGGGCAATTTACGTACAGACAATCCAACTGAACCTGCCTCTCCTTGGACACTATGGGTAATTTAGCTTCAGTAATCCACCCTAACCTATACACGTTTGGATTGTAGGAGGAAGCCGGAGCACCTGGAGCAAACCCACACAGATATGGGAGGTGGGGTGCAGGGACAATGTGCCAACTCCACACAGATAGTTGCCCGAGACTAAAATCGAACACAGGTCCCTGGCACTGTGAGGCGTCAGTGCGAACCACTGAGCTACCCTGCCACCCCTGTCCGGCCAATCTGTGTATCTCAGCATTTTGTCGAGGTCTCCTCTCAGCCTCTGTTTTTCCAAAGAAAACAATCTAGGTTTATGCCTCTTCTGCTCATAACGAGAGCCCTCCAGACTAGACAATGTCCTGGTGAACCTTGTCTGTACCCTCTGCCAGACCACCCACATCCTTCCAGTAGCACAGTGACCAGAACTGCACACTATATTCTGAATGTGGCCATAATAAACAGCTGTAACGTAACTCTTACACTCAAGGAAGTGTGCTGTGTGCTTTTTTGACCACCGTGCCCACCTGCATTACCACTTCCACGGATCTATATGCCAAGATCTCTCTGTATGCCAGTGCTCCTATGTGTTCTGCCATTTATCATACAATTCTTATATTTCCTTCATCTCTATCGAGCTTCACCTTAACTGTCTTTCTCTCTTCATCTCTTTACCTTCTTCTCATCCCTCCACTCATCAGCATATCATAAGACCATAGCAGCAGAAATTAGGCCATTCAGCCCATTGAGTCTGCTTCGCCATTCAATTATGGCTGATAAGTTTCTCAACCCCATTCTCTCCCTTAACCCTTGATCCTCACGAACCTATCTATCTCCGTCTTAAATATATTCAGTAACCTGGCCTCCACAGCCTTGTGGCAGTGAATTCCATAGACTCACCACACTCTGGCTGAAGGAGCCTCTCTTCCCTCTGTTCTAAAGGGTCTTCCCTTGACGCGAAGGCTGAGCCCTCAGGTTCTAGTCTGTCCTACCAATGGAAACACCTTCCCAACATCCACACCGTTCATTATTTTGTAGGTTTCAATTAGATTCCCTCTCATCCTTCTGAACTCCATGAAGTATAAACATAGAGTCCTAATGTTCTTCATATGTTAAATTTTTCATTCCTGGACCATTCTTGTGAACCTCCTCTGAACATGTTCCAGGGCCAGTACATCCTTCCTGAGATATGGGGCCCAAATCTACATACAGTACTCTAATTGTGGGCTGACCGGTGCCTTACAGAGCCTCAGAAGTACATCCCTGCATTTATATTCAAGTCTGATCAAAATAAATGCCATCATTGCATTTGCCTCTCCAACTACTGACTCAACCTGTAAGTTTACCTTGAGAGAATCCTGGAGTAGAACTCCATAGTCCCTTTGCACATCAGATTTCTGAATTTTCTCCCCATAATCCTTCTGTTCCAGAGTAGCAGCAGAGATTTCCAGACACCTCGATTGTTTTCAGGGATACCAAGGGATCTTGGGAATTGCCAGTATCTCAGGAGGAGGCAGAGGGGAATGTGGTGTGGTCCTGTAAACTGCAGAACTTTCCAACTCCCCGAGTTAGCAGGAACTCTTTCTGGACCAAGAAACAAAAGGGCCACTGAGAAACTGCTACATCAGGAGGCAGAAATTAGGCCATTCAGCCCATTGAATGGTGGAGCAGACTCAATCATTCTTAAGTATCAAGGGTTACAGGGAGAATTGGGTTGAGAAACGTATCAGCCACGATTGAATAGTAGAGCAGACTCAATAGGCTGAATGGCCTAATTTCTGGGAGTTAACCATCCCTGGGAAGAAGGACGCAAAACAACAAGCTGTTTCCTGGGACAGATGAGCGAAGTGTTTAATAAGCTCATGATAAAAGGACAATTAAGTTTGTCTGTGGAAGGAAGGCCCTGACGTAAAGGAGTTTTTTGCAGGAAACGCTGTATCAAACAAACCACTAAACCTCAAGGATAAGAAGGTAAGCTACAGACCGGAGATCTCCAGAAGTATGGGGAGGTGGTGTTAGAATCTAAAGAAGCATCACATCACAGATTTGAAAGCGAGGAATCTCCACCAGAATTCAACTCCAGAATGATGTAGCAGCAGTACTTGGAAGAAGAATGTTGCACTGAATCCCTGGACACGTCCAGAGACAGATACTATTGGGGGAAACTCAGTTAAATTCTGCCATCAATTGGGTGATAGCCAAGTTGTGAGTGAGGTTGAACTTGGTTACATAGAAGAATACAGCGCAGTACAGGCCCTTTGGCCCTCGATGTTGCGCCGATCCAAGCC